>NW_027466463.1:15560000-16760000 GCF_050575085.1 Anarhichas minor
GTAAAGAAAAAAAAAAAAAAAGAAAAAAAAAAAAGGGAGCAGAGGGTGGTAAGGCAATGGCACAGTCAAACAAATGAGGCCTCAAATTAACTACCCATCCATTAGCACTCATTAGTACCTGGCTGTCGAGAGCACTCGCTGAGATGCTTCATGCTGCAAAGTGCATAAACCAAGTGATTAGTAGTGGGGGCCTTGGTCAGCAGGTATTAGGGGGTGCACTAGGGGGGAGGGAATCTCTAGAGGAGACTCCACTTGACATTTCACTGATAATCAGCCTGCCTCTCGGTGTTTTTAAGTAATACGCACAATGATTGGTTGCCAGTATGCCTTTACATGAGGAAAAAGAAGAATGGGTAATATATAAACACCATACAGTCAATTAGCAAATGAATGGAGTCCCCTTTATTTAGAGAAGCTCTGGTGAGATTTGAATAAAGACCACTAAATTGAACAGCTGCATTTTATACTACTGCTTATCAAAACAATGACCCCTAATTCTGTGCAGCTACAGCTAACATGTTAAATTACAAAGTTGGCTTATAAAAAAGAAAAAAAGATAATATTAACCATGCATGCACATTAACCTTTATTGGTCCTCCAAGAATATCAAACTTTACGATCAACCATATTTGCATTTGAAAGGAACAACCTTCAGGAACAATATGAATTTGATTTTTTTTTGTGTCGTCATTCAAACATTATCTGCAGTGAGAAGCAGATCAATCTTGGCCAGGGAATGATGCGTCTGGTTATCAGAAATGATTTATAAATAACAAATAGGTTACATAGAAATCTGCAGGTATAATTCCCGATGTTGCTGAAGGTTGTTCCTTTCATGTGTAAATACGTCGTAAACAAAGTGTCTCATACTTGTGGTGGACCAGAGACTAGAAAAGGTCAGAGGCGCATCTCATTGCCATGTTGAGGCTAAAGTGGGCAACTGAGAAAGTTTTACTGCCGTACAACCGTCAAGGTCTGCATATGAACGCACGAGAGTAACATTTAGCAAGATTTTGTGCGGTCAAGAAGAAAAAAATATAACGTTTACATCTTCTGCACCACATTTTCAGGTCTGTACCGACTTCTCCTTAATACTGTTCGGACTTTTGACCGCCCCGATGGCCGCCACACATATCTATCAATCAAGGCAAATTCAATTAGGCTTGAGCACTTCTGCAAATTTCTGAGCAGAGGTAGGATCCATTAGCATCCGTACTGCATGCCAAAACGTATCACAGGGGGCAGTGATTTACCACGCGGCCACAATGCAGCTAAGGCTTAGACTTAGACGGGGGACGAGAGATACGGGCAGAGTTTAATAAAGATGATGGAACGGAAGAGTCCATTAGCGGAACAGGTCTTGGGCCGGTCTTCCAGCTATAATTAATTCTGGGACCCAGTAATAAAGTTAAGTGCCCGTAAGTGGAGCCGAGGGAGAGGAGGCGGGCAAGGAGTCTGAAGGTGACTCTGCCATAGCGAGAAGACCTGATGCAGCGGTGTGATTGCTGATCAGCAGGGCGGAGGCTCTGTTGCCTCACTTCCTGCTCTAATCCAACCCACTTGGTAATGTAATCTATTTAAGGGTGGGTGTTCGCGTTGTAGCAGTGGTTCACGGCGTGGACTTGGCATTGCATATATTCAAATCAGGATTTGGTGACCAATTAGCAGCTAATATCTCTGCCAGCACACAGTTTATCGGAGCTTTTTCTCTAAAAACATGTCTGAAAACAATGCTGATGACAACGGTGACAGTAAGCCAAAAAAGACAAGAGCAGTAACATACAATGAGCAGTAAAAAGATATCGATGATAGCTTCTGGAACGCTTATATCAACACAATGAGATTCTAATTCAAGTGCATCTATAGTAGGGTTGTGTATGGGCAAGAACCTGACAATACAATGCGTATCATGATACAGGGCGTACGATTCAATATACTGCGATACTGTAAACAAGGCAACATATTGCGAATGTTAAATCTTATTTAAGGAAAAATGTCTTAGAATAAAGAACACACCACCATATGCATACAATCTGAGCATTTGCCACAGTCTCTGTACCATCCAACATCACATAACTACTTGTTGTGCAATCTGAGCCACTGCCAAGAATCTTTGCAGGTATAAATATATAACATAACGTTAGTTTTCTAACCTGTTTATCAAATGCAATCAAGCGGCTGCAACAGTCTCAACAAACAACGTGAGACAGATACAAAAAAAAAAAAGAAAGAAGAAGAAACTGTCAGCAGACATCAGCCACCTGCTGGGACTCCTTCAGTCTAGCTCTTGTTTACTGGGTCTACTGGCCTGTCCCAACAATGTTTGTTGCAAACACTCGATACTGAAGTACAGTCAGTGGGAATCACTCAACAGAAAGACACCAACAGAGCAATCAGGACAGCCCAATCTACAACACCCGACTGATGAGACGCTCCCCTATGCAGCCAATCAAAAGGGAACATGTGACAAGGACAGATACAGAAAACGGGGCAATTGCCACAAACATCCGTTAGCCTCTTGCTGAGCCAGAATGGGGGTAAATTGAAGGTGTGTACTTCATGCTGTGTGTCTGTCAAATTATAGGTCAAGCATTAAAAGAACTCGGGGGCATTATTGATCTGATCTGGAACAACGGGCTAAATTATGAATCATGGAGTAAGATTCATTCAGTGGAAATCATTTTCACAAAAGGTGCGGGAGGGTTTTGATCACTGACCTGTGATGATCAGACATTCGTTATGATCCAGGGCTTCAGTGAAGAGGCGAGAAACAATGAGCTCAGGATTGATTAGAAAACGGATTTCCTCTTGGACTAAACCAGAGCTGGTGACTCCTCCTCCCACAAACTGGTTGGCAAAATCCACCTGCAAATCAAGAGAGAAAGCTGGAAAAACAAACACTTTGAATTTTGAAGTCGTGTGCACATATTCTTACAACAACAAAAAAATGTCTTTGACTGTGAAAAATACTAGTATAGTTCCCCAAACTAGGACAACAGGAGGAAAACATCTACATGAAAGGGTCTCAGACCTTTTTCTTTGATTTGTGACAGAATCCCTGACAAGCTGATTGGAAAGGTGGCCTGGGGTGCGCGCATTACTCAGACGTTTGTCCCCCCCATGCCAAAGTGAGCTCTCCCCAAGAGCTGCACTCAGGTGCGCTGCTGCCAGACGCAAATATCAAAACAAGAGAGCAGTCCTACAGTCATAAGTAAACATCTCCCTCCAGTCACAACGTGGTGCTGACGGATGCCTGTGATATATCTTCCTGCGTTTGTTCTTTCAAAATTGTGGGCAGATGGGTGACACTGATTTACTTGTTTATTTCTGGTTTGTTTATGATTCAAAATACAACACGCATCTCATCGTTTCAAGTCAGACACAGACGTGACAAGTCATTGTTTTATTTAGAAAGCAGCCATGTGGAACATATAACCCAAATTCGGGACAGACAGTTGTTGCTCATTGGCCTAAAGACAGTCCCGACCAACCCCGTCACCAAACCCACGAAGAGGCTGCAAAGGGGTGAGCAGCATTCTGAGGGTAGATCTCCCCAAACTGGTCACTCAACTCTGGGACAGCGGGCCATCCTCCAAAGTCTGCTTTGACAGGCTGTCAGCACCCCCCCCTCACCCACCCCCCCACCCAGCAGAGCATCCATCAATCCGGGCCGCAGTGTGCCCCGGAGCTGGTCATGTGTGCACATCAACTGTCAGCTTGTGGCAACTGGAGGCAAACAAAAGGTGAAAGGCAGAGCGGGCCATCCTGACAGTGTACAGGAAGCATGGCCGACAACAGAGAGCCGAGGAGGCTCAGAGGCCTCGACCCCAGTCCCAGCGCACACTCCCTCCGACGTGTCACGGGCTCCCTCAAAGGCCTTTTCAGCAGTAGTAAGCATTCTGGGTGAAAGACTCCAGAATGTTGTGGCTCAGTGATTGACTACAACAGAGGCGAAAGAGGATGGGAACCAAGCACAGGGTGGAGTATCCCTCAAACTAAGAGCTCCGTCAAGCTAAAGAATATGATTCGGCAAATTAAAGTCCTTACAAATCACGCTGTCTGTATACTTCCCATCCTCGGCATCTTACCTGAAGCATTCCGTAACCATCATCCTCAATGGTCCCTTCACAAGTAATGTGGATCTTTGTGAGTCGAGTCTGTGAGCTGAAACACAAAGAATGAACTTTTCCAGTTAACTACAGTTGAGACGATGGATCCTTGATTGCTTCCAAACAGTCTACTGGATTTAGCAAGCTGCAGGGATCTTTGACAGAAACAATACTGCAATAATTCTTTGATTACAGTGTCAATACACTACACCTTCTCCAATTCAGAGGTTTATCTAAGCTTTTCCGCGTGAATGTTACAAGTCCAGTAGGATCTGACGAAACGAGAAGGGAAGTGAGAAATATTCAATATCTTATTTTACATCAGTAACAACGTATTGCTGCAACATTTGAAAGTTGTATCTGAACACCTACTTTGTTCGGTGACACTTTTGAAATAGCACATCAGGGTTTTCAGTTTCTCAATCTTCCTTAGAGAGGACCCCTCAAACAGCCTGAAGGCAAGAAGAGATTATGAATTTAGTTCAGTTCTTTCAATAAGACAACACATTATTCTCCTCTTCTAAAAATGAAGCACACTTTTTAAGCAAGCTGGTTATACATGACATCGCAGCCGAGTCCGCTAACGGTTAAACAACTACAGCAAAAGAACAGGAAAAATGACTCTGTGCCGTCGACACACTAGACCTCCACTTTGGCCATGTGAGTTCAGTCATGCTTTAACTTTTGATATAAATTGGTTCATCTCTCACTCAGCTTCCCTTTCAGTCACTAGCCTTATTATATAGGAGTTCCTATGCTGTTACGACAATGGAGTTGCCCCAGGCTTGCCATCACAGAGTCACACTCATGTGCCACTTCACAGCACTCACAAAAAAAAATAAAAAATAAATAAAAAATAAAAAAATGAACAGAAAGGGAAACAGGGCTCCCTCTCCTCGGGGGTACATTAAGAAGCCCTGTGTCCCTTTTAAGCAACAGAGTCCTCAGGAGGCAAAAGGTCAATCCCCCTGAAAAATATCACATTAATGCACGCACACACACACACACACACACACACACACACACACACACACACACACACACACACACACACACACACACACACACACACACACACACACACACACACACACACACACACACACACACACACACACACACACACACACACACACACAGTGTTTGAATGAACTTTCCACCATCTCCGTCAGTAGCAAACTCTATAAAGAGCGCCACAGCCTGCCTCACATGCCGCAATAAAGAGAAAGAGATTCCATGTGAGTGAAATGAATTAATGACAAAAGGTTGATGCACTGAGAGCCCTTCAGGGGCCGAGAAACGCATTAATCTAAGTCTGCTCCTGCATTCATTTCTACTTTTTGTAGAAACAGCCGTGCGTCGTGTCATCCTCGGGGCAAATGTCTTTGACATAAGCTAAGCCACTCGTGGAAGCAGGCTTTTAGGAACAAATTGCAATATGGTCTTTGGGGAAGAGAATTTATACACGATTATATAACATCAATATACCACCCACAGATGTGAAGAAGGCTATGATGTAACTCAGGAAAAGGGTATAAGTGACTACAGTATGTATAACAGCTGGGTTTCTGTATCATCGGAACAAGAAAACTGGGTAATCAAGCCTGGAAACTCAGTTTGAACTAAATGCACTTCATGGTGAAATAATACATAAGCTTGCTTCTGAAGAATACTTTGAATGACAGCGACAACATTCAATCCAGACAAAGAAATAATGGTCTCAATAGTCAGCTTTATCTCAATGCAAATAATGTAAGACGTCTGAATTGAGATTTAAAAAAAACAAACATGTGAAGATAAACAGATTTCTGTTAATTTGAAAGTTTGGAACAAAAGTAATAAAACAAAAATAAATGAATGATTTAAGAAAAAACTACATTTTCCAAGCTGGCTCGCAGCAAATGTGTGATTCAGGACGTTTTTTCAGCAGCAGGCTAAAAAGATGACACTGGCTTTCCTTTTTCAATCACAGCAAAACCTTTATGTGAATGAAATACTGATGCAATTGAACTCTGCTACAGCCTTCTGCAGAACAACCAATGGCCGTCTCCATTGTCAAAAGCAGCCATCTGAGTCAAAGTTAATTGAATTCCCTCCTCCATTTAGGTAATTACACTGTGATGCCAACAGAGATGGGGGGGACAAGACTGAGCAGTGATCTGAAGAACGTTGTTGCATTACACCACCCAGACCATCTCCACAGTGAAAGCTTGCAGGGATTAAAATGTGACCCTCCTGCCCTCCTCTTTATTATATTTGATGCTTTTGAAGGGATGCGTTTGGCTCTTAACTGCACATAGAGAAAGGTATTTAGTATTCTGGTAAAGCTGCCAGAGAAGGACCAACAAATTGTATTGTAGTGTATAGTTATTGCAGCCTAAAGGAAACGTCTGTTTCAGACATTTTTAAAATTTTAAATCTATCAGATCAGTCTGTAAAGACGTCAGAGCGATCACCGTCTCTGATCAATATACTCTTGTTGTAAGACTGTTTGCTCATTTGTCATTAAATCTGCGTACTGTGATTTTACACCCAGCCAGAAGATAAAATGAGGAATCATGAAACATATACAGCGGTGTCCCCTCATGGAAATTAAACTAGTTGTCCCAGCAGCATCATTTACGAAACTGATTATGCAACTTTAAACATCGTGGATAAAATCTACCACACCCCTACGTTACCTGAAGAAGTTGATGTCTGGGTAGTTGCAGTATTCCTTCCTTCTGGAGTTGCGTCGGGGGAAGGTGCAGAAGAAGGCGTTGGCGAGCAGACATGCCACCTGCTCCTGAGACATGGTGATGGAGTGGTTCATGCCTCCCTTGAGGAGGGGTATCGGCTAGAGGAGGAACAAAAAAAAAGGTACAAATGAGGAAGGTCAAAACTATTTGTGTTTGCCAATTTGCCGAACGAGACTTTGAAGCATGTTGCATAAATGTAGTAATTTGGCACCACTCTGTGCTTCTTGAAGAAGCCATCCTAATCACAATCAACATCCAGCTGTGCTCATAAGAGATCCATACTCCTAGTAAAGGCTGTGGGTGAACAAATAAACATAAGCAATTATGTTATGACAATGGGGAGAGCTTGTTGCATTAAAACTATAGCCACGCAGGAAATGGCTACAAGTTGCATGGCCAAAAATGAGCAATTTAGGAACACAGCAATAATGATGGATGGGATGGATTCAATTCATCGTGCACTCTGTTTAGCAGGTCTTAATGTTGCAGTCATGTAAGAGCACATCCAGTTCACTTAAGTATTAACCTCTTCATCGCTCCACATCAAACACAGACCAGTTTTCAATGGAATCAACTGAATTTTAGACGAGCTACTCAATTTTCTATCCACTAAAGAAATCAACTCTTAACACAACACATTTTTCTACGCTACTCACGTGTAGAATAACACTTTTTTTTATAATTTTGGAAGCCTGCATCACTACATTTGCCACACTAAACACTAAACACTGCTGTAGCGCGGACAGTTATTCTCTGTCTGGGCCACTTTGAGTATTAAATTAATCAAACTAGAAATATATTTAACACACAGATGTATAGATAAAATTTGATTACTGGCTGTTTGGCCAAATTGATACACATAAAAAAAAGCCTTTTAATGAGACTTTTTTTCGGGCTGCAAACACACATTGCTCTTCATCATCCACATGCCAAAGAACCAGATTACCAAGAGGACTTTAAAACACAGGACACATCACCATCAATCGCTACGTGCCTCGACCTCGCCATTTTTACTACCATTTCACAAGATATTTGTCACGTTGTGACCTAACCCGCTGCGGGGGATCTACTGTGTCACAGACCAGTGAGTCAGTGTCTGTTGGTTAGTGATGACTGTTACCTTGGTACAGAGCTCAGATGCTCTCAGTGCTAATTGCACCATGTCTGGCAGCAGGGAGCCAAACAGATGTTCAGCAGCATCAGGATCCAGGACCTTGGAGAGAGCAAGAGATCTGTTTATGTTTGTTGTTTTGCCACAAAACTCAGCTGTGACATTATTAGCTGTTTGGGTTGATTAGGACAGATAGAGGACGGATAGAATTAACAGCTCTGATCCGTATCAACATGTTCAGTTTTACGAAGAAACAAATCAAGGAAATACAAGCAACGCAAAACATCAACTGGCAATTTAAAATTCCACTATCCAACCTTCAATACTGTTCATGCAAATGTAAATAATAAGAATAACTGACTATTACCTCATATTGAACATTTAAAAGGGATCGTGAAAGACATGGCTTCATATCATTAAAATACATCTGGCTATAGCTGGACAGCTTGTCTCTAATAACATCACCAGAAACACATTTTAAAGTAACGTACCAATCTCCACAACACTGCTTAAGTGCACTAATGCATTTGAGACAGTACACACTACCCGCATTTACTCCCATATTGGCTACGAAATGTCAGAATGATCAATCACAGAGCAATTTCATCAAGGTTGCACGGCCATGCCAGCTGATGAAATAGTCTTCCTGGAAGAGATGCAAATGACCCGAGCGTTTGAAATGAAAAGGACAGTGTGTTCCCGGGACAGGAAGCCTCGACTTGTGATTTAGCTAAGGACATTTATATTACGGCAAAAGAAGCCTGACTAAACAGTGTCATAAGTAATGACCTGGTTGACACCATAAACCGCTCCTATGGGGTGTAATAAATGAAGGCAGTTGACAGGGCGAGACGGAGGATATAGCTGAGGTAGTATGAGCCCGGCTCTTTAAATCAGCAGAAGACAGTGCATCAAATCAACTGAACTAACACTCTGTATGACTCGATACAGGTCTGTACATCACGCCAAACTGACAAAGTAATCAAGCAAGATGCAGGCGTGTGAGCAGTGAGAAACCAGAGCTCCCATACAGATTTAACACAACTCCTGATGCTCCTGTTCCTATTCCCCGCGGGTCGGAGCAATAAAGCAATCTGCTTGACTGCGTCTGCGGACGTGTGACCATGTAAAAATAAAAACA
Source organism: Anarhichas minor (assembly GCF_050575085.1). Lineage (NCBI taxonomy): Eukaryota > Metazoa > Chordata > Actinopteri > Perciformes > Anarhichadidae > Anarhichas > Anarhichas minor. The sequence goes on from NW_027466463.1 coordinate 15,569,100, forward strand.
CTCGCATGCTCATAACCGTAAACACAACACTGGTTTGCCAGAGAAAGAGAAATTGACAAAAAAAAACAAAGCTGTCCGTCAACAGCTTTTCAGTTATTCATAAGATGCGCGTGCAGAGATGAATATTCAATGAGGGTGCCTGGCCCGTCACTCCGTGCCATTCATGTCTACTTTTCTCTGACACTCAAAATAAGTCTGCTCCAGTGTCTCCAATCCAGCATCTCCGGGGCAAAAGTAACAAAGCAAAAAAATGGGGAACATTACGTTGAACTGTTTGCTATCCCCATGTGTGTTGCACTGGAAATAAATCCTCGGTTATTGGTTTTAAAATGAAAATGTGTTAAACACCAACAGTATATTCTGTGGGCTGCTATACGAGCTGCTTTCTATCGACGCATGAAAGATATGAATGTGTAGCCTAATTGCTAGAGCCGTTTCAGCATATTCAACTATTAAAAACACAGATTTATAACTCAGTCAAACGGAGAATAAATTATGTAAGAGAGGGAAGCAATAAACAGTCTTCGTGGAGAGGAACTGTGTGCGTCAACTTTGCAATAATACATAACATAAATAAAGCAACTGTTTTTGTGTGAGCTACAATGATACAGTATGTGGCTTTCAACAGTTCGTTTTTTATTAATGGTGCTGGAAAATGTAGCCGTCTGACAAAATCAAGTGTTGCCTTCCCAATAGACTTGACAGCATTCAAATTCAACCACAACGACTAAACTTGGTCTTTGTATAAGGCCTCTCGACCTCTTCTTCCCCATTCGGACATGATTTATGACATACGTACGGCACGCGATTGATTCAACATTATAAGGCAGAGAGTAAAGCATTCTCTGGGACGTAATGTCAGCCACTTTCATTTCTGACAAGTTACTAAACGTGACCTTTTGGCAAAAGATTAAATTATTTCTCCAGACTCCCATTTTGCCTCTGAAGGGGCTGCAACATTCTCCTGTGAGAACACCATTACTGTACAAAATAATAGAAACACATTTGACATACTGGCATCCATGAAAAAAAGAGTTACATGCACTTCTTTCCTGAGATGTGAGATATCATAAAAAAAACATGTAGCTGATGTATTCTAGAGGATGCCATGCACCGGGTGGATGAGTGCTCCGACTATAAGGAAAATAAAGCTTATCATTTGTCTCGTCCTACAGGCTCAGGGTTTCTTATAAAAACACTCACGACCCATCTCTCCAAATGGAAGATTCCCATCCCCTTCATGAGGCAGACAGTAGTACGGCCCTCTGATTCTCTACATGACGCAGAGCGCATCAAGACAAAAGATGATGGATGGCCTCCAAAACGAGGCTGGAGAAGACACTGACAACTCAGAGCAACAACCAACAAACCAACAGGGCTCATTATACTGTATGTACTGTTTTCAAGAAGTAGAGAAACAAACAAGAAAAAAGGCTGCCTAGTACGTCTATCCATAAATACAGATTCCCAATGCCAATTAAATACTGGTCACATCAAACTAAATCTAATCTGGTGAAAATGCAACATCCGTTTCACTGCATCTTCCACAAAGTGTAGATAAATATTATCCTAACTATCTGATGAGACATCTGGACTTTCTGTGACCCGAGCTCTGTGAGAAGCACCGACACCGGTTTACAACGCCTTCTGTGGGGCAATTAAGTATCACGATTAGACAGATGATGTTTAATCAATCTACAGCTAACCCTCCAACATCATGCGTCTTCCATCTGTGTCTGCATGTCTGCACACCAGTTCATTCATTAAATCACTCTTCCAAAAAAATAAAAAAATAATTTTGAGTACAAAGCAACTTCATTCACTACTTCTGGGTTCAGTGATATTCATAGAATGATCAGTTATTATGACACTTATATTGTTTACCTTAGTGCAGTACAAACGTAATGCGGTGAAGTCCCATTTCTTGGCCTGTGAGGCACTGTATTTCAATATTGCATTCTGGAACAAACAAATTCAATTATCACACAAAATTGAAAAGCTAAACTTGTATGAATTGTTATTTTCAGTCATAATTACTGTGTGTGTGTGTAAACTCTCAAAAAAGCAAAATTCTGAGAGACTCTCCATTTCTGGGCCTATGGCGCCATCTTATGGTTTGGTCTAGTAACTACAACTACAATACACCCCCTCGTTTTATGAAGTGGAATACACGAGGCCTTGCTAGTAAAAGGACACAGATGTGAAACTTGCCTTCAACTCTTGTTGACTTGAAAGTGTGTCGTTTAAAGTCTCCTTGATCAACTCCCAGCGACTCTTTTTCTGAAGTTCTTGTGTTACCTGTGGAAGCACACATGTACCAATGAATGTTGGGTCTCGGCAGGGTGATTTCAGTTCAGCTTTTCATACGCAAAGAATGATAACGCTGTGTTGATGTGCCCGTTTCTGGCAGTGATTTCATGATTCAATAAACACAGGACCGTCTTTTGCCCCTAAATTGTTATATGAGACATGAAAAGTGAATGTGGACGGATAAGCATCGTGACTTGTAGCCTCTCTTGAATGTCTTACCTAAAGTGATATTTCAATACTTGTAAAATTAAGTATCACAATGCTAATCCTATAATCCTCATTGATAGCAATAATAGACTGAATATGCATTGCAGCAAATGTTCTTATAATGATGTTTCATAAACGCTTGGACCGTTACCTCATCCTGTACAGGAAATAGGTTCCGACTGGAACAGGGCATCTTGACATAGTCATCGTCCCAAGTATCCTTAAACTTAGCAGGATATGGAACAGAGACTTTACCGTTCTCAAGAAGGTCCGTCTGTCAATGGGATTGAATGAAAATAAATATTAGTATACACACATCTGTGTGAAAACCAAATAGTCCTACTGACAATAAAATATAGATATGTAAGAAACTTAAAGAATAAGCATAATTTTAAAGATCAAATTATTACTTAAATAAGCTGACTCACAAACCTGCAAAGAAGACATTGGGTTGACCAATTAAATTGCTGTCTGTTTCCATAACATAACCACTTGAAGTGCTTTGAATACTAGTATATATATATATATAAAAAAAAGAAAGAACGTCTCAAACCCGTATCATCACAGTGTGCTGCCCACGAACGTCCCTCAGCGGAGGAAGCAGTCCGCCACATTCAGGCATTCTCTTTAGTTCGTTGATTGGTGTCCCGAGCCATTTGGCCTCAGCAGAGGTAGTTTCCTTGTCTGCATCTTGTTTCTCTGGAGACTTGTCTGGCCTGCGCCTTCTCACAGGTAAACCTGGTGAGGACGTCCCTGAAAAGAAGTCTGTTATTTTGGTTTTGTGTTTGACAGAGTCCGCTGAGCTCGCTGAGCATGTCTCCACCTCTTTTTTCTCTAATCCACCATGATTGCGGGACAGTGTCTGCATTAGCCCTCCTCCTGCAGAATCCTTGGAAGGCGGTGATACAGGTTTGTCTTCATCCAGCTCCTGTGGTGTCAAAGGTTGGGTTTTTTCATCTTCGTCAGACAGGGTGGGATGTTCAGCATGTTGGCAGTCCAGAACCTGAGCTGAAGTGCTTTCAAAGCCACAGTCGCCGGCCATCTCGACATCCTCTTGGGTTTGGCACACTTCAGGTGACGTGGGTTTTTTTTTGGGCTTAACCAACCATTGGTAAACAGTATTTCTAAACTGCTGTGGTGTGGGGCCGATTCTTTGACGATCACCTTTTATCTTTACGCCTCGCAAACTATCTGCTCCAGTCTTTGGTCGTTTATCCATCTTCGTCTCTGTGTCGTTTTGCCTCCTTTCTTGATTTTCTACTGTGTCATGATTATCTCTGCTCTGAATAAATGAAGATGGGGCTTAAAAATAAAAAAAATATATTGTTTTACAAAGAGGGATATACTAACGCAAATGACATATTTTATATATACTCTGCCAGACAAATATTATCTAAAACAAATTACCTTGGAGAGAAGATGAAGGGGACGTTGGGGCACTGATTTCAACCCTGAGTCTCTTTGCTGAAGGTTCAAAGTCAGCCAGCGCAGTCATCCTACAAAATGAGAAAGTAACACACAAGACATACCCATATTATTTTGAGAGAGATGTGTGTGTCTTGGCAGTTTAAACATGAAAACAAACTACACGTATACTCACAATACAACTTGAGCTGACACCACGATTGAGGTGTTATTTGGTTTTGTCCAGACTTGTTTCTTAGGCAGTCCTTTCTTCAATATGTGAGCAAATCTTAAGATATGGTAAGCAGCCATACATGACACAAACTGTTGTTTCTTGGATACTTAATGACGCAAGGAAATGGTGTTTTGTATTTCAATATGATTCAGACTTGATTCAGACCTTCGGTCGTAGTAAGTTGCTGTCCAACGATAGTTTGACAGACTATCTAGAAAACGACTGTCAACAAACCATAGCTCATGCTAGCTAACGCGTATCTGCTAACTAGCGTTGGACTACAACGGATTGTTAAAACAACCCGAAAAATCGTTTAGGATAGAGTCTGACACTTGAAAGCTTCAAAGTATACAACAATAACATTTGTTCGTTGATGATAAAAGAAAGCACAATCGTATTTATAGCGGTTGAACATTGCTACAAACACAGTGCCGTTGTTCAACATCAAAACACTTCCGCGTGCGAGTGACGTCCAAGTCACTGAAATATCGCGATAATTCCACTGCAGTTCTCGTTGACGTTTAGAACGGCAAATTATCACTTATGTTGTAGAAAGGTTAACGCAAGTTATTCAGAAAGTCTGATTCAGGCACCAAAGCTCGATTTTATAGTATACTTACTGTGTCTTTATAACGCCGATGAACGGAAGAATGTCAGTAGAGAAACTCACCCACGTGAGACAGTTCACTCTGGTAAAGCAGACTGTTTAACTGTCAGTTAACACGTAAAGCCACAGCAAAGCCTAGTAACGTGTAACGTTAACTGTTTCCCAAACATTTACAGTATTGTCACTCCACCTTTTGGCGTTTGTTTGTTTCCACAAGCCGAAAAGCTCACCTGTGGTTATAGCCACGCCCATCATAACGCACCTGACCAGCAGCAAGGAAGCAAAAGCACGGAACTTGCATTCAAGTTGACTTACCGTGGGCCTAATGGGGAAGTAATCTTGATACTTAAACGAGGATCATGGTCAGAAAATACATCTTATTTGCTATTGTTTTGCTGTCTTACGTTTCCTGGATTGACAACACAGGTGAGGCATAATATGTTGTTTTCGATGGAGCCGAAAAAGAGCGTGTTTTTCGCCTTTTGTACACACAAGTGTTTGGAGGTTTTGACAGTTGTTTTGCCATTAAGCTTGCTTGCTGTCTACAAAATACATTGATTTTGTATGCTCGATAGGGATTCTAAGAATACACCTTTGGTCATTTTCCTTTTTTGTATGTTTGAATTATTTTTTGGTACTATGTGTGCCACAGAATGCTTCCTCAATATTTACAGTTTCTCTGTATTCACCTTCCTTCCAGACAGTTTCAATGGGCTGAAATTAAAACTCTCCAAGTACTCCATTGTAAATCCTCAGGTGGTTCACAGATGGAAAAGGAGCATCAACAGACCGCCACAGTCGAAATACGTAGGAAACAACCATGATTAATCCTTTTTAACTGATATTTTAATGTGACAACTTCAAGAATGCTTTCTTGTTTTTACCCATTTCAGAAACATGGAGAGGAGACAATATCATATTCAGTCAACATAAACAACAGGAAGCACCTCCTTCATCTAAAACGGAACAGGTTTGAACAAAGTTGGAACTTCGTTTGATGTTACTGACATTACTGTAAGTTCATGCCAATGCTTCAGATAACATACCATGTATTTTTCATCTTCTTGTCAGAGACTTTTTGCACCCAAACTTTGTTCAGTACTCAAGTGACGCCACTGGCAACACTGAGGCATCATATCCAAAACAGCATGTAAGTTGACACTTATTTATTTGGTTGTATTCTGGTTTGAACTTCAACCCTTGAACCTTTTTTACTTTTCTCATCCCAGGTGCATTGCTATTACCATGGAGAGGTGGAGGGATATGAGGATTCATTGGTAGCGCTCAGCACATGCTCTGGCCTCAGGTTTGAACATCTCTCTCGCTGTTTCTAGCTCCTCTGATTCAATATTGATATTTGTTGTCTTTCAGTGGAACGGTGTCATGATTTTATTGATCTTATTATGGTGCCACAGTATTTTGTTGTCCACATTAATGATCCAGAGCAGCAAAAGGTGCTTTTATTGAAGTTTTGAACTTCAATACATTTTTCATCACCTCAGACATTGTTTCCCACTTATTATGAGTTAGAATTTTGGGTTTATTGTTTGTTTTTTTATCAAGTTGTGCCAGGTAATGCCACATTGTGGAATTGCAATGCCACACCCAGGCATTGGCACTGAGTGAAAGCATTTCTCTAATGGTGTATCTGCTATGCACTACTTCTCTTTAGGGGTGTAATCCTCCTTGGAAATGAGACATATGGACTTGAGCCTGTGCCACAGTCCCCCACCAACGAGCACCTTCTGTACCTACTGAAGGACGATGACTCCGGGCCCGTCACTTGTGGGGTCGTCAGTGAGGCTTCATCAAGGCAAAGCCATGAACCCTTTGAGCCAGGCAAATCACTGACTTCACTGCTGCGGGTTAGGATGCACCCCACCTTCATTCTGAAGTGAACATACTTCTATTGTGTGAACTGGTTTTGAAATGGAAGAGTGACACGACTGCATTTCCTTCTTTACTGTGTTTGTGTTTAAACAGAGGAAGCGCAATTTACCAGAAACCAGTTATGTGGAGTTGATGCTGGTTGCCGATCATCACAGGGTGAGTGTGCATATCTGTTGATGACCTCACTGGTATGTAAGTGAGAATGAATTGGCCGCAACAGGTTTGTTTTTTTACACTAGAAGCAAGTGAATATCATTCAGTGAAAATGAGCACTTTTACCATACTTATTGAGTCATCAGCCTTAATTAGTAATGTGCTATTCCCCTTAAATGTTGCAGTGATTTTTTTCAATGCTGTGGAATATAGTGCCAAAAGTATTGACCTTGATCTGTTAGAAAATTATGTTTTATAATTGTATTTCCAGTATACTTTTAAGGAAAACAATGAGACGGCTGTACGAGAGGAAATAGTGGAGATGGCTAATCTACTGGATGGGGTGAGATTTCAAGTTGTTTGTAAAAGAAAGTATGCTCCATTCTAATTAATTTAAATCTTGTTTTTGTGTTATGCTATGCCTTATAATCTTTTATTTTCTGTTTTATTCTAGTTTTACAAGCAGCTGAATATCCGTGTGGTGCTGGTGGGCCTGCAAATTTTTAAGGACAGTAACCCCTTTGATGTGGAAGGCTCTCCAGGAACTGTGTTGGGCAGGTTTGTCCGGTGGAGGAAGACAGTTCTGTTACCAAAGATCAGGCATGACATGGCTCAACTCCTTGTGTAAGTAATGTGTGTTCTTTTGTCAAACTTGACTCTACATGTCTGAATCCTTCAGACATGTAGAGTCAAGTTTGTAACTTATCTCTTGGTCCACTTTTTTCTCAGTGGTCCGCCTACATCATACGGTAATGTATTGGGTATGGCCTTCGTGGGCACGGTCTGCCACGCAGGGACCGCTGGAGGAATCAACTTGGTTAGTTCAACTCCCTTTTAACTTCTAACACCAGCTGTCACATTGCTGCTTTGGCAGTATGAGTTTTTGTACAGAAACTGATACTGTCTGCATTATTTATGGTGCGTTTTAAAAATGCATTCCATTCTCGCATGCTCTAAATAACAAGTCAAACGGGTTAGACTTCAATTCCTTTTGATTCCTTTGTCTTGTGATGCCCTACAGTGTTTTACTCTTTTATATCCTTTGACCTATAAATTCTAATCAAATAATATAATTAAACTTTTGCTGCCCTTCTGCTCCCTTAAAATAAAACACATTTTCTATTGAAAGATCCCTTATTGCTGGATCTCTTCCTCCAATATCCTGATTCAACAGTAGATAAGTAAAATGAATCGGGCGAAAGGCTTTCACTGTGACTTAAAAATACTCTTGTTCAAGGGAAGATTAATACGTATGTAGCCAAAGCACTTTAGTTTTTTTGATAATATCGATGAATAACTTACATTCAGGATCATATATTTAGGTATATTGACAATAGAGATTGTAAGTACTGAATGTACTGTGTGTTTTCCCAGTTCCGCGGGGACAACCTGCTTTCTGTCTCCACTGTGGTGGCCCATGAGATGGGTCATAACCTGGGCATGAATCATGACCGTAGTGGATGCAGCTGCAATGCGGATATATGCTTCATGTCAAGCGTTGGGTAACACATCTTCCACAAAATATTTCTGAAACTCTTGACATAAAATTAAACAAGCAGTAGTTAAAGTGCTGCGGTACAATACATACAGCATATAGCATATTCTGTGCCTTTTACAACAGCTAGAGTCTAAAACAGACTCCTGAAATTATTACATTTTTCTTTGTCATGTGACAGCTAGCAGACGGCTGTTTTTGTTTTTGAATATCCATGATGGTCCAAGTACTTACTGATCAGGATTCAAGCACAATATGCTTCTCTGTAATGTAGCCTTTTTACACTAAATCCATTTACCTTTTGAATGATAAGAAGCAAATGTGTGATCTTTTTAATGTTTTAATTTTCTCTATCAAGTAAGATAGAGATCATGTGCGTAGTTTAACAATATACATAGGTTATGATGATATTGTTTGGCACGAAGCTCTTGATGTCCCTGAAATATTTTTGTGACTTTAGTGCCTCCGTACTGAAGTGATATAATTCTGTATTTGTTCTTGTTCCCAACATTTTTCATGTCATATCAAAATTAATGTTTCTAGGACCACAAAAAAATGTCCTCTGCTCAAAGGTCAAAGATTGTTTAATGCGAAGCCTGTCCAATTGGACATTTCCATTAATAGCTTATCCTGCTACCTGTAGGGGTTCCGCTTTCAGTAGCTGCAGTGAAGAAGACTTTGAGAATCTGATCTTACGCGGAGGAGGCACATGTCTGAAAAACCAGCCATCCCCCTCAGATGTGGTTGGTGTAGCTGAATGTGGCAATGGCCGACTGGACAAAGGAGAGCAGTGTGACTGTGGCAAACCAGCGGTAGAGTACTGCCTCTCAGATAAACTCACACACACGCAGGAAGTTAAAGATTATTGTATTGGATAAGGATTTTTTTGAATACTTCATTCTACTGTAATGTAACTGGCATTTAAATCTGACAACCAATAAATACAATGTATACCAGGAACTTATACAGGTAGAAACTATATAGAGTAAAAATATTCAGTCCATGAAGCTGAGAAGTTTGTGATATGTTGTAAACCAATATCTTGAAAATGAAAACAGACATTTGCAAATTAATTCTGTTAAGAGTAATAATTATTGTTTCTTTATAAATGTAGAAGAATTCTTTGGTGTAACACATTTTATTTTCAGCTTTACAGATTAGACACACGTCATGTTACAACCTCATCGGACTTAGAATAAAAAATATTCTCGCAGAGTTAAATTCTTGTCATTTTTTATTGTTGTGGTATGAATAGATTTTCTCTGTTTCCATTTCCTACAGGAATGCAAAAATAAATGCTGTGATGCTGCCACCTGCAAATTCAAATCTGGGGCCGTCTGTGCTCATGGAGGCTGCTGCGCTAACTGTCAGGTCAGCATTATGCTGGCCTTAATGCCAGAGTTATATAGCTTATGGAGGCAATGAATTGTACTTGGGGGGGGGGGGGGGGGGGGGTCTTTTTTTTTTTTATTGTTGTGTGTGTGATTGTTTTTTGTTTTAGATCAGAGTCTCTGGAACACCATGCAGAGGGTCTGTCAACACTTGTGATCTTTCTGAATACTGTGATGGCAAGACTGAGTTCTGTCCCGGTGACTACTATGTCATGGACGGCCTGCCCTGTCAAGACCGTCAAACTGCTGCGTACTGCTATGAGGGCCAATGCCAGACGTATGATTTCCAGTGCAAACATCTCTTTGCACCAGGTACATTTCATAATGCATGATACGAAGACTTTTGCAGCTAATTAAGCTCCAGAAACTGTGAGGTTTGTGTACTTTTGGTCATAATTTCTGGCTGCAAGATATACCCTTTGTGCCAGTCCAACACATGCCTTTTGATTTCTATCTGTTTGTGTAAAACGCTAACTGTGGATAACCCTGTCAAAAATACATAAGTCTAACAGGAGGCCGTGGTCACCTGGAAAATATTAAATCACTTCTGTTGCCATCAATATTATATGTTGGATATTTTTTCTCTTTTTTGGCAGATCCAGCAACAAAGGCAGCAGATACTTGTTTTCATATTATAAATTTGGGGGGAACCATATTTGGTAACTGTGGAATCGAAAGCAACGGAAAACCCATCAAATGTAGTTCAGCGTAAGTACTCTGGTTTTTAATTATTGAATGATTTGAACTAAACTGATATGTTTTATCACAGTTGTTCTAATTTAATATACTTAGGATGGTCATTTTAAAGAACTTTATTTTGTCAATAGACTCTTATCTTCCAACATTTAACTCAATACCAACTGTGTTCCCTTGAACCTGCACTGCAGAGATTCCATGTGTGGGAAGTTGCAGTGTGTCAACGTGGACTTGAACACCTTGCCCACTGGCGCCCATATCAGTGCTGCAGACATTGAAGGGGAAAGGTGTATTAATGCAGACTTCAACCTCGGCCCAGATGTGCTAGATCCTGGCTATGTGAACTCTGGCAGCCCTTGTGAGGAAGGAAAGGTAAGCAGACTAACTATTTAGAAGTGTACACGCCCAAGAGAAGGAATGGAAGGAGGAACTACTTTGATTATGTGTTCCAGGACAGTGCTGTCATTTTTTAAGTTTAAATAATGACGCCTAATGACATCATTAAGTTAAAAGTCTTCTCTCTCAGGCCTGCCTGGATTTTAAGTGTGTGAACGCCTCTGCTCTGCTGCCCAACTTGGACTGTGATGCCCAGACCACATGCAACGGCAGAGGGGTGAGTCTCCTTTTTATTTACTTTTTTTTTTTTTTACTCAGTTACCAACCAATAAATACAAGTGTGACTTTGCTGTTGTAATGTTTTCTTCAGGTATGTAATGACCAAGGGAACTGCCACTGTGAAAACGGGTGGGCCCCACCTAATTGTGACAAGTCAGGGCGTGGTGGCAGCATAAACAGTGGTCCTGCTCAGATAGGTGGGTTCAAATTGATGTTGTCAATTTACTTTTAAAGTAAAGTATGCAGAAAGTCAAAGGCACTCTACTATATACAGTTCACCTAATGTCACACTTATAAGCTCTAATCGGGGCAACATGAAAGTCAGCAATGACGTTGTCTAAGTGCATCCTTTATTAGGCTTCATATGGCTCATGCATTAATCACTCTGTCTTCTGTTGTCATGACTGAAGTTGGTGTGGTTCCTTATTACACCTGTTGTAGCGCCCAGATTTGAACAGGTTTCGGTCTTAGAGCCTTTTAATTATACTGGAAATACATCATGCCAATTTGTCTATTTCCTCAACTGTATATGCTAGATCAGAAATCCGAAACAATGTGTTCAGTCACTGTTTATCGTCTTCTCAGGCTGTGATGAACTAGAAGGAACCAGATATTTTAGCTGTTATACTAGCATTAGTTATATATTGTAAATCTAAGTTGTCTTTTCTGTATTGTGCCTCCGTTCCTAATGTATTCATGGATGTTATGTTTGTCATGATGGCTTTTGTATTGTCATGTTTGCGGGGAAAAACGACATAGCAAAATTCACCGAACTACTGATGTAATTTTTGGTAATCTGCTCGGAAAACACGTTGACTGTTTGGTGTACCTAATGCAATTAAATATACTGTAATGTTTCTTATTCACACGTGACCTTTTCTACCACAGACCACTCCCTCAGGGACGGACTGTTGATCTTCTTCCTGTTGGTGGTTCCTCTTCTGGTGCTTCTCATCCTGGTGCTGCTCTACTTCTTCAGGAGAGACTCCCTGGACCTGTGCCTAAAAGGACGACGCCTCAAGTAAACATCACCTCACATTAAAAATATACCAATAGATACTTTATGAACTGCAGTGTTTTATATTTAGATGAAAAGATTATTGCTTCTCATAAGTTTTCTGCTTTTACAGGTCGCGTAATGTTACAAATGGAAACGCAAATGGGAACTCAAGTGCCACAACCCAGCCTCCATCACGAGCTCCTTCTGATGAGGTAAAAATGTGTCTTTTTCTTAGTGATCATCACAGCAGTGTAATGTTGATTTTTGCAGTAGGAAAATCTGTTTTTCCATCACCTGAAAATTGTCACACAGAAGGAAAGAGGCAAATCAATCAGAAAAGGTACATGTTTTGTTTTCAGCATTAATTTAACATGTTTATTTCTTTTTAATTCCAGGTTGGATATCCACCAGCTACTGCAGTTCCAATTCCTGGGTATGAACTTTTTTTATTTTACTCAATCCATATTGCCCTCCCACACAGATGGAAATGTAAGCTTTCAATGCACAAGCAAACCTATACAACCAAATTTGCACACATCCTGTCAGTTTCAGGCCTGGAGAACTGGATTATTGGAATGCAGAGGAAAGCACTGCCCCTGCACAACCACCAGCTCACAGGCAGGGCCCTGGAGTACCCGCACCAATCCCACCCAGGCAGCCAGCTAGTTGATTCTCTCCTTGTTGCCAGCACTTTTTTAAAGGTTTACTGTAGTAATGTGTTGGTGGATGAGGTTTATAGGCAAGTAAATATTTATTGGAATATATGTGGTTTTATTAGATTGCTGTTTATCACTTATTGGAAATTCATGCACATAAGGTATCTCTTTAAATATCCCCAAACATTTTGTATTTTATGTTACTATGCATTTAAATATTTTAAATATTTTGATTTCATGACTGTAAACGGAATAAATAAATATATGAATGAATTTCAACTTGTTTTATTGTGAGAGTTTGTGTTTCTTGGAACTGTAGTAAAGCTGTACTGTCAGTTTGTTGAACTCCTGTAATGTAATAACACATGAGAGGCACAAACTGGGCTTATGTAGGTATCAGAAATGTTAAGCAAGAAAATGTTTTTGGCAGTTGCTTTGTTGTTTAGCTGCTCAGTGAATTATGGAAAAGGAATTTAAATGATTTTTGGAGAGTTAAAAATATATAGTTTTCAAGAACAAAAGCTCAAAGACCGTATCTATTATTTTGTGTAAAAGAAGTATCTAGTGACCCTTGAATTCTTTCCTTGGAAGTATTGAGAGGTTCCGAACCCACGGTTGGGAACCATGGTCTTAAACAAAGCAGTCTTTGTGTTACTACATTTAAAAATATATTGTGTCTGACTACCTATCTCAAGCTTTTGCCCCTTTTTATTTTGAAAGGCTTGTGGCCGGACGTCACGTGTTATTCCTACATTCTGACGCAGCATGATACGGAAGTTAGCTGTCAACTGCAACCACCAATAACCACCCATTGCTACAATGTGTCAAACAAATATGAGTTTTGAAGCGGCTCTCTGGTAGCACATGGCAGCAGAGGAAGCCGGAGGTGTCGGCCGGGCTCCGGCCTGTCTGTGTGTCCTCTGCGGTCTACCTGCTGCTGGGAAGTCCACGCTGGCCCGCGAGGTCCTCAGCACCGCTGCACAGCGCGGATGGAGAGCTAGTGTGGTGCCGTATGATGACCTGATCCTGGAGCATGCTTTTCAGACCAGAGTGGTGGAGACGGACTGTGTCAAACGGGAAGAAACGGTAAAGAAAATTTAGCTAAATCGGTCCCAACCTAGAAGCAATCCCAGACCAAACTAGTAGAATTGCACAATTTAGATTATTTTAAGTGGACTTTTCCTGTCAGTAGCCTAATCTTTAATTATAAGCTATAATATGGTGTTAATAACATTGCAGCTGTACTATGGAGGGTAAAATAAGTGTATTGTGAGAATAATATATTTGCAGACATTGCAGCAAAGTTTAAAGTTGTGAGAGAGAGAAGAGGAATAAGTTCATTAAGTTATTTTTTTAAGGAAAATTCATTGGTTGCAGCTTCTCACATGTGACTATTTGCCGGTTTGCTTGGTAGTTATGGTATTCAACAGAATATTTTGCGGTTTTGGACTGTTGGTCAGACAAAACAAGCCATAATAAGTACAAATGTATTCACTATAAGGAACCAGAGTCATTGTCCTGATTTGGGTTTCGGTGATGTGTCCACAATATGTCTTTGCAATAACACTGTCAATTCAATTTCAGTTTTCCAGAATACATAAAAAAAGGTAGATCGGTTAAATGTGTTTCTATTTCTAGCACACTGAATGGAAGTTGCATAGACAAGCAGTTTTGCGCTGCGTTGAGCAGTTCTTGGAGAAACCTCAAGTTTTGGCCGAGCTGCCGGACAGCCGTCGGATCAACAGGGCTGCATGGGAACGATGTATTCAAGCTCTACTGCAGCCTGGAGCTTTGGACCGCTCACAGGCGGACCAGCCACCACTTCTCTTCCTACTGGATGACAACTTCTACTATCCAAGCATGAGATATGAAGTGTACCAACTTGCAAGAAAGTGTAAGCACCGTCCTTTTCAGCATAAGCCACTGACTTGAATGTTCATAACAGACCATAATGGCAGTGTTGCATGTTTTAGCCCATTAAGTACAAATGTATTTTATATCTCTGCTCTACTGTGATGAATTTTGGATCCCAAGCAAGTTTGTTTTAGTCGACTGAAAACAACTGATACTGTCTGCCTTGACAATTAGAAATCAGTGTCACAACTTTGGGATAACACAAGCAAAACCAATCGTATGCCATTTAAATGTCCCTTCGGTTGAATGAATGTGTCTGTTACCTTTTTAGATTCACTGGGTTTCTGCCAGGTGTATCTGCAGTGTGATTTGGAGTCCTGCATCAGCAGAAACCGGACCAGGTCTGAACCCATTCCCACTGAGGTGATATCGGAGATGGTGAAGCGTCTGGAGTCTCCAAATCCACAGAAGAACTCATGGGAGACGAACAGCATTTCACTCAACACCACAGACGACTTGTCCCAATGTGACGTGTAAGACGGCAGAATAAGCAGTTATTAACACGTATTACTGAATCTCACGCGCATAAATTAAGTATTCATGTGTTGCCTCTGTCTCTTTCTCTTCCTGTCTGGCTTGCCCTCAGCCAGAGGGTGATGGAGTTGATCTCTTCTTCACTTAGCCACCCACTGAGCCCGGCTGAAGACGACACTGAACAAAAGGTGTGCCAATGTAGCTCCCCTCACATGTTTTAATAGAAGGACTTCAGTTATGCAAGATGTGCTTTTCTCTCATACCGTGCAGGAGGCGGACCGCCTGAAATGTGCAACTAGTGTGGTTCACCAGACAGACCAGGCCTGTAGACGCCACATCTCTGAAGCCATGAAGACTGCCAGAGGTCAGTTGTGAGCATTTGACGTTTTATGCAGTTTGTCATTTGAAGCCCAGCTTTATAATCATTTTTTCACCTCAACTTTAGAGAATCAAGCGCTTCCCGAGCACATGAGGTCTTTGGCCGCTCAGCTGAACGAATCCAAAGCAACATTTCTTCACGACCTGCGGAGACGGCTGTTTCAAGAAGCGTCTTTCGCTCAAGACGAGGACATTGATGTAGAGCGTGTGGTGAAAAGAGCGGTGGACGTTTTTGACCGTGAGAAAGAGGAAATCCTGTTGAGAATCACAAATGAAAATAGATGACTTAATTATCTTCTTGAAGGCAGATTTGATTGCATCAAACGTCACGAGAAAACGCGTGACAATCTGTATTTAAATGTAAATAAAATATACTTTTGCCGGTCATTGTCACAAAGAAAGAAAATGTATGCACACTACTATTTTATCTTGTTATTAAAAACTTTTTTATTTCAAACTCAAGATACTGCGATACATTCGTGGTCATCTACAAGGTCTCTGCCAATAAGCTGTCGGTATACAAATGCTATACTTAATAGATAAGAACACATTGATCTCAAATAATCACTTTCTGTCCATAAAAATATGAATCGCATACAAACAACCTACCAAATGAATTAACATTTTAAATGACATCTTAAGAGTCAGAGATCTTTACAGTGACTCTACATCTCTTACTATACACAGAAGTGTGTACAGTGAAATCAGAATTTGTACTAAAAATTGGTACCACAAAACTACTTCAAGTTTATAAATACAAAATTGTTTCATGGAGTGAGAGGTATAAATAAATATCAGAACAGCGAGCAGGATTATAATAGGTCTGGCTGCACAAACGTTTGAACAGAAAATTAGCCAATTAAGCGGCCAGTCTTTGAACGTCTCACAGCGAAGTGTGTCCAGACAATTTAACTAACGGGCCATATACAGATGATGGACAACATTACAGTTAAACAGCCTCAAGCTGAATAATGTTAGGTGTTAAATACTGTTGGTGTTTTATTGAAATGTCTCATGGATACGATAATGTCTCAGGATTATATGTCAAACACAAGAAGCTGCGTTGGTATAGAAGGGAGGATTCAAGGTGTTTCTGTTGTTTTGTCCACCGTTTGTATGAATCAATCCAGAGCCAATATGAAAAGCTCAAAGCCGTATAGAACAGCAGTAAGAGAACAACATAGTATTTAGCAAATTAAAAGAAAATAGTAAACTGTTCAGAATATAAAAATGTAAATCAGGGTCACCATGTTTAAATGCTGTACAAGCAATATGCTGAATACAAGGAGCAAAGACACCGTATGCATCTGTGTTGCTTGGAATCACTTTATATGTTGTCCGCGGGCAAAATGGCATGAAAAGTTGTATTTGTCTTTACACATGTGACCACAGATGTTGCACTGGAATGGATGTTCGTAGCCATGGCAGCCCATGTGAATGGTGTAGAGGATGTTATCCAGGAAGTGAATATCACAGTGTTGGCACTTATTTAGGAGCTGTTGGTCCGCTGGGGTCAGCGCAGGGGCCGGTGTGCCCGGCTGGCTGTTGCAGACACTCTCAGTAACAGTGTTCAAGCTGTTCTCAAAGCCGAAGCCGGGAGCGGGACTGCAGCTCCCGTGGCCTGAGGTGGGGGATTCATATTTAGGCGGTAAAGTCTGCATGCCATTTGAACACATGGCGAGGTGTTCACTAGAGACCTGTTGTATGAGAATGGGCTTCTCATCTTTTAGGGACTCCCTGTCTGGGGATGCAGGGGTCTGAGACTCAGGATGAAGGTCGGCTAACTGGCCAGCGAGTGTAGACAGCTGGTCCAGTGGGTTAATAAAAGTCAAATCATTGTCGTCTCTTTTATGATCGTCATTCTCGTCTACCTTGGGATGGTTCTTATGATCACTGCCATGCGTATGATGGTGGACCTTGTAAGACATGTCATTTATATAATTCGACTTTGGCATCCCCATGGAGGGAGGGTTGTAGTTGATGAGCATTCGCCTGCTGAAGCCCAATGCGCCGGTCCTCTTCTGCAGCGAGCTCAACATTCTTTTGTTGGAGAAAGGAGAGCGGACGGCCCTTGTGGGCAGGAGCTTGTGGCGGCGGCGGCGGTGGTGCGACAGGTTGCTGCGGTCACTACAGCGGAAGGCGCAGAGGTCACACTTGTACGGTTTCTCTCCTGTGTGGGAGCGCATGTGGGACTCCAAGTGGCGCTCGTACGCTGAAGCAAACGGGCACAGCTGGCAGCGATGAGGCTTTTCTCCTGGGTGACAGGAAATAATTGTAGATATAATATCCATATTACCAAGCATACTTTACCGTGAAAGAGTAAACAGCTATGAAGCGGTAAGTACAATGTAGTATGTGTGCAGCACAAGAGATTACACAAAATAGACATGATGATAAAGACAGAAAAAGTCATAGCAAGTACAAGATATTCTTCCAATATATAATCCTAAATTTGTGGGGGAAATAAATGACATAAATTTGATATATGGTACAATAACAACAGTAGTTGATTAGGGACATTTCCAGTCCATTTGACTGAGATCCCTGAGAGCTGCTGGTCCCTCAGCACTGTGTTCGAATGACCTGTATACAGTGTTTAGGAATGGATGCGGTGTGGACACTGACCTGTGTGGATGCGGATGTGCTCTATTAAACGAGCCATGCCCTTGTTGGCATAGCTGCAGTAGCTGCACTTGTACTTCCCATCGCAGGTCCTCTCCAGGCCGTCCATCTGTACATCTGGACCATCCTCCATGGGCAGGCTCACCTCCAAAGACGGAGGGTCCAGACCATTCTGCTCACTCCTGGGGGCAACTTTAAACCAAACAGCACAATGACTTAATCGAATGACTCTTACGTTATCAAAAGATATATTGCTGTAAATGTACTGTACTCCGTTCCCACCGGCTTGAAACGGCTCTCCTGGCTCTGTTTCTCCGCAAACAGAGCCCGAGATCATGTTGACATGCTGGGTCTGCTGGGTCAGGTATTCTTGGAATTCCTTCACAAAATCCACAGGCTCGGTCTTTATCTCTTCCATACTCCTTATTGAGCCTGATAACATCCAGAGGAGATGAGTTGACAGTCGGACTTGCAACCTACAGTACGTTAGCTAACGTGACGTTAGACGCCTGTGAAATAATGTTGACGGTTAGCTCATAGCTGCTAACAACAATGCTAACGTGGTCTCGCTAGCTCGACACCTTAAAGCAATTTTAATATATTAACACCGATTATCTAGCACCACCCTCAACGCAGTTCATAGCTTACCTTTCAATGTGCAAGTAACATTATCGCTAAGCAGAGACAAGTGTGAAAACTGGCCGCTAGTGGATTAATTATCTGGCTAGGACCGTTACCAAGTGACCGCTTCCGGTTTTTGCTGAGTCGTCTGTGTTCCGTACTCCTCCAAACGCAACTGTTGCGTTCGCTGACTGTCGTCAAAAATAAGCATGTTCATACATTTGGTACATACGAACGAGTCTCAAGAACGCTTCTGAAATTAGTGGTACATTTTTCTGTGTTGACCGGGTTGCCAAGAAACCCATAGTCCGTCCCAAGCATGCAATAATAATATAATTAAATATAAAGAGTTACATCTTCAAAATAAACATTCTGCATGAAAGCGCCTTTAGTTTCCTTTTGTTTGAACCTACTTATAGAGCATCCATAGGAGAGCTTCACGACTGACAGCTTGATTTAAATTGTGATTGCTCATTCGTTTTATAATTTACGCTTAAGTTTCAAGTGTCTGATTCGCACAAGGGGCACTTGAAGGCAGCATAAAACCTCCGTTCGTCCACGCATGCCCCATGACGTATGCACGCATATAAACATTTTGTAACTAATAATGGCTGCACCATTGGTCAGGATTTTCTCAAAGGTGAGACTGAATACCATTGTAACAGTTATTAACAATTGTCAGCTTTCATTGCTGCATTTAATATATTTTGTCCACTGCAGGAATCCTTTATCCTTGAATTACGCAACGTTAACATAACCCCAGCTGGCTTTTGTTGACGTTACAAGCTAACACACAGCTAATGCTAGCATTAAGGGCACAAACGAACTTGCAGTGCTGGTAAATACCGTGTACCGTTATTCAACGTGTGCATTTAGCCCAATACGCAGATAGATATTTCCACTGTTGCCTGTCTTGTTTTTAGTCGTGCAGACAGATCTCTCGACCATGGTGCCAGGCTGGATGGAGGAGCAGGTCCACCAATCCTGCCCCAGATGTGTCCTCAGACCAAGCAGCTGGTATGGTCTCCTTTCCTCCACTTCAAACATATTCAGAGGAGGAGAGCATGATGAAGGAAGCGGGTGAGTTGGACATATGGTGGTATCATAGATTCTGCTGCTGCTGGCAGCTGGAGACAGATATTCCCACAACACTAAACATATGTCTTGTTCTTTGACAGTTAAGAAATATGCACAAGAGCGCATTGCTCCGTTTGTGTCCAAGATGGACGAAAACTCTGCCATGGACGAGGAAGTGATCAAATCTCTTTTTGAACAGGGTGTATGTAAACCATTTCATTGCGAATTAACAAATATGTCAGTTCACTGAAGTCAGTGTCCGTCTTTTTTCCATGCAGTGATTTTCTTTGTTTCTCTTTACAGCTCATGGGCATTGAGATTGACCCAGAGTACAACGGCACCGGCTCCTCCTTCTTCTCCTCCATTCTGGTCATTGAGGAGCTGGCGAAGGTGGACCCCTCTGTGGCTGTGCTCTGTGACATCCAGAACACACTGATCAACACACTGTTTGCCAATCTAGGTACAACCGCTCAGAAAGAGCAGTACCTCAGCCGACTGTCAACTGACATGGTGAGCCATTTAACGTACTGTCTCTCAGCGTACGGCATGAAACAGTACATTGTCGCTGTGGCACAGATACCAAACGGTAACCTAAAGATGAAGACATCTATGACAGGAAGATTTGTTAGAAGACCAGCCACATATTACTGTAGTAATCTCTTGACAGGCTGTGTATATTCTGCACTGTATTTACTGTAATGCTCTCCTGCACACAGATTGGAAGCTTCTGCCTCTCTGAAGCAGAGTCGGGGAGCGATGCCTTCTCTCTGAAGACGCGTGCTGAAAAACACAAGGACTATTACGTCATCAATGGATCCAAGATGTGGATCAGTAATGCAGAGCATGCAGGTGTTTTCCTAGTGATGGCAAATGTCGACCCCTCTTCTGTGAGTAACTGCTCATCTCTCCTATGTAAAAAATACCGAATCTCTTCATCTCACATCTCAAAGATGGTTTGCAATAGAAAAGTAACATCTGATTGTCCCTTGTTTCCTGTGAAAGTAGCTACCGTCACTACCTCCAAAAGTTGCTAAATCTTGGAAGAAAGTTACCAAGTCTCCCTCAAGAAGATGTGAAAAATGTGCCTCTGTAATGTAAAGATAAACCCGCTATCAATTGACAGGGATACAGAGGCATCACCTGCTTCATAGTGGACCGGGACACGGAGGGGCTCGAGATTTGCAAGAAGGAGAACAAGCTCGGCCTGCGCTCGTCCTCCACCTGCCCGCTCAACTTTGACAATGTCAAGGTAACACCTCGCTCTGCACCGGACCAGTGTGCAACTGTGACTTTTACCAACTTCCTGCTTTTTTTTTTTTAAATTTTAGGTACCAGAGAAGAACATTTTGGGCCAGATCGGTCAGGGGTACAAGTATGCTATCGGAATGTTGAACGAGGGCAGGATTGGAATTGCCGCTCAGGTGAGCAATCTTTATTTAAATGATCTACTTAAAACAAGCTAAACTCACTCTGTTCAAGATTACAAAGTGTGAAAGGGAAATGTTGCATGTGCTAACTTTGCCTCTGTGTGTTTCAGATGATTGGGCTGGCCCAGGGTTGCTTTGACCACGCTATTCCTTACACCAGACAGAGAGTGCAGTTTGGACAACGCATCTTTGACTTCCAGGTTAAGCTCCACAATAGACTCACATGTTAGTGGTTATTCACATTATTCTGGGGACCCGCGTGTATTCATGGGGTTCTTATGTCGTTGTGTTACTGTTTGCGTTCCAGGGCATGCAGCACCAAATAGCGCACGTAGCGACGCAGATCGAAGCTGGTCGGCTGCTGACGTACAACGCTGCTCGTCTGAAGCAAGCTGGGAGACCTTTCATCAAGGAGGCCTGCATGGCGAAATACTTCGCTGCAGAGGTGAGCTTCCTGCTTCACTGACTGCACTTCATCATCAGGGTTATCTGGGTTTTTGTCCGTTTATCCTGGTACTTCAACATGTTTACATTATTTCTCTTAACAGATATGTGTTGTTGAATCTTGATTACCTTCTTTTCTATGTGCTGCTATCATGGCTAGGGAACTCCTGTAAAAAATATATATATATATATATTGTCAATGTCGGTGAAACATCTTCCTGGTTGTATTAAAGTCATTATAATATCAGAATCAGATTTATTGCTCAGTAGGATTTCACATGAAAGGAATTATAGTATTGCAAAAATCACAAAACGTATAATATAGAATAGAGGAAATATACAAATGAAGAAATAATATTTAAAAATAATACTTACAGTAAATCTCAATTACAAATGGGAGAGCTGTGCAGATTTTACATTTTTTTTCAAATGTTCACAGTACAAAGTATAAAAAGCATATGCAATGTACAGAGATATATTCCCAAACGTGTGCGTTACAGTAACGCTCATAGACGGATGTGAAGGTGTTAATGTAACGTGTAGTGTCTATGTGACGGGATAAGAGTCTGTTATGTTTTATCTTCCTCAGGTTGCAACTCTAACCACATCTAAATGCATCGAATGGATGGGAGGGGTCGGCTTCAGCAAAGACTACCCCATAGAGAAATACTACAGAGACTGTAAAATTGGTGAGCGTGACATATACAGTACATGAAATACGCACCACAAGACACATATGGGCTTTGTTAAGCTGTTGCTGACATTAGGAGCTTGTTTAGGTTGCCGTGACTGAAGCTACAATGTGGAAAGGGACACAACTCATGAGGGCTGCAGGAAGGTCAGGTGTAGCTGTTAGTGATTGGACCAGAGTGGGGCGGAGAGAAGGGCTGATAGTGGCGGCTGTAATCGGACTCCGCAGGAATTCCCCCCGGCTGGACCCCTCAGGGTGCCATTATACTAACACGCATCCAGGGAAGCTGCCAGGGCAAAATGTCCCTTTTCCTGTCATCGCCGCCGTTTCGGCTCCCCAGTCCTCCAGCTGGAGCGCCGGCATACTGAGCTGCATAATAAGCCCCCACCTTGTCTCCTCCGCAGGTTCCTGTACTGTGCGGGGGAATTTGACAAAGTTGACCTTGTTTTGTACTGCAGGAGTTGCTTCTAATGCTTTGGTTTGTCTCCCATGTGCAGGCACCATTTATGAGGGCACAACAAATATTCAGCTATCGACGATGGCCAAGTTCATTGATAAAGAGTATGATCACTGAAACCACCTGACTGGAGCCTGATGGATGGCAAACCTGTGTTACACTCCGTATTCTTCCCCTCAAATGACTTTGTGGAGTGCATTGCTGTAGATCTGCATTCATGTTTTAGAGTTTTGTTGCAGTTATAGATGTTTATTACCAATCCCACCTCTTGTTAAGTAGTTCACACAACTGATGTTACTCATGTTGTGGTTAAATTTCTCTAGCTTTAGGTTTAAAGTTGCTCTGGTACAATGATTTCTATTGCTTTCTTTCAGACCTTTCCAAAAGTCTCGGAGTAACTGAATGTATGTAGAGCTGCACCGCTTCCCTCTTGTTCATTCTTCTTCTGCTTATTGAGATATGGTGATGAATCATGACAGCACAACATAACTGATCCATACGTTTTTTGTTTTTTATATTAGAATTTTGAAAGATATTGATTGGTATTTTCTTTGAATGTTTCAGTGCCTTCAGAGGGTCGGCTATGACTGAGCTCAATCACTTAAAAGTGTGTTGTCTTTGCTGCCTCTCAAATAGGTGAATTCTAACACTTCACTCACTTACTACTGTACAGTTCCTTGTTGGAGAAAATGTGGAAATTGTTTCACATCATATAAATAAATATTCTGTATAGAGAAATCTATTAATAACTTTGGCAATATCAATAAATATGAAGTATGATGTAGTGCAATTGACCGTCTTTCTTTGGTGTGACTGAGGTCGATTCATACGGAGCACTGCCACTAGATGGCAGCATTCTCCAAAGTGACGGCAGCACTTTGAGTTGAGGCAGCTTCTCACTGAGAGAATAGTCTGTTCCCAAGTCGTTTAACAGCCTGTCACCTCTAATGACATTTTATATCAGTTTAATTATGCTGGCGCTTCAGATGAAGAGAGCCTGCCTTGTATAATCGACTTACTAATCATTTTTCAGGTGAGATTGATTACAAATACACGGCCTACATGTGCTGTGTAAAATGAGGTATATTGTTTTACACAACACAGACGGCCTGTCTCCAAGTATACATACTAGTAATAGCCATTATGGCTCCTTGTAATAATGACTCCTGCAAGGTATCAGTTTAGCAAAAAGACATTAATCACTGACGGTACTTAATGATATTTATTAAAAGGGATGAAAACATACCTGTCTCAATGGAGATTGTCACAATTGATGTCAAATATGTAGATGGTCAGATCCCCATGAAGTTGATGGATAACATTTGTCATTACATTGATTAAACTTTATTTTAACAGGGAAATAACAAAGCTCTCTTTCTCTTTGGGGCCCCGAAAACTATTCCTCTTACATATACAAAGAGGAGAGCAGAGACAAAGTAGACTGCTCTATTAAAAACAAGAGGCAAATATGTAGAGATCATATTTGACAAAGATAAAGTGTCCCAACAGTAGCTAAAAATGTCCCATTTTCCTTTTGTCAAATCATTCCAATTACAAAAAATCTAGATGTGTAACCTAATTCTATTTGGTATTGTCCCCGTACGATTGTATTTACTGATATTTATTGTTACCTGTTGACACCAGATCAAACACAATATATTATATTATTTTATAAGACAAAATATAAAGTATCATTTAGGCGTGGGGCGTCACTGATAGAACTAATAATCCGACATGAGTAGAGTCTGTCTTTTATGGGTGGTGTAATTGGATATAAACATGACAGGTTCAAACAACACAATGTTATTAACAAGATCAGCACCATGCATGATTTGTCCAGACATTTCCAAAATCACTAAGACGACAAAATTAAAAACACAGGCCTGCGTTTGCATCATTGGTTAAGCTTACTTTGTTTCCCCCTCTGATCCACTCTGACTTGCTCCGTCTATTGTGCAAACCCCTGGTTAATGAGCATAATCTGATGGAAACACAGCTATCTGCTTTTCACTTTGCATTGGCAAAGGCAGCTCAACTATAGCCTCCTTCTCCGCCCCCATCTTTAACACGGCTATGAGACCTCTAATTATGCAGGGATTCAAGTAGCTTTTCACAAAACACAGTGTTGTCCTTTAGAGCTGGAGAGCACTCCGTGAGCTAAAAGGACAGGCTGGATGTTTCTAGGTTGAGCAAATTCATTTGGTTTGATTAGTTCTCTGCGTCCGCTTGGAGTTTGGTGTTATTGATGAATCTTAAATGCATTCCATGGTGTGTTTTTTGTATTTTTGTATTTCATTTTATGGACATATTTACTGATAAGTTTGAGCCAAATGTTACAGGCATACATTTTTGTGTGTTTGCTTTAGGATTGATTTTCTAAGCAACATATACATTAAAACATTCGAGCCAGTTGTTTGATTCAAAAATCCATGATTCGTCATACCTCTCCCTTGTGAAGTCTCATAGTTTCCTCAATCTTAAGAGAATATCATTTTTGACGACTTACAAATGTAAACACAATCTTTTTTAATGAATGTCTCATATAAGTCGCTGCATCCAAGCAGCAGCATTATTGTACTATTTGACATAAAAAAGACTTGTGTCATCCTCATGCATTACATCACCTGCTGCCCCTGTGGGCTTTTGTAAAAAGCTGATTTGAAAAGCCTTTATCACTGTGCTAAGCATTCAATTTGATGCCTGCCTGTAGCACTTCCTGACTAATACAATTACATTGAAGTCAATGGGCTCTGGTACAGGAGAAGTGCAGGTGCATAATGCTTTCCTGTTGCAGACAGGTGAAACAGAGGATATTTGAAATAACAGATGACTGAGGTTGATCCTCTGCAGGTCACACAGTTCAACAACAGCTTCAACACGCCAAAGTCAAACTAAAGAATCTGTCTTTAGGGTGCTATAATAATAAAAAAATGTAAAGTCAAAATCTCCTTTTTTTAAATTATTTTTTTATGTTTTCGGTGGTTTACAATAGTGCGTAAAATGTGCGTAATTTGCGTAATATTTGTGCCAAGGC
This sequence comes from Anarhichas minor, assembly GCF_050575085.1. Taxonomy (NCBI): domain Eukaryota; kingdom Metazoa; phylum Chordata; class Actinopteri; order Perciformes; family Anarhichadidae; genus Anarhichas; species Anarhichas minor. Next base: position 15,594,898 of record NW_027466463.1, read on the forward strand.
CAAGCTGTTTACAGCTCCTCGTAGAGGTGTGATAATACTTCGTCTGTTTATTCAATTTACTGACAGATGATTGCGGCTCGTGCACGCCCCAAAAAACCTTGAGACATTCTCCTCTTTAATCTAATTGGATGATAAGTGGGTACGCACTGTTGAAGCCCGAAGCCAAAAACGCTTGCCCGGCCTATTTCTCTGGAGTCTATTCTCGTCACAACCCCTCGCGGTTTCATCTCAAATCCCATTTGCTATTGTACCTGCCCAATAGCAGGGACCGAGCGCGTTTTAACTCGGATGGCATTTTTTTTATTTCATCATTGCAATCCAGCGCAAGTTTGACGCAGTGATCTCTGAGCTCTCACTCTGTTCATCCTCAGGAGCTGTTTCTCTCAACTCTCTTTCTCTCTCTCTCTGGCTTAGTTTTAACAAAAACGATCATCTTTTTCGAGTGTTTTTTTTTGTTCGCCCTAGATAAGTTTTGATGGTGATCCACATCGGACAGTAAACGGTGATGGCAGACTCTGATGCGCAAGAGACTCGCCAAACTGCAAAAGACTCGCCGTTCTCCATAAAGAACCTGCTGAACATTGAAGACAAACCCACAAAGCCGAAAAGCTTCCTCGGCTCGTCCAGAGGAGTGTTTGAAGGCAGCTTCTTCTCTCGGCTCGGTGACTTGTCTTTCCCTCGATTTGAGTTGCCCACACAGAGAATTGGACTATCAGCGCAGTATTTGGAGAGAGCGTCCACCTGGTGGTACCCTTACACGCTCGGGACGCATCTGAGGACTGGAGGTAAATATAATTAACGTTGACGCTGCTAATGTAGGAGATGTGGTGTTTTGGTTTGGAGAAATCTGAATTTATATATTGTATAGCAAAGATGTCATATCATGAAGGGATATCATAATTTGGGATTTGAAATAAACCTATACAAGAATTATCAGGAATCATGTAAATAAATAGCAATATTTCAACAAAAACATAAACTGGATGTTTATGAATCAAAATGTTTTGCCTTTGAAGATCACAGGTTTATTGTCTTAGTGGGTCAAATGTGAACACAATATTTTTTATTCTCAGCAGGGTCTGAGAAGGCCAGCCTGAGGGCAGCATCGCCGGTACCGGACAGGCGCTCCCCGGATCTCCAAAAAAGTGACCATGATGGCAAAGAGGAAAGCGCCGACGATGATATCGCGCTGGATGACAGTGACTCGGAAGAACCGAAGAAAGAAGTAGACCAGGAGGACGACTGGAGGAGGAAAACGGACGAGCTGGACTCCGATAGGAAGCCCTGTCGGAAGAAGAAGACGCGCACGGTGTTTTCCAGAAGTCAGGTCTTCCAGCTGGAGTCCACCTTCGACATAAAGCGCTACCTGAGCAGCTCGGAGAGGGCAGGCCTGGCCGCATCCCTGCACCTGACGGAGACGCAGGTGAAAATCTGGTTTCAAAATCGGAGGAATAAGTGGAAAAGGCAGCTGGCCGCGGAGCTGGAGGCGGCCAACCTAAGCCATGCTGCGGCACAGAGGATTGTGCGGGTCCCCATACTTTACCACGAGAACGGAGCCACAGAAACGGCCGGGGGCCCCGCTGTAAACTCACCGGGCAGCCAGTCACTCCTGGCTTTTCCCCACCACATGTACTATTCCCACCCGGCACTGCTGAGGCCTGTTTAACACTGACTGTGTCATCTGTACATATGTTTTTAAATGAGAGTGACCTTCATTGGAAAAAAATAAAATTTTGTATATTTTGTAGATTCAACGGACACAATGTTAGGTCATGTAATTATTATTATTATTATTATTATTATAGCCTATGTAATCATCATTTATCCTGCTGGAGCGTCCTTGAGCAAATCCATATTGCAGTTATAATTGGTTATTATAGTTGTTGTTATTATTATTATTATAATTGGTGAAACTGTTAAAGGCTCAAACGTGGGTGAACATAATTTAATGTATTCAATTCAATTTGAAAAAAAAATACTTGTTTTGAACATGGGTTGACTGTATTTTACAGAGATTTGCGTCAGTGTTTGTAGGAAAACATGTGGAATATATTATTTTTATATTTTCCAATATTGTGCAATAATGTTGGCTTCACATTAGATACCAGCCTTTGTCACCTATAAAAAAAAACATATTTTTCTTTGTAACAGTGCAGACAATCATGTGATCCTTAAGAAAATCCCCGAAAAACTGCAGGTACAGGCATTTGTTTTTATGACGTAGTGTTTTGCTGGTAATTTAAAAGCCATGCAAAGAGCCAAAAATAGCCTCTGTTTTTGTGTGTTTTTTCTCTGATATTGTTATTAAAATGATGTCTATTATATGGTCTTACACTCAGTAAAAATTCCGTTCCCAAAATAAATGTATTTATATCCTTAATATAATTGTGATACATGAAAAGGAATATTCAATTAAGTCGTGTGCTGAAGATCTTGGTTTCAAATATTTGTGAGGATGGAGTGATCCGATTTCTGTCCGATTTTTTTTTAAACGTGGCAATAAGGCACATTGAGTGTCTGCAGAGATGATCAGTCTCTCCTAAATAAAATACTAACATTTAACATAGCCTAATAAATGAAGGCTATCATTTTTAATCTGATTTGAACATTTTTGCACAATGCCTTATTTTAAACATCTTTTGAGAAACCATTGCTTTTCTCAATGTTTAGGCCGATAGGCTATTTTGACTACACATAAACAGATCTCTTGCTATAGGGTTATGCGTTTTTCTGCCCAATTTTCTTAAAAAACAATATTTGTGCAGATAGGCTGTCTCACACAAATCAAGATAGGCACAATTAAGAGGCAAAGGGGATTACATAGTCCAGGAGTCAGTCGTTAAATTTTCACAAATGTTTATGATGTTTAGAAGGCTGAGATATTTTTCTTTTTTTGTTTGAGTCTGGCCTATAAGAGACTGTACACTGGACCTATTTGGGCAAAGTTCTCCTCAAAATGCAAAAAAAAGAAAAGAATATAAGGAAGGCTAGCCTACAGATACAGTATAGCATACAATAGCTTATAAGCCATAAACCTGTGTACACTTGCTGATATATAGACCTGATAAGTACAATTTTATAATTCTATTATAAGATTGTCATAGTTTGTAATTGTAGGCTACAATGGACACATAGTATATGCTGGCTTGTATTTGTATCCTGGTGCATTATAGCTTCTTCTTCTTTTAATGATTTTTGCATTGTATCTATCTTAAATGAAAGACACAATTAGGCCTTCTACTCATACTCAGAAAATGTCATGCGAGAGAGAGAGAGAGAGAGAGAGAGAGAGAGAAAGAGAGAGAAGTCCTGTGTCATGTGATCTACACTGAGACAACGGACATATCCGTATCAACCAATCGTATCGGAGGCGGGAATTTGAACGTTTGTCTTAACCAATCAGCATCCGCTGGAGCTACGGCGTCGCTTGTCCAGGAGCTAGCTTCATGCTGCCACATTGCGTTGTAGCATTCATTTCCACGTTGTATATTTTATTGGATATCAAGGCCTAATAATTAGGCTCGTTAAAGAAAATAACCAGTCGCGTGTGAAGGACACCAAACTGAAACGGTAAGTAAAGTGAAACGGCTAACATCAGGGCTTGTAGCGACGTTATCTTCACAGTTATAAGCTACTGTTAGCAAACACCAGTGTGCAACAGAACGGGGCTCCCGGCTCCGTGTAATTGCTGGATGTAGCTGAACAAGTCGTGTTAAAGAAGAACAAATGCGATTGAGAAGTTGCTGTTCCACCAGCTCTCGCAACAGAAACCCATCTTATTGAGCTAGCTATGTTATGTTAGCAAGCTAAGTAAGCTACTCGAAGGGGCTAGCTAACGTAGCTAAATCCACAACCACTCATTGAGCTAGGCTAACAACAAGCTAACTCAAAGCTAACTGTTTATGATCGCAAACCTTTATGTTATGGATTAATTTTACATTGTGAATGTGAAAGTAATTGGATGTACACATACATTTAGCACTCAAAGATCCTGAACTGTATAACTAACGTAGGACAGTGGCAGCCGCAGTGGTTTAGTTTAACAAAACTCTTCTTGTTGTGGATCAAATAAAACAACTCGGGGAGTTCAGTGTGGTGTATGTGTAACAATTATTAGTATTCTGAAGCATAATATGTAAATAAGTTTGTATTGCATCCACAGAGAGGTGATGATTAAACTTGAAGCCCCTGTTTGTGGCGTTGTTGAATTTGATGGCACAATAAGGGTGTATCTTGTGTCCAACCCTGTATATTGCCTTTTTCTAATTTAAATGAGTCATTTATGCATCTATTAGGTTACATTACAGTAATTTTTTTTTTAGGTCTCATTAAAGTCCCAATTTAGCATAATTCAGTCTCAGACTTTGTGATATGTTTCCTCTTTGCAGATGACAGGCTCAAACGAGTACAAGCTAAACCAGGGACCAGAGGACAGCATCTCTGCAGTCAAGTTCAGCCCCAACGCTGCCCAGTTCCTGCTGGTTTCCTCCTGGGACTGCACTGTCCGCCTCTTTGATGTCGGAGCCAACACCATGCGCATGAAGTACCAGCACTCGGCTCCAGTTCTTGACTGTGCTTTTTATGTAGGTCACGGATTATTTGATTTGTTTAGGTTCCTTATTGTCATGTCAAACCCTCAGTGTCGAGGTACACACGGATAACGCTCCTCTTTAACTTGCAGGACCCAACACATTCTTGGAGTGGAGGCTTGGACGCACAATTAAAAACGCATGATTTGAACACAGACCAAGGTATGCCACAAACCTGTTGAGCACCAATAAAAGGTCTCAGGCCCTATCGCCTAAACCGTTCACAGATCTTCATAAGTATGCCATGTATTTGCTGTATGTGTTCATTTATGCTGCTCTCCGATATTATCCTTCAACAGATACAATAGTTGGAGCACATGACGCCCCCATTCGTTGTGTGGAATACTGCCCTGAGGTTAATGTTATGGTAACGGGCAGCTGGGACAGATCAGTTCGGCTGTGGGACCCAAGGACGCCCTGCAATGCTGGCACCTTTACTCAGCCTGAAAAGGTACAGACACAGTATAATAGTATCGTATAGTAAAACAATGTATGCAAGATTTTAAGAGTGACTTTCTTGCTGGTACATCTAAACAGCCTACCAGTTTCTCTGTGCATGTTTTTTTTTAGTTATAGTCGTAATGGCATTTTAATGCTCCCTGCCTTGTTAATTTCATGTATTTTTCAAAGTAACGACGTTTGGGACGGACATAACATAAAAAACGACAATTCAAATGTATTTTTCAGGAGCATCTTTCATTGGTGCACAAAGCGGTAGCCCTTAAAGATGCACTGTTTTTGATTAGATTGGATTTTGGCCTGGATGTGTAAGAGAATGAAGACCTTGTAATTGTGTTTGTTTACTGTCAAATGATTGTGTACCACATTGTGGAAGATGGCTTTTAATTTGCTAGCGTGAATGAAGACTTTCGGCATTTCTAGTGTTCCTTCTCATCTTGTCTCTCTTGTCTTTGTGAAAGGTGTACACCCTCTCTGTGGCGGGAGACAGGCTGATTGTTGGCACGGCTGGAAGACGAGTACTGGTGTGGGATTTGAGAAACATGGGCTACGTCCAGCAAAGAAGAGAGTCCAGTCTCAAGTATCAGACCCGCTGCATTAGAGCCTTCCCCAACAAACAGGTATGCTCTGACTTAGAATCTACCTTTTTATCAATTAAACGTGTGCACCATTCTACTATACAGATACAGACGACAGATCAAACCTGTCGGATCATTTAATCCAAAGAGCATTCTGTCACCGATGCAGATTCCTTTTGTTAATGAATAGACCTCGGATGGTAACTTCATATTTTCTGTCTTGGCTCCAGGGCTACGTCTTGAGTTCAATCGAGGGACGTGTAGCCGTGGAGTACCTGGACCCAAGCCAGGAGTTTCAGAAGAAGAAGTATGCCTTCAAATGCCACAGGCTGAAGGAGGAAGGAATCGAGCAAGTTTACCCCGTCAATGCCATCTCATTTCACAGTATTCATAACACCTTTGCAACAGGTACGACTGGCTAGTTATTACATGACAAAATACATTAATGAGTTTCCTATTGCGTTTAGTTTGTTTCTGTAATTTGTTCTTATAAGTCTCATAGATTCTGATGTGACCTTTAGCCTTGCACGGCCACGGTTGCACGAGGAGCCCACTGTTCTTACAGATCCATATCTCAGCAGTAACGCAGCCTAAATCTTTTGAGGTTGACCGTGAGCGCCTCTCCTTCTTCCAGGTGGCTCGGACGGCTTCGTGAACATCTGGGACCCCTTCAACAAGAAGCGCCTGTGTCAGTTCCACAGGTACCCGACCAGCATCGCCTCGCTGGCCTTCAACAACGACGGCACCATGCTCGCGATCGCCTCCTCCTACATGAACGAGAAGGGTGACATCAACCACCCAGAGGACGCCATCTTCATCCGCCAAGTCACAGACGCTGAGACGAAACCCAAGTGAGTCTTCCTCACCCCTTGTGTATGACGGTTTGCCACTCACTGAATCATGTATGCAGCACGTCCAGCTGCAGCATGTGCTGATCTCTATCTCTGTACGCCCACTTTCCAATATCCGACAGTTGAAAGATAGACAGATGCGAACTTGAAAATCCTCCCACCAGTTTGTGTGTCTGTGCTGTCGTGAATATACACTCGGTGACCGTGTAATGCAATTCTCTACAATAGCCCTGTAATATATACCTTTTTTGTGAAACAAAATCAATGTTTGTCCAGCAACTCTAATGATTATTCCTTTTAAAAATGTTTGTATGCAGTGTATGGTTACACATCTTGGACTCAAACTGTAACGCAGTGGTTCTCAAACTTCTTCTGTCACGCCCCACTTTGGAGGAAGAAAAATGTTCATGCCCCAACAACATTGTAACAAAATGGTCCATGTTGAACTTTTATTGAAATAACATTATGTGACTCCTCCATCTGTGCTTTTTCAAATAATAGAATAAAGAAAATTGCAATCACTTTCAAGTAAACCAGATTGCTCCATCAGACAAATACAAACACAATGTGCAATCACTTTGTTAGAACAATGCAAATAAAGTTCAATCTGTGCAAAAAATAACTAATATTTGGCAAAAAATAGCGTATTGTGGCTGCAATTCACCTGTTTTGCGCTGAATATCTTTTCAAGATAATAACAATAAAGTGCAACCTGTGAAAAACAAAATGAGTGCAGATATGTGTCACACGTACCAGGAGCATTTTATTTTAAATATGAGCTTTAAAATGTAGCATTCTAAAAGTAAAATAATAGCTGTGATTTAACAGCACGTGGGACTGTTAGTCCACTGGCTGTGGTCATTACAGTGAACAGTGTCTGGCAGTGTGATGAGAGGGCATGTGAGCCCTTGTTGCTGTACTTTATCTCCTTGGAGCAGAGGCTGCATTTAGCATACCCTGCCTTATCAATGTATTTAAAACACTGTGACAGCGGGAAGCTGTACTCGCGTCTGTTTAGACCTCCACCTTTATCCAGGCCCAGCTCCACTCACAGCTCAGCCCTGCATCAAGCTGCGCTACAGACAGCCTCCTCTTCCTGGAGCTCTTTGACCTTTCATTCTACTTTGAGTTAAAACAAACAACCTGCCAGCAGATCCGCCGTTGTTCGGGTTTAACGTTAATGAGTGACCGCGTGAACTGAACCGGAACACGGGGGGGGCTTCATGTTTCACCACGTTACATTTTTTTTCCTCCTAAATCGTGATAATGACGAACGTTAACAGTCCACGAAGTTCCGCATGCAGTGGACGTTAACTTAACCCAGCAAGTCAAGTGTGAACGGTAACGGAACATAACGTAACTTAAACTGTAACGGAGGAAAAGACGGTGTAGACATCTTAACGCTGATTGGCCAAGACTCGACACGTCACATCAAAGATGTTTTATTGTGAAGATCACGACATCACCTTTTCTCCTCGTCTCACTCCAATCTGAGAAACACTGGCTGGCCAGTTGACCCCCCCCCCCCCCCCCCCCCCCAAAAAAAAAACCTCTACGGATCTACACGATCCACGTGGATGATATATTTTGATTCAAAACGGCGAATTTTGCCGAAAAGCGACAAGTTTGCAGGTATGAATAAAGTTCTTGAAATAAAAAAATTCTGCATTTCCCCCTGCGCCCCACCTGCAATACCGCTGCGCCCCACTAGAGGGGCGCGCCCCACAGTTTGAGAACCACTGCTGTAACGCATCGTTTGATTAAATGTTTTTTTAGCTCAGAAGGAATTGTGATTGTTGACTTTTCAAGAATGTTTTGTGAAGACGAAGTATGAATTTTTTTTGTATTTTATGTCTCACAATAACGAATTTGGATTAATAAAGTTATAAAACATGTATTTTCAGCAGATCTTTTTGTGTGTGTGTGAACCTCGGACACTATGCAACAATATTCAATGACATGTCTCATTGTGCGTTGGGTCAGTCAGTGACTGCTCCTGAGTTGATTTGAATCCATTTTCTCCTGTTTTTTTTTTTGGTTTACAGGTCAACCTAAGTCCACCGTGGACTGGTTCCCTCTGCGTATGAAGCCTTTATCACATTTGGGTGCTGGCGTCCAGAGAACCATTACCACATTGTTTGCCATCATGCCATTCCAAAAGCAGTTTTTTATTGTGAAACCATTTCTTCTCATTTGTGGCTCTTGTTAAATATTTCATTGTCATGTTTTTTTTCTGACAACCAACTATGGTTTCTCTTGACTAAAACATTTTTACATACTCCTTTTTGTCATTTTGGAGTCCTCTAAAAGTTGTGTTTACTCTACACTGAAGCTGTCCTTGGATCAGTCTTGTAACAGTTTGACAGTATAATAAAACGTTTTTTTATCTTTAAAGTTTTGTCACATGAACTACCTGTGAAAGAAATGCCAGGAATGTGTCCGGGCTGAAGAGGCTGCTCTCTTGATGATGTGTTGAGGGAAAGCGATGATCCACTTGTCTTGCCGAGGGCTCCACTTGCCCCCAGACAGTGACCTGTATTGATAGACATCGGAGGTCCGCGGCCTAAACCAGATCCGGCTTTTATTATTGGGGAAAATTGGGAGCAAACGACTAAACTGAATGGCCCGGTTGCATCTGGCAGACTGAGGGATTGTTTTTAATCTCATTTAATGAGAAATGTTATACAGAGAGTGTCATGCATAAAACATTGTACAAATTGTGTTATTATAGGAGATAAAGGGTGATAGCGGAGTTTTTCCTCAGTGAACTTATACCTTTTTAATCCATATCGCTGAGTTTATCTGCTGCTGTGTCGTAAGTTGTTACACTGGTGACAGAGTCGGACCTTTTTTTTAATGCAGCAGTCAGCATTATATGAATGGGAACAGTAAACGCAGAGCAGTGCACCGCAAAAGTCTAAGTGGTGTCTTTTTCCCCTCAGTTACGATTTTCAATTGCAACTAATGCAATTTCTGAAGCCCTTCAGCCGAAGCAGCAGAGAAGATATAGATGTCAATTATTCTATTTAAGAGCTCCAATTTTTTCTAATGGCTCTATCTGCTTCTGTGGTATCCTGGAAATGATTAGTCTGGATTGGTTAAATGATGTAACTAATTCCCATGATTGTCGATAATGAGTCCATCTTTGACGTTGGATTATGACTGCAGCTTAATATGAAATGGCATTCATTTTGGGACATAATTACAACCCGTGAAGCAGGCGGAGAAAGGCCGCCGGGGTTTGTTGTTGAGGCTGCAGCGAATTACCTTGTTTCCTGTCTTTGGCTTCCGCTAAATTGGAAAATTGAGTTCTTTGAGGGCGCATTAAAACGTTTAGCTTTTTTTTATCGGAAAAAAAATAATTTCGCAGCCAATTTGTCAGGTGCATAGAAGCACTTTTTTCAACCTTAACACAGTTTGCAAAGAGTAACAAGGAATTCCATTTTGATCAGTGCCGTACATGATTTATTAAGGCCTGTAACTTAACAAATTGCAGCAGATACATCTCACATTATCAGCATCTTCCTCCAAGCCTGTCTCCACAGATCTCTCCTGGGTTCTTCCTTTTTTTTTTTTTTTTTGTTCCTTAAAGCAAAGCCCCAGTTAACCACATCTGTGGTTGTGTGGCCAGGCTCTGGTTTCAAACCGCTGAAGTGTTGCAGACAGTTTGGCTCTACATGAAACCGTTACATGACAATTAAAATGGGTGATCGTGCTCCAACAGCCTGTCATGTGCATTTAACCCAACCACAAAAGGCTCTTATGTTCACTCAAGAGGGCACAGACGACCTTCAACCAGACACCTTATCTCTGTCAGGACCGGTTTCTAATATATCAAGCTAATGATACCATTCTCCATGTGTAGGAAATGGGGAAATCACATGATGCATCAGGAAAATGTTGACAGCATTCTGTATTATGGTTTGCCTTCCTCCTTAGTAATAAAGATCAAACTATTTTAGTAATTTTTTTATAAGCATACAGTAGCATTCATCCATTGTCTAACACTGACTGTATACACACACAAAAATGAGTTGTTTTATTGAGTTGGCTCTACATGATTTTTTTCCTTGGCAACTATCATGGGTTTCCCCTAATTATGTACTGATTTTTAGGCATTCGATCATCTCAAATGGGAAAATATCTTGCTTTGTCTCAGCTGTTGAATTCAACAGGAAGCCCCCATCAGTGGACAGTTCAGTTCAGTACTTATTGCTTATTTCTTTTAATGCGCTTTCTTGCTGAGAGTTAGAAAAGAACCACTCTCATGTCTGTCCGGTAAATTTGAAGCTACAGTCAGCTGCTGGTTAGCTTAGCATAAGGGGGAAACCTGTAAAATGGGGTTTGCACACAAACATCAAGCTGGGCCAAAATGAAGACCCTGTTCTTGTCCTGCGTATATTTTGGCATGCTGTTTCCAGTACATTGCAGCTGCGGGAACAAAACCTGAGCTTTTCACTTGTGGCCTGCCACAGCACCTCACCCAGAGCTCCCCCCGCCTCGAGGAGGCTTTTTAAAGAGCTTTGGTGGGCAAGACAACATCTCCTCGAGAGCATTGTAGTTACATTAGAGCCTAATTAGATGCTAAAGCTCAAGGCCATGTAAACCACTGCTAGGTTTCACACTCGTAGCCATCCATCTCTTTACAGGCCGGGCCAGGCAGGCAGCATGGGGCTGACTGGTGAAGGGGACTCTCACCTGGGAGCTGGGCTATAGTAAATCACAAATCTCTGGGCGTGACAGGAGGGTCACAGATTTTGGGCTTGAGGTTCCTTTTTGGCTCCTAGGCTTTGTGCTGCAGATTCATCATTTGGTTAATAAATGGTTGGCATTGGTGTTTTAGAACCAGGCCTGTAAGACTATGAAACCAGATTTAGAGAACCTTAAAATATCTAAGGAGACTGACTCTTATTGTTTCCGTACGCTCAACGTTAAGCCACACATAGATCTCTAAAGTATTCATCCAGACATCACAGTAAACATTCACTTCAAACGGTGTCGTGGAAATTGATGCTTTAGTGGGGAAAAAAAGTGCAGCATTGAAATCAGCTTTCATGCCACCTGTCAAACTGATGAATGTATAAAGAAGGCGGGGGGGGGGGGGGGGGCAGTCAGTGCATCGGGGTCAGGTTTGAAAATGTATGGCCAGGGGGCACCAGAGCTGCAGAGATTAAAGGTGAAAATACTCAGAAAGGGGAACTCTTGTTTGTGACTTTTGCTCGCCCAGAACAGGAAACAGCTAAGCCCCAAACGAGTGAGATATTTCAGGTATACTGATTGATTTAATCATGTTTTGTTCTGATGAAGTGTTTGAAGGTGTTGCCTTCAAAACAGTGAGACGATGCTTGATGGTTCCTACTGAGGAAGGACACCTTTCCCAAGTATTGGGTGCTAACCATGACTTGTTAATGTCCTCCAGGGGTGAAACCACAAGTACTTAAACTTAACAGATCCACATCCAACAGAAAACCACCTGTCAGGCTCTGTGAGAACTGATGGCACGCTGATGGATCGCACAACATATTCCGCTTGAAAACATAGAACTTGCTGCATTGTAATAGATGATTTGCGGTCAGCCTTAGAGTGACAGTTTTCTTTATGCTGTCAAAAAAAAATACGGTGAGGGCAGATCTCATGGGGGGGCTTTGTAAAACTTGTTATCCCCACTTAAACTGAAATCAGTTTGCATCCTTTTTCGTACTCTCTCCATGTCTATGAAACCCTCTGAGTTGTTTAATAGGTTCATGGCCACAGGGCAAGGGTTACAGTTTGTCCTTCCTGCAATTAGCATTCAGGGTTAGCTTAGCAGAACTAATGCACCACATCTTTGAGGCTCAGGTTCCCTGTGTGCCTCTGAGTGACCGCAGGCGATATTTAGCTGACTCCTTGTATCCATTTCAACATGCTTTACCAGAGGTTATTAGCAAAATCCCCTGAAGAATACCATTTCAAGCTATCATCAGCCAATTAAGGGTCTGTGTCATTTTGTTGCTCTGAGGAACAAACAGAGGAGATGGATAAACCTGTGCATACCGTGTGCTGAAGTAGACTACACTACAGCTCCAAGTCATATAGTTACAAGCATATAGCACAAGGGTCTGACCTCCTACGGCCCTCCTTTTCACATCACAGATCAATACGGGACACTACCGTTCTGTTGTCGATCCATGTGTTTTTTCTTGTATTTTTCTCACATTTCTCTGTCACAACATAACACATGCGGTCTCTGTTTCGTTTTTATTTTCTTGTCTGCTTTGCCCTGTGACATTTGGGTCAAGACACTGTGATCTCGTGGTAGTTTTCAGTACGCAGGAACATTTACACCGACTCTATTGTGGTAGCAGTTGTAAGACCTGTGGATCTCTTGGGTCTTAACCTGTCGTGAAATGATTTTGTAACTATGCACCATTTCCTCTTAAATCTCATCTGAAACTAGTCAAATTGTCTCACGAATGAGATTTTGAAGGGTTGTCATTTTGAAACGCTACATCAGAACGTGCTGGTTCTGTCTGAGTGGCACCTTGAGGTGGTCTGCTATTAACCTGTGGTGAAATTGTTTCTGCCTTTTTTTGGGGGACTGCGTTGCAGTGTAGGCAGTTGCTATATGCTGGAAAAGCCACTTTTCCTGCGGGATATTCTGTCTTTGAATCAGGCTTTCAAGATCTGAAGGGATGTGCACACTCGTCTGCATTCGTAGAAAAGGAAGGCCCTCTCTGAAATGACCTGCGACTTCCAAAGTCTCCCGTCATCAGCCAGATCTTCTAGAGCCTGAAAACAGAGCCAATAGGAGGCGCACAAATCTAGTTTTCTCTCAGACCACTTTAATTACAATATACTGAAAGGCTGAAAACAACTATGCCAAACATAAAATGCCTACCCTCAGGTTTAATTACTATATTTATAAAACATATCTACATTTTCTTTACAAAGACCCATGATGAAAGCAGTAAAATTACATTCAGACATAAGTCAACATCAGGTTGAAATCACACAATTCCCAGGTTATATCCTCCTCCAACATCCCAGAAATAGAGTTTAACGAGAACATTGAAAGGGAGAGTTCCATATTACTATGAGTTCATGTCTATACTTAGCCTATTATGGATGTGGAAATGTTTGTTTAAACTCCAACCTGTGGTTAAAGCAGGGAAAAATCGATGTTATTGAAATATAACATACATTTGTCATTTCCTAAGTGCATTCTGTCTGAGTGATCAGTGACTGCAGTGCATTACAGAGTCCAATCAATGACGCACAAAAAGAGGTGCTTTCATAAACAGCTTTTGATTATTGGACATTATTAACTTTTCTGAATTCAGTGAAGTGAACCGCTGTGCTGCCCCATCGACTCAAATGCAGATTAAGCAAACTAATGTGAATACAGTGATCGATGCATTCATCTAGTGACGTTTCTGTGCGTATGACGGCGATGCACTGCGGAGTCTGGCTCTAATTCATCATCGTCCACACATTATATTATTATTGATGGCCCTTGCCTTGGGCTAGTCCATTTGTTTTTCAGATTTGTGACAGGCGGCAGAATGCTGGATGGAGGTTTATTCTGCAGCGGTGCCAGCAGCGTTGCACACAGCTCTCTTATTTATCTATTGATCATCATACCTCCCAATAATCTGGCGCCTGACACATTTGACAACATTATGTGGAACAGGTCAGAGGACAGCGCTAATGAAACTGAATGATGGATGTTGTTATCCGCCACATTAACCTTGCTGATAGTTGTCACAGACGGCAGGTTTACGCACACTGTGACCGTGCAGAGTCTGTTGGGATTGGCATCAAAAAAAGAGCATTCATTGAGGTGGTCCAGAGGCATATGCGTGAAAAAAAAAAGAAAAATAACATTTTACAATTAAATATAACATCTGTGTTGCAGTCATTCGTGTCAAAAGATGTCTAAAATAAGGTTATAGAGCATTTCAATGATCATGTTTATATGTGAAGTCTTGAAATTTGAAATTGTCACCGAAAAACATTCACTTTTTAATCAAATTTCAACTGGCTTTAACCTAAACGTCCACCTGAAAATCACCACAACCATGCTTACAGGGAGAGTGCTTCTAAAGTTTGAAAATAAATCTGGGAAAAGGGAAAAACTGATCGTTTGGGGGATGAAAAGAGTAAGAGCTCCTTTGAAATACATTTTAACATGTCTTACTACGTAATTTTAGCTCTACTGCAAATAGTCATCAAAACAGATTCCATGTCAGCACAATGAAAAATTAAACCACACACGAACATCATCTCTGCAATTCATCCAAACAAGATAAAGGAGAGCAGATATTTTCCACGTCTGAATTTTTTGTTAAAAAGTCTTAGAAAGCAGGTAGAAAATTGCATTGTAAATAAAAAATCGCATTCTGTGCGAGCACTGTGAGTGAAGTCATAAGAGAGGTCTGTAACACCAGGCGTGAAGTGAGCTGTATGACTGCGAAAGCGCCGCTCTGCTCCTCTCCACTCCATCCATCCCCGCCTGGCTAATGTATCCCACTCAATAGCCGGGGACAAGGGGAGAAAAAGACTGCCTGTGTGAAGCACAAAAAAGCTCCACCGCCACCACGCTTCCCCACAGTAATTGGCAAGGAAGCATCATTTCATTCACTCCTGTATGTCTTTTGTTGTCCTGTAGGTTTTTTTTTACAAGTGTGGTGCTTTTGAGGGTTGTTTAAAGACCGGCTAATTTCTGCAGCCCCTGCCTGTTGCTACCCCATGTGCCCATTCATTTGTTCTTTTTTTTTATTGGACACTGAAGTGTATTAATAACTCTACATTTAATAGAGTCTTGATGATACTTTTGAGTACCCTACTTAATTTTGTCCATCTGCAAGAGAAAAACATTTAATCTCTTCTGAATCCGACTGCTTTCACACTCTCACAGCTTTGTTGCTGTTCAGTAAAGTAGCGGTCACAGAATAGGGGTTTTTGTGGGCATTGTCTCCTTTCATCACCACATTGTAGTAGTTTGTATAAAAGCCTGCAAAATGTAGCTGGTAGTTATGTTTTCACCACAATTACACTTTATCCTGTCATAAAGTGCATTCAAAAAAATGCCCCCTATGCTACATCGCAGCATTTCTTTTCTTTATAAGCACTTTTAACCCTCTGATTCATCAGCTTTATATGAATACATGGTGCTAAGAAAGGTCTATCTGCTTATTGGCTTTTTCAGGTGCAATTCAGTCATCGTGTACCTTTGTCACGGATCCTGTATTTGTGTAACATGTTCACAGCAGTTTATACAGCTGTAACAATGTTGAACACTAGTGGTTCCCAACCTGTTTATTTGCGTTTGACCTGTTAATGTAAAGCCATGTAAACCCCTTATCACAGGCTGCATAAGTTGTGAGCATCGAATAGTTATTTTCCCTTCTCAGTAAAATGTAAGTATTTTACCCCCAAAAAACAATAAATATATAATTGTAAGCAGCAGTGTCCTGACCCAAGACACAGCAAGGTCTTGGATTAACCAGTAACCTGTGACATTGTTTCTGGAGAGATCGTAGCTTTTGAGTTTTTAGCCTCGCTAGCAGCATAGCTGTCCACCATTTTGGTCCAGTTGGAAATATCTTGTATTGCAAGCAATTTGGTACAGACATTTACGGTGCACAGATGATGTAGCCTATCCCAATGCTTTTGATGGTCCCCTGACTTTTCCTTTCGCTCACCATTCTTTTTTTTTGGTGAGATGTCTTGACAACTATTGGATGAATTGCCATGCTACATTCATGGGGACATTCAGGTCTCCTTCAGCACTCAGGATGAATTGTAAATTTGTCCGTTTGGTTTATGATCAGTTACCTGCAGTAATGATATCCCCATCAGCCTCAGCTGTAATTTGTGTTAGTGCTAATTAGAAATAGTCAGCTATTTCCACCATGCTTTAATGCTACACTGGTTACAAAAAATGAGCCAAACAGCAGGCTTGTGACACCCCTGGCTTCTCCGGAGAAACACAAGCTACCTAGTTTATTACTCGACCATTTGTCTTCGGAGCTGCGTCCGCTCTCTCTGTGACCACACTTAACACTGGGGCACTGACGTGTTGTCACCATAACATCTGATGATGTGATGTTTTGTACTAGACCACGTAAAGTAGTTTGTCTGGTCCACTCCTATTTCTATGCTAAAACCAAAGCTATCTGTATGGCTAGATACCAGGGCTCAGTGAGAAAATTTGCTTATTTTTCAAAATGTGGATGAAGCTACACTAATGGTGTCAAAGTTCCAATAAGGAGAAATACTTTTGTAAAACTTGAAGCCGTGGTAGCTGCTGTGATAACATGAAGATAAGAGACGCAAAGTGATTGTTAACTGCTGAATATCAATGCACTTACAGTTCCAATGCATTTTACTGTTCACGTTGTTTTTATGTCAGGGCACAATCAGAGCCAAGAGTCATTCCTAACCGTTCCCCCACTTACAGTAAACACAGCTTTTCCTGTGGGGTTAGACTCTCAGTACAACACAATCTCATCTCTAGGGCCCTTTACAGATGAAACAGGCTTGCATCTCAGAAAATGTTACAGTTAAAAAGAGTGTATTGACCTCCGTCTGATCAGAACCTTTGAGCTAGTCAAGCTGAAGAAGCAAAATTGCACAAGATGGGGCGCTCGCATAATGCGATCAAACTGTCTTTACTGCATCTGCGTTCAAGCAGGTGAAAGGAAGTGTTTCAAACCATTTTTGAGAGGGGGGGAAACCCAGTTATGTCCTCGAGTACTGACCCGTATGAATGCAGCACTGTGGTGCAGGATTTCCAACTAAATGGCTGTGGTTGAGACAGTGGCTCGTTCCTTCGCATAATGTCATTTGAGAGGGATCTGTCCTTTATGTCCAGGCTGCTCTACAGTTGCATGTCCTGTACAAAGGAAAGGTCAAACCAGTCACCTGACCCGACAACCCTGTGGACCGTGCCAAACGGCGAGAGGTCAAAGTTGGACACCTGGTCTTATTGCAGGGTCAAGACTTCTACTTCATCACTTCCTGGATGTGCCAGCTCTCCAAGTCTTTCTCGACGTCAAAACATGCAACTTACAGATGGTAAGAACAGCAGTAGAATATACGACGCAGACGTTTACTGCAACGGAAAACATATTTACAACTAATTCTATTGTGCTATAGATTCACATAAACTCGATATCCGGGAGGATTTCCATTTAAACAGAACCCTCATTGATTCAGTTTCCTGAGGAATTGCAGCCTGGGATCACTTTACCTTGTTACCTTGTCGCACTATGTTCTGGTCTGATCTCCATGTCCATTTCCGCTCTGCTTCCCCTCCCTCTCGCCACCACGCTGCCCAACAGAGTTCGCTTTGTCCCCGTGGCCAGTCATCCATTCCTAATATCCAGACTTTTACCGCACGGGAGACGTGCTGCGTGCTTTCAAAGAGCAAAGTCAGCCGTTGAAGGATTCCCTACATCTCCCAAATGAAGCTTTGAAGAAACCTCCTGGCCCAGTAGTGACAAGTGACTTTGAATAAGGAGCATTAAATCATAAAATATTTTTTATTATGACACCAGATAGTACAAATATATGTAAACATAAAAACTATGTTTAAAGCATGACAACCATGCTTTAATCACTCCACTCTAGAGTATTGTTAACAATCAAGTAGGCTTGATACTGAAAGTGCTCGAAGTTAAAAATCAAATCGCAAAACATTCATATTAACCCGCATGCACCCACCACTCAGAATCATATATAGCAATGTCTCACAACCCTTCTCATCCCAGATCGTCTGATATTGTCAATATTGTTTGTCAAGTGTAGCGGAGAAAACACTTCCTCAGGACCATCATTAGAACTTAAGTTTGAATATGCAAAAGCAATAAATTCATCAGAACACTTTTACATTCAAGCAATGTTGACCAATATCTGAAAACAACCAGAGTCTAAAAAAATCTGCACTTACAAATGCAAAGAGAACGGTACTGTTTGTGCAATCTGTCCCTCAGGTGAAACAGTAAACAGACGTTTGAGTATAGTGTAATGATGTTTCAGGTATGAGAGATGCCATGCAAAGAGATACCATCGACACAGAGAGCTCCTTCTATTGCATTAGCTAAAGGCACTGATATCTCGATGTAAATAACTTCATTTTGGCCGCTACCAGGCAAAGAAAATACAATTGCTAGCTGTTAGCGCAGCCGTGTAAGCCTGGTAACTGATGGAAAGTGACTCCGACAGTTATGAATGGCGCGGGTGGCTACGCTTGTGCGCTCTTGAATATGTTAGCGTCTCCTCTGTGCGGTGGAGCATATTAATAAAGCACCTCACAGTTACACTTTCTAAACAGAGCATAAATCACTGCCCGTTAAACCCACAGAGGCAGTCGTCCACCAGCTTTTAACCGCCACGATTAACACATTAAACACTTCAATCCGGAACTGATGTGACACAATCAGCGAGCATAATGATTCATTAATGGCTAGTGTAAAGTGTGGGCCAGCCCTGGAAATTCAAAACAAGAGAAACTTAATCAGTGTAATTGTCTGAAACCATTTCATTAACATAATATTGCCACTGAGGATCGCAGAATCAGGGAAATTGGCATTTTTCTTCTCTTTTTTTTTTTTTTTTTCTTCAATAAATGCTCACTTAAAGACATTCAGAACTTGTGTTTTTAGTACAATATGACAAATTGCAAACACTGCATAGTAAAAGGCACTCATTAAAAACGTGAGTAGGTTTGAGCTAAATTAGGAGCTTTTCTTCTTGTAATTAAGAATGCTTCGTCTCCCCGCAGAGCCACGTTGTGATGGCGTTCCTCTTTATCAACTGACACACACGGTCAGTTGCTGAGTAAGATGCTGTGAATGGTGTTTGCTGGGATTTTGGCATCGGCTTCCTCCCCGCTGATCCTGAAGATCACAGCAGTGTTGGAGGGGATGGTGGTGGAGGCGTTCAGGGATTTTCCCAGCCAGCCCTGAGATCCACGCTTGTACATCTTAACCGTTACCTGCAGAGTAGGACAGAGAGAAGTCAGCAGGTAATACATATAATCAAGATTATAAAGTGAAGTGTTGTACAGAAGCGGCTGAAAAACAGGGAGCGGTTCTTGGATATTCAGGGCTTTTGCTGGGGTCAAGACCCCTGACGGAGACCTCCTGACCTCTGCCTGGAGCCAAGCAGACGTTCATGACTTTCACATTTGAACTCTACGTGGACAAGCTGTTGCTTTGTCTGTGGGCTTGTAGACTCAAGTTCGGTACAAACATATTGATTGTGGCTTGTTGGAACAGGGACAGGGTTTAATAATGGATAAAATAAAAACGTCTGTCAAACTTGAGGTCCATTTTTACCTGGAAAGGATTGATTTGATGATCTGCAGGTAAAAGATGGCGAGGCATCCACGACATCACAGGACTAACTTTGGTAATTACCGTTGATTCAGCAGCATTTTAATTACAGTAGCAGGTAACTTTTTATTGAAATGAAGTAGAAATATTTTGTATTTTTAAATTTTTAACCACATTCAGTCTGGTTCTGCCTATTGTGAGCTTATTTTTCTTTTAAAATGATTCAAATGATAAGCAAAACAATTGCCGATTACTGATAAATTAATAAAAAAAAATTCTGATATATCAGGCTTATTAATAATTAATTATATACATTTACCAAATGTATTACAGGGTAAAACAAATAACTTCTCCTTTTATTGGAAGATAATACTTGCACAAAGATCCTCCTTAGGAACCAATTACTCTTCAAAAAAATTAAATATGTAATATTTTCCACAACCTTGCTAAATGTCTGATCCGAACGGCTTTCTGAAACAGAATAAATATTAAATTAACCTTGTTCTCACTGAGCTTTTTTAATTCCCCTCCACATCTTGAATGGAGTCACACCTCTCTTGATTTTATGTAGGTTGTAGGCCATCATACGCTTTAACATTACATCAATACTGCCTGCTATGTTTGAGCCTGACAATAGAAGCCTTAACTAGATTTAGACATGCAGGTAATTGAACCACATCCATTTCAAAAAGAATGCCTCGCTGCATCTCTTGTTTGGCTGCATTTACAGGGGATAACAGAATATTACAGTGCCTTTTCACAGTTCCATTTTCTTTCACTTTAGCATTAGGCAATTTTTCAATTATTATTTTTTTTCCATGTTCTTTCATCCCCGGCTCTCCATAATGTCTGGGCCTTTTAGTTAATGGTAGCGACAGTCAGAGCCCAGTATATCGGCCCTTGTCCATTTTGCAGGTCATTGTGGAAGCCCAATAGGCCTTTTATTACGCCGACATCAAAAGGCAGATAAGCATTAGAGGTGGGGAGAATACCCTGCACTAGATATGTTCCCTCTTTCCTTTGTCTGCTATTGAAAGTGATCATTTTAATAGTGAAGAGGTTGGTGAGCTTTGGGGCTGATGGGAAGTGCGACACCCCTGACGGCCTACGAATATGAGCAAGTCGATAACACAACACGAGCACACAGCACACCCTCAACACCTGCACACTCTTGCTGCTAACCTAATTATCTGCAACAAAGGCCACTGCCATTACAGACACACATCTTTCCACCATTTACTTACTTATTACTGCGCATTAAAACAGGGAGAAAGCGAGAAAAAAAACAAAAAAACGGAACAATTGTGTCTTATATTGCAGCCATGGAGCCATGGTCGAATGCCACATGGCTTGTATTACAATAGCGTCAGACACTTCAGAATGAGTGTCTTTTAATTTAGGATGCATGAACAAATAGCGTCATGACAGCTGGTGGCAGAGAGGCGCATAAACCAACACAAAGACATCATAGAGGAGTTATTCTAACAAATCACAGCCAAACCTAATAGTTGGTAATCTGCAATTAACTCATTTAATGGAACTAAAGTTGAGTACTTCCATCTTTGTGGCACAGACAAAATACTGTTTTTGCATCACATTCAAACCCGGACAGAAGAAGAAAAAAGATTCACTTCTTATTGCAAGAACAGCCCGAGAGGCTATGAAACACACATACTGCCTATGTGGGAAAGCATCCATTAAGCATTTACCTCCATAAAGGCTGAACAATCCTTTAAATGCTATTTTCATTAAGGAAAATGTTCTGAAATCTGCATCTAGATCCTGATCTGCTTTGGAATATGCCCCGTCTGAGAATATTGTGTTTTTGTAGAAGGATGAATTGTGGATGAATTGAATTTATGCCCATTTAAATTTATCCTTTTTCTGTAGCAACGGCCAGAGGGCAGAATGCAATCAAATTGCAGGATTATTTTGAGTTGATATGAGCATATGACATCTTATTTGGTTACAATTGCACGATGCACTCAGTAGTTACAGTTTGCACAAATGTGTAAATAACTCCTCGTCAAACTGCCTACAACAATCTGGAAACCGGTCTTTAGAAAATCATATGAAATCAAAAGAACAAAGAACATTTTATATATAATTCTTATATATTATAATTGTTATATATTATTGGGAATGTACCAATAATACCTGGAGGAGACAGAGAATCATTTAGGCTAAAATGAACGTATCCTATACCAACATATTCACTGTGAACCACACAATTAAGACATCTATGGCTCAAACTTAAGATGTTTTATCCAAAACATAGAATGCCAATCAGAAACGCTACAAGGAAATACCGTATAATTAAAAAACAGGTTTGATTACCTGCCGCATTGATCGTGTTGTGCCACATACAGGAAGGAAGCATGCAGTTGTCTTTGGCAAAAGCTCAAAGAGGAGAGTTCTGTGTGGTCTAGACAACCTGCCTGCCAGGTGTTGTTCAGCAGAGATGGTGTGTCAGGTACAGTAACTGTCACTGCATGTTAACCTCTCAGCCACTCGCGGCAAGTGTCTGAGGGTAAAGACGATACTGTATCTAACTTACAGTAGAATAACAAAGTGTAAAGGAGCTGCTCACATGGAAAAAAAGCATTATTCAAAGTGCAACCTGCATCCTACACTTAAATGTAGCATGTCACAGCTGCACGTCCATCAACCAGACAATAGATCAATAGTTGCTAAAAAATAATGTCTCCCTTTTGACTGTGACATGTCCACGAGTGTACGAGAATCATTACCATTCCAAGCACAGACAGGCCTGAATGTGTGTGTGTGTGTAACACTTAATGGTGAGGACAGGACCCTTGGGGCTAAGGTTGGGTGTCACACAAAGGGCTAAGAGCTCACCTAACGGAGTCTACCCCTGATCCGCCTCTCACTTTCAGTGTCGGGGGGGGGGGGGGGGGAGTGGTGTGAATGACATCACTCCTCACATTTCAACGAGACAAACTCCCGTCTTCTTATTTACCGTCTGCTAACAGTCATAAATCCTGCCTCTGGTTCACTGTTCACCTTTCACCCTCTTAAACTCAAGACGACAGCTCATTCTAACGTCTCCTAACAAACAGCTGATAGGGTTCTCACTGGTTCGTTTATCTTCCACCTGTAGGGATGTTCGTGGCACAGATTCTCAACCACTTTGGTGTCAAACATCCCAAATTACTTCTTTTAATTAGAAAATAAAACCCAATAAACTTGCATCGTGACTTCACACTGATCTAATTGTTTAAGTATAAATGTGATTATAGGTCTGACAGGTCTGACGAATGTGAATAATGTGAGGAACTGTGTAATTGGGTAGGGACGTGTCACCACCTGTGTGTATTGCCATTCACAAAGTTCAGATTCCTCTCCCGATAAAGTCAAAGAATCCCAGCGGGGTATCAGTCAGCAGGGGCTGTTACCTGGAGCCATGGGTGCAGTGTTTCAGGTGAACTCTGAGTGAGCGTAACGCCACACCAGCTTCAGACGACGGGCTCTTTGTTCCACGCCGTGTCTCACCAGACACAGATGGGGAGGAACACCGAGTAACACACCTCTGGTGCAGCAAACATCTTTGTCGACGCGCCAAATGCGATGGGAGCAGTCAACAGTGGTGGAGGTTTTGGATGTATTTAATGAGGCAATTAGGTAAACACTGTGTGGTTTGGCTCACTGGGGGAATAAATCAACAACCTGCTGAGAGAGGTGTGAATCACTGGATTATCTGCAATTAGATGAAGATGTCACGTTTTGACGATGCAATTCAATACAACTTGTTTTTCTTTTTCAATTCAATATAATCTATGACTGTTTCATAATATATAACTTGTGCATCAGTGCAAAGAACACATCTTTGCATCCCTACCTGCTAAAATGGGAAAAGGCTGTTTTCTTATGAATTCATTAAAAAACAAACACATTTTCATTAACTGAAAGTAAATAATTGCAATCTTCAAACTGCTTGTGTTGACCAACCACGAGATCAAAAGCAGCAGGTATGAATTTTATAATGATATAAGACAGAGAAAAGCAGGAAATCCTCACATTTATGAATCTGTAACCAGCGAATGTTTAGCATTTTTCTTTGCTAAAAGTTAATTGGAATCAATATTGCCGTCGCATCATTTTCTGTTCACCAATATATTTATTTATCGACGAAGCATTTCAGCGCTAAAAGGAGAGTAAATGAATCCCCAGAAAGGAATCAGTCCATTATCGTCTTGCTCGACAAATCACTTCACAATACTTCCCGCATGAAATGCTCAAACATCAAAAATTGAGCTCCAGATGTGGACCATCCATTAAGATGCCTAAACTTTGTTTTGGTGACATTACCGACGACGTCATTAACTACATTTGTCTTAAGTCATGAATGCAAAAAAACATGGCTAGTTAAGTTCTGAATAGCTACGTACGCCTCTGCTTCCAACCAACCTGCCTCAGCTAACAGGAAGCCATTAGACTGTCGGCAATAACCATTTACATCCATTCAGCCAGCTCTGACTTTATTTCCATCCACATAAGTGCATTTCCTACGAGAGGTTAAAATATGGATCCCCCTCCTTTTTCTCCTCAATGGGTCTGGTTGTCTGGCTGACTTGAGAGGGCACAATCTATGACTGATTTAATTTGCTCTTTACGAACATCTCTAACAGCATTACCCCCAGAGCATACACTGACTGCCCCCATCTGACTCCATTAACTCCCAAATCAGGTTTAAAGACCATATTGATGCCGTCCGTTATTAAGGGTGATTATCAAAACAACAGACAATGGGCCAAAGTGTCTGTTAACTAGTTTATCCATCATTTCACATAACTGTAACAGATGGCAAGGCTGTCAATTACATACTGTATCTGCTGCACACACAGCGGCCACACACTGTCTGGATATGCAGCATATTAGCCTTCACATTAAAAGAACGATAGTCTGCTCACAGGTGGTCAGAGGAAATGGACTGTGCACGCAAAATAAACTATGATATTAAATGTCGAACATAGAAATGCATCAATATGAGAAAACAGTGAGAACTTGACAATTACCAGCTGGCGTTTTTTTTAGATATCACCGTGGGTCTTTCTGTTCAGTAATAATAAAAAAAAATAAAGTCAGAGATAAAAATGTTGCCGTTCAGTCCACTTCACCACCTTTATTCTCCTCAATTAACGAGAATGGCTTTTGAAACTGTAATTAAGTGTCTCTGCTCCACTCGGCCTCTTCATTATTCATGAATCCCTATTGATCATATCTTACAAGCTACACTGTGGGGACCACTGTAATATCCTGACTCCCCAAAACAAATAGCTGAGCTTCCCGAGTTAAAATTAACAACTTGGCCAGTGACCAAAGAAAAGTCTCCATTAGATACTAAATCTAGCTTTTGATGCTAAATTGGATGATGTCAGAGAATCATTAATAGGAAAGATCTTGTATGAAGCCTCTTTGGTCTTAAATATATCATAGCAAAGGTCTGGGCAATAATTAAATACTATCCTTTATTGAGCTCCAGTGGAGCCATATTAGTAGGCTATGATCACATCATCACGGTTGCAACTAATGATTATTTCATTACCAGGTAATCTGCACATTATTTTCTGAATTAATAATTTTGTCAATTAAATGTCTGAAAATAGTGAATAATGCTGATTTACCAGAGCCCAGAGTGATGTCGTCAAACTGCTTTGTTTTATCCACCTAGTAGTGAAAAACTCAAAGATATTCAGTTTACTGTCATTAATGACAAAGACAGGCATCTGATCCTCATGCTAGATAAGATGGTACGAGAATGTATATCGAAAAAGGACGAGATATTTTACACAATGTTTTATCTTGATATACAGTACAATGATATAAAATAGTATCCTTTATTGTTTTATATCATTGTACTGTATATCACCATAAAAAAATCTCGGTACAAACATAGAATATTAATGGGTATCACAGATAATAATACACAGGTATTACCCACGTCTTGCACAACCACAGCTCATTCCACATTCAAAGAAATT
This sequence comes from Anarhichas minor, assembly GCF_050575085.1. Classification (NCBI taxonomy): domain Eukaryota; kingdom Metazoa; phylum Chordata; class Actinopteri; order Perciformes; family Anarhichadidae; genus Anarhichas; species Anarhichas minor. The sequence continues at coordinate 15,620,696 of NW_027466463.1, forward strand.
ATTCTGTAATGAATATTAATGGTCTGGAGCTTTATTTTAAACATGTATTCAAATTTACTGAAACTCAATCTCCACCTGTGTTAAGTAGGAATGTGTAAAACATGAACTCTACTGGATGATGTTTAACTAAATTAACAAAAGAGCGCGTGGAGAGCCCTCAAACATGACTGGTATTACATGCCGGGTGATGAATTTGGAGGAAACACATCGAGTCATCTTCAAATTGACAGATGCAGAATCTCTCCACGGGACTCTTCACAGTGGCATAGTGCTCGAGTGAAAAAATAGATTTTACCAAGTTTAATCACACGCTATTACAAGGCAGCTTTTTATCATTGCCTTCCAGTGTACGAGTGCTGGTGTCTTCACTAGTTCATTACAGACACTTGTGAATCTGCAGCACCCTTCTCGTGTGTAATTGCATGGTTAGCTTTCCTCTGTAGCTTCCTACACACACTCGGGTGCAAATTATTTGCAATTCCAGTTTCCTTTCGAGAGCGATGCTGCAATTACAGAAATCTGAACATCGCCGGTAATTTCCCCACAATTTTCATTTTTGTTGAAATAACACAACGAAGAGATCTTTTTCTTTCTGGGAAATTCTTCGGTGTTCTTTTCTTCAGTACAGAAATCATTCTTCCACTAGTTGGGTTCTTGATGAACCCGATGAACACTGAACTCTGAGGGGCTGACAATCTGATAAAGTGCACTCAGTCGGTGAAACAACTTTTAAGGATCTTTTTCTTGGCAACTGAAAATACATACGTCTGTGTTGTTTGTGCGGTCCAACAGCATCCACTCACAAGTACACAGGCTTTTAGAGAAATGACAGGCACTGCCATGTTCATATTCTAATTTGTTTAGCAAATAACATTTTATACAGCACATAAAAGGATTCTGCCATATATGTGAATGATTCTTACAAATGGTTTATAATCAATAGAAATGGGTGCTGCATATATTTTCTTTTAATGGATAAAATACTTATTTTTCTCCACATAAAAAGAGACCAAAAAGCTGCAGCGGCTGCCATTATTATCTATTTAGACAGCAGAATTTGCAGGCTTTGTAAATGGCCATCTCCTGGCCTTTTGTGTGCCTCCATTCATTATCACCACAAAGCAGTTGATGTCTCCCCTCTCCGCCTTCTCTGTGCTAAGCACCCGGGCGCACGGTAGGCCGTCCATTACAGGCTCTGTGACGCGTGCTGCCTGGGAGATGGCCAAACGGAGAGGAATGTCAGCGCGGAGTTAAATTAACAAGCTACATCTGTGCGGAATCTGTAGACGGTCAGAAAGACGAGCTGTACCTACGGTAACCGAAGTCTGATTAGTTGTTAGCCGAGATGTTGGCAGTATATTTGCAGCCTTTCGCCTGCTGGCTTCGCCTCTATTAATCAGCTGACATGGTGAAGTAGTCAAGTTACGCTCGTAGGAACACAATTGTTGTTTCTCAGCTATGCAATTACTAGACACTCTATATGCTGACCGAGAGTAAGGAGACTTTTTTTTAAACACGAGGGCTCCATTACTACTCCTCCTCAATAATCCGGATTATATAAACTGGTACAAAGAAGTCATGAAGTCAAATTTCAGAAGAGGAGACGACATGAAGATGAACAATATAAGTAACCTGCACTTTAAATTATGACATGAATAGATCCTTAGCTCTTTCTCTCTCTCTCTCTCTCTCCCTGACACACACACACACCCAACGTAATTACCCCTCAATCCATACAAATTGAATGAAGCCAGACCCGTGGTCTAAGAATATAGACCATAATTAATAAATTACAGCCACTCTACTCAATCATTCTCCACTTTGGGGACATGTAGACATCCCATTCTCCGCAGAGTAATCGACTGAGCCCACAGAAAACACACCTAGTGCCTCCACGGTGGCTTTGTGGATGCATCTGGTGCCACCTCTTACAACCAAACAGATGCCCGAGTGAAACCGTGGCTCATATCGCAGATCTTCTATCCTGTGTGTTTACAAGTAACAAATCAAAAAGCATGCATTATTTCTGGGCTCTGAAAATACGCCTGGGGGAGCTATCAAGTTTCTTTGCCACCCCCCAAGCTTCCCCTCGCAGCTGCTGCACACGAGCGAGGATACTTCTTCTTTTTTTTTTTTTTGGTCTGATGATTGGGCGACACAGTCGTGGAGTCCAAAAGAGCAAATGTTAAGTTTCGTACGAATCCAGGGGCAGAATCTATTTCTTCTTGTGGTTTGCAGCTAAATGCTTGGAATCTGATAATGGGAAACACATATGTATGTATGTTTGTATTTGAACATGCTAAGTGGGGTAGCAGAATATTTACCATATATTCTCCAAGTCACATTTCTGTGTGATGTTTGGGTGGGGGTTCGCCTCACACTGCCTCCATTTACAAATATTTCTTTGAAAATAATATATTTTGTTGTCACCGTGTGTGTCCCCTTGGGCAAGAAAAGGGCCCGCTGGAGACCGTCTAATGATTGTTGGGTCATGTATCAAATACACAGCAGCTGGAGGCGAGAGTACATACAGTCTGGATTTTTGGGGTGGGGGGTGTGAACTAAAGCCTGAGAGGAGTCTGAAAGGAAAACCCGGACTGAGTGTTTTGGTGCTGAGGGTGGGTGCGAAATCCGTAATGGATGCTGACCAGGGGTCGTACCCACTGGACCTTAAGAGCTCTGACCTTTGACTGTGTAACAATTACTTCATTCAACTAATTTCTCTTACAAGTAGTATTGAAGCACCGTCGCAAAACAAATTCAATGGTTGTGAGTGATTTCAGGCAAAAAAAATGAAACCGAAAACTAAATTATAATTTTGTGTAAATATCATCAACCACTGCAACACTTACATTTATTGCCACATTGACAGTTAAGATTACCTTTCATACCACCTGGAGAGACAACATGTAACCAATTAGCCAAATCATTACCTTCCAATAACATAAACAATTATTATCAACCGATCAGAGAACGTGAATAAGCTCAAATGATGCTTATTCACATTTAATGGCCGCGCAATTGCCTTGATTCAACCGAGTGAGCTAATGAGTACCTTGCAGGCAGGCAGAGTGACACACCGCAATAAAAAACTGAAGAGTTTAGGCAGTAATTAACTCTGGGAGTGTTAATTGGAAAGGATCTGAGAGAGTGGACGAGTGTGAAACATGTTTTTTAAACAGTAAAAAAACATCTTTTTCTCGATTGTATTTTTTCTTAAAGACCGCTCTTAGTCTAATTGCATCACTTCTAAATAAATAAACATGTAATTTGCTTGATGATTATTAAATAAATAAAGAACTGTACAACCAGATTTTTTTTTAATTAAATGTCTCTTGACCAAAATTGTATTGTAATCACCAAATTGAGTGTGTATACAGAAATAACTTGATTTTTAATTTTTTTTTTATGTCCCTAATTGTTTTCAAATAACTGTAAAATTGCTGTGGTGTTCTGCAACCTCCAGCCTTAATCAAACATGTGTTTTTCCAGTTCCCAGAACAAGAGGAAGATGCCTGAAAACTGAGCGAGACAGTCATAAAGTACTACTGCCACCTGCTGGTCTTCAGGTTCATGTAGGCCTTTTTTTTTGCTTTACATTATATGGAGCCGTTGCCACAGCATCCATACTGTCATCTACAGACTGTACCTCTGGTCCTGGGGGCTCATCACAGTGGACTGACCTGAGGAGCGTGTCCCAGCAGGGCCCACAGCGAATCAGCCGACAGGGTCTTGACTCTGGAAAACTCGAGCGTTTCTGTCTCCTGTCGGTTGAGAGCGATGTACTGGCAGCCCTGGAAGTCTCCTTTCAGCTGCTCGCCACAGTGCAGACTCACCAGATCCCACGTCCCCACCCTCCTCAGGACTTCACGCACGGACTCCATCTGCCTGTACGACAGACGACCTGCAGGACAAAATAAAAATGAGGAAAAAGGCAACCTGGTAGCATTTTTGTCAAAAGATTGCTTAATTTAAATCATAATTACAGTGTAAAGAATATATCAAAACATCTCAAGTTGTTGAGTCCTCTTACCAAGTTAAAACAAGTGAAAACATTTGCAAGGTCAGAAAGATTATTATCATATTTTGAGTACTTTTGGGGCATTTCATGTCGTTTTTAGAGAGTCTACAGGAGAGAGGTGATAGGAAATGATTGGAGGGAGAGATGGGATGACATCCAACAAAGGTCTTCAGTAAAATTCAAACTGGGGACATTGCGATTCATGGTCAAAACTCATTGGCGGTTTCAAAATTGTTATTATGAAATACTAGATTCACTCACTGCACTAGAATGAAGAGAAACAACACTGATAATTCAATGTTTTTTTTTAAAAACATGTTGAACTTTTCTTTACACGAGTGCAACAGTCTGTTTCATTCTGTCGATTTTGGAAAGAAGCCGATTTGGAAACTGCACTTGCAGATTTCGCCAATAGAACATCAATTGAATCCCTCTGTGTATTAATGGCTTATATTTTATAGAACCGCTCACCGGAGAGCCAGGATGGAGTCAGTGCATCTGATATCCAGGCCATGTAGCCCTCCCTGAAAGATTTGAGGAAGTCGTCTGTCTGGCCGTGAGAGATCAGCTCCCTCCTCTTCCTCAGCTCCTCATCTAGCTCGCAGTCTGGAGAGAGGAGGAGAACCCTGGGGAAAAAGAGGCTTTGGCGCACAGGCACTCCGCTCCTCTGCAAATGGCTGCATAAGTTAGCGGTCTTGGTCTAGAGGAGAAGAATTTAGGGATGCAAGTAATGACAGTTAGTGTTACACCTGTGTAGGTCTTCAAGTAACCACTATAGATAATCAATTAACAGACAAATCCTTTAATTGGTTGATCATTTCAGCATTGGGAGTTTTTTTATCCAAAAATTAGAAATTTGTCAGATGTGCTAACATTCACACAGGATGCCTCTGTGATAAACAGTTATTTAATGACATAAAAGACACACAAATGCAGATGTCCACTTTTCAATAAAATAAAAAAAGGACCCACTTATAGAAATTATACAACTTTAAATTGGCCCAGACGGTGAATCTGTATCTGCTTTGTGTAGAATAACTAAGTTAATACGTGCCGATTCAAGCAGAACTATTTAAACAATGCGGTGTGTGTTTGCCATCAGGCTCTTCTGTCAAGCTCTCAGTCCAAACTGAGCGTCTATAGAGATGGAAATGAATGACTCCTGACAGACCCAGGCACATAAGGTGACAGCTGTGTTTAGGCACCTGCCTGCTTTCACCCCCTTTCTGAATATAATTATGGCCTTTCAAATGAAGAGCGACCACTTAGAAAGTTTGGGAAGCCCCGTTGTAGTGTTTGAAATTTCCATATAAATTGTTATGGTGACTCAGAATCTCTTCACCCGGCTGGAGTTCAGATGACAACAATGTCCTGGACAACTGATTGGACCTTGGACACAAGAGTGCCAGACAGTTTGACATTTAGGTTTTCATGATGGTATTTCGACATTTCAGCTAAATGTGTCTTATTTCGTTTTTTACCATGATAGCTTTGACGGGATCTTCAATCTGCTCAATGCAGGTATTGGTAAAGTTTTGGTCCTCTTCCTTCACTTGCACGTGCCAGGTCTTGTTGTGAGCGGACACTGTGCCTCTCCAGGGTTTTACATCTATGCAGAAGATCCCCTGGCCTTTTAGTAAAAAAAAGAAAACATTAGTGAGGTTTTACTGAGACAGAATACCACAGATGCTGTCGCTAATTCTGTACTCAAGACCTCAAGGAAAAAATGGATGAAATCCTCCATCACCGTTAATTATATATATCACGATAGCGCTATGTATTGTGATACAAAACATTTTCTGCAAATTTATTAGCTAAAATATTTATGTATGTATAAATAATTGGATTGTAATACCTCAAATACATAAGGGAATACATAATATTGTGATCACTATTGGTGCGTTTGCAACACTGTCGAACAAATCTGTAATGTGAATATGAAGACATTTTGACACGTCACAGTGGGAAACAATAACACTATGGATGACTGAATTCCATTTAGCGCCTGCAGTTTGATCGTGCTGGTATTCTTCATGCTGGCTTACAGGGACACTTTAATAGGCCCTTTTCACAGCGGCCATTTTGACGTGTCACGGCAGGGTAAACACAGGAGTAAATGATCAAATTAATAATGGTTCTATTTAGTGTCTCACAGTCATTCCAGTGAGGCAGCATGCACATGCAGGGCCCTGGTCCCCCTATAGCCAACAGGGCCTTAATTAATGTTATTGATTACACCTGTGTTAACTCTGCAATGCCACGTTAAAAAAGGCTGCTGTGAAAAGAGCCTGTAGAGCAAAGCCATCGTTAGTGTTATCAGTAACACCTGCGCTTCTCCTGCTGTGACAAGAAAATGTCTGCAGTGACTCAGCCTTAAAGACCTGGAAAAAACTAAAGTTTAAGAAATATCTCAATATTATGAAAACCAACATTCAGATAATATTGAATCCTACACCAAAAAAAAAAATCTGTATTATATAGATTTACTGTGCAGATTGTTTTAATGAAAGGCCATTTTATTCTAGATACCAACCTGTGAGGATAACAATGTTGATGTCATCTTTGGCGGCCTGAAACTGGTCGCGGATACGCAGATGGCCGTAGACGTCTTCCTTCCTTATCCCGGTGAGTTTCCTATAGTAAAAGTACATGTAAAAAAAAAGCTAGTCGCTAACTTTGCCTGTCTGTCGTTTGGGCAGGCAGTGTACAGCAGCTTTTATTTTTTATAACTAAGTTTATTAGAGCATAACAGTAAAGTGGTGGCTGTAAAACCAAAACAATAAGCTGGAAGATGCTGTAGGGCTAATGGGAACTGCAGAGTGAGGTTCATCATCACTACAAACAATCCTGTTACTTATATAAACATATTTATCAATGAGACGTCACACATACACAATGCTTACCTGACATGTTGTATAAAGTCAGGTAGTGTTGGTGTCTGATGTGGGCTTTGCCTTTGAGCACTTTCTGAAGCTTTGGAGCTGAGATGAAACTGTGTGAACAGACTTCCAAGCTGAGGCATTCTAGTCTTTATCTGAAAAAAACCAACAACATTAACGTATGAAGCAGTTTGAATAAAAGGCAACATATTCAGTAAAACAACAATGTTACTGAGGGAAATGCATTCATAGCTTTAGGTTTTGGCTTTCCTCAGTAACAAAATGGTGCCAACATGGTGTTTAGACAATACTGAACATGTTGTTGTAGCCAAATCCAACTTGTTAAACTAAAACAGATTAAATATAAAACATTATCTTAATTGCTCTTGTGCTTGAAAAGCATGCTAACTGCTACATTCAGGCTTTACAGCGTTGATGACGACACTTGATCTCGAGGACTCTGTAGAGAGAACAAAGAGTAAAAGACAAGTCTGGCACGAGCTCTAAAACAATAACAATACATACTGATGGGAGTCTCGCGCTGCTTAAAGAGCCGTTCAAGAGGAAAAACGAGGGAATTCAGCTCGACATTTTCGCGACGTCAAAGTCTACGGGTCTCTTTCCAAATGCTGAGCAACGTAACTCGATCCAGGAAAGCTATTTCACAATTTCACCGCCGCCTCCTCGGCTCTCCAGCCGCACTGCCAATGTTCCTGGAAGACGTAAACAACATACCACGTGGTGCCACCTGCAGCATCGTATTTCGCATACGGGGACATGACGTCAGGACACGTCACTTAGTCCCGCAGTGTTTGTGCGATTCCTGTTATTCCCATGTGATGCTTTGGACCGATAGTCTGCATGACAAGCTGTGGTGGAGTAAATACACAACACCACAGTGGAAAAATACTTCACGGAGCCAAACTGGAAGTATTTATGAATGTACTCTAGTATCAAAAGTGCCCTACTCAATGTGATGAAGGAGTTTACTCTTGCTGTCTGATTTAAAAACCTTGTATCTCCAGCTCCAAAAAAAAATGGAAATTTGAACATTTACAATTGAATAATGAACTTCGAACCTGCACATTGTGTCAACAATTTGGGTATTTTCATTATAAATCCGTTGCTCATACAGATTGAAAGAAGTCTCTATAAAAATAAAAAATAAAAAAGTTAGGCCTAGTTCAGATTCAGACTTCACATCCCCAAAAAATAAGAGAATATAAACAATCTATAGCCATCGTTTTAAAGCAAACACACTCGACAAACTATTGTGACTGAAAGATGGATAAGTCACTGATATTTCTCAGTCTGGCCTTAAAAGATAAATGTGGAATAATTCAGAGAGCCAGCCTGTAAACTTGGATCAACGTTGAGGTAGTATTACATGCATTCCAAGGTAGATGATACATTTTATATAGCTTTGCAAGTTACAGTTGTTATTCAGGTAACCCTTGAGAGTACAAAGAGTAGACTTATCACAATGATGTAGAAAAGTCAGAGAACAGTTGGCTGAAAATAATAAGATTTTACATTTCATAGCATATGGGAGAATACTAATGAAATGTACTGCATATTGTGTTGTTCCCCCCCCTTGAGCTCATAGATGCTCTGCGTAAGGATTTGCTTGCACGTCCTGAAGAATCCTCACATCCTGCATGAGCCTACTGAGAGGATATTACAAAAGTGATGAACAATATTTAATTCAGCAGTAAATACACACGGAATATCTCAATATGGTGATAAACAATATCCGGATAGCACCAAATACCATGAAAGAGCTTAATATCAAGAGCAGATAGCCAAATCAGCTCATATGGGCTCAATGGAAGCCAATAAACAGAGGCACTCTGCCTCCTCTGACCTTCACTTCTGGTTGAGATCGGGGCGATAAAAGCAGGCGCAACCTCAATAAAACCCATACAATGGAGTAAAATAAATAGATATTAAATTAAAGCAGAGGCAATACTGGCTGAACTGCTGCAGGAATTTGAGAACAAAAGCTTCCTTGTGCAGTTTAATATTGTCTACAATCACCGCCTCATGATACGTTTTATCATTTTCATCTCTTGCCTTCACGTATCAACACATATAATCAGTTTGTATTGGAACTTGCAAATGACTTGTGTGTGTGTTTAGATATTAAATGTGCCCCGTGCTCCCAGTTTGGCCTTTTTCGGTTGGAGTTAATATCAAATTCATAATCTGTCTCATCTCTGACTGTCCACCGACGAGGAGTTTATGGTGTCAAACATGGTCATGAGAGCATGTTTGTCTGCCACAAACTTTACACTGGCTGCATGTTGTGTTCCTTTTAGGCATTAGGCTCACCAAAATAACGACGTGAAGTATTTCACAGATGAATTAGCAGCTGCTTATTTTAGTGTCGTTATACGTACTGCTGCTCTAAGAGCCATATTGTCTTCAGCCTTTTTGTCATGGGCTGAAATACAGGCCTACTTCAGGTCCACCGCATGCTTCAAGTGGTTCCCGAAGCCTTGCATCTACCGTTGCGTTAATGTTGTTTTCACCTAATGCACCTGAAGAGCTCCGCTGTGTGTTTGATGAGTTGCTGAGGGTTTTCAGGTCCCCTCTAAAGAGTAAATAGACATCAGAGTTCATACTTGGGGGTGGGCTTAGCTAGTGTTGAATAGACAGTATAAAGGGTAAGTATAATCTGGAGAATGATAGTATATGAATTTCATGTATTTGTCAGAATCGGACTGCTAGTACAAGCAGATGATATTCAGTTTCTAGTTAAGTTTAAAAAAAAAAAAAAAAAAAAAAAAAAAAAGATAATAATTTTTCACGCTGGTGATATTTCCATTCTCAATCCTTCAAATCAAATATCTCATTTGCAGAAGTAATGGCTACATGACACGGCTGATACTCTGCTCACTAATTTTTGCTCATTTCCTTTGAATTATTAATATGAGAGATTCTCCATATGCTCTCAGAGGATTCTTGTCCATTCCTTTCGGGGAGAATTAGCATTTTACAGTGAAGAGTATGAAGAGCTTAACTGCCCCAATCAAACCGGGTGATTTAAATCCTGTCTAATGGAGATATTTCATAGGGGTCACAGATGGATGACCTGAAGTAAATGGTCTGGAAATGTTCCCGGGTCTCAATCCCCTGTATAATTATGACCATTTCACCTGAAAACGCATGGGTGCTGAAAAGAGGTATTCAGAATAATACTCTATAAATGAGATCAGAGAACCCATTTTTTGCTAATTTGCTGAATGTGAAATAACTAACAAAACTAAATAACTAATAATCCCACTGATGTAGTTAAAACAGTTAAACCATGGGCTCAAAAAATGAAGCGTGAAAAACCTTCATTGTGACTGGCCTGCCTCAGTAATTAGCTGTGCCATATGAAGAGGTAATTTGTATGCTAAAGTTTAATTGTTCAATTATCCCTGGATGTGAGAGGAGGCCTTGATGCCATTTCATCATGTTTGAAAATAGTGTTGAACCTCTCGTGCCACATATTGTAATAGTTGGCAATTACAGAAAGAGCCCTCTAACTAAGTTGATTGATGCAGGCTGGCCCTGCTGAAAGGCCTTTGCTACCTGCCGGGTGCAGTCGTTGGCAGTGAAGAGGCGGTCCAATCAACCTGCAAAGCTGAACCAGCCGGGCTGTCGCTGTGGGAAGAGGACCTCGACTAGCTGCCGATGGACAGCATAAACACCAACTGCATAAGTACTGAGGAGGACAACATGTTAAAACAACATTATTACAAAAACAACTGGAGATTAGTTGAGCATTTGTTGTAGGAAAATAAGCTTACTTTTATGTCTTCAGGCTATAAACGGATAGAGGGACTAGTTCATATAAATAATGAGCATTTCTTTATGATGCCCTGGATGCAGTTTCAAATAACATCTTTGCCTCGTCCTCAACTTTGCATTTCAACTGGTTTGTCTATGTTCTCCGAAAGTAGCTTCCATTGAGGCTAAAATCTGGGATTAGGTTTTGGTTCAGTTACTCTATATTTATTTACCATAGCGACCTCTAAAGGAAGGCAAACAAAAGATAAACATTGTATTGCTACTCTGAAAAATGTATTACTACTTCATTTAGGTATATTGTTTTTTGAAAAATGACTGTGTGTAGTAAAGTATGTATGTATATGCTCTTTAATAATTACTACAAAGAATGAAGAAGCCTAGTGTTGCCATCTACAGGCTGCAATGAAAGGCATCATTGAGCCGATCACAAAGCCTCAGTGTGGGTACATCAGTATTACATACATGAATACCCTAATTGACTTTACACAACAGGAGCCAAGTAATAAAGCAACAGAAATGATAAAGACATAATAATAATAATAATGTGAAAGAGATATTCTGTGGGAACATTGAATTGCATTTAGATACATGTAATCTGGACTCTACAGGAAGTTGGTAAATAGGAAATAAAATGGTCTCTATTTTAGATGCGCGTAATACATTTATCACGTAGTTACAGATCCACAATCAGTTACTGACGACGAATGAATATGATTCATTTCATGCTTTTCAAGGGTCCAGATGGGAATCCCGTAGACAAAAGGGGGCCCTTCACTCGCACCCAGCTTTTCAAGATTCTCATTAGAGTGCTAAATTGAACCATATGTGTCCAATTTGTAATTACAGCCTCCTACACAATGAGGGGGGACACAATGTATTTGATAGAGGAAATGTGTACTCTATTAAAGGCCACTCAGTTAACAACAACAACAACAACAACAATACAGGACGTGATCATTTTTGGCTTTTACAGACGGATCTTATAAACGTAGTTTTGTATTTCATGTAAACTTGGAGATGAGGAAAAGCTGTCTTTAGGAAGATAGTTAAGCAACAATACAAAGCTGACACATTAGCGATGGAATAATCACAATAAACAACATTTAATTTATACGGTGCAGAGGAGCACTGGAGTCGACTGAGCCCTGCCTGCTTTGGTTTCCACATATCTTCCTGGCTGAGGGAAGGGTACGGTTCAGTTGTTTGTGTCAGTATGTGGTTACGCTAGACCCTCGGGGAGCTAATGCTAATGTGCTCGTGTGACTCGGGTGACATGTTGCACATGATGTTATTGTGGCAGCTCACTTGTGGGTGAGGAGCATGTAGGGGATTTCTTATTCAAAGAGCTTTACTTAAGGTTAATAAAGACGTTAGAATATAATTTAAAAGCACAATGGAAAATAAGATACAGTTAACTAAAATAAACTTTTGTTTTGAATTCCTTCTTTCTGTTTCCATCGACAGTCTTTTCTTGCTGAGAGACTTTTGTACTAAAAAGTATTTTACTTTGAAATATACTTGATTTGTCTAACTCAGACTGCTGGGTATTCTCATTTCTAGCATTTGGCTAAACTCAGGAATGCCTTTCAACACTGAACAGACTCTGTACATTATGTCCCCGATCACTTACCTTGGAGGTACAAGAGATTCCTTTCTAGCCGGTATATGAATAACAACCAAAAAACATTTTCAATCAAAACACATGAGCCTATCCGATAAGCTCGAAGTTGGTAAACTTGGTAAAGTTTTCTTGTTCCAAACATCAGCTAATGATTTGAGATCAGATTGAAAATAGTTAACGAATAATAAATTCATTGCCAGACATTACACATTGAAATGTGTTGGATATTTCTGCCCAGGGAACAGAGGATGACTTCTCTGTTAAGGGCACTTTTGAACCGTATCACCATATTCGCCTCAACTACTGCACTTGTGCAAATTTAAATCTTGTGTGAATCTATATCTCACTGTGTATTCGGATCCAGATTATTAATTATTTATTGTCAAAAAAAGAAATTGTTGGTTGAGTTATACACATTTTCTGGTTAAATAACAGCGGTTCGAGGTCAGGGTTCTATAACAGTGTTTCATATTCATTTAGGTGATGAAACACTAAAAACATTCTTCTTCACTTGAACAACATATGGCAGGGACGGACCCTTTTGATGACTGATTTGTAAAACCAGAGGTATAACAACAGGTATTTTCAGCTCTCCCCCAACAGAAAATCTCCCTTTCATGTTCCTCCAACTTGGTACTCACAATCTGAAACAAGGGTGCAATTGTGGTTGTCACCAAACAATGACGTTTTTTTTCTTTCTTTCACTCTCTAAATTCCCCATATCATCCCTACACAGACGAGCAATTTGTCTGTCATGAGGTCTGGGGCATTGACCCACTCTGGCCCTATTTCCCTGACAACACTGTTATTATCGGTAAGCCGAGCCAGTGGCAAATGAATCTGCCCACTGTTCAGGAGGCCAGGGCTCTTTTCAGCGATTAATTTGATAAATATATTAATTATGAATCTGGATGACAGTACAATCAGATTGTCAGGCTTCCAGACTTGGCCTTTGTGATAAGTCTGCTTTGAGATTGGGTCTCCTCGGGTTTCAGGAGCTGTCATCCCCGGGGCTCAGCCTCTTATCAGCGCCTGACCCATTCACTGGGTAATTTCCTGTGTGTTGTAATTAAATGGAGGTTTTCTGATTGCAAGTGACTCTCTTTAAGAGGTGCTTCTTGGGTTTCAGGTGAAAGGGATATTCAATGGACTGGCTGTCTCCCCCTGCTCTCTGCAGGACTGGTATCTTTAATGCGTCTGCTTATTGTCGAAATGTTGTTGATTTATGCTGGAGAGCCTCCTCAAATCCTGAATAATGTTTGTCTATCTGGGTATAATCCAACACACTAATAAGTAAAACTAAACACTAAATACACTAAATGTCTGTTTATTGGTATGCTGGAATATTCTTGCCACTGTTGAGAAATCCTCACTCTGGCTGCTGACAGTGGATTAAGGACATTTATTGTAGGCGCTGACTCTGCCCGTCCATCTCTGCTTGTATACTGTTACATAACTGGCAGACGGACATCCTGAGCCTGGCGTGGGTCCTGCAGCAGCAGTCCTCTGTCAGTATAGTCTGACAAATGGCTGCAAGGCAGTGAGTGCTACAGTGTTAAAAGAGTAAAGCAAGAATAATGCTAGATCCAAATACCTCCAAATAACCTTATAGATTATAAAGTTTCTGTTAAAGCTGCACTGTAAAGTCTGGGTGTTTTTTTTTTTTTTTACACTTTACTGCAGGAATGCAGGAGTTAACATACATTTACATTTGCTTCCATAGGATGTTGTTCATACTTATAGCATTTCTACAATGTTTATCTATTTTGTAGTGAAAGATTTGCACATTTTGGAGAACCTGATGACTTATTTTTTATTTTTTATTTTTTTTACCAAAAATAAGACTATAGAGGGACAACTCAAATATACACACATTAAGTGTGTGATATTTTCCTGTTTCAGTTCCCTATAAAACCCGTATTCTCAGGAGTGCAATCCATAGAAAGCTTGAATTAGCTCGGCTGCGCTGCCTCTGGAGGCACAAAAGGTTTCCCTGCCGCCCTCTTTCACTTCGAGGCCTATAATTAAAATCACGTTTTTTCATAGGGCCGCTGAGCGACCATTAATTCAGAGAGTGGGAGCCATTATGGAGCTTGTGGCTCCCGGGGTAGCACTGGGGAAGAGGTGGAGCAGTGGCTTTTCAACATTAATGGCCGACGTGTGTGCCTGCCGGTAATCTCAACAAGGAGTGAAGTGGCTTCATCCCAGCTGCAGAAGCAGGACAATGGCTCCCAAAACACTGAAGAGATAAATGGAGTTTTGTCTTGGGCCCTTTACTCTGACCTGTGACATTTAAAAGTGGGCTCACCTTTACTTGCCATCACTTCGTCCATAAAATCAGGAATATTTTTCTATTTTTAATCCCTTTTCAGAAGCACTTTATTTTATGAAGGATTCAATGTCTTTGTGCAAATTGTGCAAATATTTGGACAGAAACTGATACAGCACCTTGTTATTTCTTGTAGAATGATGATTAAAAAAAACAACTTGGTAAGAATCTTCTAGCTGGTCAGACAGCCTCTTGGCTGAAAGGCCAATATTTTAGTCGCATTACATCACCATTATTCTGATATCCATGACAAGCAGACATGCAATTTACAAATGCCACCCAAGGAGGCGTGGACTATAAATAGCAGACATGTGATAAAGTATATACAAACTGCATTGACCTTGCTTTGCCACAAGGAGGAACCCCTGTTTTAATTTCGCTGCAGCCATCGCTCCTTCATGGAATAGCATGTTCAACAGAGGCTTTGCGTCTGATTGTAATACCGCAGTGTTTCACTAGATGGCAGGAGTGCACGGTTCAATGACTCTGCTCGTGTCATCATGACAATGAACTTCTGAGATAAACGCTTCTATGAACCAGCCACCTCAACAGACAGGAGAGTCCCAGCTTTTGCTTTTCAATCTGGACGACAGTGATTGCTAAACTGTTGAGCAGGATTATATATATATATACTGTATATGTTTTTTTATATGACTTGTAAACAAGGTGATAATGAGACATAATAATTGAGTCCCAATTCAAGGGAATGCACGCCTGTTCTGGTGCTAAATTTCATCGTCGATAGCAGACTCCATCACATCCCTTCAGAGACGTAATACTGTTTATCTTTAAGGAATCTGATCTACAGAGCTTCATATCTTTCACCATTAAATCCTTAATGATGGTTCCATCACTGCTGCTGCTGGACAGGGGACACCAGAGGTTAATTTCAGTCCTCCAACAAGCTACTGTAGACGGAGCAGCTTCATGCAAACAGGGAAAAAAACAAATTACGCTCTGATATCCATGTAATCATGCTGATATGGAATTGATTTTCTGAAGCCAAAATCTGCTGTCATCTCCTTGTTGCATTCTGTTCATGCTGGCTGTGATAAGCCGGAAATAAAATAATAATTGCGCATTAGCGTTTGTAATTAAGGTTTCTCTCAAAGGTGAATAGAACACTAATGGAACATTTCTGGGATTCATTAAATTACTGTGAAATCAAATTAGAGGAGTAAATTAATCCTTGCAATGAATTAGATCAGTGAATGAGAAAATTGACTTTTCAACACAAAGCAGCGGATAAGTAGGCCTGATTGGAATAAAACACAGACACACGGCAGGTTGTTGAGCTCACATGATTATCAAGGATGGATGGAAACGGCTCCTGTTTAGCCAAAGATGTCCACATGTGCTACATTTACACGTATGGTGATGGGGGAGGGCATCCAGAAAGAATTCACAGGAGCAAGAATCATATTATTATCACATATTTCATATCTCAGAGAGACAAGAGAAGTGCCATCAGCTCCTCGGTGCACATGGCTTTTATTCCTAGATGCTCCTGCACATTGATTTATCCTCTCAGTGACGAACTGTGCCGCGATGCTGTTGCCTCCCACTGTATTTTCCAGGCGTTCCCACAACACACTGAGAAACTCTGTCTAGTTTTTGCAGTGATGCACAAAGGAATGCATCTCAGAAAGATCACATTTTTCTTGAGTGCACCAAAGCGTGCCAGCATACTGTTCTTTCCTTTATACGTGAACATACTACTTAAGATTGATGATGATAAAGATGCACCTATCAGTTTAAGTGCATGAGTATGTTCACTGCTTTATCTGGACTAATTAGTGTTGAGTTAAAGCAGCTAGTTGAGCAGAGGCTAGCCCTGAGGTGACGTCTGGAAAATATTAAACAAGTCCTTTTTAAGTCTGCATAATTAAACCGTCACCATTTTCTCAAAACACATTCTGATTTTTAATAGAGCAATGTCAGGGGTTTTATTTCTAACTCCACAATTCACACTGTTTTAAGAATTTAATTTTAATGATCTTTTAGGGGAAAATCTCAGTCATCACGCTGCTGGTGTGAAAACTATCGTCGCTGTGTTTCAGTGAGTTTATGCAACATGTTTTTACTCCCATCGGCCCCACTAGCGTCAGTTTTGGACGTGTCGGGGACGGCTTGTCAGTTTCCACTCGTTACATGCACTTCTGTCTTCATGGGCAGTAAAATCACTTATGTTCAGGAAAATGTCAATGCTTCACTTAGTTTCTTATGGGACATGAACAGGGGTTTCCTCAGTAAATGTCTTGCGTTAGTTTGACGATATGGGAGTGAGACCAGGTTGGTTTATTGCACGTTTTTTTTTTTTTTGCCTCCCTGTTTGAACAATTGTTTTTTTTTCTGTATTTTAAATAAACTTAATACCTTGTGTGCTGTCTATTCACTCTCACTGAGGCGCTCCACCCAACAGAACAATAGCTGTATTCCTGTGCAATACTTTATGGATCTTTTTTGATGCCTGCCTTTACTGTCTATGAAACAGGTTTCAGTTATAGTTCATTGTTTGCTGACTAACATAAATCACTCGCTCTCAGACAGTAGACACAACCGGTATATTAGAAAACTAAATTTCCCCTTCAAATGACTACCATATGATGTGTTTGAATCACAAAATGATCTAACTGGTGTCAGGAAAAATAACTTATTTCTCACTCCAGTGTAGAGGAGACATTTAATTGAGTAAAAGGCATATATACAGTGTGTGCATTTCAATACAGGGAAAGCATGTACACTGGAAAGATTATAGACAGTTTAATCCCCCACTGTATGTTTATCTGGACATCATTGAATCCAAACACGTCTGTGTCAAGTCTGACAGGTGATACATTGCAGGAGAATTGCTAGTAAGAAGATCAATACATTGCAGATTATGTTTGCTTTCAGCTGTTTGGTGTAGCACAGGCATCGAGATGATGATACTGTGAACTCATCTGTGAAATAAACCATATGAAAGACAGGGAGCCTCATATTTGAGTTGCAATATGACTTGGATTGACGCCTTCAAGGGTGAATGTGCAAAAACATCTTTTATTTTGTAATGTGGTGCAAATCCCTCCAGTATCAAACTCAGTGGACCTTTTTCTTCTGTCAACATTGGCCAAAAATACATCTTTTTCCTGTAAGGTTCAACAGTTTTACATAATTACACCATAAATCTGACTCCACTCTACAGAAGCTGAAATGATCTGCAGAACACGGTCCAGCTACAGATATAATTGCATAATTGGTTGGCTTTATGGTCCAAATATTAACAAAGGGGCTTAAAGCAATTTGTCAATACTGTAAAACACTAACATCCTGTCGTACTAAAATCCTTTGGTTTTGCACTTGAGACAGTTTGCAGCCTTGAGCATGTTGTCACATTGCCTTAAATTAATTCCATAATGAAAGTAAGCTTGCACATCGCCCAGTGAATGTATTAACAGTTTTCTAAATATTATTAGCTGATGGCGAGCTCAGGCCTCAGTGCCGGGTTTCCCCGACATCACCACAGCTGATGTGAAATGACAGGGGCTTCAGATCGTTCGGGAGGGCTTTGGTGGTGCACTGCTCAGCCAGGCG
The DNA here is from genome assembly GCF_050575085.1 of Anarhichas minor. Taxonomy (NCBI): domain Eukaryota; kingdom Metazoa; phylum Chordata; class Actinopteri; order Perciformes; family Anarhichadidae; genus Anarhichas; species Anarhichas minor. The sequence continues at coordinate 15,638,917 of NW_027466463.1, forward strand.
TAAGGACATGGACATCAACCTCTCATCGGGGAGGCTTTTCTAACGATAACGACTGTCCAGCATCAAAGGGGTTGCAGTGGTGATGACTGAGCCACGGGTATCAGGAAGCTGGCATCTCAGCATTAACGGTAGCAGTGTCAACACCTTCCCTTCACTCGCAGGTTGGTATTTCATTATTTAAATATAAAGTGAGTCTTCCTCCTGTCTTCACCCATGTGACCTTTTATGAGCCATAAGGCCGCTGTGCTTCCAGTCAGCTCATACGCACTCTTCTGAGTTACATAACATGTATTCTCAAGTATACCGATTGATTTACACCAAGTTCTAAAGTGAGTTCCTCTCAACTCAATATAGAAATCTTGCGTCACTAGTTGAGAGGTGTTCAAAATGTAAGTGACAAGTCTATACTCAAATGGGAGTCAGGAGAACGTGAGCTAAAGCACACATCTAGGTTTAAAATGTACGCCGGCCTGCCAATCGGAGGAGAGTCGAGTGTGGAATTGGAACTGGCAGAGAATTCAAATCCACTCTGTCACAGCAAAAAGGAGGAGTGCTGCAGGCTTTATCTCATCCTACCGTCTCTCACAGTCAAGTCCTGCACTTGTTAAATCTTCTGACAAGAGGTATAATCTTCAAAGTGCAGATCTGAAGATTTGAGATGTCTTGAACACAAAAGATTCCTGCCGAAAATCCAAATTTGAGTGATACAAACATCCATACGTACATATTTACACACTTGAGAAGACAATCAATGGTAACAGTCTTTCACCTGGATTAAAATGTAGCCAGAGGTGAGCAATCACTGAAGGTGTAGTGTAGGATTTGGAGGCATCTAGTGGTGAGGTTGCAGATTGCAACCAACTGAAACTTCTCCCGTGTGTCAAGCGTGTAGGAGAACTACAGTGGCTGACATGCAAAACGGGAAAACGGGAATGTCCCTCTCAGCTCGTGTTTAATTTGTCCGTTCTGGGCTACTGTAGGAACATGGAGGCCGGCTTAGTGAATAGTGTAAATATAAACAGCTCATTCTAAGGTCATGAAAACACAGAGGTTCTTCCTTTAACCAAACTGGTAAAAACAAGTATACAAAGATGAGTCAATCATTTTAGTTCACTGGTTTCAGCTTCTCAAATGTGAGGATTTGCTGCTTTGTTCGGTTTTGATATGTTTCCAAATTCATATAAGACATCTTAGATTATGGGAAATTGTGATGATCATTGTTCCCTATTTTAGGAAATTTGATTGACTAAACAATTAATCAAATAATAAAAAAAATAAAAAATGGACATGGATAATGAAAATAGTTGCCCTAATGTCAACTTGTAAATAAACAAACCGAAACCTACCACGTACACAATATGTACAAACGTTTAACTTATTTGAACGATCTAGTCTCAACTCTTAAAAATCCCTCTGTAACTCGTCAATGTTTTGTGATGGATGGATGGTGAAATCAGTGAGGGAAAATGACTATTTACCTGGCAATTAGACGTACTCGACCAACAAAGGAGATGCTGTGCTTTATTCATTCAAGGGGATATCACCTGAGGCCAGGCGGCAACAAAGCCCATGTGTCCACCTCCACTCAGGCCTCATTTACATGGATCTGCTGAGACATAATGCTCTCCTCAAATCAAGCCTCTTTCAGGTGAAACATTTTGTGTCTTTGAAAAACAGACTCCATATTTATCGAAAGCTATTTCCAATGGGGATGTTTGCTTTGTTCTGCCTAATGCATCTCTAATATAAAGCTCAACACTTTTTGTCAGGAAAACTTGCCAGTTAGATCAACAAAATCATTCACAAGCACAATCCCCTCACCAAAACACCCCCACATCACGCAAAGATATATTTTTAGAATTACTTTTTTTCACACAAATGTTATTGTCTATGGAGCTGGCATTTGATTATGAAAAGAATAATTAAAGTGATGCCTAAAAAAAGCTGCTCTTGGGTATGAGATCAACCGGTGGCTCTGTGCCGATAAGGCCTCTGAACTGACAGGAGAGAGCCGTACAAGCAGTTGCATGGAAGTGCTGAGAGTGTGCCTTTTCTCCAAAGGCTGATTGCCCCCATCACATGTGCAAGTATAATGCTGGTAATGCATCCATCATAGCCAAAGCCTCACTCTGGGCAAAGATGGTGCTGCATTTCAGCTTAATAACACCCAGCAGCTGGCAGGGTTGTCTGTCCTTCCCCTGCAGCCGCCTTCTCTTTGCATCAGGAGCAAACATGAGCCCATGTACTCCACAGACACCATTACTAGGATGCATTTTAATGAGCCCCCTTTTCAAGGAAAATCTCTCATTTTTTCCCCCCTGTTCACTTTTTTGCCACCCAGGAGAGAATGAGTAGAACACGGTGGCCTGCATGTCACATATCCACAGTCAAATGCAATGTGCATGCGTGTTGCAGCAACAATAACTCTTTCCGCCCACACACACTCACTCTGACACCCCCACCCCTTCTCGCTTATCGCAGCCACATCCAGCACCTCACCCTACTCCAGCGCCTTCAGTGTGGCTCACGTGCCGCAGCACACTCCGATTGGTACCACGCTTCAGAGGAAAGATTCTCCACATTCAAGTCCAGAGGGGCAGCAGAGTGTGGGGGCGTCATCCGGCTTCCAGGGGAACGGAGGATGTCGCTCCTTATCAATCTGATGAAGCAGACTTAATTAGTAGAGATATTTACGCAAAGCATGAGGTTTGATTATCAGTTTGATTTAAAAATGAATGTTTGATTAAATGAGCCAGAGTGGAAAAATAATCACTTAACCATTGCTTTTTCATCAACTTTTTTTTTTTTTATATTTGAATTACAATATGTGCTTCTCACCAGGATATGACAATTATTTTTACCTGAATATGTTGCCTGTATTGTGTCTACTGTCATGACACTACAGCCTGCAGGTCTCCCTTAAAAATAAATCTAAAGGATTTAAAGAAGCAAAGAAAAGACAAAATCACCTTGAACATGCCAAACAATAGTGGCATCATTTAATATGCAGGCAATTATAATAAAATATGAATGACAACTTGTGTTCCAAGTTAAAAATACATTTAAAAAAAGTAGTTTACTGTTAAATCTTTTTGACATTTTTTTCTGCAAGTTTGGTTTGTGTGAAAGGAAGGAAACTCTCTGGGGGAATCACTGCAATTTCCCTTTTCTAGTAGGAATCCCCATTTAACTCGTATGCATGTTATCGGGTTTTCACTGTTTCTCAGAGGAGACGGGGGAGAGATCAAGTAGCCCACACACTGTGCAGTGTGTGCGGAGGGGTGATGCCTCGAGAGCGCATCACAGGACGACAAAACCACACTGCAAGACGCAGTGCCAGAATAGAGCCGCTTTGGCACGAGAGCTGGTTTCTTGTAGTTTAAAGGGAGAACGGGGGGAGATCCTCTTTACGAATCCCCAAAACATACTTCATGCCGGAATCCTCCTGATCATCTTTGCTGGCTTGCGTACAGAGACATGTAGTGGAGAGAAAAAAAGGGGAACTCCACCGGTGGAGAGATCTGGGGATGCATGGACACGGTTACGGGTGATTAATGCCGTTCTGCAGCCGCAAAACAAGAATGGATATGCGCACAAAAAGTGGGGATAAGTGAGTTTCGGGGCCCACAGGATGGACACTGCGGAGGTGATCCTCTCTGTGTTGGTGGTTGTGATTATCATAGTTTCGTTGCTGTCCAACGTCCTGGTGCTGATCTGCTTTCTCTACAACCCGGAGATCCGCAAGCAGGTACCAGGTCTGTTCAACCTCAACCTCACCTTCTGCAACTTGTTGCTGACCGTGTCCAACATGCCGCTCACTTTGGTGGGACTTATCAGCGAGGCTCAGCCGGGGGGAGACGGCTTCTGCCAGATCGTGGGCTTCCTGGAGACCTTCCTGTCCACGAACTCGATGCTGAGCATGGCAGCTCTGAGCATCGACAGGTGGATCGCCGTGGTGTTCCCCCTGAGGTACCACTCCAAAATGCGCCACAGAGACGCGGCTTTTGTGCTCGGGTACACGTGGGCGCACTCCATGTCCTTCTCCACCGTGGCCACCTGCTTCTCTTGGGTGGGATACCACCGGCTTTACGCGTCCTGCACCCTGGCCAACCCGAGGGCGAGCAGTCGGACCCAGTTTGTTATCTTCACCGTCTTTTTCCACTCCTTCACATTTTTCCTGTCTTTTATAGTGCTGTGTGTCACATACCTCAAAGTGCTTAAAGTGGCAAGGTTTCACTGTAAGCGGATCGACGTTATTACAATGCAAACGTTGGTGTTGCTGGTGGATATACACCCCAGGTGAGCCCCTTTAACTTATTATTCCTATTTGTATTGCTCCTGCATGTTACCCTATACCAATATGTACTGTAGACTCACATCTGGAGGGCAATAAGGGGCTTTTAAGATTGTTCGGCTGAAAGAGAGCATTTAGAAAAAAAGAACAAAGTGTACAAATCAACCCTCTGATCTTGTCTCCCCGGAGCAGTAAGTGTAGTTGTAGAAAATTCCTTTTCATATTGATTTTAGAGCCTGAAATGTTGCAGTTAATAATGCTTTGCCATCTTCGCACTGAGGGGATGCAAAATCAGATTCTATTGAAATGCTCTAAGGACCAATATGGTCTCTCTCTCTCTCTCTCTCTCTCTCTCTCTCTCTCTCTCTCTCTCTCTCTCTCTCTCTCTCTTCTGTCTCTCTCTCTCTCTGTCTGTGTTTGGTTACATACTGTAGATTACTGTCTATAAGGTGCATGCTGGCGTTCTAACTCCTGCCCGTCTTAACTCACTGATGACCTCCATTTCGTTAAATATTACTTGAAGTAGTGTGTCATCATGACATCACAGCCTTTGGTGCACTTAGGCTCACAAACAAACTGTTGAAATTGTAATTCTTGAAGTGGGGATCCACACTTTTGCATCAGTGCACCACAGCTCAGCCTCCCATATAGTATAACCCCTGCACAACAGAGATAAAAACAGAAGTGCACCCAGTCCTACTGCAGCATGTCTTTTAAGATATTTCTAGAGACACTTTGTGGTCTTTCCTCAATCTGTGTCACTTGTGTTTCCAGTGTTCGCCAGCGTTGCCTGGAGGAGCAGAAGAGGAGACGACAGAGAGCGTCAAGGAAGATCAGCACCTTCATCGGCACCTTCATGCTGTGCTTTGCTCCCTATGTGATCACAAGGTGAGAAAGCGAGAGACCCGTGCAGGCGGGAGAGGGAAACCACGCTGGCACACTGCGGCGTACGCAGCCCTTTTGTTCTGCTGGTATCCCCCAAACCTCCCTCCTCTGCTTGCTGTCAACCCCCCCTCCCCCTCCCCCCCCCCCCTCCACACACACACTCCTCCTCCTCCTTTCTGCCTCCTCTCTGCTTACTCTCCACACTGGACAGAGTTGGAAGATGAGATTGGCTGACCTTGTGATAAGTAATATGCCTCTGCTCTGCTGTTGCTGCTGCATTAGCACTTTTCTCCTCAAGCTCGACTTGTGCATCAGAGTTAGGCAGAATCCACGAGCATCACTCACTGGAAAAGAGAGGACGTCACATGAGGCCATATGTGTGAGACACATAAGTGATGTACGAGTGGACATGTGAGAAAAAAACAGTTTGTAAAATCATGCAAAGGACGCGAGAATATGAAAACCATATACATGCAGGAAGAGGAAAGAAACCTAAGAGAAAACATCCAAGATACATGAAGATTACATAAGACTGTAAGACTTCAACTGTCAGTTCTCCCCAATTACATTCAAATATTCTATTTCACCTCACTTCAAACAGTTTTACAAAGAACAGATTATCAAGAGCAACAGGGACACCTGGACACATAAAACCAGATTAGTCTGCATGGCTGGGTACCAATAAGTCAGCATGTTATTGAATTAAATCAAATATATCTGTGCCCCAAACCCATAATACATTCCCTTTAAAAATTGAAAATACAAACAATTTTGGACGTATCTGTTTTTTTTAGTTTAATTTGCAGTGACATCTGATGTCACAGATATTGTGTAATTTCCTGTTGATACTACGATTAGGTATGTTGATATCTTGCACACTAACTCCAAAAACAGGAGCTGTGGATAAGACAACAAGCCAAAACGCGTTGTGGTTCAATGTAATGTCGCTGAAGTTTTGACCTCTAACTCTACGACGATACCAAATACTAATCATCACAGTTCGTATAGCAAAATATTAACATATTTAACTGCTTTATATTAACAGGAAATGACCCAATATGTGCAACTTCAGATGTCCATCAAACTACAACTCTGGAAGATCACTGCAAGTTAAACATCCACAATTCAGTTGAATTATTTTACAGCTGAAGCTCCATTTGCTTTGGGCATTGTGTTGTGGGAGAATAGTATCCATCAGCTGCAGTCTCTGAAATCGAGTGTCTGTCTGGTTATAGCATACTTTATTTGTCATTTTTCCAGTGAGGACACACTATATATACTAAAAGCAGGCTCAAAATGAGTTTGTAGTATGGACTATTTGTTTTGTAATTTAGGTTAACTGACTCTTTATGTAATCATTTCAACCAAATGAGAAAAGGATGAAGATGAAGATTGGATGAGTGTCAAACAGGATATGAATTAAGTTTTATCTTGTAAATATCTTTCATTACAATCTTAAATGGAAGAAGTTGGACTTAAAAAAAACAAATAAAAAAAAACATGGTTGCCATAAATGCAGTTTTTCATGCACTCAGGCAAAGAGCACTGACAATTTGCTGTGTAGTAATGAATGGCCATAGCAGCCATGTACAAGCTCTCATTCTACAAATGGCAGTTTACTAAGTACAACATGCATATATTATGCTAAAAGCTCCTGCACTGCCTCTCTGATGCCCATTTGTTGTAAGGGTCATCTTGTGAATAGTAAAAGCCCCGCTGTGCGCTGTGGCAGCTGACTTAACCTGCTGTTTGCTCTGGTCCTGTGGAGTATGTTGGCAAATGCAAGTAATGGCTACTGGCCCATATAAGGCCAGTGTTAATGTGCTGACAGAGCCTGATTGTGGGCTGAATAATCATGCAGAGTGCAGAAGAAGCGGATCAGCCAATTTAGTTTTTTTTTTACATTTTATGACACCATGTGTGGTAAAATTATTTTATACTTGACAAAAAATTGTGTGACAGCACCAATTGTATGTTTTTATGAGTCACTTTGTGATACAGACAACAGGAAAAGCTCATCATCTGCTCTTTAAAATAAAATATACAGTGTTTTCAGACAGCTGGAAGAACTCACTGTCCTCTGTACTTTATGATTTTCTGCTTAGCCCAAAGTCTAATACTGTATTGAATAACAATCTGAGTTAATTGGCTGGTTTTCAGACACTCGTTACTGCCATGACAGGTCTGTTTTATTCTTCCAGTGCTGCCTTTATTCTTTTCCTGACATTTATGCTGCTGGCTGCAAATGAGAAGTGAGATAAAAAGTAGTCTCACACTGTAAATCCACACGCATGAGAGGAGGTCGAAACTGCATGTATCACTTGACTGCTGCAGACATTTTAATTTTATCAATAACTTAAGACATAATCTTTACATAACTAAAGGAGAAAAGATGCCCTTTGCTCCCAACGATAACAAAACAAATGTTGTGTGCAACAATGTCTTGCAAATGTATTTCTATTTCAGCATAACAAGCTCAGGGCACGCATGCCTTTTCAAGCTTGTTGGCGTGCCTCCCCCATTGCTCTCCCTCGCTCACTACCCTCTCTTTATGCTTGCCTGCAGGATTGTGGAGTTATTTCCAGCGGTGCCTATCAACCCCCACTGGGGAATTGTCTCCAAGTGCTTGACTTACAGCAAGGCAGCCTGCGACCCCTTCGTGTACTCCCTGCTCCGACACCAGTACAAGAAGACGTGCACCGACATCATCAATAGGCTGCTGAAGCGTAGCTCCTTGAACGCATCCGGGCGTGGGCACGAGACCCAAGTACACAGCATACCCGCTGCAGAGTGACAGGGACCGAGGGTCGATCTCGGCTACTGTCGGGGAAATATGAGGCTGATTTATCTTCGACGAAGAAGAGAACTAAAGGTTGTTCCTGTACACGTCTGCTGAAATTTGGTCTGACAAGCCAAAAAAAAAAAAATGAAAAAAAATGTGACTACAGACAAGGGCAAATCCTTGCACAGGAATACCACTGTGCTTGCACACTGAGTTCCCAGAACAGATCAGTGCAGTGAGCTTGAGAGGACAATAAGTAACGGCAGATTTCACATCCACCTGGAGAGACAGATGTGCTCATCCAAGAAGATCGACCAGTTTGTAGCCTCATTATGAAATCTTTCAGTCTGATATAATATATACTGTTATTATTTTTACATTACTCTGGTATATAGTCATATTATCTTTAAAAAACAAAAAGGATAGGAAATGGCTGTATGTCTTTTTTTAGTCTGTGCAAAGTGTTTGCAAGTGGCAAATGATATGTTCACAATATATGTAGCACTGAAAACTAGCCAAACCAAAACTTGTCAGTCCCCAAATTGTATTACAGATGAAAACATACAGCAGAGAGTGCTGCTGCACATTTAGGCTCAGGTTATTTCAGACTTGATGGGGTAAAACACACTCCTGATTCAACACATTTAAAGTACTTTTATTTTTGTAGTAGTATTGCCTTTGTAGTTTAAGGGCCAATGAAGGATAAAAAAAAAAAAAAGCGTGTCTTTCTGTGTTTCACGAGCGTAAAAACATTGCCATCGTTTAAAAAATAAATAAAAAATAGGCCTTTAAACCGGCTGCCTTTGCCGTCATGATGACTGACGTGTGCTCCTCAGGTTGTTTGGTCAAGTGGAACGTGATCGACTGTATTTGGCCGGGTTTGTGCTCACAGAGAGGAGTAAGGACATGGGCAAGGAAGAGAAAAATGTCAAAAAAAATAAAGTATTTTATTTCCGTCACTTAGCGGAGTGATCACGTACTAATGGCATCTTGTGGTATATGATAGCAATGACAGAAATAGTCTCTGACTTCTGTTTCATTTACACTGTTTTTAGGAAATGTGTATATGTTTTTTTAATGAGATGGATATCTATAAAAGGATGTTAATATCATCTTTTTACTCTCACTTTGAATATATAGATATATTGTATATTTATTTAGTCCCATTACTTGTACAGTGAAGTAGTTTCCAGGTCTTCTTGAAGACCTATAAGCCCAAGAGTCCTCTTGACTGACAAAGTGTGATCTGTTGTATTACATTCGTTTTTTTTTTGTTCTGTATCAGAAGACAGGCAGCTCTGTATCAGAGGGCTTTTGACTAGGCTCCACTTGATATATAGGTGGCTTGCTGTCGATAGAGGCGCTTCAACGCCGTAGTTATGTCATGGTGGATACATAATGCGTTTAGATGGTACATGAACGGGGCCAACAGTGAGATACTGTATGTATCACACTATGCCAAATCTGATCAATGATGCCCAGTGAGCCAAGTATTAGTAGCTGCAGTTAATTTTTCTAAAAACATAAGCGAAGATAGAAACAAATATTTATGTCATTAATAATTGATGAATTTTTGCTTTTATTTTGCGTTCATAGGTTTAAGGATCTAATGACAATACAGAGGAGAAATGGTTGTCTTGGATATATGATGCATTGCGACATAGATGTATAGATAGGGGTCAATCAATGCCTTATTCACTTCTGTTCATCAACACATAACCATCTAGAATCTGCATTTCTGTAACCTGCTGATGTTTTGCACTGACGTAGAGTATAGTAATTTTTCTCACATGATGATGATGATTCGGTGAAAAACAAGCTAAACATGAAACAATATAATATGTGGACAGATTTAGACAAATGACAACGTGAAAAGTATTTTTGTGTCTTTTTGATATATACGTACACGTAATTTATGACGACACTGTATTCGTTTGAGTGTTCCAGAATGTGCTGCTTCACATGCAAATTGAGCTTGAACTGTTGTTGATGGGTCTCAGTGAACTGAGTGTAATATACCTCATTTTGTTATGGTAACTGAGTTGGCTGCCTGAAGTGTTTTGTTATGTACTACCTAATTTATTAAACCACTGGCTCGATGCTGCTGCTGCCGCAGATGGCTGGGATGACAAACAGTTCATGACGGTGGTGGTGGTGGTGGTGATGATGAAGAAGACTGCTGTTTCCAGCTTTGAATAATAAGATGAGAATATTTGGTTTTTATGGTGGTGATGGAAATTTTAAATTCCTGAATTTACACGACTTAATGTGGTTTCAGTTATGCACATTGGGTTCTGGTAGACCTCTCAAATGGATAACTTAAAACAAACCTAAAAACAAAGTAATTCTGGTGTTCAGCAACTATCTCACATGATGCTTTGACAGCACGGAATATGTTGTTGTTGAATACTAACAAATAATTGTTTTACTTGAGTAAGAATAATAAATGACCTGAACTTTACAATGAAATCTTAGAATGAAGGCAGCCAGTTTGCTTTTTTCTCTCCGTTTCTCAAACTAGAAAATCAGCGCTTTGTCTCAAAATAAATTGCGCTGGTTATATTGACTGTAGTGAAGTTATGTGTCACCCAAATATAATGGAGTGGCTTTTGGTTTTATGTGTTTCTAAAAGTTTTTGGACAGCAGTGGACCTATGGCACAGAAGTATACGCTACGACACTTCATAAAATCAACACAACTTAACCGGAAAACCAGAGAAAAGGTTGCCGGCAACGCAACCGGTGATAAATCCGCAATCACGTCTTTAAGAAACAACGGGAAGGATTTTGTCAAGAGTGAGTCAGCTTTCGTGTCTGCAGCAATTCAGACTGTTTCCACCTACAATCAGTCTGAGCCAGAGGAAAGCAATTTTTCTGTTCACACCCGCAGCACAGGTGGTAATGAAACATCAGTGTCTGGCTGAGCTGGCCACATCTGAGCTTCTGTACTCCGCTTCACACCCTAGGAGCCAGCGATTATCGTCAGGTGGGTGGCACTGATGGTATCACGCGGGCTTAATCATGGTTGGCCTCAACCCACTTTGTCAACTGACCCCCCCCCCCCAGTGAGAAATAAACCACAACTCAAAGTGAAAAGTGAAGACCTCGCTCTTTTAAACAAAGGAATGTTTTCTCTTCATAACCCTTTGACCTGGTTCCAGGAATCAAGATTTAGTTGAAGATAAATGTTCCTCCTAAATGTGTGAATATAAAATGACACATTTATCCAGCGTAGAATAACATCTATTTTGACAGGTACAGAGAAAACGACAGAAAAGTGTATGAAAAGGCCAAAGAAGGAATGTTGGTTTGTTGGATTTTTTTCTCCTCCAAAAATATAAAAATAAAAGACTCAAATGAAGACTATGAATGATGATTTGTGTCATTCAAACCCCAACAGACCTCACCTTGGCTTTTGCCTCCACACGTGAATGACATGTAGGTGAATTTGTGAGAATTGTGATGGGGGATCCAGTGTGAATATGTGCTTCATATATCAATAAACAAAAAGCATGTGGTGCTCATTATCCCACTTTCCATACTGTCTCTCCCATATGCCACCATATGCTTTCTGTTTGACTGTGTGTATGCTCAGTTATCACATATGGGAGGATGCTGCTCCAAAATGTCCCTGTACCTCCACCAAGTATATATTTATTTGGTTTTAATTGTGTTTTGTAATCTTAATAATTATCATATTTTTATGAAACCGGGGGGGAAGTTTATACATCTGGATAAATATCTGGATTATGGTTTTTCTGACAGGTGCATATATCGGCTGTGAGGGATCCTAACAATTTGATGGTATTTCAGCAAGACATTTGCATATGTGTAATAAATTATTATGCTATGAAGAGAGTACTATTTATTTCTCCAACTAAATATCACCAAGACGACTTCTCCTGCAGCATGCAGCACTAAATCCAGAGCATCCAGCTGTGTGTGATGACGTTGGGTGGAGTCGGTTTGCTCGTTATACCTAAACCTGTCACATCTGCGCCGGAGCTGCCGTTTAACAGGACTGTCTCTCGTCTTCACTGTTATTCACTCATACTGTGCACACGCTGCTGATCTGTGCCCAATTCACACCAGCAGGTAGTAACAGAGATACTCGCGCTTTTTGGATTTGTTGTAGAGTTTCAGTTTCTTGACAGGTTCACAGACCAAGCAAATATGTTGCAGAAAGGATAATTCTGTGTATTACAGCCTGGGTCTTATTTTGTTAGCTAGCACGGCAGCTGGATTCTCGCAATATCACACGAGTATTGCAGGGTCACATTTCACACAAAATCCATATTGTCACGCTCCAAGTAATGCATTTGTGTCCGGTTAGCTAGTGACCGCACCAATCGGCGTCAAGTAAGGTGCTACTGGCAGCTACAGGTGTGGATTCTGTGTGTGAAGAGGTGCCCGTTCTAAACAACAGTGGATCCCAAAGAGATTAGCGTAGATTCTACAATGGCATCAGTTCTATCAGAATTGGGATATTCCCTGAGAGAAGAACAAAGACTAGAACTGAGGGCTTTTCTTGAGGGGAAATGTGTTTGCCCTTGTCCTGACTGGCTTTGGCAAGAGTTTGATTGACAGATGGATCATCCAATCACCTGCAGAGTATTTCTTGAAAGCGCTAGCCCTTTTCCAAACTGTTTCCAATGACGGCTTCTCAGATGGTTTCATGCAAACAAACCATCTGGTGTGTGAAGTTACTTATTTTGAGCCACTCTAGCAGCACGGCCATGGAGATGGCAAATATCTTAGCAACAATTGGATGGATTGTTGTGAAATGTTGTCGTTTTGACATTCATGGTCCCGGGAAGATAAAGTCTGGTGACTTTAATGATCCTTCCACTTTGCCTCTAGCGCCACCATGAGGTCGACATTAGTTATTTTGAGTGAAATAACTATTAGATGGACTGCTGTGAAATGGTTGTACCTTGTGTTCAATTGGCAAAATCTAACACAGTATTATGTGTCGAAACCTTGACAACTTTTCAACTTCAATCCTCCGCTTGCTGATCTGGTTGTCGTCTTTGATGTCCATCGAGCCAGCAGAGAGTCTAATCTGTCTCAGAGGCTTCGGAGCCGCAGAGGGGAGAGAGATTAAGAGCTGGTTTACCAACGCGGCATGGCGACTCACTATGATATCAAGGCCGGCCCTCGCAACGCTTCAAAGGCTGGACCGACTTCTGAAGAAGCGTTGGCCTTTCAACCGCTGACAAGGTCGGCCGGTGCCTGTTCTTCCCACATATCTGCACGGTATCACAGCTGCAGGCCACAGCGGCTGCACTTCACACCCTGCAAACTGAACACCCTCCCCCATCCCACCCCATCCCACCACGATCCACACCCACCGTAACTCACTGGGATTTCCTGTCGACCATATGGGAGAAGTTTGGACCTGAATTTGTCTTACAAGTTCTTACTATTAATGAACATCCCCTCTTTGAACTGTCAAACGTCTCACATCTGGTTCCTCAAGCACAACTACAACCGCATCTCTTCTCTGCATTGCAGGGAAATTATACTTTTTATTTAAAAAAATTACTTTGATTTTATTGATTCTTGTACATAGGCTTATATATGTAAAAAATTGTAACGTTATGATTTCACAGATATGCAAGGTTGTGACATGATGTAGCGACTTTTAAAATGTGCGATGCATTTGGATGGAAACTAGGCTATTGTGTCACGATTAGCTTGCTAGTTTGTCAGTTCATACAGGAATGAAATGAAGAGATGGACCTTTTTTTTATTCGAAACACTCCACCGTCTGTATGATGTACACATTTCGAGTCACTGGTTATAGTACAGAGCTGCAAAAAGCATTTTAATATTAACGAGCTCTGACATGTCCTACTCCCCAATGCTCTGAGGCGATGACAGGTGTGATCCTCTGATCAATAACCTTTGGAGGAGGAGATGTGAGGTTGAGGTCCTCCTATAATTGCATGCTGGCCAGAGAGACGGAAGGCTGCATTGCGTTGTTGTCAGAATAAGCCAGTGATCCATAAAAGCCCCAGCAGAGCTCAGATAATTAGAGCCTTTCCGCCTCGAATCTCCCAAAATACAATTTCACTGCAGACATCAAATGAGAGGATGCTTAATATTAGCCACAGTGATTACAGAATGAAATGAAGTTTATTTTCCATTTGGGATGTTCAATCAAGCAGGAGCGAATGTAAAACCAGTGTTCATTTCTAAATATTAATCATATAACATGTAGTCACTCGCTACTGCAAATCCTTTGAATTTATTCATCAATGTATAACCTTTGATCCTGGTCATTTTGATGTGGCATATCACATCTCTAAGGAGAGAACAAAAAAATGGATGTATTTTATTTTCCATTGCAGACCTACTGTAGATGTTCCTGTATGTGTCAGTTGATTTATTTTAATTTACTTTAAATTGAATATATTCTATTTAATACTTGTGTAATTATGTGCATTTGTTCACCATTTTTTCTTTACTTTTTATATGTACTACAGTTTAGCTGTCTTATTAATTTGGCCTCCAACACACTGTGCTGCTACTTTTACTTTTTATTTTTATGTGTGTTTTCTAAACGTTTTACAGTGATGCTTTATGGCCCGTAAATTATATTCATACATTTTTCATTTGTAATTGGAAAAATTATTCTCCATATATTTTAAACTATGTTTGCCAAACATTGACATTTCTAATGTTTTATTATTTCATTATATTATTTAAAAATAAATTAAACACTGAACAAATTTGATACACTTTTCTCTATAAATTGTAACAAATTACAAAGGATTTTTTTTTAGATTATGGAATAAAGCGTTACCAACCCTTTTGATCTGAATTAAGCTCAATGAAAGTTACAAAAAGCTTGATAGATACCATGAATAAAATCAACACACTTCCACATGAGCAATTAACCAGTTTCAATTTGTGCAAACATGGTCTTTATTTAATAAATGGCCAAAAGCAAAGTGTATAAAAAACAAAATGACACACAAATGGTCACTGAGTCCAAAAGTTTTTTTTAAAGGACCAAAGATTGTACAAGTGCAAGGTAATAAAGCTTTTGTAATGATTTACATAACTGAGTTACATACGTATGTACATAATGAAAGTCATAGCCATTCCTCACAGTGGTTAAAAGTAGATGCTAAAACAGAATCCTTATCCGTAACTTGTATTTCAGATTTCGAATGTGATTAGATTCTGTCAGAGTTTATAGTTGATGTCACAAGGAATGGTGGTAGATATCTTAATAATAATATAATTTATAATATCATAATATAAATTGAAAAACTTTTCAGAATATAGTGGATAAGAAGAAAAGTTGAGATGAGAGGAATCAAAACAGAGAGAGCTTATGCCTGGAAAAAAAAAAAAAAACTAAAACAAAACAGAAAGACAATTATCCCATTTAAGCATCCCGTTTAAATTAATCCACATTTTCAACCACACTAATACTGACAGCACTCTGGAGGAATCTGAAGGGCATCCAAACCCAGGCTTGGAGTTGACCTAAGTTTGATCAGAGTAGATGTTTGTTTTTAATTCCTCCTCATCCAGTCATTATGTTCCCAGGCGCCTCTCTCTGGACCTGCGAACTTGGAGCTGCCTGACTGGCAATCTGATTGGCTGCTTGTTGAATTTTTCCATTATTTCTTTGATTCGGGACAGGTTAGTGCGTCCAATGATGAAGTTGCAGCTGGTGGCGCCCATCTCGTAGCCCACCTCGCACTTCTTACTAGTGAGGCTGTAACCTTCAGCCTTGGCTGTTACTCTGTACTCTCCCGGGTTCAGCAAGCGCCAGTAATCCCCGTCAGAAGCTGAAAAACACACAGAAAACCATTATTTATTTATGTATGTAGTGACTTCTTAGTGGGGGTGTTGCATGCTCAAACTATAGAGGTGCATGCAGTAGAGTGCATATCTCTGCCAAGTGTGTCTGCAACGAACACTGCTGTACTGTGTGATTGAATGAGCACATCCAACAATTGGCTAACCCCCCGTCTAGGCACCAATGGACTTCTTGAAACACTTCATACAAACTAAAAAATGAGCACGTGATCACACGATTCACACGTGATCTCCTGGGGAAGCAGATGTAAACCAATGCTTTGCAGTGCGGAAAAAACAAAAGCAGAGGGGCTGAATGTTTCTGGATGAGAAATGTTGTGGAGACGTGGTCAACACGGATTGTCAAGTCTTCAGGGAGAACAGAAGGTGAGATTTTAACTGTAAGTTTTAATATCTGTATCTGTAACAAATAATCTGGGCAGAACATTGGTACCAACGAAGGGCCAGGACCGCATTTGTCCTCTGATTGTCGAGAGGGATGAATCAGGAATTAAATAGGTCCAAAACTCCTGTAGTCTAAGCCCGACTGTAGCCAAACATAAGCATACGAGTAGTGAGTGAGGAGTCAGCAGGCAGTCAATGGCAGTGTAAAACAGCTCATAAAAGGTGAGAAAGATTGAGTCACCGCAATCACGAGGGTCCTTGAGCATGCAGCCATAACTGGCCACCCAAAATATTATGCCGTTTCCTGCTGCAGCGGAATGCGAGATTAGCCATGGACAGACAGACAGGTGCACACCCACACACACACACACACACACTCACACTCACACTCACACTCTTGGATGCACACACGCGACCAATGGCATGATCCTCCTGGCAGAGATAACTAATCTCTCCAGTTTGCCACACTGAACTTGGTGTAGTTACCCTTTAAATCTAATGAGAACGCTTAACCTACTTGTTATATTTAATGAATATAACAAAAAGATTGCAAATAGCTCCGTTTTAGCGCTTGTCTCTTTAAGGCTCCCTCTCAAATAAGCCCAGTCTGCTCTGATTGGCCTGTGAGAAAAATATCAGGCACCTGTTCAAAGGTAGTTCTTAAACCATGGGCTTATATTCTAATGAGCCTGTATGTGACACAGGATGGGAAGCTAAATCTGAGTGGTTTGGTAAATCACATGTTTTCTGATCTAGGCAGCCAGCAACACACTGACTGGGTTGACTTATGTCACATTTAGTGACTAAGTAAGAAGTCCAGACACAAGCACTGAAAGAGCGAGTTTTTCATGATATGTCCACTTTAAGTTAAATCACAACATGCATAACAGTTAGATTTACACATTATTAGTGGAGCAGCAGCAATATGCAAATCTTGTCCTAGAAAGCTGAATTTAAAGAGCCTGTTAAGCAGTGGCAAAAAGCAAGGCTTCATCAAAAGCCTAAAATAAAAGTTCTTTGTGTTCTACTTTTGTGAAGGGAGGTGTTCTATATTCCCACCTAGATTTTTAAAAATAGCTCTGCTTTGTCATGTTTGATTTTCTTGGTCTCTCTCTGCTTAATGCTGCCGCTTTATATAACCTGAGTGTGCTTGTGGTGTATTTTCCGCATTTGACAAACTCACAAAAAGGACAGTGTCGCTTCCTTCCGCTCATCCAAAAAAAAAACACCTGACACATCTGAACTACCAGAGACAAATTAAATATGATGGCATGTCCGTCTCTGCTGCCGATCCAAACAGTTACACGTGGACATCTGCGCTCACATTACTCACATTCGGATGGCAGAAGGGAATCTAATTGTTTCCTGAATGCTTCAATGTAAAATGCTAATGAGCTTATGAATTCTCAGTCTGTTAAAACATCTTTCAGATATGAATGTGCTGTAGCATCCAGGCTGTCTGTACTGCCTTCTCAGTGAATACAGTTGATTTATCCAGATGGGAGAACAACTGCTGTGTATTTTGAAAGGTTCATACAGTTCAAAAGCAAATTCAAAGCAGCTGAAAAGGTACAGTTTTCAAAATCATTCCTGACTGCAACTAAGAGGTTTCTGAGAGGAAACAGTGGCTTGTACTTAGTTCCAGGAAAAACAATGGCTAATGTCCTTTTCGACATTCGATTTCACGCTCAAGTACAAAACTACTTGGCTTTAAATGCTGCATTTTCAGGCATTCAGGCAGGGATTGCCTGGAGGAGGGACAATCGATAGTCAAACTCTGAGCAGGAGGCCTCGACGACACTGGCTATGACTATGAATTGAGTCAGACTCCAACCGGCTCCAGCTGCTTTTGTTTAAGCTGTTTGTTCAATGTTATACTAGAATACTAACTTACTGTAAGAGTGACTCATTCCTGATGAATAATCCGAAGAGACAGTCGAGTCAGTGCGCCCTGAGGTAGCTTCTGTTCTGCTGCTTTGATTGCAAATTCTAAGCTTACTCACACGACGACAACATTTGTTTTGCACTGGTTGCTTGCTCAAATGAACCATGAATAGCTTAAATCCCACATGAGATTCAGTTGAAATGCGATGTTGTACCTGTGCGAATATCATGGCTGATGCCCTCCACAGAGATGATGGCATTAGCTATTCCGCGGCCTTGCAGGTCCCTCACCACACCTTTGATCCCACGATGCACCTGCACATGAAAAACACGGCCCACGCAGCCATGTGTGAATCCTGTTTCAAGTTTACCCCATCAAAGTCCACTTCATAATTTAAGACAATGTATATTACATGACGTGATGACATCAATTCAACAGAGCTGTTAAGCATGCTTTAATAACTTTCCTCCTGCACTCTCATCAAGTGCGGCTGAGAATGCAGCCTTATTTTGCCTGAATTCGGAGGACAAGACTTTTGCAACCCTCAGTATCCTTGGCTTTTACTGCAAATTTCAGAAAGGGTTTAAATTTTATCACAACATTTTAATTAAATTCTCTTCAGTATGTGTAAACTATGTGACTGTTCAGGATTGAAACAACACATTTTATAAATACTTAAGTGAGAAGAATAACAGGAACAAATTGATAGGGCTGCCATATTCCTAAAATAACTGCAAAATAATATTAAAAAGCACGTGTGTGCGGCTCGGTTGCGTGCAAACAGGTTTTCTTGTGTGTATCTGTGATTTGGCTGTTTGCCTCTGTACCTGCTCCATGAAGACAAGAAGAGACTCGCGATTGTTCTCCCACTCCTCGGGCAGTTCGCTCTCATGAGGGAATTTGTCACAACCCACATACATCGAAAACTCAAAGCAGTTGGTGTGCAAATAGCTGAAATCATTCATACCTGCCAAGAAAGAGAAACAAGGCCGGCATCAATATACGGTCAGCATTTTGTCCAGTTATTGGTTAGAAGTTGTGGCGGTAATTGAGCCTTTCTTTGTTTCTCTGCCTTTGAATTCTTACACGATGCTTCAAGCTAAAACCTGGAAGCTTTGAAACAGCCAAAGGGGTTCAGTACTGAATATGCAGATGTGCTAAACAAAGCTACAGCTCAAAGGATCAGAGCTGAGCAGAGAAATCCTGCAAAACACAATGTCAGGATCAGAGAGAAAACACCCGGGCGGCTATGAACACTAACTGCCAGCCGCTGTGTGCCAGGACGCTCCGTTGATGGTGCCGTCCTCCTTGGCAAAATCTGCTGTGTGGCAGACCCTTTGGTTGGCGGTCGTCATCAGGCGGTGGGTGGACGCGTAGGAGAAGGCCAGCCAGCGGAAGACGTGGTCATCCGGAGTCGGGGTCTGCTCCCTGGCCACCCCTTGGGAGCGAGTTTTGTCGTATGGGAAGGTCACCACCAGCTCCCCTCCCTGGATGTTACCGCCCAGCACAAAGGGCATCTTCTCCATCCATGCGATCAGAGCCCGTGTCTCCACGGCAACCTACAGCGAGGACACAGGAGAGGGGAGGATAATGTAATTCATGCAATCACCTCAGCGCTGTGATTGGTAAATTAACTCCCTCACTGAAAAACAATTTCATTGCAGTGTGCTCTCAAGGGGGAGTGATAGAGCTGTTCACACGCTCCCATGCCGTGCACTGATTTCACTAATATACATTCTGAAAGAAAGTGAACACATTTATCGCAAAAAAAAAAAATGCCGCTGCTGTTTGGACTCATGAATTGAACCAGCCCTCCTACCCGCCGGTTGGTTATATCACAGCTTGCTGAGCACGAATGGGGATCCGAGCTCTGCACCTGCAGAAGCTATTCTGGAGGTTTCGCGTGACTCACTCGTGGCTCTCAGTAACGTCAGAGCTCTAGTGAGGATGAGCTTTTCAAAGATCGCTGGGTCTATTTCAGCTCACCGCCTCTTCGTCACAAGTAGCTGATGCATCTGCATCTCCCAAAATAGACAGCGCTGGTTTTATCCTTTTCAAGACGCAGATGGTCTTTACGGTGGGATTAGTTTGTTAAACTGAAGGAATTTGTAGGACAAGAGCGTCGAGTCATAATGTGTTCCCTTTTTGTGAAGTCACTGGAAACTGAATAGCAATCACATTATTAAAGATGTAGCCTGCAGATTTCGGACACAAATATGTCATTTCTGTTTGAAATCAGAAAATTGCATGCCTTCCCCTGTAGGAATGCTGAAATATACACATTGAATCGCACTCACTGAGGCGTTTTTGGACAAGTACCACTCTGGGATGGGCACATGGTGGTTGAACATTTTGCGAGGGATCCACTTCTTGGCCTCGCCTTCCCACAGTATGGAGTTGAGATCGGGGAAGTTGTGGTGAATGTCTATTCCATCATTGCTCCATCGACCCAGAGACCAACCACTGAGCTCTGAACCCTGGGCAAAAGAACACGGGAAACAAACAAAATGTGGGGGAAAGTCAGAGGAAATTATAGTTATTCGTGGTAACAACTGCTGTATAATCGATGGAGCCCTGTAACATGGTTCAGAAGGCTTGCTGGGAAGTGTGGAGTTATCACCACACTTTGCCTCTCTGCCATCACAGCTCATCCAAAAAAAGCTGCTAAACTGCATAGAGATGCCGAGTGGGGTTTATTCTGAGTGACTGCTGCAGGACGTTTACATTAGAAAGAATCAATGTAAATTTAAAAATAGCTTAATGAAGATGTATCCATCGCATTAGCCATAATAACATGTGATTATTTTATTATTTTTATATAATATAGTATTTTACAGAAAAACAGGCAGCTCATGTCCACTTATGTTCACTTATATTATACGTGCATTGTTCATCAGGGCATTTTATATGTTCCACCAGACCATTCAAACCAATTTTCCGGCACGCACCACATGTGCTCTTATCAGGTGAAGACTTGCCGACAGATATGGTGCTGTGTTCACCAGAGGCCAGCGCGTGATGTGAGGTCACTAATGGCCGTCTTGCAGACCTACCACTTCAAAGGCTTTCTCGTACCCGTCGGGGTTGATGGATGGCAACAGATGGATTCTGGTCTCTTCCACCAGGTGTCGTATCCGCTGGTTGCCGGACAGATACTCCAGGCACATGAACTGCATCAGCAGGAGGAGCAGCTCTCGTCCCAGCACCTCGTTACCATGGGAACCTGCTGTGTAACGAAACTCCGGTTCACCTGGTCAACAGGTTCAACCGAAGAAAGAGATCGGGGGGAAGAAAGAGGGGGGTTATGTATACGCCATCACTGCAACTACACGTACACGAGACAGAGGAAAACACTCGATGTCTCGGATGTTGTTATTTTTATCACCTCCAGGAGAATCATGCGATCGCTCGCATGTGTGAGTGTGTGCGTTCGTGAGTGAGCGTGCACCTCTGTGTCCGTCCGAGGCTAATCTCGCTCACCCTTTCTCAAAACATGTACCTATGGGAAAAACAGTTTGCCCACTTTTGTTGTTTTGGACAGTGTTTTTGGCTGTCTGTTATCAGCTAACAGAACTACACCCACAGCTGACTGCATCGCTGCCGCCCTGCGACCAGCCGCACAGTTATTCGGTGCCTTTCTATTGGACATCGACCTTGCTTTTACGCACATATTGTGGAAAAAATTGACTTGAAGCCCTAAAACTTCAAGTGATGGTTTCACCTGTGAGACGGAGCTGAGACGCACGCCGGCTCAAAACCTTTGCCGTCATCTGCATGGATTAAAATGAGACTGTATCTGTTGTGTGAGACGTGCGAGTGAAAAACACATCTGATACACTTGCACTGTACACCACTGAGTACATCTTTCTAACTGTACATTAAATCAAATCCTGTTGCATTAGAACGTCTGTTGTCTTAAATATACTCACCAACTTCATGTTCTCCTGGGTTGTCAGAAATCTCTATGGCATACAGCTTGAGGCCGCTGTAGCTCTTTCCTATGTTATAGATCCGGGTGATGTTGGGACACATTTCATTGACCACCTTCATAAGCTGCAGAAGGTAAAAAATGAAGCATCAGCTCTTGTTAAATAATACAAATCGAGTTTTTGGATTCAACTGTTGGACACTTAGTAAGGAATATTTAATGTTATAGAGACACTTAAAGCTTGAAACTGTGTTTTCAGTGGCTATAGGAACATTTTGCTGCTAATACTTTTCTTTTCCCTATGTAAAACCATGGATATAGGACTTGTAGCTACAAAAACCTATTCTCTTAAGGAGCCAATTACTATGAGCAAAGGAGTCCTGCATGAACGTACAATTTTAATAATACATTTTAAAGAGCAATACCTAAAACTTGATGCCAAGTGTACTGCTACTTTAAATAATGGGAGCTTGTTATTGGAAATTTCAAAAATAATATCGCCAATGCAGTGTCACAGACTTAATTTATAACACTGGCGAAGGAAGAAAAAGCAGTCGAGGTAATTAGGAAGACAGGCTTGTGGAGGAGCTGATTAAAATGGCATCAACTAATCATTTACCCATGTGGGCATGAGTGGAGGCACAGATAAGAAGTGCAGCAGGAAAAAGACTAACAAGCTGTTCAGAAATGTGTGTTTACTTGCTCTTCCAGCTGCTGCAGAAGTCATTAACCAGTAAGGACTGATGGGGTTTTAATTAAGTGGTTGGATTTTGACTTTTCCAACCAATCATTGAACAAACATCTGGTTTTGTTCATAAAACAAAGCACTACAAGTCAGCAGTGATGTTCTTGTTACTGGTTCAATAAAGCACAGCATTCCCTTGATGAATTTACCTGATTTGTATTTTTCAGGATCAATGTATAAAGCATACTGTCTCGGGACATTTCTACATACACTACTACCTTCACTTCATTCACAAGTGCATTTTTAAGCTTGCATACAGCCCATGGATTTACTATATAAAAGTGATGAATTACAGCCAATATATATCATTAAAGCCACTTACAGCGAGCAGAAAGCTGACAGAACTGAATATGTAACATAAGCGTTGAGGGCGGCCTAGGGTCTGATGCACGATCATTGGTGTTATGCCAAGGAATATAACTCTGGATTGCGCTATTAGTGTATTATGCAACTTTTAGGACAGAGGTTTGTTCAAGTTTTGCACTGGGAAATTTATTTACCGGAAAAAACAGATCCTCTTATTTACGGACGTCTCTTACATTCATGGCCACAGACTCTTTGGTGTTTTCAGATTGTGCTGCGCTCGCCGCAGGGTTGAGCACACATTGAGGCGCACTGCACCCAAAGTTCAATAGCGAGAGGCGAGAGGCAGCAAAGAGTCGTAGTGCCGCTGCTCAGGCCATTGGAAATAATGGGCGTCAGAGTGCAGTGGTGCCGTCGTCGTGTTCTGTGTGAAAGACTCGTTAGTTGTGAGCCACTGGCTCAGCCGTCGTTATGTTGAGAGCCATTGAGATATGCAAAAGATATGCTCTGAATTCAAATGTAGCACCTTTAAACTAATGTTGCCATTAAAGAGACATTTCTTGGCCGGGATGTGCCAGGGTAATGACAAGATAATACACTATCTTCCTCTTTGAAGAAAATGGAAAATGTTCTTTCTTTCCACCTGTAACAGCCATTCTGTTAGTTTTGTTTTTGTACAACCCCCCACCACTTAGGGGCCTAGTGCCGGTGTGAATTAGGGCAAAGGTATTATAATCAGTGGGGTCATTGGATACAGGTGTTTTGACCATGCAACAGTTAATGAAGAGAATATGATTTCTTTAGTATATGTGGAGGAAATGGTTTTAGACAGAGAAAGTGGTTGTCCTCTGTTTATGTTCCTTAAATAAAATACATATGTTGGAAACTGGATTTCGATATTTGGCACGTGTCTAAACAAACAATCAGCAACCGTGGTGACTTTTTTGAGAAGCAACGGTCACTACACCACCTATTTTATGAAGTCTTAAACTATATCCCCGCTCTGACAATACCCCAAGGCTACTACAGTAACATTCAGTCGTGATCTAAGAAAAGGACAGTCCTTAAGCAATATAAGATATATTTTCGCTTCTCTCATGGGGCATGTACTTTATATGAGAAGCCAGCCACTATGGGCTATTTCCACTTTGAGGTTCTGGCACATAACTATTCAAACTGCTGTGGATCAGGGGGAGATATGGTACCAGGCACCTGCATGGAGAAAAGGAATGTCAAGCGTGAAAAGGCTTTAGGAGTTTTAAAAATAGTCCTTTTCATTGTAAGGGTCTACTGCGGCTGGACACCCTGTGTGACACACATTAGCCTCAAAGAAAGAAAGACATTCAATTAGTTTCAGACTGTCACACCAGAACAAAAGAAGCTTTACAGTGAACCATACGTTCAGAGCATTGATTGGAGTAAGTCTAATTGTGGGTCATAACAGCAGTTTGGGACACTTGTAGTCAACATTACAGACGATTGCGTTACACGGCAACCACTCAGTCATAGTGTAAGAAGTGACAACTACAGCTGTCCCCCTTCTCAGTACGAACAGGCTACTGTTCATGACAACTATATGAATAAGTAATGATGCAAGCCAGGAGATGCTTAATGCATTTTCATGTGGCTGGCAGTGCTCACTTCATTTGTTACAGTTGCACACTTTGTTCTTGCAAAGGACACCAGTTGTCTGGTGTTGGCTCGCAGTTACACAAGACATTTTATTGCTCCACGCTCTGGTGTCTTTGAATAAGCAGGCGGCTTATATCTGTTGTTTTCTGTTCACTGTGACTCACCTGCCTCATTTCTTTGTAGCTGTGGTGTCTGAAGTCCAAGTCGTCTGTTGTAATGACTTCATTGCGCCTGTGGTAATAATTATTGGGATCTGTGGGGAGTCAGAAAACACATAAAGGAGGTGGATGAGTTATTTTTATTTGCAAAGGAAAGGAATGATCAATGGTGTTAGGTTCTGTTGAAACTATAACTGTTGAGCACCTGCTGTCTTTCCTCCACTTTAGGTTCAGTCCAGCCAAATTACAAATCTCTCTTACCTCCAGTGGTATACAGCCATGCAGAAAGGTTTAGCATATTGTGCCAGGGGTTTTTAAGATTACCTGCCGCCACATCGACACAAAGGAAGTTAAATTGTTTTAATTTGTAATGATCCCGGCACATTAATATCTCAACAGCAACCTGTCTTTCCAGAAACAATGTCCCAGTTACCGTGAACAATCTCAGTCGACCTCGCTGTTTGGGAACAATTGTTTCAGTAGAAAATGTTCCTGTGAAAATCCTCTCAAAATGTCAGCACATATGGCAAGATACCAGTAGAGGGAAGTGGGCCAGGTTTGTGTTTTGGGTGAACTGTCCCTTTAACCAAATAACTAATGGAGATCTAAGTCAATTAAAAAAACTTTTTAAAACTTTGGACTTTAACACAGGTGCTTTGCTTCCCATTTCCTACTGGGAGTCAACATGGTCAGGGTTAGGTCAGGGTTAGCCAGGTTTAACCATGACTGCAGTCTTTCCCTTACAGAAACCAAGTGTCCATTATACATGTTTTCCATTACTGTCGTCTGACTGGAATCTGGTTGCTTTGACGAGAGCGTATTAATTGTATGTTTTGTATGTTAATAAATTATAATAATCGTCCAAATCCCTGTTGATTATATATTGTATATTAACTTTAAAGCGTGTGAATGCTGATTGTAATCTTTCCTACTCAAGACAAAAGCCAGATGTGACCTGGTGTTAGTGCGATTTTTGTCCATTAGGAAAGAAGCTTTATTGTATGTTGACAAAGGTCCCTTACCCTTAAACAAGTAGTAATTTTAACCAAAACCATGATCTTTGTCTAACCCTAACCAATTGGTGTTTGTGCCAAGACCTAACCAAACCATAATCATTGCACTGGTAGATCAGAAAACGGTTTTATTTTATGAAACAGTAATGCCGGCCATATCAATAGTGGCACCAGATCAGAATCCGCTTATATGTGTCGTTCTGAGAGCGTGAATGCTGTATTTTGTAGTTCTGTCTCTCTGAAGTCCCAAATCTTGTATCATCCGGACTTTTTACCCTCCAGTGGCAGGAATTATTAATGTGTCCGCTTTGTCCATACAAACCCGTCACCTGGCATAGGACAGCCAAGGATCTCCACTCTCATACAGACACTGCCGCTGTGAAACCAAGATCGAGGGTTGACTCGGATGTATCGGCCGACCACTGGCGCTGGGAAGATGTTCCGAACCGGGATTTCCTTTTCCCTGTTGCCAATGAAGATCTACTGAGGCAAACACATTTCTCCAGATGGTGAATAAAGAACAGGATTTTCTATCTTTTTGGTAAAGTGAACCTCATTGATTTTAGCTAGCTTCATTCTATTTATTTGTGTGCCTTTTGATCAACAGCTTGAAATAAGCCAAATCTAACCTACAATGTTTTTTATTGTACATGACTAGATGTTAAAAGACAACCTAAAAAAATAAAATAAAATAAATTAGTCACCATCTATAAAGGAAATGACACTTTTTGGAAATTATATGAATAACCTGCACAGTGAAAAAAAGTTTTTTTTTAAATGTTTCCATGCTTTGGTAAAAATAACTAAAGCAAACACACATTCATGCACCTGTAGAACATGATTAAACCTTGATACCACTGGGACTTTCTTGATAATTTTATCACCCTCCGTTATAGTTCTTCTCTGCACCTTTTGGCATTTTGCAAGACAAACAGTGCAGCTGGCATTTGACATAAAAGGTGTGCGAGTGGGTGAGCGTGGAGCTTGTCGACTAAATTACTGCAAGGGCCTTATCTCCCACATCTATGACATCACCAGCCAAGGGGGTGTACAGTTACACCCAAATTTCATTAGCTGGGACTTGAACCACAGTAGGGAGCAGCGTGGATATGATTTTCCTCAAAAATATAATCTGATTTGCATGTTCATTGATAATAGGATTATTAATACTGTTGTTAGTTTACTGGCTGAATTGCTGCTTTACTTTTTTTTTTTACAATAAATGCCCGTATTTGGTTTCCATCTATTGAATTACACGAAGTGCCGAGACGTAACTCTGACGATGAGCCAGGATGAGGTTCCCATCTGCTTGAGGATCATCAGCATTTACTACTGCCTTCAAGCTCATTAAGCTTGGAAATAAGCAGAGATCTAAATCTTCCTCTGTAATTGCTCTCAGGCAAGAATCATTTTTTCTATCATGTTCCAGTCAACAAAGGACACACGAAACGAGACTCCTTATGAAGCTAGTCTACGCGGAGAACGAGTAATAATGCTGGAGCAGTTTTCTATGTCATGATTGTGACTTACCGAGTCCTCTGAGCCGTTCTTTAGTGTTATCCAGGTGTGACTGTCGTTGCTCACCATGGCCTTGTACGAGGTCACCCAATCGCTCCTGAGTGAGGAAGAGTAGAAATATCCTATCAGGCTGAATTCAATGCAAATGAGGGGACTGTGAGGAAGTCGCTCAGCACATGTCCAGACACGCTCAATTCTCTCAGGGTGAAAGTCTGTTTAAAAATAGCACAATTGGAAAAGAGGTCGACGAAATTGTCGCTTGAGGCTTTTATCGCTTATAGTTTATGGAATGTGAGCGAAAGGAAAGTTTGTCATGTAGATGATCTTCATTTTAACTGGGTCGAGTTTTGGTTCTGAATTCCTGATGCTGTTCTGAATTCAAACTAGCATTAATGTATCCCTACATTTAAAAATGTCCGTTAATGTTAAATGAATGGCTTGACATTTTTGTGAATAGCACTTACTTGTTGCCAAGAGTTGCAGATGAAACTATACCAGCTGCCTGTTAGCCTAGCTTAGCACAAACACTGGAAGCAAGGGGAAACAGCTAGCCTGGCTTTGTCCAAATAATAATAATAAAAAACCTACCAGCACCTCTAAAGCTTTTTTTTTTTCTGCCGGATCCATTGACCTCACGATGAGGACGAGACATCAATATCATCTAACTCTAGTTAGATGAAAGAAAAGTGCACTATTTTCCAAAATTCGGACTGAATTCTTTTAGTACCAATTTATGCCTTCAAGTTCGGTTATCAAATTTGTAGTGACGATGAGGTTGAAGTGCATAAAAAAAAAATGTAGATAGATACACTAAGTTACTAAACACACCATAGATTACTTTGCATGTTTTAGCCAATTTGCTAAAATCAATGCATACTTCACATAACAGCTGTCCATTCTGAAAACCATGTTAGTGTGTTTTAGCCATTTTAGACTATTTCCCCTACCTTTCCAGGCATCCATTGGCTTCCATCAATTTCTGTACAGTACGAAAATCTATTGGTCCACTCTTCTTTGAGACATACCCAGTGTGCGCAGTATGCAGGTTGACAGTGACTCCCGTGCTTCTAGATAAAGACATCAGTGCTGAGCTGGTCCAGCTTGGTAAGAATTCCCAGTTCTGCTAATTAAGCACTGTTACAGACAGAACCGCAGACAGTTACATGCCCTACAGAGCTAATTGCGGGGGGAAATTCTGTCTGAAGCTGGTGTGCTATGGCCTTGAAGGAAAATTACAAACACAGGCTGATAAACTATCTCCCCACTCTCTAACTACACAGCAGTTTCCAAAAGTCTGTGCTCACCCTTTCCAATTAAGAAGCACAAAGGCCAACAGTTGTCAAATGTTATTACAGAGCAAAGTCAGAGTACAGTAAGTAGATGGTAGGGAAAAATGTGCACAGAAGCAGTTGTTGGTTTTCTTGGTGAATATAGGGCACTGGTTAAATGCAAATACTTTAGTTTATCACTTTATTGTTGCCAATTCCTTTCATTAAAAGGTTTTACCAAGAGTGGTGCCGCTTTCTAAGAAGGCATACCTATTTAAAAATGCTACCCCAAAGCCATTAACAAAATACAATTCAGGCCACAAGCCTCTACAATGAGGGACACGTTTTCTGTATTGTTCCCCAACACTACACTATACAATTAAACAAGATATTCCATATTTTCACTTTGCCTTATAAACAGTACTAAAATAACACACACTCTGGTACAGTAATTGAAGCCATGGGGATGCGTAGTCGGGTTGTAATTTTAGAATAAATGTTTTTTTGAATGTTTGCATACTCAAACTGAGACCAGGCAGATTAATGTTCTGATGAGTTGAGGCAGCGGGAGGTGAGATTATACCCATCGCTTTGTATAAATTGCCATTGAGACTGGATGGTACTATAGTTCATATCTTAATGAGCTTCACAGACACCGTGGGCAGCGCACAGCAGACTCATCTCATGTCTGTAAACACTTACTGTAAATATGATTAAAATGTATAGTTTAAAATGTGATCCCTACTTGTTGTATCGCTCTTTTTTCCCGGTCATTCGCAGTGTGGTGAACAAGCTCAAGGTGCAGAAAAATCTTTTTTCTCCTGTGTTATTTTTACAATGTAGTGACCTTTTCGCAGAGATGAAAGACTGAGGCTGTACTCAAATCAATCAAACTCATAAATCCTTAATCCCACAGTGAGGGGATCAGAAAAGACTTGTGAAAAGGGCAAACACCAGTGAAGGTTCAGCGCCATGTGGACAAAATCTTAAAGCTTGTTTTGTTTATATTTGCAAAGTCAAATTTTCCAGTTGGGTTTACAGAAAAATCCAAGAGTCATTTAGAGTTATGGAACAATTGTTGCTGTCTGTCTACTTCCAGTTTTATTTTGGAACTTGTACCATCTGTAATTAGATTTTTGGTCCTTCACTGTGTTTAGAGTTATATTAGCCGTGCAAGCCACATGGAATCACTTTGGTTTAGACCAACATTATCTCAACAGCTATTGAATGGATTGGCATGACATTTTGTTCAGACATTATTGGACCACAGATGAAGAACCCTAATGGCTTTGGTGATCCCCTAATGTTTCCTCCAATGCGACCCTCTAGAGTGATTTGTGCTTTTGAGTGAAAAGTTTATTGGATGGATTGCCATCAAAATTTGGTACGAAAATTCAAGTCCCATTGGTGTCAACTGTACTTTGTGTTTGGTGGAAATAACCAATTGTTAGCATGCTAAAATGCTACAGTAAGATGATGAACATGGTGAACAGTATATATTTTTTAACGTTGGCATGTTAGCATCGTCATTGTGACCATTTTAGCATGCTGACGTCAGCATTTATCTCAGGCCTCACAGAGCTGCTAGCTGTTTTTGTATAAACTTCATGATGCCAACCTGTGCTTAGAATGGACTGCTGATCTCAGATCAGTGATGTCGCAATGCAGATTATTAAAGCAACATGTTTTTATGCATATAATACATATTTCTTCATCTTTTCCTCATATTTAATCTTTCTTTTCTTTGATCCTTCTCTTACATGGACAATAGGGATCTATATTAAATGTGCTGGATTATCATGCTATGTGAGAGGTTTCCTTTCTGTATATACAAAAATGAATGTCCTCTCGTGGTTTTAAACAACATTCAAACAGACATCACCAGATATCACCAGGATTTAAGGCAATTTAGAGAACTGGCATAATACCCATCCCTCACAAAATATCGTTAGCTTGGACGAGAAAATCCTCATCCTCGACCATCTGCAACTCTCCATGCATGTCTGCTTGGTTCCTACTCACGACCACAGGGAACTTCTGCCTTGTGTGATGACCCCTGTGAACTTTGTCAGCCTCCTGGCGTCCACCTCGAACCACTGCAGCGGGTCATCTCTCCCGGCGCACCAGGCCCCATCATAGAGGTCATCTTCATAAAGGCCAGCCTGCAGGCCAGAAACAGCCGTGTAGGGCAGAATTTTATTCCAGATGTACATGTGGAAACACAAACACACAGTCCATGTTGGGTGCAACAGGCAAGGCAGGATCATACCTAATTGGAGGGAACAAAGGCAAAACAAAGCCAACGAAGTTTAGTCATGGGAATGAACACAGGACACATCTGTGAGTGTTGATGGATGGAACGTAAGGACACATTTTCTTGACGGTTCAACGGCTGAAAATGTTAAACTAATAATGAATATAATGCTGCTCTCTCCATGAAGCCTGTAATGTATCAGTGGACACTGTGTGATGTGTGAACAGTCGCTCACAGGCTGTGTGGGTGCTGACAGGTCACATTGATCATCTTTTCCATCCAAAAGTTAACATTGTGGCATACTGCACTGTACATGCTGAGCGCGTACAGTATTATCACTACCTCTGTATCATGACTGTGTCTCTGTTTGAAGTAAGCCGCTCCTAATTTACAAGGAGCAGCTACTTATTCAAAGATCTGAACACAGATACATGTGACTAGACATAATGAATCAAATTGACATATTCCCACCTCAAAGAGGAGTTTAAGGTTTATTATGTAAATTAACCTTTGGAATTGGGGTGAAGTCATTAACCAGTTACAGTATGTCCATAACAAAAAGAAAATACAAAAGAAACCGAAACAATACCCGTCGTTTCATTTAAGTGCAGCTATGAGAAGTATGTTCCAGCATTAAAAAGTAAGGGTTCAGCTGCTTTTGAACCAAATTCCTAAAGCAAAAATGCACGACTAGATTTATTGCTCAATGATTTGTGAGATTTGCAAATGAATTCGTCTGCCAAGGAGGATCTGTTTTATGTCCCGTTTGTCTGTCAAATAGCAAAATATCTAAACAATATATGTTTAAACGGATTAAAAGGAAATATAGAGAATGTCTGTCTGAGCATGGAACAAGTGATTACTTCTGGTGCCAATCCAGATCCAGGTGCAGACCCAGGACATGTCATTACTTCTGAAAATCTGTCACAAATATCTTACAATTCTGTCTTGCTGCAGGATATGGATGCTTTCTTTTTACTTTCTAAATATTTCTTTTACAATTATTACAATTTGAGACATTCAGTCTAGAATTTCGATTGTTCTTGTTTTACTGTGTGTATGAATCTCCTTGACAACTTTAAATTCATGACAGAACTGTTGGTGTCTGTAATCTAAACAGACTATAGCAGCTACAAAAGTGGAAATAAAGCAAGCTCATTGGCCACAGGCCCGATGCAACAGGCAACATCTGCTTTCTGTGTTGTTTCTCCTGACACTATCTCTGCCCCTCTATGATTCCTGACCGGCCCTCACATAGATGAAGGTGCACACACACACATGCGCACACACGCCAAGCAAAAAAATCATTTTTTTGTGGATTTCCTGAAGCATAAGGCCTTGTCTTGTGTTGTCTTGTGTGGATTAAGAGCATGTGTGTGTATGTTTCATTAATTGCTTGCAGCGCAGCCTGCAGAAGATGAGGCACGCTGCACACATGTTAATACCCTGAAAGGACATCTTGCACTAACAGGAAATACCTCTTCTCTCAAATGCCAATCCTTTCTGTTAGGTTTGGGGATGTGCCCCTAGTTTGATGGCATATTACTTTCTCAGTTGATTGGCTTTTGGAGTATTAAAAATCCGTATTTTACCGAGCAAAAGCCAGTCAGCAGCCAACATCTTTCCATGGAGCTTGACTGTGAACCTGAACTGATCCTGAAATGAAAAGATGCTATCTCTGGATCATATTTCCTTCATATAGCTGCTCAGTGGGGGAAAAAATGACGCTTCCACGTTGCCTTCCAAGGAATGGTGAGATTGCTCAGAGTACAATGCGAGCCCCCTTCTGCTAGGCTTTCCCAAACTACCAACACTTTACATTCCTGTCTTACCTGAATGTTAAGACGGCCTCTGTGTGCTCCAAGGCCGTAGCGTTTCGTAGTTGAAGCATGAAGCTGAAAGTCATCAATCTTCAATGTCTCCAGTCCCATTGGAGGGCATTCTGGGTAACGAGAATGACAAATTGGCTTGCGATGGTAATGTTATGTATCACGATTTGCATTGCTCCGGGATCATTGCTTTCTGCACAGTATAGCTCCTCACCCCTTGGCTCAACAGTAATGAGCAATTTAGACTTTTGAACTGAAATGTGTGGAGCAAACAAGACAGCAGCTGAACTCTGTGTTGTGCTCTTTACAGAAAACATAATGTAGTCAGCACAACACACATTGTGAGCAATAAACAGTTTAACAGCTTGACACGCATCAATCTCAATGGATGATTAATGACTGTAAACTAGGCACATTTCCTTTTTTTTGTAATTTTCTACTGCACACCTTTCTCAGCATTTCTAACTGCACCCTGAATACATGGTTAACTTGTCAGAAGGACTCAAGCAATATCATGAATGGTAGAAAATGGGAAATTGCAATGTTCAAAGGTGTTGGCAAAAAGATATGTAATTAGATCAAAGGAAGATATTTCAATGTCAGAAAGGTTTTGGATAACTAAAAGCTATATTCTTATATTACCTGCCAACTGCATAGGTTTTTTTGTGCCAGTCCTATTAGCAGAAATTGGATAAGCTGACAGACGGGTGAAAATCATAAGAAGTTGCGATCCTTCAAGACCTTTTGCACAACATAGTTCCCTTGGAGCACTCCAGCTATTTTAAATTGCTCTTCCGACAGACAGATACAAAAAAAGAAAAGAAATGAAAGTAGCAGAGGCGGATATCTCCTGACTTTAAGTTCGTAGCGTGGGTCAAGCTCAAAGAAAATGGATCCAAAATTCCCATAAAGCAACCTAATAATGCCTTTTTCACCCTTCCTGCCTGATACAATCCACGCCCTTGGTTTAAAAGCATTCTGTTTTCTGATGTCTCCAAGCCCAAACAGAAATAACCCTGATGACATCACTATGACCTCATCAGGGTTATTGGGGTTATTTTCCAAGACCTAAGATGGTACTAGACTTTACTGTGCAGGTTTCCTCACAGTCCAAACCGAAGGATAGTAATCCAAGATGCATCGAGTCCCACAGTTCCTGTCTTTATTGGCAGTGCAGACGACGGCAATTAGCAGTCATATATATATGACTAATCATCTTGTAATCAACTCCTTGAGTATGGCAATTATCCAGTCACACCCACTGATGCCACATCAATGGGTTGGCAGGCATTCAGGCCTTTATTTTATTTCAGAAAAGTACAGTCTTCAAAAGCTGCACATCACTTAAGAATGTTTTAATTTGCTGCTGGAGAGAGTTAGCAGTTGATTTGAACAAATGCCTGTCTTTAAGTGATTGCAGGAACTGAGTCGGTGTTCACAAAATAGAGCTCTTTGTGTGAGATTGGCTCATCTTTTACGCTGCAATGAATATCAACCAGCGAGCGCCAAATGGGCAGATAAAGGTTAATGTGCGAAATCCCCAATGCCCAACAACTCTTTGGGTCACACCATGTGTTTCTGTTTGCAGATATCGACCCGGGATCACAGCGATATAATTTCAGAGGAAGAATTTCCGACTGTTTTTACATGCAGCATATGCTGCACATGTTGCTGTCATACGGCCAAGACTGCCTTCGCAAATGGACTCCCAGAGGGGTAACAGGCTCAAAGAAGACAAAACGTTCTGTGGAGTTGGGCTCTTACACGTTGTAAGCATGTGATTTTGGACATATTCTGAAGTTAAGAATATCCGGTCTTTGATCCATAAAGGAAGCTGGCTTTGCATTGTATAGCGGCCTGGTATGTCTGAGACACTGAAGACCGGCAATCACATGAACCAGGATTCAGAGAAGCCACAAAGAAGATCAGCAACCAAAATCCACACATGAGATAATTTATGTTTGGTGCATAAAGCAAACATAGCTTGAGAGCAAATTGATTCCTGCTGTAAAACTGAAGCATAAAAGTTTTTTAACAAGCCAGGGGTTAGACTAGTTAGCGTAGTATTCACAGTAACTCTATAGAGCAATAAAACACGTGTTGATCTTATGTGACCCTGCATTTTTATATTTGAAATCCTCCTGGAATCAAACCCACTCTAATACCACAGGCTTTCTGAAAGGAGCCAACATATTAGGGACATCCTGGCCCTCGAAGCAGCCCAAAAGATAAAGGTTAAAGTGCAGCTTGACTGTCAAGATGTGACAAACTGTGATATCTGACTGGAAACATCTTGTTTCAACACATTACTGTCAGACTGAGGGGAGTAAGGACTGAGCCGTCGGACCATCTGTTGAATCAAACTCTGAAAGTCCTCGCTGGTCTAAGAACCCTGTTTTTTTAATTCCCTATTATTTTGGTATGTGTGGATGAAGCAGTCGCTGAGGTTCTTCTACACCTCCAACAATGGCCGATTAATTAAACATTTGGAAGCTAAACAATTTCTAAAACTGATGCAGCTCTTGATATATAGAAAGTGCATGATTTTTACATTTTACATAAATCAGCTGGAGATGCTGAAACAGATTTGGAAAACAGATTGGTGTTGAGTCACAGTTTCAGCCGTGAAAACATGATTTTGGGAGCCCGAGCCTTCCAGATCTTGACTGTTTGCTGTTCTTTCTACCAGGCGTGTCCGCATGGAGTTCCCATTTTCCAACATGCAAGAATATCCAACTTTCTGCTCCTATTCCCAACTGCCAAATAAAAAAACGGCAGCCTTTCTGTCTCGGTATGTTCCTTAGCTTCGACATAAACACCTAAATTCACAGTTGGCCAGCACTGCCTCTCTTAACCTCTGAGAATTTTTAAATACTCATTAAGCTAGAAATATCTGACACTGTGTAAATAAGTCTAATAGCGGCAATATCACAACGTTCAGGGCTGTGGAAAGTCTGAGGTCAAAGCACATGTGCTTTGCCCTACATCACGCTGTTAGTCGAGCGAGCTTAATCTGTCATCTGACATGACAGGAAGGCTACAGGGGCATCCTGGCTTCAGTTTAGCAAATATATCGTGATCCATGGAAACCAAAACACAATGCTTCATAGGCAGAGAAGACGTCCATGCCTCTGCGGCTTGACTCCACTTCTGAGAGCAGCGTCGTATATATTGCCAGACTTTTTCTCTCTCAGGGAAAATATGCTCTCTGAAACACTCTTCCCCTTTCCAAAATATTTGTCATCTCTGAGAGAGTTTGTTTCTTTTCTCCCATCCTAACGGCTCCTGTGAAAGCGAGGATATGATCCATGCACGTTGGAGGGAAGACACATTTCTATGAGGTCATGCATTTCCCATAACAAGCGAGCGTGTCAGCGGTTGTTCACTCACCCTCTTTTATCGAGTTGTATTGACCGTCCCCTTCTGAGATGCTGTTTGGGGTTTTCTGAGCACTCTTCTTGTTCTTGTCTGCCTTTTTGTTGGCTGTTTTCACTGAGGAAGGAAGGAAATGGCATTAATGCAGGAACAGAAATAAAAGTTTTTCCATTTTTAAAAGGAGCTTGGAGAGCTCCAATCACCTTAAAAGCTGCTGATTTATTGTTGTTGACAGAGAGAGAGAGAGTGTTGACATAGAAGGAAAAAAAAAACGTTGCCTAGATTCAGTCCCACACATATGGATAGATCCAGGATTTGGGTCTCAACCAAGATACTTTTAAAACATTTAACTCTTGTGCTCCTTATATTTAATTACAGTATGTCTCACACGCACATTGGTGAAGCCGATGCTCATGAAAGATCCTTGCAGTGATTTGTATAACTTAACTTCCTCAAGGTTCAAATCAGTCATGGAAGCAGCCTGTACAAGAGGCAGGATGGAGGCAGGGAGTCATGGAGGCGTGTGCTTTTTATTTGAGTGTCAGGCTCAGGATAGGCCCCACATGATAGAAATCCTTCTCACATCTGAAAGTCTTTAGCCTCGTCTCATTCCGGGGATACTGTAGGTTGAATTCTCAGCTCCAGGCTGCATATGTTCAGCGCAACAGATATAAAAGGCTTTGAGATACGATCATTCAGATGTACAGGCAATATTCAAGGCGACTTCAGGTTAATAGTAAATGTCTTTAAAAAAATGTTTAAGTACCTTTAAGTAGTACCTTTAAGCAGTGCATTAAAATATCCAAAACTTTAGAGTTTTAAATCATTCGTGACCATTTTAAAAACAAAAACAATATACGAAATTGAGATATTGTCTTATAAGTTCACTTTTGGAATGAATGAAAATATCCACTAGTAAAGTTTTTAACTAAAAATAACAGGAGAAAATTAAGGTTTTGGAGCAATATAATAAAATCTCCAATTTAGAGATTTGGTTTGTCAGAATGTACCTTGGACCATTGAACCCACCATTCTATGCTTTCAGAACACGAAAAGGTCTCAATGTTACTCTACAGGTTGAGAAAACATTTTCATATAATGTCAAGAATTAGTTGTATTATTAAGGTGAAACAAGGCAAGATAGTTTTTTACCCAACAACAGCCTTTAACAAAATGTATCTGAAATTGAAGGTTCAAGAACCAGCAGCTCCAAAAAAGCTATAAATAAATGTGTTATAATCAATAGCGAATGTTATTTCTTTATTTCTTCATGCATGTATGTATATATTTATTATTTTGTATTTATTTATTTTGTATTAATTTATGTATTTATTTGTTTATCTTATTTTTCATTTATTCTTTTATGTTGCACTTCAGAGCAGCAGGAGGAGTTCTAAACACAGTATCGACAGTTCATCACCTTTCAAAGCTGTCATGTTAATGTTACCAAGCAGTTGAAATGAAAGCATTAATTAGTGCAGCTTTAAGTGCAGTGTCTCAATGAATCTAGTCACTTTTACTTTTCACTTCTCTTATGATGCTGTGTGATCAGATAAAAAAAGAAAACAGACAACTCTCATCAAAGGAAAACAGTGATTTCACTGATTTCATATTGCTGCTCCAGTCCCACCTGCAGCAGGTACCCCTGCGGAGACACGTGGAGCCAGATGCCTGGAACATGAGGTCACTGTCGACACAGCTGCTCCATATTATCTGCCACCAACCAACCAAAAGCCTTCACGCCTGTTGCTGTCCTCCAATCACCTGGCAGGATCTCAAACATACCTACAAACCTGCTACTGCATGTGCCAAGAGTCCCATCCAGAGTGCTTTTGGAAAAAACGTGGATATCGCATGTGTTCTGGCACCTACATGTAATGCAGCCGTGACCTCTGCCTTGGGTGAGGCTGTTGATCCTGCTGTTGTGTAGAAACGTGGCTCTGATGTGTGTGTATGAGGGGTGGGGGGTTTAGGGGGAAGACTACCTGAGGAGACCATTCTTATTGCTGTTTTTTCTCTGCACATCCATCACCATGTGAATTGAATTAAGCTGCTCCTCTGAAGTCTGGAGCGTGTTGATTGAGAAAACATACCTTTTAATAAATAAATATCAACCCTGATCTTTCAGCTTTAAAGTCAACTGGAAAGTTCAATTTCACTTTAAAAGCATCAGCTGATGCGGAAAAAAAATCCGCAGAAGCAGGTGCTATGTTTTAATGTAATTTGTGTTTTACTTTTTAGTTCCAAAGCTTATCCTTACTATTTTTATACATACAATTCTGTCATGTTTATTTCATTGAAAAAAAGTGTTAAAACTTGGCCGAAAAAGCTCAAACGGTTAGCCATACACTGTCATCTGGTGGCAACACTGACTCACAAGGTTAGTTCAAAGGTTTCATCAGAAGTTTAGTTTTCTAACATCGAGCACTGAATGGGTTCCTACGGTCAGAAGAATTACTTTACTAAAGCACTATTGCTGACTGGGTGCCCATTGGCTCTGTTCATTTTGTGATGGACTTCTAGAGAAAGAAAAAAAGTTATACTACTAAGAAAAGACAAAATTACTCAAGTTGTTCTTTTACCTGATTTTGCATCAGCAGTGGTTTTATCTGTCTGCCTGCCGCTGCCTGCCTTTCCCTTGGGCACTTTCTTGGTGGGGCTTTGGCTGGGGTGCTCATGCCTGTCAGGTGTCGAGGCCACAGGCTTCTCCAGCACTTGCACCTGGTTGTACTGCTCTCTTTTCAGCAGATCCTGCATGTAGTAGTCCTCATCCTCACCGGCAGAGCCGTGGCTGAGGTCTGCGAGCCCCACGAGGAGTCCCAGCAGAGCCAGGGGGGTTAGGAGGCCGAGGCGCTGTCTTGTCATGACCCGGGGGGGATTATCTCCAGCTGTGAGTCCCAATGCTATCTCCAGAGGAGCCTGCTGCTGCTGCGGTTCTGCGTCCCATCAACTGCTCTCTTTCCTGTCCCTTCCCACTCCAACGCGGAAAGTTCACAAAGTTCTCTGAGCGCTCTAAGTCACTGACGAAAGCAGCGGAGCCAGAGGGTCCATGGACGCCTTAGTCTGAGAAAAATGCAGTGAGGGAGGGAGAAACCCAGCGAGCAGGAGACGAGGGAGAGGAGAGGGAGAGGCAGGGAGACAGACAGTACAGTTCTCTCTTTTAGATGCTGCCAGGTGACTCAAAAATAAACCTTTTTTCTTACTGTCTTTCAGATTCAAACCAGTGCAGGCTGCTGACACATTGCAGTCATTTTATTGGAGTGGGTAGACGTGAAATAGGGATAGAAATCTCTCTGAGAAACATACATTGACACATTCAGGATCTGCTTTCATCTCCATCTCCTCCCACTCTGTCTAGGGCAGGCTTTAACCAGAGGAAAGTTTCTTCTTTCCTGTGGGTGGGAATCAACTCGGGGGTTTAAACTGCTCTTAACCAGTTTGCAAATCTGTGTCCAAAGAAAAAGCAGAGGCGCGTATCCTGATCCAGGCCGGGGTGTGTTTGAAGTCCAAGCTGGCAGAAAAAAAAAAAAGCACTCCCAAACAAACAGTAGCAGTCATCCGTCCCGGACAGTAAATCACACTGGATGTGCAGCTGTTTAGTTTAGTAAAAGTGCACTTATTGCGTTGAATGTCCCTTTACTGGGAAAGCTAATTAACTTGTTGCTCCTCTTCAAGCTGCCTCATTTTCTAAAGGCTGTTCTCGTCTCCGCCAAGTCCTGTTTGGACTCTGCAGTAATTTACACCTTAACAAGCCGCAGGAACAGAACGGAAACAAATTCTCTGTGGAACGTCCAGTCCAACTGGATGCCCCGTGTGTCACACCTCATCTCGTCAGAGCTGTCTGTTCATCATGAAGCTCTGCTTTCCTTCCCTCTCTCTCTCACACACACACACACGCACAAACGTGACTGCGGCAGCTGATTGAGCCTCACTTTCACAAGAAGACAATAACAAGCCTAAAGTCAACACACTCCTGATTGAAACCATATTTTTCCAGCTAGAAGAATTTGTCATTAAGATACATGAAGGATCCCAATGTGCTATATTTGGCATTTGGGTAGCATTTGGAGTTATTTCTAAGCAGAGACTATGGAGTCTACCCTTGGGCTTAAAATATTTAGTCATAAGGAAAAGTGGGAGTCCACAAAACATTTGCACAGCTAATAAGTACAGCTCCTGACATTTAGTCAACCTGAGGCAAGGCACACTAAGGCAAAGACAATAATGCCTTAACAAGCCCGGTGCCCCGCATGGATGCTGCCAAATTCAAATGCACTGCTTCATTGCATATTACTGATGTGGATAGACATCGAATACAGAGAACTCTGAATAGGTTGTATGGAAATCAGACTTTGCACCTGAGACTGATAGCTTCTGAACGGTGCTGAAGGAGGCCCAGGCTGCAGGCTGAACAGGATCTGGAGTGGGTGGACAGCTTCGAGGGTGGAAGACTCTATGCTCGACTGGCAAAGTGTTTCGTCCAGCCAGGCAGGCATTCGCTGTTCGCCCACTCCTCATCCAGACAACACCCATCCTAAATCGCCTGGGTGGAAGAATGAGGGAGGAAACGGAAGGAGCAAAACACGGAAGGCAGCCAAGAGAGATGTGGCATTTTACCTCGAAGGCTTTAAGACATGAAATATTCTGCCTCCCTGCACACGTTGAAACAACCGCAGCTCTCAGAGTGTCAGGTTTCTCCAAATGCATGACGACACTGTAGCTGTGTGTAGAGGCAGATATACAGTACTTTACAGGAGACATTAATGTGCAATGTGATGGCATTGTAAAGGATTTCCAAACCTGTCTGTTCACCACCATTTAGAGATAGTAACGCGACAGATTTGACTGTGTGTGTTGTGGTTTAAGGACACCGACCACCATCGAGCACTGAATGGGTTCTCTTCATTTTTAAGTGCTATTTCACCAGGTTTTTAAGTCTCATTCTCAAATAAGTTCTGTTGTCCAATTATGTCTTCCCATTAAAAAATCTAGCCATTGTACTTTCTTAAAGGGATCTCTAAAACAGTCTCAAAGATCTCAAAATGCTAATTACAATTTACATCCAATGCCAACTTTCTGTGGCAATGCAGGAGGTAGGATGCCCTGTAAATGGCGAGTCGGACCACCAAATATGCCAGGAATTATAGAGGGCAAGAATGTTGCTTTGTTTTATTGTATTTTAAAGAAAATTCTTGCAAATTTGTTTAAGCCAAGAATTTTCCTGCTCTTGCTTGTATTTTGTGTAATGTTCTTGCAATTTTGTTTCGATAAATGCTCCATAAATGAATTACTGCTGTTGTTGTTAATGCACCCTAAATAAATGCTTATAGCAAAGAGAAACCCTACATATGGACAATATTTATCTTCCACTGGCTCCGAGAGTGATCTATGCCACTACACACATGGATTTTACAGAATGTGTGTAAGTTTAGAAGTTACTTATGCACGGTCAACATTTATTAAAGCATGACATGTTTTCCTAAACTTGCTGCCTGAGACAGACAGAATGTCTGCATTGAAATACCTAGTCGGAAGTAAGCAGATCAAACAGCTGCTTATCCGGCTGTGGAGGCAGGGATGTTGTGACAATAGCTTGTCTTTCTCAGTGAAGAACACCAAAGGTGGGAGAGTGATGGCTCCTGCCTCGCTCCATAATCTCTTATGGGGAGAAAATCCTCGGCTGAATTCTCATTAAATATGGACGTCAGGGCCCAGAGTGACAGTGTGGAGGCTCAGTGGCAAATACCTCCCTGCTGCTGTTTTTGCAGCTTGTAATTGATGAAAAACTCGTTTGAGACAGAGAATCTGAGCGTGGAAAGAATGATGTATGATGGTTTTGTACTGTTAAGCAGGACATGACAAGGCAAAGTGTTCCCCGACAAATGTGTTAGTGACAATTGGAACTTGGAGTAAAAAACGCAAATGCACACGCTGACTGAACCATGCTTTTTAAATGTGACATGAATTAAAGTCAGTAATGTGCCCACAGCTGCTTCCAAATGTGGAGGTGTTTTCTTTTGCATTTTTTTATGAGGGGAAACTCTGATTCATGTGGGCGATCTCACACATTCTGTACACACACAGACAAAACTGTATGCATGCAAACACCTCTTGTGATCATCCATCAAACGTAACCTTGTGTCTGTCAAACTGGCTTGTAGCCAAAATGTCTAGTAGTTTCTGATTTTCATTGAGGACGAACAGGTACAACCCTGGGTGACAGGGACAAAGCCGCCTTGTCTTAATTTCTTTGTTTAAATATCCACCGAAATGTAATGCGGTGACACATTTATGGATCCAAAAGGTGGCATATTACAACCTTGGACTCACTACTTTACATCATGTGCATTTCATTATGGATGAATCTCAAACCTTGGCATCCCTGATATGAACTCAAGTCTTGGTTCATCTTAAACTGAAAGACAGACATGCTGAATTCCCCCACAGTGATGACATTGATGCTGTCAGTGTTTGGGTTTCCTGTTGGTGCTACTTTGACTGTAATGAGACAAGGAGCACGTGAGGCCAGTTCCACTGTTCTTCCGAAACTTTGGAGGGTTGAAAGGTCACATCGGGAAACTAAATATATATCTGAATAATTCTGCTTGTAATCACTTTCAAACTTGGCTCAGTTCCTTCTGTGAACATTTCTGATCACAGAAGAAAGTAAAAGGGATGGCGTTGGATCAAAGCAGTACTTCTCCTGTGTCCATGGAAACCGTGTGAAACGTGGCAATGGTCAATTTGCTAGACCGGCACATGCACACAGTGCAGTATGCCTTGAGTCTTGAAGTCTGTGTCAGCTTATGCTTTCCTGGTATTCTTCTTGGAACTCACAGCCTTTTCTACCAGCCAAGTCGAAGATATCAGCCATTTTTATTGGTTTGAATCAAATGTTGTAACTCAGAGTAGCCGGATCACACCAGCAGTCAGGTGGGGATATTTA
This sequence comes from Anarhichas minor, assembly GCF_050575085.1. Classification (NCBI taxonomy): domain Eukaryota; kingdom Metazoa; phylum Chordata; class Actinopteri; order Perciformes; family Anarhichadidae; genus Anarhichas; species Anarhichas minor. The sequence continues at coordinate 15,681,954 of NW_027466463.1, forward strand.
TATTACGGTGTCTAGTACTTAGCAGATTTCAGATGTTTTGAAGCAGGTTTCGGTTGATCCAGTTTCATGAGATGTTTTTATGAGGACATTTTATACTTGATCCTGATTAGTACAGCACAGTGAGATGCTTTTCTTTCTTCTGTTTTTGTAATGACTACATACAGAATCAAAGCAGAGTCAAACCTGATATTTTGGGAAATTACAGTTATGTGAGCATTTCTACTAAAGAGAGAAAAAAACGAAAAAGTACAGCCGATGACAAACGACTGTATGGATGAATGCATGGTTATTCAAAGAGTCCTTTTCAGGCTAAGGCTTGTGCAAAATGATGCACGATAGCGTAAGAAGAGATGAATATGGAAGCCAGTTGCCCTTACAGGATGGGAACCTTACACTTATATTCAAATATTTTACAAATTAAAGCTGCTTTAATCAATATTTGTATATTAAAAAGGTATCAAATGACTATCTGTATGCAAAAGAGGTCACTTGTAGTGCTAAACCAAAATGATGGAGAGCAAAACAGAGCAAAAAGCAGATGGAATAATTAACTTGCATGTCCGGATGGCCAAAAACAAGACTCCCACTGAGTGCTAATGCTGCCACATATCTGCAGGGTCCATTAATAAGCTACAGTTTGCAAACAAGTTTGCTATGTCAACTTAAAAGGGTGATAATACGGAATGATAGTGTTGTGTCTACAGCTTGTTTCCACTGCCTCTTATTGGCCAAAGTAAAGACAAACTGGCTTAAAGCCAATAATCTGTAAAAGTTGCTTACAAACTTTTTAAAGTAAATGTTTTCACCGGTATGTGAATAATAGCTTGTATCATGCACAGCAAGCTGTTTATACAGGTCAGTTGGGACAAAAAGTCCTTGCACATCTGTATTTTACACTGGCTATAACCTACTTTTATAGTTTTCTACTTTCTGCATTGGCTCTGTCCAGTTATAGCAATACTTTACGATCCCTGCAGAAACTATTTCATCTGTCATAGTCCTTCAAGTTCGTTCAATATATTGTCAATTTATTAATGTTTGCGGTTTGGGGGGGAATGTAGGAATGTCTCCCCTTTCAAGACCTTTTGGTGATGAAAAGCTCTTTATGTATGGACTACACTCAGACCTCAAGCTGCTCGGTAACGTTGTCAGTTTTACTACTCGGTGGCCTGGATACCGATGCGTTCTTTCAGCACAGCAACACTCAGTTTCCTCCCTGAAAACACTCCCTTCCTGAACACCTGTGTTTCTAATTCCTTGTCCACATTCAATGGGACATGTTCCAGCTGAATGTGACTGAAAAAGACCAGATGTTTGCAACAGTGACAGTTTTTAATTTGAATGGCAAGAGAATCCTAAACTTAAAAGTTAAAAGCTGTGTGTTCTTTATTGCCAAATTTAGGGATTCTTCTCCTGCATTGTGTCAGTATCAATCTCTAACACACCATGATTTCTTCAATGCATCATCAAGGGTTTAATAATACAGCTGTTTTCAGGATGTTGACAGTAAGGCAGTGGTGCAGTGGTGCAGGTTCTACGGGCACTCTGAAGGACATCTGGTTTAGCTGCTGCAAGGGGACGGTCTGTCCAGGCACAGATGTAACCACATTAGAATTCTGTCCTATCCTTGCTTGTGAAATGCTTGGCTTGATTCTTAGGTGGGAGTTAATGCAGAGCAACAACCCTGGATCCATTAAACCTTGTTGAACAATGACAAAACTGCAAGGGCACAAGAGGCCTGTGAGGCCAGAAAAAAAGCAAATAAGAAACATCTGGTTTAGCACATCCTCTTTTGTTTAGGGTTTGGCCTGATAAAAATAGCACAAATTTAATAAAATCCAGCCATGTTGAGACTTGCCAGCTCTAAACAGAACCGTTTGGACAAATAAGGGATGCAAACATGCAGTAAAAGGAGTTCTTGAGGTTTAAGGTATTTCTAAAGATCTTGGCTGCCCGTGACTTTGGAGGTATAGCAAAACAAACTTTTAAGGAGCCTAAATGGGCAACAATCTTTACAAGTACAATGCCCACCGCCTGAAAACATATAACTCCAAGCAGTTTGACAACTCTATCACAATGGCAGTGTAGAAAGAAGCAGGGCAATCAGAAATAGCTACGCCCGGGATCATTTCTATTTCTACAATATGTGTCCAAAAGAGATATAACTGCATAGCACTGTACATTACAAACAGATGTTTTGGGCTGAACATTTAATATCCCACAAATGTTAGAGAACTGAACTGGACTCGCAGGATCTTTCAGGTCAATATCCCCAACTTACTTTTGGAGTACTGCGAGTAATATGAAGGAGAATAATCTCATCCAGTTCTTATAAACGTCTGTTTGTTTCCTGCATTCTTTACTTGCTTTCATCATCAGCGGGCATGACTGGGCCTCAGCCTCTTCAAATAGAACTGGCAGGCTATCAGAGCACTCACTCACCACGATGGATTAGTACATTTGTTTGTTGCATAAACTTGTTTGTCCAAATCTTTCTTTCTTGTTATCTCTAGACGCTCTCCATAAATCATTGACAACAGTTGAGACAGTTTTTATGCTTTCACTCAGCCTGCTTGAAAGGATCATGGGAGAGTTACGAGCAGGAGATGTGGTGAACGTGGCATCGTTGGTGGTCTTCGACAGCATTTTCTTCCCCCAGCCGTCATGGTCAAAAGGTCTTAAACTTAGGAAATAACCGGTGACAGTGACAAACATCCCTCACATTAGAAAGTCCACCACCACAGCGGAATTTAAGAGGACTAAAGTACGATGAGAAGGAAGAGCAGAGCTGTTCAGAGAAACTTGATGAGGAGCGAATAGAAAAGTGGTGGGAAAGACGCTGAAGGGAGAGAGGCCCTCTCGGCTAAAGCCCGGCTTCAAAGCTTATCCAAACTGACAGAGGAGAAATGGACCTGGGGACAACGTTTCTCCCAGCCACATCCAACATCCTCTTGCGAATCCCATAAATGTGGCCTTAATGTGACGCCCTATCTTACAGGTTCAGGGACTGACATCGTGATGCTGTCGGCGTCTAGACGTCTTCTTTTGAGGAAGGAGGATCTATACAGGAACGAAGGACGGCAGAGCCGACTATTGAGAAAGGAGATGGCAGTGTCACTAGTGTCATTAGACCAATAATACCCAGCAGCAATTTATACTGTTTTTGTTGTTGTTGTTGAAGTGAAAATGAAATTGACCATACTATATAGGAGAGGTTTGGCGTCATTTCATTTGTTAATCTTCATCAACAAATCCCTGTCTTTGGCAGCCCCAAGCCCGGTGGTTCTGAGGGTGTAAATCGTATGAAACATGGTCACAAATATAGCCTATGGCCTAAAAGGTAAATCCAGCCTTGTGTGCAGTTATGAAGGACAGGAGGCAACAAGCTCAGAGCAACATCTTTATAGTGATCATAAAATTATAGGTGGTAACACTTAAAGACTGGATGAATAAAGAACTGGGAAAACCTGTCTCCTGTAATTTAAGGCAAAATAACAGTGCCCTGCAGATTTACATTTTAATGACTCAGCTTTCCATAATGAGAACGGAGGTGTTCGGTGTTTGTGGCACAAGCATTTGACAGCTCTCAATGGTTGTGCTCCAGCAACTTCATGTACGTACAACTGAACGTGGACAAGCCTTCTTTTTGTCCGACGTCATCAAACAATGAAACCCATGGCTTTGAAAATGAGTCTCTTCACATCTTTCAGAGTTGAAACACATTAAGCACCAATCAAAAGTACAGCTACAAAGACAGAGTTGAGCCAGCAAACTAAGCATAACTGCTATGAACAACCTACAGTCCTCTGCTGGCTTTAAATGTTGAAAAATACCAATGATTCAGGAAAGATGTGGAGGCATTGTAAGGTTTAAATTAAGTTTCTAACTGACAACATAAATAAATAGAGAAGTCCTTTTTTTACAAATTCAAAGAGACAAGCTCACATTACTCATATCTTGCCTTTTTTGATTGTCAGTTTTAGGGTTGATTGATTTTTATATTTTTCTGAACATCTAATGGGAATTGCTGCTCCTCTACATACTAACACACTGTTGCCTCAGAGGCAGGACTCTCTGGCTGCTCCTAAATCCTGGATCGAGACCACAGTCGACCAGGGTCTCAGCTGTCAGGGCCTCTCAGCTCTGGAGCTCCCTGCTTGAAGATCTGAGGTTTGCTGAGTATTTTAAATCATTCCTCTTAAATACACCTTTTTTTTACATTAACTGCATGTTTTACATGGTTTCCTGCTCTATAGTGTCTTCTCCATTTTGTTTGTTGATTTCCCTCTATTTTTGAGTAGTTTTTTTGTAGTACTTTTAATTTCCTGAACTTTTTTAAATATATAATTATGTTTTAATCATGATTATTATGTAAAGCTCCTTATACCTTTGCTTTGAATGATTTTTTTTTTTTTCAAAGATTGTTTTTGGGGCTTTTTTTGCCACATGAATTCACTGCCCAACAAGGATGTTAACAGAGAGGAATAGAGCTGAAACAAGTGTTAATAACCACACATAAAGTCCATGCTCACTGATTTCTCTTGTTAGAAGATGAGAAAAATATAATATTGTGGCTTTTTTGATTGACATCACTTCACACCTGAATGAACTGAATTTAAAGCTACAGGACAATTCAGTGAAATCAATTTTTCTAAAATGAATTACTTTATTTTAAGATGCACATTTTTGAAAAGCTTTCTGTTATGTCAGTTATTCTTTATTCCAGCCCTTATTGTACTTGAAATGAGAAGAACATTCATTTATGTGCTATTTATAATCCATCCAGTTAAATTTGAAAACTGAGAATAATAATTTGTTAAAATATAATTGATGTGTACTTTCTTTATTTGATTTGACAGTTGTTGACTACACAGAGACATTGTTACTACTACTAGGCTTCTTGAATATATTTATATATATATGGCACTAAATAGCGCGAGTTAGATATTATTGTAATGTTTCGGACCTTTGCCCGAGGAGATTTTCTCAATCTGGACCTTTTGGAATTTTAGTTGAATACCCCTGGCTTATAGTTTGATTTAAAACAAACTCCAGGTAATTTCTTCTAACAGCTGGGCATTTTAATTTGTAATAATTATATCTCAAACAGGACTAAATAGGGCATTTCAATGGAGGTCTGGCATACAGGAATATATATAGATGTTCATGTTAACAGGATCAATTAGTTAGTCTTTTCATGGGATTATTTTCATAAAAAGAAAATACAATATCACTGTAAATATCATCTACTTGTTATTCACGGTTATTCAAAACAATCCACTGTGAACACCTTTTCATTGCACACATAAGCAATATCAAGCTTTGGGTATGAGGAATACTTAATAGGAACAATTGATTGTTGGTTTAAATAGCTAACCCTCTCCTTATACTCCTGCACTCCAGCAAGTACAGTTGAGGTGTATTTAAACCCAAACGCGTAATCATAACGTTACCTCTTTGGTGACTTATTGTATAAATAGGCCTACTATAAGAAAACAGCAACCTTACAATCATACAGAGTCTGACAAACATGAATGTATTGCAGAACAGAGGCTTAGCCTATTCAGTCGGACAACTGCAGCTGCACTCCCTCATCACAAACTCGACAACTCTCGCAGCACATATCCAACGCACCTTTTGACTTTCGCTCTATTTAAACTGCGAGTGCTCCGTCCCCTTGTGGACGTATTCAGTGAGGCTGCCATGGAAAAAAAAAAACATTGGCTAACTTGATGCCATGCTCACAAAACAACATTAGAAAGCAAGGCTGCTAACTTCACTAGTTGCCCCTCTCACCTTCCTCTAATTCCTGCTTTTAATGTTGCTGCCATGTCTATGAGAAGTATTTTCATTGGTAGGCTTTTAATTATAAATTTTGGTTGTTTTGTTGGAACATGCTTTGTGAATTTTCCATGCTGTTGATTTAAAATGATGAATATTGTTTATGTCTGTGTATTGTTGTTGTTCCTCCCCAAATGGGGCTCCATTGGCTCACTGTAATTGAGGGTAATGTTGTGTATTTGCTTTATTGATATGTAAACATGGTTGCTCTCTTGCATACAATCCATTTCAGTTCATTCATACCCCACTAGGCATTAGAGAATATTTCAACTCCCAATTTGGGGTTTAGATGACATTTAGATTTCCTATAAAATAATCTGCCACACTCGAAAGCATTCAATGCCAACCTTAAGCTCATTTCCATGTACTGATCTGATTTTGATATGAAAAAGTTGGTAATATCTCTGCAGAGGTCACTTGTTTCAGCATGTTGCTGCATGCAAGATGGATTGCTGGGTTTTGATTTTTCCATCTCAATTCAAAAGTCTACGATAATAATTTAAAAACACTGGTGTCCAGTCTGCACATTGAAGATGAATACAGGTTTAAGTAAATTTGTCTCATAGTCTGATGTGCCCTGCTGTGCTGTCCCTGTCCGTCTCTTTTTGCAAACTCTGCTGTACACTGCACACACTCGCTGCATCTGCTCATATAGCATTTTATTAGCTCCACCTCCACCCCAGCATCCACCTGTTGGCTCTGAGCTGAAGCTCTCTGGGGGGGGGGGGGAGTTTAATATCATCACTCCTAAGTATCTGCCGTGTTGAGCTCGCTGTGTCCTCGTGGGATGCGGTGGGGTCGTGTCAACTCAAATATCAACTCTGCTGGCATTATAAATCTGTTCCATGTGAGTTGGTTGACTGAATTATTCTTTTGTCTGATAGACTGCTAATACTGCCTGAAAAAACCCTGTAATTTCCCATGACAACACTTTGCACAGAGGCAATACAAAGGAATGCGAAATAATGGGATATTTGGCTGAATGTGCGTCTCAAAGAGTCTCTGGCATTTGGTCGGTGGCGGTAGTTGTCCAGTTTCCTGTCAGTCACTGTATTCTGATACAGCACATACTTGGATGGAAGAAGCATTGATAATGTTTGTGAATTCCAAGGAAATTGAAGTTGGTTGGAGGCTCCCATTGAAGCAGAACCTCTTCAGCCGGATGGAACGTCCAACTCCGAACAAAATATGCAAATTACTTGCACTCAGATTGTCTTGATTTCAGTGAGGAGGAAGTCGTTAAAGCTGCTGGCATTTTGAGATTGTACAGTGAAAGAGCTGCATTCCCCTTTTTCTTGAAAACAACAAGAAGAAGAATGGGGTCACACATTGTTTAATAAATCTGTGTGATTGCCGGTTTCCTCTTAATTATGAAAGGTTTTCCAGTGGTATTTGGGTCAATTTGTCTTGAAGTGAAGTTTGGGGAGGACGGCTAAGAGGCAGCCAGAAAAGAGATGCATGACTCCTGATGGGTGACTTTTTTTGAGTTTTAAAGCACACTAAATCTTCTGTTGATTCTAGATAGACTGCGCTGCACTTACTAAATGCTCGTCTGCCCTCTGGTGTAGAAAAAGTGTATGTTCCAACTTCAGCATTTCAATATGTCAAAGTATCATTTCTCCTCAATTTAAAATGTCCAGCAGTGTTTTTAAACACATGAAATCCTTGTTGATTCTTTTCACGGTATATTTGAACTAGCTGTGTTTCTGTCTCGGGAGTTCAAACATCTTTGTTTCATTTGCCAGATTTAATAGCTTCAAATCCAATCACAAACAGTTTTGTTTCCAGCTTGTTACTAATTGGCGTGTATTCAGTGTTTGTGACACTCATTCAACAACAGAGGGAGAGCAAATTGTTAAGAAGACTTGATCAGAGTAATTGCTGCCTTTCGGGTATCTGACTCACTCAACTTCATAACTAACATTTATATTTGTCATTCAGATTTCCCTTTTAGCTCATTTAATATTATAATACAACATATTAATATGTGAAGTTTGCACTTAAAGACTGAATTCATTCGATTTGGTGTCTTTTAGTTTTGAGCCGTTGGTGTGCTGCTGTTGGTATCAGCAGCAATAGCATTGGATGGGGCCAATGTTAAGACTGCAATGGTATGTGATGTCCAGTAGAGGGTGCTGTTGTTTCACTAAACTTGTGCTCTGATTACAGACGAATGAATTCAGCTTTTTCTCACTATGTACAGTATAAGGGGACTCTGATTTATCATCAAGGCTAATACGTCTTTTATGTGCTCGGATATATTCCAGCTAAGGACACAACTATTAAAATAAGTGTCATCTCTTCAGTTCTGTGAGACGTATTCTTTTTTTAATTGATCAAACAACACAGGACTCAGTTTTAATATCTTTGAATTCACTATTTAATTTTGTACATCTGGTCACAAAAAACAAAAACAATCCAGACTTGCCAACATCTCTTTCTCTCTTGTATTCATTCTCTCTCTCTCTCTCTCTCTCTCTCTCTCTCTCTCTCTCTCTCTCTCTCACACACACACACAAAATCACCACGCTCTCTTGTGCTATTTTCTATCTTTGATTCATCTCTGTTTTTATAACTTAGAAAATAATTTATATTTAAAAAAACAACATTGATTTTCATGGGCACTTGAGAGAGATGAAGCTCAAATGAAGGGGCTGGCTGACACATCAGTGGTTTTTTTTTTTGAACCGAAGTAAAGGGCAGGTGGGGTTGTTCAGAGTTTCGAGTTCTTCTCCCAGAAGAAAGAGTCATTTCGCAGCACTTTGGCCAATTTTTCATTGAACGGCATGTAGAAATCCCGCAGGATCTCTTTAGTGATGGGCAGCATGGGTCCCAGGTTTTTGTCAGCCGGCCTCCTGGTGTTTGACGCTGGACTTCTCGTGATCTCTGACTCTTTTTCTTTTGTCAGAGGCCCTGTGAAACACACACACACAAGCACTTCTTTCACATCCCTCCTTCCCGGGCCACTTCACATTTTGCCGCAGCACCGAACAAACGGAACAAAGATACAGTTAAAGGACTCTACTCTGTCACTGTGTGTATCAGCTGTGCTCTGAGCAGAAGATTTGACGCTCTGGGAGGTAATCGCATCTTGGCTGGTGTTGGCAGCTCTTTGAAGAGCTAAGTCTGAGCTTTGGGGCAACTCAACTGTGGGATGAACCAGTGAGACAAGAGGGCTTCCAGACTACAGGGCAAGACTGTATTTTGACTGCAGCACACAGACACTGGCCTGTTACTTAAAGCAATCTACTGTATACCCCAAGGAGAGGTCGATACTAAAAGTACTGTATAGAAGGTGTAAGAAAGCTCAGAACCTCATCTGAGGGACATTTCATTTTCTTTTCTAAGCTAGTGGGCAGTACACGACACAAGCACTTCAAAATCAACAGGATTTTCGAATGCAGTACATGCACTGCTCTTTGTTAACACGGTAGACACCAGAATCCCCTAATTACCTCCCTTGAGTACTTTTAACTACACGCCGACATGGCTTTTCACATTTCCCTACGTCTTTAGCGATCTGTTAATTGTATTGATCGGAGCCACCAGAGGGAATGATTACAGACCAGGATCTTATGTGGGGATGTGTCGCTTACTCACCCAGGTTGAGGAAGTCAAAGACTTTGTGCATTGTGTATTTCCTGTTTGAGGCATGGTCTTCCAACCGCAGGACCAGAATCTGTTCCCTGCTGAAGACGGTCAGCCAGTCCATTAAGTACACAATGTACAGGCCGACTTGCAACCTGACCTGAGGACACAAAACAGGAGAATTAATGTGAGATAAACTGAGCTCTATCAGAAGAAACGTCCTCCTCAGGGGAAGGACGCGGCGGGGGTGTATGCATGGGTTAAACTTCTTTCAAGGGGATGTACGAGGAAGACCGAGGGAGGTAATTCCACCAGCATGCTCTTTCATCTTCCCCTTGGGTACGGCTGGGTAATGCAAGGCACCGCGTGGGCATGTGAACATGTGCTGGTATCATGTGGTGTGTGTGTGTGTGTGTGTGTGTGGTTGAGGGATTTCAGAAAGATGAAGTTTCTTCTAGGATCGAATGATCTATGATGTTGTTGTATTTAGTTTTAACCCATCATTGTAATCCATTATGCGTTACATTTACAAAAAATTATAGAAACATTCGCAAGTAGTCTCTCAAATGTGAGGACGTTTTGTTCTCTGTTTTTCTCTGTTCTCTGGATTTTTGACTGTTGGTCAGAAAAGATGTCACCTTGGTAACTTGTGATGGGTGTGTCTCAAAATACATCTGAGACAATCCCCCAAAAAATACATTTGCCGTTGATCTTTTATAAGATTTCACAAGCGCGTTCGCAGGTAGCCTAATTGTTGTTGAAATGTATTTCCACATGGACTAATAACTCTGAAGATATATTGGTGGAGGACGGACAAGCGTGCTCTCAGAGGGCCATAAAGCTTGTCAGTGGCAGTTGGAGAGGAGGACCTCTGTGTAAGGCAGCCTGGAGGGGGAGCCAAAAGAGGACGGTCTCCTCCCCCTGCCAGTCTGCCTCAACGCACTGTGGAAAAAGCTGGTCGGGGGCCCAACACTGGGGCCCCAGCATTGCCTGACACTAAGACTTGGTCTTATTTGTGAGCAAGAAGGACATTCACACCACTGGTAAACTTGGTTTTCTAACACAAAGAGAGGCTGTAGACACTGCCAGGCTCGGTGGTTCAACAGTGTCGTTGACGCCAGTCCCTTTCATGAAGTCCGCCCTGCAAGCTTTAGCGTGTGCTAATGAAGTGTGGATTTCACTCCATCTGTCTTTTTTACTCCCTTTTCTATTTCTTTCTTCCCACCAGCTAATACGCTGGTGGCTACATTGCGGTCCTCTGCGAGACAAAAGCGGGAGGGGAGGGTGCACTCACTGGCATGGCGTTGTTGATAGTAGTGTTGTACACACAGGAGCGCATCGTGTACTCCGTAAGGCACCCTTCGAATAGCTGCAGCGACTCCGACACCTTCTCGTGGAAATCCTCCGCAGACTTGTTGGAAATACCGAAGTAAAGGTAGTCTGAGTAGAGCCTGCAAGACAACGGAGATGCTCTGTAAACAAATCTGAACCTGGGACCCGAAGATTTCACTTTGTTAAAAAGAGGACACATGACTCATTGTTTCCCAGGTTTTTCAGATACAGAACCTGTTTTCATCCATATTTTGTCTTGCATCAAAAATCTGTTTCCTGCAGCAACACATGCAGCAACTTACTGTAGTTTAAAGTCAGGCACAAAGTGAAGACAAAAACTTAACAACTTGGATAAATATGACTGAGCAGTCATCCTCGGACTGGACTGGATAGCTATTGCAGAAATAAATGATTGCCATTGAAATGATCCAGGATTGGGTACATGGGGATCACTTTTCATAGACTTGAATGAACAATATTTGAAATAAGTGGTCATTAAATCCGGTTTTAACGGAGTGCATTGATATCTGGCTGGAGATATCAATGATGTGCAACTAAAAGGGAATTGGGGATATGATAGCCTGGGACTGAAAGCCCCGGACTGTGAACTTTTGAGTATAAAAAATGCATGATATGGAGACAGATATTGACCCTGAGAATATATTTTATGGCAACATGAATAATCATTTTGAGTACTAATGAACAGTTTAATATAAAATGAATGCTACTCAAAGTAGTTCAAACAGAATGCCTTGCAGGCATTCAGCAGTAAGTTCTCTTCGACTCTGATAAAGGCATCATAATGAGAAGCATTTGACAGCCAGACTGAGTAAAAGGCAACGCAACGCCTGTGACAGCAGGCCTTTTGTTTCCTGTAAACACAAAAAAGGCATCTGTCTGTATCTGCAGTGTAAACAGCTATGATGGAGGCAACAAAGATGTCGCAGTGGGAGTCAGAGCTGTATCTGCATCGTTACCGGCATGCATTTTTAGTGCAGATATATGCAGGGGGCGAGGCAGTAAAGCGGAGATTACTTTCACCTTTCCACCGGGTCCCTGAGCATGATGATGAAGCGGGCATCGGGCTGCAGGGCGTGGACGAAGTCCTGGATGAGGAAGGGAGGCTCTCCCTCTGTGGTGTTGTTGTAGAAGTACACCCAGGCGTTGTTGTCCCACATAGTGGACGCGCTGGCTTCTCCTGCAAAAATGACAGCCATAGTGGTTAAAAATATAAACATGCACACAGACCATCATACAATTATCCAGAGGCGAAACAAAACATACACATAGACACATTTTCATAGTTTTTCTCACTCTTTGGTGTTGCGTTTGATGTGTGTAATTGAATACGCGAGGCTCATTGTCTCTGTTTTTTATATTTTTTTTATAGATTTTCACAATCTTTACAAGGCAGCGGATTGATTTAAACCATAAAAGTAAAAAGTAAGCCAAATATTTTATGGATCCAGTTTCTCGAATGTGATGATTTGCTTGTTTGTCTCTGTTTCATTATAATATTGTGAATTGAATATCTTTTGGGTTTCCGACTTTTGGTCAGACGTCATCTTTGACTCTGCAAATTATATAGACTAATAAATAAATAAATAATAGATCAATCAAGAAAATAATTGGCAGATTTTGATAATAGTTGTTGTTTAAAAAGACACTGCCATTTTAGTTTACAGTAAACAATACTCTCCTGGGACATTGACAGTACAGAAAATATCGTTAATTATGATTATGTTCCAAACTCCGTTATTTTTAATATTTAATATTTGCCTAGAGTTTTGTTTTATTGTTTTCTCAGATTTTTTGTAAGTAACTGTTACAAACAGATAAATTCCCCAATTGGTGTCTTCTGAAATTGAAACGATTGTTTCAACTTCTACATACAACTGCCTTTGAATCAAGGCTGGAACTAACAGACACAGCATGTTCCCAACATAGATGCGACAAGTCAATAAAACAAAAGATTCTAAAGCAAAAAAAAAAAAAAAAAAAAAAAAAAAGCAAGTGCATGTGACAACTCCAGCTGTGAGTAAAATTGCGGAAAGACTTGCACACAGTGGCAGCACTGTTGCTCATAAGGAGTCAGAAGACTTCATTTCTCCAACAATTTGAGAGCAGAAACTTTATCAGGCTGTGCTGAGACACGATATCCAGGATTCATTAGGCTGTCTCTGCCTTCATTATCCTCTTATCTGTGAAGTGAAGCTGTGATGTATTTGCAGGGAACACAACACGGGGGCCTTATCTGCCTCCCTTCCTCAGAGAAAGGGATTGATAGCCAGGACCTATTTTCTGTGATGACAACGGTGAGGGCCAAATGGGATCGCTGCTAATGCTGTCGTGCTTGAAATAATACACACTGATCAAGTCTGTTTAATGGTCTCGGTGTCCATTAAAAGGGCTTATTTTGCCCCCACGGGGGGGGGGGGGGGGGGGAGCCGTAATAGGGCAAACAAATGGCGGAGCCAGACCGGCGTGCCTCTTATATCCTGGCCACAGGCCTGCACCTTGCTGGGCTCTCCCAGGGTATCGTGTGAATACTGAGTGGGGCTTTGGCACACTCCCCCTCCCTCCTTTTTTACAATAATTATTTATTTAAAGAGGGAAACAAAACAGAGCGGCACGCTAAGCTGTGCTCAATGCACCAACTCTATCCGGTCTGAAAAGGCTATTGTCGAAAACTTAAATCAGTTTCTTCTTTGCAGTCGAGCAGTTCTTTGAGATTGCGTTTGGACGGTGGTAAAAGACAGAGACGGATGGAAGCAGGATATGCAAATAGAGGATGGAGGTTTGAAAGAGTTCTCCACCCCGCTGCGGATATTATTGCTGTCCTGACACACACACACACACACACACACAAAAAACAATGATTCCTTTTATACGGCACTTCAGTGAAGTGGCTAAGCGAAGCAGAAGGAAGTCCAGTATTATAAAGCTGTAAGGGTTGAGTCACCGGCTCTCTTAAGAACGAGATTGGCTGCTACAGAGCAGCGCTGTGCTTCAGCCTCACTACCTGCTGCTTTAATAGCAGCTTTGTAATATTGCAGGCAAAGTACCAGGCAAGTGACACTGTGACAGGTCTCCCCGAGCCAACTGCTATCGGCCGTATCCTGACGAGGGGCACCGAATGTTGTCGGTCCACGTTCCTCGCACAGATCACACTGGCAACGCATGACCTGAGTAACTAATACGATACAGCAGAGGGAGGTGGCTCAAGCTGTCCTGTGACATGATGTTTGACAAAACAGGAAGGCAGAGATTACACTGAACAGGAAATGTTTTGTGCAACTGCCTAGAAATCTGATTCGAGAGATGAGTGATAGACTGTGTTTTACACGCTGTCAAATGTGTGTTCTCGTATCTTACCTCTGACGTGTAATGCTCAAGATAATGATTCTGATATGGATCAGAAGGTGCTTTATTGTAATCCAGACATGGGAAGTTGCTCATTAGCACGTCATCCTGCCACCCAAAGTTTCACACGATGCTTTGCTTTGCTTGTTGTGAAAAGCTGATGTTTGATGTTTAGTTTCCGGGGGTTAAGTTCATCTTAAAACTATTGTAGAAATTATAAATGAAATTAAAAATGGGCTCAGTGTTTGATTGGGGTTGGACAAAAGTGATTTGTAAAAAAATGACGCTAGTGGAGTCTCAGATTCCAAATCCCTGCAGGCGCTGGAATAGGGGGGTCCTGAACAAGTTCTTTTGACCCCGACTGGTCTTAGTCCTTTTTAATATTGGGCACCGGCCTACTAAATCTACTTTTCACAAGCTACTTGATCTTTTGTAAAATAAGGTGCTCTATATTTAGCCGTTTGCGTCGAATTCCTCAGTTTTTGGGATCATTAACATGTGGCCCCTCCCCGAAGTTTACCCTCAACACGTGTCCTGCGCTCTCAATGGTTGAAGTTCATCAACAGGTCAGATATTTAGCTTTAGGTGATGCATCAATGAGCCTCGACGCTTTCGTCTTTGAACAGCGAGCACCGATTTGACTCTGATCTGGGGCTTTTGTGGGGAAGCTCCAATCGGCGAATGGAAATTCAGAGCTGAAGTCGTTTGGAGTGAACTAAGCGAGCCGTCTCAGTGGGCCTCTTTGACCCAACTGTGTATGTGTGGATCAACTGAGCCTCGCTCCCAGTGAACCACCGAAACAGAGAGCAGAGGAAAGAAGCAGCGTGCCCTTAAATTAAACCAAAACATAGTGGCATCGTGGTTTTTTTCTGTTCATTCAACTTAGGGGAAAAATTATAATGGGAAAACCCTAATTTCTATAAATTGCATCCACATTTTTATCAAGTTCTACGATTGTGTCTGTGTTTTTTTCACATTGTGAAAATTATAGGGCCCTAAGTTTATCTGGAGAATGTGACTCCTGAAACTAATGTGATGCGTTCAGCTGGACAACACAAACCACTCAGAGAAAGGACAGGAACATATTAAAATATGCCAATTTTGCCCTATTTCGGATCCTTCGACCCAGGACATTGGACTACATTTATAATAAATCCCTGCAGAGGCAGACTTTATAAGTTTGTATTTAAACCATGTAAACTAGTGCCCTAAATGCAAATGATGGAAAGTATCGAAGTGGATAGCTAGTCTTTTTGTTTTTTTTAAAGGGGGAATACCAGAGTCTATAAAAGCACCGCAAATAGTGATACAACCCTTATTTGTCACCAGATACAGCAGTTACTGCGACTCATTATCATTACTGGCCAATCCAAATGACGCATCAACAAAATAGTTTCTACATTACAGATCCTGTGGTTGTGACACTTGCACGCCATGTTTTCAGTGATTTATTTGAAGCTTAACGTCTGCTCTGGCCATTGGTTACCATATGGAAAGAAAAGTGCATACATTTGATGATCACAGGAAACTGAATTAGTGAATTAGTTTCGCTTACCTATGATGATGTTGGGTTGGCTGGGGCTTCCGCTGGCATTCACTGTGAGGTTTCCCTGGATTTGGTAAGCAGCCTGATCGAACAAGTCCAGGTAGTCCTCCACTGGGTACCGATCATGAAAGCCCTCGCTCAGACGGATGATACCTGAGGGAGGAAGAAAATCTTCTTAGAGTACAATAACATCTCTAGTGCATGTTAACTTTTGATGGCAAGTTATCAGATCGTATCTGATAACTTGAGATCAGACATGGTGTGTATCCATCAAGCATGTTTTTTCTTCCTGCCTGCCCCCTCCTCTCCATGTGTGTCTGTGATCACTCTGAAGGAGGTCATTGGGGCTCCTGTGTTGTCTTGACTGTGGGGTGACCAAATTAAATCCAAGTTCTAATCCAATCCAAATTCAGCAGGGAATACCCTCCCTGTTCAATTTTCCCTGTTTCCAATTAAAGGGCTGACGTGAAGTTTGTGCTTTTTAAATGCAGGACGAGAAAATGTGTTTTCCATCCGTGCTGTTGTGGTCTGCAGCCTGATTACAATTTACCAGGCAATTGTGGGGATTCAGGGTCTGA
The DNA here is from genome assembly GCF_050575085.1 of Anarhichas minor. Lineage (NCBI taxonomy): Eukaryota > Metazoa > Chordata > Actinopteri > Perciformes > Anarhichadidae > Anarhichas > Anarhichas minor. Next base: position 15,698,202 of record NW_027466463.1, read on the forward strand.
TTTAGGAGTATCCATGCAGCATGAGGATAATGAGGTAGCTCAGGCATCTGTTACTTTCAGTGATGCTTTGATGAAAACACCGTTCTCTAGCTAGCAGGAAAACATGATTAGTAAACTCTCCAAACATCCAGCCTGCATCTTTGCTAATCCAGAACGGTTACACTTGTACGAGGTGTGATGGCACTTGTATGTGTGTGTGTCTCACTTCAGGGCTTTGTTTTCATCCTTTTTGCTTTTCAATATGAGTGAAGCGTCATGCAATTTTCAAATGGCCTGTGTTTCTTGATGGGCACTGTATACGGCAGGCTCGTCTGCCGAGATTCAAACCGCTCCTTTTAAAAAGTTACATGTGACGCGGATCACACCCAATCACCTTTTCACTGAATCGGATGTGTGGAGCCTCGAGGGGGAATGAAATAAATAAAGTACAAAACAAGACCATTTGAAATCAAAGTGTTCTCAAAGGATGTCTTAAGAGAAAAGTGCTGATTATCAGCACATATAGCTCTAAGTGCAACACTATAAGGGAGAGAGAGATAGGAAGAAGGAAAGTGGCAGCAAAGATGAAAGGATGAATTTGGGGGGGGGGGGGCAATAACTGAGAGGGACCTATGTCCTTGGGATACAGCTGCCTTTGCTGCTACGCAACATCACAGGCTGCAAAAAAAAAACACGAGCACAAGGCAGACAAATTGAGGCAAACAACTCATCCACATCCCGCAGCTTTATGAGGTTCAAGTGATTATCAACTCAAACTGAACATCTCATTAAAATAAGTATCGCATGCGGACTGATCAATCCAGCAGTTAGGTTTCCGTTAGTCTCAGAGGGATTAGTGGCGTAGTCAGCAACTGGATGAACTTCAAAAGGATCATTTTGGCTACGACGATTGGGGTTAAGCCTCCTTGTGATTTCTGCGGTGAGAATTTAGATGAAATTTTCAGAATTTCATCTAATCTGCTTCTGATTTCATAATCAGAGCTGACTTTGAACAGATCGCTGCCCTACAGTTTAACTGCTGCTCTTCACATTTTTTCCTTCTTCTAGTATTTCTTCAGAAATGCAGACACACACACACACACACACACACACACACACACTGACTCACACTCATGATGCCTGCCTCATGAGCTGCTGAAGATGCTCCATTATGCCTGAGTCTTAATGGCTCTTTCAGTTATAAAAGAAAACAAAACGCAGGATAGGTGTTGAGAAGAACGATTTGCCTTCTTTAGAGAGCAAAAACACAACACAGAAAAAGGAGAGACAAGACTCGAGGCTTTTTTTTGGTATCATTTGGTAAACGTCACCAAATCAAACCAAATGAGCAGCGCAACAAAGCATCTGCAAGACAAGTGAGGGGTTGAGGGGTTTCCACTTCAACCAAATGCAGTCGCACTCTCAGCTCTCGCATGGCTTTTTAAATCCCATCTGTGGTGGTGCGGTGGTTCTTTTAACGTCACAGATGCACACGGTGAAGCAAACACATGATGGCATCCACACATTGAGATGACAGAACAGCCCTTCGACCAGATGTCTGCGGCGAGGCGGCTCGTACCTCTCCACGCACAGTTTGAGGGGTTTATCTCTTTGTTTGGGGAAATTCACATATTACCACCTGTTCAAACTCCATGAAAACCAACAGTGTAAGCCAGGATTGTGGCAGTAGGGTGTGTGTGTGTGTGTGTGTGTGTGCGTGTGTGTGTGTGTCTAAAAAGTCTGAACTGAAACGTGCCGGTGATTATGTGTACAATGCATAAGTCTTCACCAGCTCAACTGGCAAATATTCCCTAAAACTAGAGAGAAATACCGTCCTGAAGTAAACCTCTAAGTGTTGGTAAAATATGAAACGGCTCCCTCATAAAATGAAATGATTTCCTGTCTAATTAAATAAATAGATGATGGCTCTGTATAAAAAATCCATGGCGTGCAAAGAGAGCAGTCAGAAAGGTGTAAAATAAAGCAAGAACTATAAGCTGAATGAAGCAAAGTTCATGGTGGTGAGATATGTTGCGAGTGTATTTGAGAGCAGGAAACAGTGCGCCCACACATGTGGGTTCAAAGTGTGCGAGGAGGCTTCATGTGCTGTATTTGTCAAGCGTTCTTTTCAAGTCCCTTCCGCCACAGAGACAAATCTGTGTCTCAGATGACGGAGAGGAACAGTTAGTCTCGATTCTTTCTCGTCCTAGTTGAGTCATTAATGAGCACAGCCACCGCAGGAGCTCAACCATCGGTGTACGTATGAGAATGGGGAAGTGGCAGCGGTAAGATGTGATATGACGATGGCGTACAGGAAGGGGTAAACGAAAAAGATGACTATTAGCATTCGAAATGTTGAATGTGCGAGGCAATGAAGAAGTTAAATACACCATTAGAGCTGTAGGTTCGGGGCCAACAACTCTCAGGTAGAAAATAAACAGTTTAACTTTATTCTCATGCACAGCACAAAACGGGGTGTTGAATATTCATTTCTCGGTTAATTGCATTGGGAGATTGAACTGCGTGCATCGGAGATACTTAATTCATGTCACATTCAGGGCTCACAACCAGCTAGGTTTCACATTATAAAAAAAAAAGAATAACTGCGGGTGTAGTTTTTGGTATTTGATGTCGCAAAATTGTCAGTTTGACATGGTGTGAAATTATCAGTCAATATCCAAAGGACTCCACAGTTAACTACTGAAATGTATATAAATTATGCAATTTAGTTTCTACAAAACACATCTTCACAATATGATGACAGCAAGTATACAGGAGATAAAATGCTTATTAAAAAAAGACAGGTTTGCCTTTGAGGCCGAGACCCCTTCAAACGTCTGTCACCGAGTGCTTCTCTGAAGCCCCCTGAGGCATGGCTCTACCAAAATGACGTACTGTAGAGAGTCACGTTTCACACTTTAAATGCTCTCGGGCTCTCATTATTGTGTAACCAGCCTGAAGGCCTCAGCCACAGCAAATTACAGTTTTCTCTACTCACCAAACCTCTTGCGGGTCCACCAGTGTGGCTCTTTGAATGTGGTGAACTTGACGTCTGGGTGCAGCCTCAGTCTGTCGTACAGGTCCGTTGTGCCACACTTTGGTTGGCCGATGATATAGAAGTATGGAAGGCACCGCATGCGGTAGAGTTTCCCATCGCGGTGATACAAGTGTTCTCGGAAAGTGTTCCTCAAGTGCTGAAACACCGTCCGGAAGCGCCTCGAATAGCGTGCGTACAAGTTTGTCCTGTAAGGGTCCGAGGTGATATTCCCAGTGTATTCCTCATACCAGCATGGGTTCTTGACGCTAGGCAGAAATTTGCGTGGGATAGCAGAAAACATCTGTAAAAAGCAATGAAAGCAGGCTGAATTAAGCCACCGTACTACCCAACCCCCATAAAAACATTTCAGACAAAGCCTTCTGTAACCCTTGAGATCATCAATGCTACGGCTGCACGATGGAAGATAAACACATTCCAGTCATTTCACAGACTCATTAAAGGAAGAGGTTTGCTTCAACAGTTTAATTTATGCAGGCCACTGTTTTGGCAGGTGTAGGCAAACACCATCTGTGTGTGTGTGATCCAGCCGCACGTTCATGACAAGTTTGAGCAGGAGGATACAATCTCTAGAGGGGCAGAGAGTTGGCATAGATGCGTAGACACAAGTGAGTGCACATATGTATGCACACACAGTGCAGTCAGACAGTATTTGGGAAATGGCCATTTTTGTTGTTTTATATATGCCCGAAAAATAGCTATTATTTATTGTTAACCCAGTATGGATGTGGACACCCTCAGCACTTAAAATGTATAGTTTTCTTGTTTCATTTGGAATACAATGTGCTGGATTCATGCAAAAAAAATTATAAAAAGTGAATCTCTCATAATACTTTCAAACAGTAGTGTCCATGAACACCCACGCAGCCTGCCCTGAGCGAAGCAGATTCATCCTCAGCAGTAGAAGTGAGGCGACACGCACGTTTCCTATACCGTCTTTTTGTCTTCACATATCACAAGTGTTTCTCGGTGACCAAACAAAGGCCCATGGTCCTGTGACTCGCCCGCAGTCTGTGAGACGCGGCTACTTTGAGGACAATTAATGCCGGATCCGTCCACAGACGTGGTATTGATTGTCCCGCGGCCACACTCTCCTATTCATTAGCTGGTTCAATAAGAAATTAGTTATGTTGCAAATTAGCCCTAGCACAAGCCATTATCATTAGGATTAACAATTAATTGAACCAGGCTTCGAGGTGAAACGGACACTGTGAGAAAGCCACAGGACCAGTGTGTTGGAAGACCGCGGGATGACTTTGAGCTTTAAATCCCTTGCGCAAAACAATTGGTAGAGACATGTGCAATTATCTGGTGTGACATGAAGTGTTATACAAGGCTTTCAGAGCAGTTTTATCTCTTTATAAATTAAATTAGAAACTGCAACCAGTGGGGAATTGCAACAATGTATCTGTATTGAACCCGGTGTAGACGGCGCGTAGGCATGAATACTGATTTGACTCACCTTTTCACTTAGCATTTAATTATGCTTCAAGACACATCTGAGATTGTCAATTAAAAGAGAGATCAATATCAGCCTGGGACTTGTTTGTATTATGATTAAAATGGAGAGATAACATTTACACTATAAAACACTGAGGTATTCATTACGGAAATCAATCTGATAACAAAATCTTTCTTTTTGATACAATTTGCATCCTTAATATCTCTTTTGAGTACATTAGGATGGATATACTCACATGTGGTTCACTGTTAACCAGCGCTTTGAGCTCTGGGAGCTGTCGACTGCTGCGAAACTCCACTTTGGATGTGATTGACTTCACTACCAGTTTCATATGTGCGTCGTCCTTGACTGAGGAGAGGTTGAAGGCAAAAGGTCCCGGGCTGACCAGGCTGCTGAAGTGGTAGGGCGAAGGGGTGAGGAGGAGACCCTTCTTGTCCCCCGTCAGAATGTACGAAGCCATGATGAGGAACGTGACGGCCAGGCCGAACAGGAAGCTGTAGAGGCGGATCTTGCGGAAGCAGCCCAGCGTGCTCCAGCGCCTCGGCAGCTCCCGCTTCACCTCCAGGACCGCGAACAGGTTCACGGGCGTGTCGTCCACCTGCAGGAGCAGCGGCCTCTTGCGGTAGTCGTCCACCGCGGAGCCCAGCAGGCTGTATTTGTAGTCCATCTGCGTCATGGCGTCAACAGCCCGCGGGTCCCAGGTATCACGGCTCAGAAACAGGGGGGCGTTATGGAGCAGGATCCAGTGGGACAGGAGGTTTTGGGATGGTGGAGTGGCTGACGGTTGATGTCCATGATGGGTTGTGGAGAACAGCCCACCTCATCAACAGACGCCCGCCTGTAGTAAGAGGAAAAAGACAAGTCAGCTACATTGACTCACTGTTTCATGCCTGGGCTGATGCAGCAACTTCTAAAACCTCAAAAATATGTCAGAAAAGCCTTTCTTTCCACCCACACTTGTCTGTGTAACCGAGGCTTCCTGTTTCTCATTCACAATAACTGGAAGAGGCATCAGATATTCCAGAAGTTTCATTGACTGTGACAAAGAATAGACTCCGTCACATCCTGATCAAATGCTGACTTGCATTTGTGTATCTGCTCCATTTTGGGAACCAGTTTCGCAACCAAGGCCAGGCACTGATTGAAGTTCTTTCCATTTTTCAAGGCATGAAATATACATTTCATACCTCAAGAGCATGTCATCACATCCCTAAGTCTCAGAAAATCCCGATGACAAAATAATGCCTCTTTGTGAAAGCAGTCAAACGATTCGATAGCTGAAGGGAATTTCGCTTTAACCTCTGTACTGCCGCAGTTCTAGCCATATAACCTCAGGCTGAACAAAAGAAAAAGATATTGACAGTAGTGGAAAACGATGACGGGAATGTGTCTGCTCTGAATATTGACGAATTAGATGAAGTGCCACCAAGAAGTAACATTTCATCCTGTAAACCATGTCTTGGAAAATGGGATTTTGATTATTAATTTCCCAACAATCGCGTTTTTGTAGGGTCAAATAAATTTCACTGACTTCCTCTTACACTTCCTGTTTTAATCAAACAGCAAACAGCAACACCCTCCCCAACCTCGCAGCCCATCCTCGCACCCTCCCTGTGCAACAAAGTCACAATGTGGAGGGAGTGATAAGGACGTCAGGACGAGGGATGCTTTCAGCCTAGAAACTACGAGGCTGTGTGTCAGACTCTCCTGGGGAGAGACACGAATATAAGAGAGACCCGGTCTGGACCGGAGAAGAGATTATACTATCAGAAAATGGTATTCCTCACTGGGAAGTCACATGGATCAACAGTCGCCCACAGATAAAAGGGAAGGGCCAATGTCTAAAGGGTGAATGAATTGGGGATCTTTTGATGATAATGCTCCTGCAGCAGCAACGTGTAGTTTTATCCTTGAGGCTTTCTGTGTCTCTGGAGCTGAGCCAACATGACAGCAGTGAATACAATACGGCATAATGACAAATAGCCAGCAGAGCCGAGGGTCTGGGACACTTGTCAAAGGATGCGTGGGCTGCACGGGAATATGGCTGAAGCCTCGAAACTGCACGGATACAGGCATGAGGTTGACGTATTTTACACCTGCATCCGACTGGCATACATCATCAGACGAGGGCTCTATGGAAGTGAGTCATCGCTCCTCCTCACGGCGGCTGATATTGTCTGCCCGCCACCACCGCCCACCGCCGACACCCTTCGCACAACTCTGTATTCACGGAGCTCGCGGCAGAGCCGATAAGAGGAAGGGAGAGCGCCTGCCTACCTACCTGCTCAAGCAATGTCATTTACCCCCAGCTGGGCCCTCAGCGTCACCCGACAGCAACAGTCTCTCCAGGAGACAGGTGGAGAAATAACAAGCCGCGCTCTGAAAAGACTGACTTCCAGCCCTCAAGATGTTGAAAAGGGGAGCTGTGGAGTGACTGCTTCAATGCAAGAAGCTGGAGCCACTGTCAGATACTGACATGTTTTTTTGCTTTTAGCCAGGAAATGAACCCGTTTTTGGAGCAGGATTGTGTTTAGCACTTTCCCAAAAAACAGATAAATACATATATATACATATACATATGAGTGAGAGTAATGGGTTGTAAATTACACTACTTTAATTAAAGTTTGCATGTCAGAGATGGTGTATCAGTGCTTGTGTTGGATAAATGTTCACCACAACAAGTCTTCTTGTTATTTGAAATAGTCTGTAATGGCATAGGGTCCCATTTTTAAACAAACTCAAAATGTTCTTGCGTGATGAAAGCTCCAAAAAAGACTTAAGAGGTTTGCTTTTAACAGAAATGTAATTACTGCAGGTCGGATGTCCTGTTCCGTCACAGAAACGGACACTACAGTGTGTAATCAAAGCGCTAAAAGTAGGATGACATTTTCAGGATTGCACTTGAGTAACAAGCCCACTGTTTGCTATTGTTGAACATATGCGCTCATCTGTAGTCGTCATGCCATTAGCACTTATTGACTGTGTGTCCTTCATCAAGGCTGAAGTCAATGAGGTGCTCATGCTCAAGGCTATTTAAAATAGGGGGAGGAAGAAGAGGGCATGAAGGTAAGAGAGAGAGAGAGAGGTAAAAAACTAAGTATGAGAGAAAGAGGAAACAGAGGCCGTGTCATTGACGAGAGAATGTTACCCTCAAGGGAACCCGCATCTAAATCAATCAGACACCTAACTGTAGCAGTGGGCGACTGGCAGCTTGACAGTTCTGTTCTATTCATAAAGCAAAAACGTCGCTCCTGTCCATCAAACATGATGAAACAGCTGAACTAAAACAGAAATATGGCTGAAGGGCGGCGGACAAAGAGGACACACAGTTGCATCATCTACCTTTTCTGCTGCCAAACCTTTAAATAACAGTAAAAGTATTGTTTTTCCCGTTGGAGATGGATGTTTTTGACATTAATTTCTGCCCCTCTAACATGATTTAGTGCCTCTGACCACGGCTTGTAGGAGAAAGTTGTTGCTATTTCTAAAATGTATTAGCATGCTAACCTGCAAAAGTTCAAAGTAATTCTTAATGAAACAGTCACTCGATTTATTAATATATTCAACTCAAACTAATTAATTGGTTATATGCAAACCTGTTGGTCATGGGTCCAAACTGGACATGAAGTGAGTGCATCCAATGGGCTTTATAGAAGAGGGAACTTAGACCGTTTAGTATGGAGGTTTTTTTTTGGATTGTTTCCAGGAATGACTGTTTTTCCTCGGAAATTGTATTTGAATGTCTTAATTGGTTATGAACTAATCTGTCTTTATGAGGGACTTACAGTTTAAAAGCAAAGGGTAGAAGCTCCTCATGGGAGTTCATTGGTGGAGTTGAAAGTTGATTCAGTTCAGGAGCAGATCTGCTGGCAGCTTATTGCTTGCTGCCCAATAGCCAGGAAGCCTAGCATTGGTTTTCTTGACCGATTAGTTTTCCAAAGTTTTTTTTCCATATCTCACCAAACCAGCCTGAACAGTTAGTCTGATGTTTAAACTATAAAAATAAAACTGGGTTAAGATTGCTCTGGTATCCGTGTGTTCTCCCTCCACCACTCGGCTTATTAGAAAAGAAACCTGTAAAGGTTTGGCCGTCAAGATTATAATAATATATAAAGACAAGCAAGCAAAAACCATAAACCTTACAAATTATAAACTCTTTTATAAAGCATGCCTTATTAGAAACTGTGTGGCAGAAATATCACTGGCTCAGGGAGTCTGCAAGTCAGAACGTTGCAAGTAAGTGTCATCTGACTGCAGAGATCAAACTCATTGACCACGCAGATAACTCAAATTCATAATGATTGTGATTAACTTCAAAGACTCTGGCATAATGGCCTGCACGCTGTGCTGATACCTCCCTCACTGCGTGGTGCAAATGGAATTGCCACGGCCTTAATAACTCATCAGGGGGAGACCTCTCTGTACTGTCTCCGCCTGTCAGTCAGAGACGGATCAGTGAAACAGGCAATCAGAAAGATTTGTTTAAAGCCTGCCGTCTGCTCCGCTCCTAGCTGTCCATCTCCGGTCTGGAAAAACCAAACCAGTCTCAAACACTGGCAGCTAATTGGCGTTCTCTTGTGTACCTTTTCTTCTCCGCTGATCAATTCCTTTCTTTGTGTTTATCGCTGTCAGATTGATTATTTGTCCAACAAAAGCGGTGGAGATGGACAGATTGTCTTTTATTGTAAAAAAAGCATGAATCGAAATCTTTTGTTGTTAACTACAGTTAAGTCCATCTGTTTTAGCAAATCAAATTTCAAACTGGTTCTATTACAGCTTTTCTCATGCTGTGGATGTGACAATTTGCTTTCTTTGGCATTGATTGGGGAGACACAATTGGTAAAGTGGTGATGAAAACATACTCGACTTCACTTGTAAGGAATATTCTTCTACTTTTCCTATTCTGCTCATGACTTGTGGTCATATTCCATAGGTCGGTAAATGCTCTCAGACAATAGGAATGACAAAAGACACTCCACAGCCCTTAAATCATTCATTCCTCAAACCGCAGCGACGCATGATCATTATATACCTGGCTGGAGACGCAGTCTGCGCAGTGGAGAGCACACTGTCCTACTTCTTAGGCTCACTGGTATTTCTGATGGGCCCCTGAAATACCCTTTTTGTTTGGATTCAAAGCAAAGCGCCAGCTCACTCAGGCCACGTAGAAGTTACTGCTTCATACCACAGAATATTGTTAAAATATCTTAGTTATCCCCACAGACCTCCCTGTGTTGTTGTCTTCATCTTAGACGCTAACCCATTCACAGTGGGACTCGGATGTTTCCTACTTCTTTTCTCTTTGAAAAATGGTGCAGGAAACTCTTGAAGACACTGTGTAAGACAATTTTCCTCTGACATATGTCTTCTGGTCCTCTGAGGATGGACACATATGCAGAGTATATTTTAATGTCCTTAGATGTTAACATGGCATGAAAAGCTTAAACTTGACTCATCTGCAGGAGCAACAGGCAGCTTAGAGGTTGAAGACTTTGAAGCAAAGCTATATGAGGTTTCCCACAGAGACGAGAAGTTCAAGCGCGCCTGATCCATATTACAACGAAGAGTTATTGAAAAATGATTAAAGACAAATGAATCATTGGATACCCAATTTATAATCGCAAATTAAATCAGAGATGCATGCATGGTGGAGGAAATCGAGATGTAATTGGACAAAGAGTGAAGATATGGATACTCTGTAGATGCACAGTATGCTTTGCAAATGCTGCACAGAGAAGGTGATGTACCGACTGATAGGCCTGTTACACTAACACTATATTGACTATTGATTTATTGTACCATATATGGACATGACCTCAATTATTTTTATCTTATTGACTCATTGTACGTTATCTGGACATGGCCTCGATCATTTTTGCTGAGCGGGATATTGCCCGTTTTATTTGCATGCTTGCTTGTTTACATAAGAAAGTCGGCGATCATTTTAGCCAGCATGAATAAACGGCAGCCTTTTCCCTACATTGTCGTTTAGGGAATGTTGTTTTATTGCAATCATTTCTGGGACAATATAGCGTCTTTACAAAATGTGTTATCCTGCCAGGCAGTGATTATCCCTGAAACATCGTGCAGGTGTGCAAAGTGAGTGTCACAGTGTTGCTTCCTCCCTATACAGACATGAACATTTTCTGATAGACTCTGTGTCTGTATGACAAGTAGGAAAAACAGATTAATTCAAGTAAAATGTGCGCAGCATAAACAACAACCTGCTCCTTGCTTGCCTTTCACGACCATGTAGCCAGAGAAAAGAGACAAAGCAAGCGAGCTCTGCAATTTAGCTACAGTCGAGGTGTGGAGGAATATAAACATGAGCACAAACTGACGGGGACTGAGAGCCCTGTGATGAAAAGACTTGGGAGACCTTGAGAACAGAATAGCACATTCTGTCCACAGGGTCCTTGTGTGCAGCTGCCCAGGAGTACTCTCGACCTACTCTCACAGGCTGATTTCAACCATCCGCCGTAATACTGAAGAAGCAGTTTGTCATTCAGGAACAAGCCATTTCCCCTTTATGACCACTTACAGATTCTGCAAAGCAAATATGCAACAAAAAACCCCCCTGAAGAATCGAGTAAACTGCTAATGACTTCAGACTGTAAGCAGAATATCAGTACCGCCCGCTTACTCGGGCAGTTTACCTTTATGGCTTTTTCTACACAAAGAGCTATAATGAGCTGACTGTAAAAGCCAATACTAGCTGAAGGGCTGTAAACATGCATTTAATGCGTGGTCTCTTCTGATAAACAGTCTGTTCATCCTCTCTGCCGTGACCCCTTAACATTTCCCAAAAAGACGGGAAGTGGATTTTGGTTGGCGTCCACCAAAAACACAGGAAGTACCGTCGGAAGGAAGAACAAAGAAGGGTGTCATCGCTGTGTCAGCTGCAGGAAGATGTTTTTCCACCAGGCCACTCACAATAATTAAAGTTCAGCGTGAGGCCACTGCAAGGGTGGTGTAGCCATGGGACTGAGCCCGACATGTGACGCTGAGGCAATCTTGTGATTGGTTAAATTGGGCTGGTGATAAATAGCTGCTGATGACACTGACACTGCCTCCTCCAGTATCAAGGCTATTTTATTTTGCAGAGGGGATCTTAAAGGGACAAGAGCTCTCTCCATAAACTGGGGATAGGTGTTATGTGCACCCATTTTTAAAAATGCATCTTAACAGCTCGCTGTAGCTAGTTCTTGTTCTATTGTTTTAAAACTGATTTGCCTATGAAACTATTTAGAATAAGACCATTATCTTGTTCTGGAGACTGTTTTTGATGAAGGATGAGTACTATTACTAATACGTTGCGTTTCCTGTGGCTGCTTCACAGTAAGAGTCACTGTGTGTTTCGGAAGTAAAACGCTTTAATGTGACGCACCTGCAGTAGGAAATGTTCGGTTTTCATTAGAAGTTACTTCGTAAAGGAAGTGGGCAGTTAACAGTGGGGTTGTTATTAGTGAGATAAAATTAAGTAGGATTACATGCGTGTAAATTTCCTGTGAATCCTTTGTAAAGACAATCTGAATCCAGCACGTGATTGGCAGACTCCGCCACAACCAAAAAAGTAACTACTAGAGATGTAAATGGTATCAAAACTGGGGTTTGATTTGGTTTCAATCACAAAAATGATAACGTACTAAGTGTTAATGTCTCCAACACAAGCAAAGGTTATGTTTCCCGCTGCAAGAAAATATTAATCACTGAACTATACAGTAAATGAGGTCCTCGTGTGATGAGGACATCTCAAAAAATGCTTCAACTAACAATGGGGAGATATTGCAAATGAGTGAACAAGAAATGGTTAAATCTTCACACAGGTTTTTGTACTGTTGATTTTTTATTTTTTTTAAATCCCATTTCAATCATCAAAATAAATACTTGTCATAAATGCATGATAAAAATGGAAAATTATGAGCCTTATCTAGTTTCTGTTTAAATAAATCAAATCAATTGGAAAAGGCACCGTTTGTGCGAATAAATGAAGCAAGCTACTGAGGCGTGAAATTACTCCGTACAATAGCTTGGGAGCACAAGATAAACATCTGGAAATAGGATTGCATTGGGCTACGATGAACCACGAAGTCCACTGATAATAGAGCGAGCGGGAGCCCCTGTGACCTGTCAAATATGCCACTTCCTGCTCCAGTGCCCCCAGGGGGCTGCAGCCCCATCTCATCATGTAAATCACAATCATGTAACCCGAGCAAGAAAGAGAAGATCGGTATTCACTGTGGCTCAGAGTGGATTTATTCGTCATATTACCCGGGGAGAAGTCATCCATCACATTCCGTCAGATCACACACACTGTTGACCAAAGATCAAGAATCTAATCTCCAGGAAGTCCCCCCCCCCCAGGAGACCAGAGGACCTGACCGTGACCCGACCGAGGAGCCGCCGGGTCAAATTATCAACACAGCCTTTGGACGATTTCGCTGCTGCGGATGGTGGCGAGAAATGTGGCCTCTGCCCTGGATTCATAACTGATGCTCAGCTGGGATCTCAGGCGGAGTCCCAGTTCAGCACTTTCCTTCATCTTTATCTTTTATTCATTATTATAATTTCACTGGCAGCCTCCCACAGACTGGGCTCCTTCTAAAGGTGGATAAGTGCTTATGATGGTGTCATTAAAAAGTGCGGAAAACAATGGCTGCTACTTAAATTATTGATTGCAGTATAATGGGTATGTTATGAAGCACATGGGGTACTCTGGTCTCTACACGGAACACTTACTCTGATGCTAAATTGGGACTTAAAATGCTAATGTGGAGATTAGAGGAAAGGTGAAAGGTCATGTGTCTTATCTGGGATGGGAGCCTACTTTACATCAAATTATGAATAAACAATTGTAATTTTGATAGAAGAACTGCATTTCCAACGCGATAAACAATCGGGGATTTCTGGTGTGAACGAAAAAAGGAGCTTCAAGTTTGAGGGGCATATGTAAAACAGTGCTGTGTTCGCACAGCAGCTTCCAATGAATAATGCATCAGGACCAACTTGGATGTGTCTCTAACTTATTATCTAACTTCAGAAAATGTATACTCCGATGAATTCAAATAATTCCGGAGACATCCTTGCGTGTATTTCCATATTTCTCCTGCCACGGTTGGAGATCTTTTTGGTATAAGATCTTTCAGTGATCCTCCAGTCACTTTAATTTAGTTTCTCCATTTTATCTTTTGTCGAGCTTTCTGTGTCAGTGGTCAGATGTTTTTTTTTTCTTTTGTCTCGTAAAATATTAATCTGTATTGCTGACAGATTTTGAGATGTGGGTTGAAAGGGAAGACATCGGAGAGACGGAGTTAAATAATGCTGACTGACAGAGGAAACTTATTGTGAGTAGGTTGTGGGGGGGGGGGGGAGCAAAGTGAGTGAGAAGTCGTGAAATATCACCTGGATTCTTGGGCGCTCAGTGTTGCGTAGGAGGACTGTTTTTGTTTTTAGATTTGTGAAATACGTGCCAATCGGTTACACATCCCCTTAAGGTCCATTTTTCATGTTTTAAATCGCCAATAATGTGGGTGGCAGCTTGAAACATTTATATCGAGCACCACTAACAACTCGGCATCAGAACTGTTTTCCTAGAAGGTGGCAAACAAACAAAGCTTCCCACAAAACAGTCCAACTAACAAGTGAAAGTGTCATTCAAAAATAATTGAGGTGAAACAATTGATGCTAGAATTTGTCCTTTTACCTTATCTGACTTCTTCCTTTCGGACGAGCAACTTGTCATTTGTTCGACACTCTAGCAACACCTGCAGCTGCTCGCCTCCTCACTCTCTTTATGAGACCTGACAGGCAGTCTCTCTACATGTGGACCAAAGTTCAATCTTCCTTTTTGACAAGAAGCAGACAGAGCTGGGGGGGGGGGGGGGGGAAAGCAGTTGGTAATTAATCCAATGGGAATGTTTACTCTTTCCAGTGGAATGCCTCTGAACCCACAGTGCAGCATAAATGGCAAAGATCCAAATCGGCTTACAGAAAATTTAGGGGAAAAAAAGTAACACTTTTTGAAAAATGTTGTGGCTCGGACTTTCAAGGCTATATTTACCATTATAAACAATACTGCAATTATAGGGTATTTTTCCATCCACATGTTGTTGCCCATTGACACTCATTGACATTTGTAGGACACATCTGTGAACTTGTTCTGTGCTCTGGAATCACACTGCACTTAAAGTTGCTAAACCGCCACTAAAATGTGCCTTTACGGCGCATCTGTGCAACATCTAAATAAAGTGTGTACTTCGGTAAACTCTGGGCTATCATGAGAGCACAATAAGGTCGAGAAATTCCCAACGGAAGCCGGGAACAAAAACATCAAACATGAGTGACTGATACTGAAAAAAAAAAAGAGGAAGGTAATCCATTAAATGGAGAAATGAAAGTAATCCGAGAGGTTTTCACCTGACAGTGCTGTCGTTCTTCCCAGTGGTGACTTATTATTCAGGTGGCTCCAGCTTGGGAAATTCAATTAAATCATAACGTAATTGTTTTAAATCTATCACACTTAAGGCTAATTAGCAATCAGTTTGCAGCTTGTTAGCATTCGTCAGTGTTGATTATATGAAATGCTCTGAAGTACGTGCGACTACTACACGTAACGCTCGAGGTTAACACAATGGTTGTGCGGTGAATTTGTAATATGTAGAGGTGTGGTTAGTCTTTCATTTGTCATTGACTAATGTTCCTTACATGAATCAGACTGAAGGGGACACTTGGGGTGTTGTTTGTAATTCATTGATCTCAGTAGACAGATATATTTTAGTTGTAGTTGCCCAGCAGACAGGAGACGATGATGACGGTACCGTGGACCCAAGTAACTAAGAGGAGCTCATTTGGTAAATCAAATGAGGCTTGAGCGAAACTTTCTTTACATTTAAACCGTGCCTCTGCTTTTTCTCAACATCAAATACATTTGTTTACTCAAGACTAAAACTGGAGAAAAACTTGGAGTACCTCCCCAAAAAAGCAAACTACAATCTTTGTCAAATCCTGACGCTGTGAGGATTCCACGAGTAACTCGACGTCATCAAAGATATTCACCTTTTTTTTAAGATGCAACATGGATGTAAGCAACTGAAAAAAAAAGAGGAGCACCTTCCTGTTTTTCTCTTAATTCCCTGCTTCCTCAAGGTTCTGCAGGAAACCTGTAATAATCCTGTGCAGTAGCGCTTCACACTTTAGTTTTCATCTCTCAGCCGCACTGAGCCTCCTGCCTGATATAGGATATGTGCACGGATTGAGTGTCAGCCTATGACTGCCAAGAAAACGTGTGAATTAACAAAACGTAGGCCATTACTGAGTCGGCTGGCTTACTGCTCCGCCGCTCGGGAGTGGGCCTGATGCAAACAGTTTTAGGGAGGCTACTCCCAGTGGATCCATAATATCAACTTGGCCTGTGGATTTCCAACTTATAAGTTGCTGTGCTTTATCTTCTCCCTGCTACATTATACATGCGACTCCACAATAATGAAGGCTTGGACAAATTGTCCAGGCTTAACGGATAGGCAGGCAGGTTAATTCTCCAATTTAAGGGTGCGCATAAAGAGGTCTCCTCTTTAATACGGAGGATTAATTGAAAGGCATCTTAATTTTTAAGGGTGGCCAGTATGTTCCACCTCTCTCAGAAGGATCCCTCGCGCTGTAATTTAAGTGTGAGGTTTAGCATAAATCACAATAATGCATCTGCCCTGTTCAGTATGCTCTGGAAGTAGATTGTAGCAAGAAAAAAGGAGGAAAAAAAACAATTTAATCACAACTCTACCTGCTTGGCCACGTCCTGATAAATGGAGGGAGGGTGATGGATGTTCTTACTACAACGGCACATCCATCTTGCAAAGTGTAAAAAAAAAATCTCCGGTTTGCCAGAGGTTCACACTGGCAGCAGCTGCCTGCACAGATATAAAACTCCAGCTCCAAATTAACTTGGCAGGGATAATCCCACAAAATGATGGCTGCAGCGATGAAAATAACATTTGTACACATTCCCTGTGACCCGGGCCGGATCAGAGTGTGCCTCCTCGCTGCCAAAAAAAGGCCTGGAAAAAATGCAAACAGCACCTGCAGGTGCGTCTGACGCTTCTGCTGGACATTTCCAGGCTGTCTGGTAAACGGAACTCGATGTTGACCTTTTGATCTCAGACATACGTGCAGCTCGGTGGCAAGTGCATGCAAGTTCTCTTTTCTTTTTTTTTTGTTTACCACTCTGAGGTAGTTAATATGTCACCTCTTGCTATGGTTGAATTCGCCCGGGGGCCGCTGCTGCATGCACTTACAAAACACTGACTAATCTATACGTTCAGCTACTTGGAAGATGGAGTAGATATAAATTTAACTTAAAACTCAGTGTGAGAAATGGCCGTGGTATTGAAAGGTTTCACAGTAGCTCATTTAAAAGGAGTTGCCAAAGGTAATTGGAAAATGAATCTCTCCCCGGCGCTGTGTATTGTTGGAGTCCCCACAGGTCTGTGTTGAGGCCCATTAGAGGGGCATCTGGAAGACAGATACTGTCTACAAACACACACACACACACACAAACTCAACCACTAATACTGGGTCTAACTGCTAACCTAAGGGATTCCATGGAAACGCATGACAGCATCCATGATCAAAGGGAAGCGTAAATATAGATTAAAAACAGGAGCATTGTTTCTCAATGCTGTTTGAAATCAATACAGAAATCTGGATGCTCTCTGTAATTTCATTATTTCTTTTGATTTAAACGCAACTTTCATGGAGGTATTTAGTGCCTAATCGGCAGCTAATTTGCCTTTTCTCCCCATTTTTCTTTTTTTTCTTACCAGAAGCTTTTACGAGCTAAACATGCCGTTACAAAACCAATTCATACGAGCGTTTTTCTGACCTGCCATCAACTAAAACTGCTTGGTTATGGTGAGGGAAAGATGAAGGTCTGAAGGCTGAAAGAAACTAACTTTGTCTGTTGGTAGGAATTCAAATTACACTTTTAACGCCCGACCGTCTATCCCAACCTCGTCCCTTAGTTTGAATTATCTCGCTGCAGGGAAACACCTTTGGGGCATGTGGGAGTGAATATCAGTTTTAATTGGGGGTTGCCAAAGTCTCACGTGTCTGTTTGTTAAGATTTGACTGAGTTATGACTGAGAAGGAATATGAATGTGGACACAAATTGCAGCAATTGGGTGCTTAGAGTTTTAAAGTAATTGCCCTTCACCCCAAGCAGCATATTTATTCTGAACCTCACGTCTCTCCCTCCGTGCCCCCTCTTCATCTCTCCTGCACCTCCCTGGGGAACGGCGCCTCACAACCTGCTCCTCTAAAAAACAAAAAAACTAGCAAATTCAGGGAAAGCCAAAAGCAATTAAGCTTAACTATTCTTATTTTTTCCCCCCCAATTTTAATGCTAATAATAAAGAGATAAGACCAGTTGTGTATTTAGCAAACAGGGATATTTTTTACATAATTATAAACACAATTTTCTCTGCATAAGTAATATTATCCCCACCCCACACGGTCCCATAAATCAAACCAGTAGCTGGAAAAAAAGGGGGGCTGTTGTCATTCGCCAGACTCCATCTACACGGCACAACTGGGTGCAGATGGTGAGGGAAATAAAAGCCAGTTTAGTTTCCCATGCGTCATTATTACAAGCAATGACCCCCCCAAACTTGGCAGCGGCACACAGCGACTCTGGGATGCCAGATTTACCTTCTTACTCAGCACCTCAATGTCCCACGCAGTGTCTCGTGTTAGTGCAGAACAGTAACTTACAGATATGTAAATGACATGTCACACACATGAGAAGAGTCACATGCTTTTTTCACATCATTTGTTGCAATTATTTCTTTATGTACAGTTTGAAAAGGTCTTCGTTTTTATCTTTTTAATTGTGGATTTACATAGAAACAAAACAGGTTTGCATCTGAACGTGTCCAGAACGCATATGTGGTTTTGAATTTATAGGCAGATGCTTATGTGTGACATTTTTAAAGTGATTCATGTGATTTATAAACATCTCAAGTACTGCATATAATGACAGTAAGACCACTTATGATGGCTCTTAAAGAGTTTAGACCTTAGAGTCTATGACAAGACGAGATTGAGGCGTGCAAGATGCTTCCACGCTCCCTCCTTGTTTACTAAAGCCAATAAAAACTTCTGTGCAAGTCATTCAGGAGATAAAGCAGATTAATGTCTGTCAGCATATTGGCTTAATCACTGGAAGCTCATCAATCACGATGACAAATAGCCTCGGACCGCTGCTTAAGTCAGACAGCATCTTCTGGAGTGGTTGCTCCTTCACAGCCACATAAATCCGGCCCGCTGATCCACTGCTCTCATCAGTAATACATAACATAACTTCATTGGTGGATCCATCCATCACCGGTCCCCGGCATGCGCCATTATTTTCAAAGTCCAACTTCTGCACTCGGAAGGCAGCCGGATACCGTCTCCCCTACAGATCATCATTCAGTCTAAAACTGGAGCCTGCTGTCACTGAGATGCGAGCTCGCAAAAACAGCAGCCTGTCTATGAAACATTTATGCAACAAAGGGTTACTGGTGACAGGAGTGAAGCTAAAGATGGCATCTTTACGAGGCTGACATGTTTTGATAGGCTGCTGAGCGGCCCAGGACTTCACTTTAAATAGACACACCGAACAAAACAGCATCTGACAGTCAGTTTGTTTATGTTGATGCAAAAACTCAATCTGCATGCTGATGAGGAGGGATGTGCAGTGTTCAGTCGGTTAACCATAAAGTCTCTAATATAGGGGCGCAAACAACTCTTATTTTCTTATTGATTAGTCCATCGATTAAAATAATGAAAAAATGCTCATCACAATTTCCCAAAGCGCAAATTGCTTGTTTTGTGTCTAAAACCGTCAAATATTTCATTTGCAACAATACATAACAATGCAGCAACGCCTCACATGGAGCTGGAACCAATGAATGTTTGGCATGTTTTCTTAATAAATGGCTATAACGGTTAATTGGTTTTGACAAACTCGTTGTCAATCAAGCACTGAAGGACTACGGAGGTTGAGGTCAATTTTCAAAACGGGCCCAAACACGAACAGCAATGCTACAGAGAGGTACGATTTAAGAATGTATGTTTTTAAAATCGAAATGCGGTGGCCTTTACACACGGGACTTAGGTGTGTAAAGGCCTTTATGTAAATTTGGCTTTGATTTATCTGCTGTAATAAAATGATTGGCAATTTATCTAATTTACCTAACAAGGTCAATTTTTCTGCGCTTTTCGAACGGCGAGTGTGCGGAATGGACATATGCAAAATGTACAGTATAGTGTGCAACAACACAGAGGCTCTGTAACCCGTACTAAGATGCCAAACTTAATTTTTCCTTCCAACGTTGACAAAGGCAGCGCAGGCCAGATCCGCTCCCTCCGTTCTCATCTTTCACAATAAAAGACATATACTGCGTAGCCGTAACATATCTTACAGTAGCTTATAGGCTATACAACGCTTTACCCCGGTCAGACTGCCAGATGCTGCTCTGGGTCAATACGTTCCCAGTAGTTGGTCCTCTGCTTGCAGAAATCTATTCAAACCTTTTTATTGAAAAAGTCTTGCTATGGTTGCAAATTCACATCGCTGCTGGTATGAATAGTTTTGATGCGAAATATGTTTGCAGGCGAGTAGTTTGCACTTGCGTGCTGTCGTGCCCCTGGTGAGTAAAGGCCTTTTAGAGGACATCATATTTGAAGGACAGTCAGCTGACCCTGTTATGTGTTAGTGTTGCCTGCATACGCAATGGATGAGGGTCCATATGAACATGAATGTGCCCTGTGCCCCCAGAGGAGCCCCGTCGACCGGCTCACTGCGGCCCCTGATGCATACTTGACACTAACCTTACTGTAGTGACTGAAATAAAAGACCCCTCAAAGAGAGGTCAAATGCTTCATTTGAGAAACAGAATGCTGCTTCAGGCTCTCAGGCTGAAAAAGGAGATGCATCCAACAGGGGGGGGGGGGGGGGGGGGGGGAGATGTCGGAGTTATCAGAGCAGGGCAAGAATGTGAGTCAATGGGAAAACGAGGGAATCGCAGGGTATCTAAAGGACCGGTCAGAGGTTTCAGGGAGGAGACATTGAGGCTCTGGGACAGTCGGATGCAAAATGTCCCAGGCAAGCATGCGTTCTCACAAAACACAAAAGTGGAGCAAATAGGAAGTTGGCAGCAAGTCGGGCAACACAGTGTTTATCTTTTCTTCAGATTTCTAGTTATTTTATATGAGTCATAACACAGCCAGAGCTTTGAGAAAATATGAATCTATTTCCAAGTAGAGGCACATTTCCTCTCCTTTGAAAATTAAAACTGTACGAATAAACAAGAGCAACAGCCTGTTAAATCTGTGCGGCAGTAAATGCAGGATGGCAGTACAATTCACAGGAATGTATTTATTTGGAGCCACAAATGCCTCGGCTAATAAAAGCCGCTCCGCTGCACAAAGATTCACTCTGCATGTTTTGCAAATTGCACAAAAGACACAATGCTGTAACAACATTGGAACAAGACACTTGCTTTATCTTCTGGACTCAAACTGATCCAGTCTGTTGTTCTACATTAGTGCAAACATGAGGTTATGTGTGTTATCACTGTCACTGTCTAATGCCCTCCGTGAATTTTGAAAAAGGGAAGCAGCCTTGTGCATGTTTGCTTCCACGTTCTGCCCAGTTTGCATGATGAAGTGGCTTTAAAAAAAAAAGGCCATTTAAATTGAATTCCCAAAAGGTTCCCTCAGCCATTCCAATTGAATTCCCTTCCCTTTTATAGACATCCGAAGATTTAAATAACAAAGGCATTCCCTCTTTGTCTGTATTGCAATAATTAGTCTACAGCTGGTCTGTTACTGAAAGACGCGTCACTGGAATCTCAAAAGAAACCCAAATGATGGAAGAATTCAATCTCAAAGCTGTGTTTCCCGCTGCGATCACGTTTACATGTAATCAAAGTCTGGTTGAAAGACTAACATCTTGCTTTTTTCATAATTGATAGAAGACTTATGACATGCATATCCTATTATTCATTCATAGCTCTGTCTCTATTTGCATGCTCTTTATGATGTTGCACAAAGTCCTGTTTCACATGCAGATTTGACAACGCGTGGCAACAGTGATTCATTGTTTATTTACTTTAAGTTCTTTCAAATGAATACTTCATCAGCCCGGTATACGCAGAGCCAAGTTAACGCTGCATCTAAATCAAGAGCGATCAGCCGGAAATGTTACAGCTCGACTTATTTCGGACGCAGCCATTCATCACTTCAGTCACTCCACTGAAATCTGCGATGGGAAAACAAAACCGAGAGGCTGCCAGTCGTGGCATTTAAATCATTCTAATCATCCGTCCCACTCGCTGTATCGTGATATAGTGCAGCGAGAAAGATATTTTTGTGACGCCTACGCCTCAGCTTTCCACACTGTTGACTGTGTCAACTTGTAAAGCAAACTGCTGCACGCTCTTCATTGTGAAATATGTGCTTTAAAACTGCAAGTGCTCTTTAGTACGGCAAGTCATTGTTTTCATTATTGTTTTTTTTTATTAGTTTAGTCTATAAAATGTCAAAAGAAAGTGGGAAAATGACCACCACAAGTGTCCACATCTCAATAATGATCTTCACATTGCTTGTTTTCTTCAGTTAAAAGTCAAAAACCGAAGCCCAAATATTCAGTTTATCCTCACATTGGAGAAGCTAGAGCCAGAGTACTTTTTCTTTCTTGATAAATGACTCAGACATTCAAATTAGACTAATCGATTAACTGCTCTTGACGACTTTTGCATTTACATCCCATCTGCCTTGCTTTTTCCTCCGATTCAGTTCGCTTTGTATGAAACCCTCGTAGCTATAATCAGCTACAATGTGAGTAATTGAAAGCTTGAGCTACAGTAGTTAAAACCCCCCCTGTGCTACTCCGCACATTAACTCCTGCAACTTGAAAGTAATGAGGGGAAGTAGGAGGTTAACGTGATGTGATGCACCCTGAGGGCACGTCTTCACCATTAACCAAAACGTATCAACCCTCGCGTGAATCCATATTGCATCGGCTTATAGAGCCCATTGTAGACGCGTATGTCTTGTGATGCGTTTAACTGAGTCTGACTAGAGATCCCTGTTTTATATTTAAAGAGTCAATTAGGGATGTTGTGGTGTGAACTGTGGGACGTTTAATTAGCAGGTGCTGTGATGGCTCCTCAGATCCTCAACACACTGTACTTCATCACATGATCTGTATAGGATCCACATAAGGTCTGTGTGTGCAACCAGTCACCTAAAACTGTTGTTTTTTGTTGTTTTTAAATGGAAACATTTCTCTGTTTTACACATGGTGATCCATTTGGCCAGCATTTCCCAGTAGGTCCGGTATGTGGTCTATTTTGTTGTCTCAGGTATAGGACAAAGAGAAGAGAGGACCATTCCGTCCCTCGCGAGGCTTCCCCTGCTCTCATTGGTCAGCGGGAGATCCTTTTGTTTTGGCTCTTACGGACAGACGAGCCTAACGACGCATCTCATGAATGGAAGCCACAATATTCCCGCACAAAGAAAACGTGACAAAATATCGGATTCTTGGAATAAAAGCAGTCCCTCAAAGACCTGATGGAGACTGTGATTAGATTGTTCCAACAGTAGCCTAATTGATATGCTTGTTTTGTGTTATATTCCTCCACGACATGCGCGAGTCTACATGCTGTAAACTCCACAAGCAGCAGCTCTTTCTCCCACTTTAAACCGAAGCAAACGGAGTCAACTCTTGAGTTAGATTAGAATACATAGTGACCCATTCATTCTCTACGGGCGGCGGGCGCCTCTCCGCTGAAAGGAGCCCGTTATATTGGCGATGTCTCCGGTTGTATACAGGTCGCACACGCACACACACACACACAGACAAATTACCCCCCCCCCCCCCCCCCTCACCAAAAAAACTTTTCCATTTCTGCACGCACTCGCTTTCCGAGACTAAACAAACCCGGGCACATGAACTTCACCGGCTCGGAACTGATGAAGACAACAGCATAAAGCAACATAAACTTTAAAAAAAAAATAGAAATAAAAAAGCATGTACAGGAATCTAAATACACAAGGATAAACATCGCAGAGAAAATGTGTGAAATAAAACCTACCATGAGTTTCTTTTTTTTTTTGCAGCGCTCACGCGACCACCCGGATCAAACAACTTGTCATTGCCGGCTCGTATATTTCCATTCCGGTCACCGGATTAATGGCATTTGTAAGTCCGTGTAATTATTATTTCTCTCCTCGGCTGGCGGGTTACACGTGAACAAGTTGTAGACTCTCCGCGATGTGACAGCCTGTGCCTTCTGCCTCGCTCTCGAGCTCTGATAAGAACGGTGGGAGACAGCGTCTCTCTCTCTCTCTCTCTCTCTCTCTCTCTCTCTCTCTCTCTCTCTCTCTCTCTCTCTCTCTCTCTCTCTCTCTCTCTCTCTCTATTGGTGGTGGGGTAAGGGTGAGGGGCAGTGAGCAGGGGTCCCTTAATACGAACTATGATCTCCTAACAGACAAATTTAAAGGGCCACTTCACACAAATATACAAATGCATATTTTTCTCACTGACTCTAAATTCTATAGAGTCATGCAGATAGTTTTGGTTTTATTTGCCCGGGTTTTTAGATATCGGTTTCAGATATCTGACTCCACCCTGATGCAATAGAGGTGAATAGAATTTCACTTGCTGTGCTCACAGTAGAGCTTTTGAAAGATTGCATTTTTCTTTTTTTCTAAATCAAAGGACGTCCCAGTGGCCTTTAGTGGTTGAGGCGCATGCCATATAGCCGCAGCGTTCCCTGTGGGAGTCCTGGCAGGGAGCTTTGTTGCATGTCATATCACTCGCCTTCTAATTAAAAGATGGATAAATAAATCAACAGCCACAACCAGAGGGAGTGCCCTCTCTTAATTCATTCCTTCAGTTTCATTGATCAAATCTTAATTGTTCGTACTAAATCCTTTTAACACATTTCATGCGTGCAGTGAGACGATTCAGCATCACTGCCTACCAAGCCACATATAACCTCACAAATACAACAGGGAAAGGTTTGACATACACAAATAGATGATCGGTTAGAGACCGCTCTAATTCCATGAAAGTGGTTATTTTTTAGAGTAACCACATTTTTTTTCTGGAAAGATTTAAAATTCTGGTGATGGTCTATGTGTTTTCATACATGTTACTTTAATTACTATTTAGCTTTTCTTGTTGTCAACAAATCCCATAAAAATGCCAAAGGTAATGATTAACAGAGTAGTAATCTATCTCTCAGGACGCACATTACATTTTAATGAGACAAACACCTCTGCATGGTCAATGAGAAAATATGCTTTTTCTAATTTGCGCGAACTGGCCCTTTAAGCTCACCATTGATTCATCTCTTTTAAGTCCATGCGCTAAACACACTACAGACCTCTGCAGTCACAAAATATATACAAAAAACACCATAACATATTATTGCCCAAGCCAATTGCCCATTATTGGACCATCTTTGTATTATTGTGGTGCTCTGTCCTCACAGAGTCTATAGAGGGGTTGGTTATGGGCGGGTGACAGTGGGGGAGGGGACCGTGGCCACCAAGACAGCTGCTGCTCACTGGCTAGTTATTCAGACCATTAAGGCAAAGCAGGATTTATAACAGGCCACATCATGTCTGTACGTTTGTTAGGTTTCCTTTGCTCAGCTTCGGCCTTGCACTGAGTTAGCGGCGTCTACGATATTACCGCTATGGCTCGAGAATTTAGACAAGGTGTTTGCCTCCAAGACAAAGGAATATAACAGAAAGCGCTGCAATTACTTGGGAAAACAAAGGCCAATCATTTCCCATTCCTTTGAGGATGTGTGTTTATCTGCTGGTGTTTCAGCAGACAGACAAACAGACCCCCAATTCCTGCATGATGAAGTCCAGCAGGGATCATGGAAGCATGTGGAACAGAGACGTGGGAGGTGATTCGTCATGACGAATCCGGACGTATTGAGCAGCTTGGCCGCGCCGGTAGCCTCATGCGGCCTCGGTTCTCTCCGCGAGACACAGATTACAAAGCTGGGAAACATGTTGTTTTCATATTGTGTTTCAGAGATGCCACCACGGGTCTACTGCTGCCGTCGCTGAGTCAATCATCATCATCATCCTCATGGCTGCCATTAAGCCTTCAGTTGCTGTTTTCCATGTGCTAGTTTCAAAGGCCTCCAACATCCGTTATTGCCAGGATGTCCTTTCCTTTATTGCAATAAACAACTAGCCCAAGGGAGATTATAGATTTTCAAGAATTTCATCTACTCAAAAAAAAGGAATTTTTGTGATCGCCTGCTGTACATCTCACTCGAGGATGATCTCAATGTAAACAACTATTAGCACAGTTTGCAAGTATTCATCCTCAAAGCTTCTGATGAACAACACTGATGATGATGATGATAATGAGGGTGACGGTGATCTCCTTGGCAAGTCATCCAGAGCACACGAGTCGCGGCGCCTGTGGTTTGCCCCACGTCTGCAGTCAGACATGCCTCTCAGCAACAGCCTGTCTCAGCCTCCGTCTCTATTAAACCCCGCTGGAAGTCACTGGAAAAGAAACAAATGGGAAAAACGCTGCTGCTATTGTTTGTTCTGTCTCCCTGTGTGTTCTCAGCTAAGACAATTGCATACCCGCGTTTGTTTTGTGTGTGTGTCATCACACACATTAGGAAGGCGACGCGCGCGTGTGCGTGTGGTGTGCTTGTACTTGAAGCCCCTTGTGGCCATTTTTTCGTCTTCGAACCAACTCCACTGAAATGAATGACCAGATATTTGACCCAGAACCTTAGTTGATTCAGTTTGGCCGTGGCATTCAGTCGCTTGCATCATCGCACACATTCCAGTATTGCTTTCTCAAAAAGCGGCATGCCAAAGATCAAAGTGCTAATATTTTGGCAGTCGGCATGACATTTTTACTCCCCTTTATGCATCACTGTAACAATCAATTCAGTGTCATCACTGCTATTGGTGGTCAGCAAATCCAACTCATAGTGTGGCGGTTTTCCACTGCACTAACCGATTTTTAAGCCTCCAAATGTGATCAAAGAACCGCAAAAATAGTCTATGAAGTTACATTTTGTCAGGTTTCATATTTCCTTAAAATAGGAGCCAAAAGAAATCAAATTGAAAAGCTTTTATTTTGTAGTCGAGTCCAGACTTTGTCGTGTCAGGCTGATTCCCTGTAATTAACTCATTTGAGTCCACGCAAGTCACATCCATAGCAGGATTTGCAATGTTTTAATTTCCATCTCACCTGGATGGAGAGGAGGAAACTGCATCCCGACTTAAGTCACAAGAAAGAAAGTGAGCCTGCCCACGGCTCCCCTGTTGAGGGGTATTTTTATGAACAGCACACCCCCGTCAGCTCCAACGCCATCTTTCAGTTTCTAGTGTTCCGCATAATGGAAAGAGATTAAAATGTTGCACAGAACCCGAGCAGGACAGTCAAATGAGATTAGAAATAATAGCTTCTAGACATGCCTTTTAGTGAGCGGGGGCGGAAAAGATGTCTGATAAAATCATATTGGGCATTTCTGAGGAGTAGAGTGAACACTGACCTCATGTTTAAATGATTCACTGTTTCCACTGAATGCCGTATGTTTCCAATTCTTTTGTTCATGATGAGGGGATGAGGTGTCTCTATTTTGTCCTCCGTGCAAATGTATTGGTTGCTAAGTCTGGTTCTACAGCTGCTGCCATGCCGTTCTCTCCAGCCTGAGTATTGCTCATCTCTTTCATTCCACGGTGTGTCTGTCAAGGCTGAAAGGTGATTGCAGCCTGACCCATATGATATTTGTAAAAGCTATTCAGCACCGATATAAGGGCCGAAAACAAAGATCATGGAATGCAATTTCAGATAGAAGAATGGCTTTAATTCCGCTTTAACTAATATTTGATATTGCAGAAAAATCATCGTGAAAAATAAAGATACATATTACTGCAAAAAGTAAAGTTATTACGTTTGAATTTAGTAAACAAGATACAATAGTTTCAGAAATAATTGTCCCTAATTTTTCATACCATCTTAACCAATATAACCCCAAATCTTCAAATGATGAACTTTCTGTTGATAATGCTCGTTCATTTTTGAATGTTTTTAACAAAGCCAGAGTTTGGAAGTTCTCACCTGATGATAACTAAATTCTCGTAGCTCTATTGGAAGATGTTACAGAGAGCTTAAATGATGGTTTGATATGGACTAGTGAATAAATAATGCAAAATCCTATATGGCTTGATACAGAGCAGGCTAAATTTACCACCATTAGTGGATGTTTTTCTTCGACTCGAGGGGTTCCTCCAAGTTCAGCGGACTAAAGCTGATCTGTGTCCTTATTATTATTATTATTATTATTATTATTATTATTATTATTATCATATGTGCTAATCTGCTGTAATCTCTGTAAGATATTTGACTCAACGGTCCGGTGGAGACATCAGCACCTGGCTCCACCGAGAAACAGCGCTGCCTCAGCACTTCGAGCAAACGGGGTCTTTCGATCGAAGCTGCCACACTCCATCGTCTTCGTCATAGCTCTTTCCACGTGGATGAATGGAAGGATTGAAAATTTCTGTTGCAATACTCAATAAGAATGAATAAACCGCTGAGCTCAAAGAGTCACCGGAGGAGAGAACAGCAGAGGAATACACATTTGATTTATGAGGGCCCGCCCGTGTTTGTGGTTGCTTCTCGTGGAAAAAAGGTTTTTCTTGAAGAGGTCCCGTCTCTGGAGGAAGCCAATAGAGCTGAATCCTGTAGTGCTGGACAGGAAGCCATACATCAGCTTGCTTGGCAGGGTCACCACCCATTTGCCCATAACAGTGCACATTTTCCACACATATATACAATCTCCCATACCTAAAGGTAACAACACAATATAATGTAACAACATGGAATATACAGATAGTTCATGCATGCAAGTTTAATGAAGTTGTTGTTTGAGTGGAGCTGCAACATTTAGGCGATCAATCGGTTGTTCGATCGAAAGCTGCTGGTTTTATTATAGATTTTAAACGCTTCAGTCATTTTCCAGCACCTGACATTCTGTGCTTTCAGCTTCTTAAATGTGAAGGTCTGCTGCTTTTCTTTGTCATACATGATAGTACATTTAATATCTTAGGGTTTGGGTTTGTAGGACAAAAGAAACTGAGGGCGTCACCATGGGCTTATATATTGTGACTATTTTACACTAACAACGATTCATTGATGATTAATTGACACCAACAATAATCTTTAGTTGAATGCAGCCCTAATTGTCAGAATATTAACTGACTACAATTTGGTAAATTGAATATCTTTTGGTGTTGGACAATTGGTCTTTGGGTAATTATGATGGGTTTACTTTGTAATTTTCAAAGCTAAATGAAACCATCTAATAATTGCGAGATTAGTCCCAAAAGAAAGTAAGCGTTTGTTGCAGCCCAAAGGCACAATATCCATTTTTTTCAACCTCTCATGCACACCCATACACAACTTTTCAAAAACCAAACACTGTGCCAAAACACGTCACCACCCTGAATGTGTTTCTTTGCTTTAAAATGAATGAATGATGAAGAGACAAATGTAGTAATTCATCATTTTGTCCACACAGACCGACGTATTTAACTGGCTTCAGAAGTTCAGTGAATAGAAGTCAAGTTGTCAGCGTTTTAACCTCGAAGATTTGTTTCTTTCAAGAGATCAATTGTGTGTTTGCTGAAAGCATTGAAAGAAAAAAGGCACATTTTTTGTTTCCAAAGCTTAGAAAGACTGCAGTCAGTCAGAGAGCTCCAGGGATGGGGTGTATATAACTAATAACCAAATGTATAACTTTTCCATTCAGATATTACTTGAGAGGCTCCACCTGCATTCACAATGCTCCTTGGCTGTTTCCGGGGTTAAAATGCGTTTATTTTCTGCAAACGTTGCTGGTTTCATGACATATTATTGTCACATCCAACAATAATTGGCAACCAAGTTTTGCTAATGGAAAGTTAATGGCAATGTCTGTTCAGTAGGTTATTGCCAGAGTATATTAAAGAAACATGTTTTCACAGGAAATGTTCACATTTCCACAATACTTAGGGAATAAACACTATTTTAATGTCTTCCTGAGGAAAACTTTAAACATAATGCCAGGAAACAAACCTCATTGGTTTGGGACTGAGGGTTTTTTAATGAGCCGACAAAGGAATTCAAATAGCAACCGAGACACGGGCATGAACTGAAAGATGGCTGGCTGTAAACAGAAGTACATATCATTTGCTCCCATTAGCATCTTATCCCGCTTTAATGAGATTCTTAAATGGCACTGCCGTGTAAATAAACCGTGGACTCTAAGAGGGTTATAATGAAGTAATCATTTCAGAGTAATGGAAACCTGTCACTCAAATCACTTTTATTTGCATTCACGGGTTCAGTACTCCTTTGCTGGTTTTACAGGCAACAGCGACCTGCAGACGCAGCTTGAGGAGTATATTTTTGAGATGCTTATGTCTGAAGTGGGGGAGACCACATCGAGGCTTTTGAAGCGATGCCGAGTCGTGAACACTGCACTATACGTTGCAGTGTGCCAGAGCGTGGATGCACGTTTATTTTTCAGTCGGCTCACTTCAAATCTTGTGCTCAGTGTTTCAGGGTGTGCACACTGGGGGGGATCACATTTCCTCTGCTTCATAAGAAACAGTTTGATGGCGTATCTGGTTTTGATATCCTCACCGTTGCACATCCCTCTCCTGCTGTGAATGAAAACTAGCCTGAATTCCTGCTCGGGGGACGCGCACGCTTTTTTTGTGCAGTTTTAGCTTCAAAGTCACGTTTTCATCTTGTGATTGTTGTCTTCCCTGAGAGAACAGAATCGGGAGTAAATTACAAATGTTTTCAGTGGCATAGCTGTGTGGCTATTTCCACAAATCAATAACCGTTTCCATGCAAATAACAGTGATTAATGATGATTTCACAGGCACAAGACCTCTCCTGTGTTCCGGTCACAGATCAAACGCACATAATTGGTTTAATGCAAAAGATTTGCACATTGCATTGTGGGATTTCCAGCAGCGTGATCACTGCTCGGCCTCCACATTTAACTAATTAGCATGGTTCTGATGGGTCAACGTACTGCGGGATGCCTCTCTGAACTCGGATACCCCAGCAGCGCGGCTACCAGCAGCCATTTCATTAAACCCCACGGCCTGATAGTGAGGAACCTAAATTGGATTTTCTTTAGTTCTGTGATCACAAGAGATTTTTAAAGAGCATGAGGCCATAAAGCCTGTGAATTTCTCAAGGAAAATGTAATATGCAGATTGAGTATAATGATAACTTCCATTACAGAGGACTGTGCGTACTTCTGGGGCACAGCGAGCTATTATATCTTTAAATGACAAGTAAAGTGAGAGAAGGTCTGAGTCTATTGTGCACAGCCGCACATCAAATCTGACAAGCTGGGCTTTTTATAAAGGGACGCTGGTGCTTAACGGGGAGTGAAAAAGTTAACTTTTACTTTTTTTAAACAAAAGTAAATACGTGTAAAGATTTTTAACAAACTAAGAAATGCAGCAAGTTGAAAGATTAAATGTTTGACATTGTTACTTGATAAATGTGTTAAATTATCAAACAAAAGAAAAATCCTGATGGGTTTTCTGTCTGTCAAATAATCGCTTCATTGTTTCAGCTCTCTAAAGTTTTTGCTTAAACAAAGAACACACTTCGAAGTCCAAATTTGGTATTTAAATCAAACCTGCCAAGACAAATGACAAGTGACTTGGTTCCGCAGGGTGACAGACAGTAACGCATTCACGTCTGCCACGGACGGTAACTTTAGATTAAAAGCAGACGGCCCGCTGAATGAAAGAAAGAGTCCAGAGGTTCACTATTCAAGAAAAAGCAGCCGTCCATATTCACTCAAGAGCCAAAATCAACCTCTGTGCAACAGATCAGATGATCAAATTGCAGTAGAAATACATTTAGCTGGACTTAAGTTATGAGGCCTGTCAAATGTTGATCTATTAAATTAGAGAGACACACATGCTCTGTGTGTAATTCAGAAATCCGAGCTGAATTGTCGAACTATACTTGGGCGTTTGCTGTGGCCTCTCCTCGGTTGTAAAAATGGAAAAAAGGGTGATGTTGTCTAACTGGGCTCCACTCCACTGGTCTGGAGTGGGAACACAGGTGAGTAAATCTGCACCGGAGCGATGGCTGAGTCGAAATGGCTGTGAGGCTGATGGTGGGGGAGATTAATTGAATGGCCGGCGTCCAGGTCGCTGTCCGCCCCGGCTGTGTGGCTGCTTGTCCTGTTTCCCAAGCTGCAATCTGTCAGTCACAGACAGCGAGACAGCTGCTCCGTCCAGGTGCCAACCTGTGTTCCTCCGCCAAGGGGGTGACTTCACATCCTCCATTAACACTGAGTCCCATTCATTCACAACAGGGAGAATATATCGAGCAGAAGGGATGGGAGGATCGGGCAAGACTTAAGAAAAAAGGGAAGGGAATGGAAAGTGGACACGGTGTATTCATCTAAAAAACATCGGCAAAAGCACTTAATGTGCTCACTTGCACCTGTAAGATGGAAAATACTGGATAGCAAGGCCATGCTAAGGAATAAACAACAAAAGGGCTGCCACTCATGAATACTTTTAGGAACGATTCATGCAATTCTGACGTTGATTGATTGATCATTCAGTCTTCTCAAAATCTCAAAGAATACAGTTTGAAACCCAAATATATTTATGTCAAAGAGATTGCTTAATTATTAGTCTATCAATTATTAGTGTTGTCAGTTTATTTTCTTTTGATCGACTGACCGATTAATTGACCTCAATCGTTTCAGCACTGAAGACATTGAGAGGAAAATGTCGCACACGTCATGTCCGTTCAGTTCAGATTTTTGGGATCAAAATGCTAAATCACAGCTGAAGTTCAGTCGGAGACAACGACCTCTGACAGATGTGACTCCCCTGGGGATGATAATTAAAAAACAGCTCAAAATAGCAACCGCCACAGGGGGGGTTATTTGGGCTTCTCGTCTTCACTAACGACTTGTCTTGTTTCATTCTGACGTATTTGCTTTATTTCAAATCGGAGCGTGTAATGCGGTGATATGATGTTATGAATCTAGTACTCGGAACTGGCTGCAAACTCCAAATGGATGTTCCCATATACTGTCCCAACAACACCCACAAACCTACACTCCCCCCCCAAACACACACACACACACACACCTCGTCTCTACTGAGCATTACGGTGATGGCTTGCTGTTTCACACTGATTCAGGTGTTGTTCTAGCAGCAGCACTCACAGTCTGCTGACTCAAACAGACATGGGCACATGTCCAAGGTCATTATTACCCTCCAAGCTGCTGTTTCCAAAACACAGGTTCTTGCATCCTTCCTGTTCTGATTTTTTATTTTTTTTTGCCATTATCTCCCCATCTTTATTTTTTAGTATTAACACAGTTAATCTGTTAATATCATTAAGATATTTCTGACATTACATTTTAATACAAAGTGTAACAGTACACATTTTCCTGTAATTGTGTAAATCTGAATGTTTTGTGGAAATAAAAAAATAAAAAAGCCAATGTGGGATTTGGAGTTGCCAAACAACAACATTTTCCACAAACATCAATTCAAAGATACATTTCTAGGATACATTCTAGGATCAGAAGCCTTTCATCATTTCCAGGCTGCAGTTGAGACAGTTGAGATATGTTCAAGCATACACTCATACACATTTGGGAGTATGAACCGATTTAGTGGAGGAATAGTTCGACGTTTAGAAAATTTGCTGAGAAAGATCAATATCACTCTCATGTCTGCTAAGCTACCGCCGACACTCCTCATATTTAGCACACAGATATGAGAGTGGTATCAATCCAACTCTTGGAAAGAAGGCGAATAAGCGTTTTCCCAAAATGTTAAACTATCCCCCCTGAAATCTTGTGATACATATTTGATGTTGCGCAATCCATACCAACACATTGTTGCCTTGTGATATGTTACACCCCTTGTTATTATTCTTCCTCTTTCATTTCTCCGCCCCTTGTTTCATCCCTTTGTCATTTTCCAAACTCCTGTATGTGTATGCGAAGCCAATCGGATTCCCGCCGCTCATTTTCTTTTCATAGCTTCGTGCCGGGAGAGTCCTTTTCAACCAATTAGCGCGGACAGCGAGAGCCTCCAACATGAGTCGGGAGGAGGGCATGTAAAAAAGATTTACAGCTTTGAGAGCCAAATCCACCCTCACGTCTTATCTCATCCCCCGGGGCTTTGGCCACCATACAGCGTAGCCAAAGGCTTTATTGCCGGATAATGGCCGGTCCGAGCTGCTTTCATGGGGGAACACTGGGATGATGCCTGCTGTGTCTGACTGTGAGAAACTGGGGCATAAAGTTCAAAGTGGGCTCAGCTCTGCGTCCCACAACACAAGCAGAGTGGGCTCAAACTCCCCACAACCGCCTCACATCTTCCAATGCGAGAGTGACTCCATTTACATGTACATGCACATTTAAAGCTGTTTGTCAGCACTGCAGTGGTTTTTCAGCCGGGTCATTATTCTACAGCCGATATCACTTGAATTTAATTTGATGACTTGGGCTCCAGACTGAAACCACATCTGTTACTCGCCCCTCCTCTGCACTGTTACCCCTCTTTGTTTCCGTCTGTTTATCTCTAAACATGGGTTTTCGATTTCATTTCCGCTGTGTGCTTAGCCGTCGATCTTTCTGAGATTCTTATCCTGACGCGTAGAGCTGCTGCCGGGGAATAAATCATTGTTGTTTACAAGTAGGCAGGAGATACTGTAAATTCACCTGCAACCAGAACTGCGGTCTTAAAAGATGAGCATAGATGCAGTCACGGTCTGCAGGAGTTATATCTTGCACTTTGTACAGAGGAAGTTGCAGTACAAGCATGTGTCAGAATGTGAAACCCAGAAAAGTAGATTTTAAAATACATTTGTTTTAGCCCTTATTAGGAGCCCAGCTGACTAAGCACATTGTTGTCATAACAGGCTAGTGGTTGCAACGGCCAAATAGAGACAAACTCGTTCAGCAGGTAAACGTTTTAGGCTTTTTAATTAGCTGTGAAGTTATTCATTAAGAATGCAGAGGATTAATGCCTTGGATTCCTGCCAAGGCTTGGTTAGACATGTCACACTGCATCTTGAACCCCCAACCAATTATAGCCTGTCGTGATCAGCATGACGTGCGAAGGTAATTAGGCGGGGAGGACGGCTTTCTCTTCCCCGTGTTTGCACACTGAAGAATTCTTGCTGTCATCGGTCAAAAAGCGGTCAAAAAGCGGTGGTCATTT
This sequence comes from Anarhichas minor, assembly GCF_050575085.1. Taxonomy (NCBI): domain Eukaryota; kingdom Metazoa; phylum Chordata; class Actinopteri; order Perciformes; family Anarhichadidae; genus Anarhichas; species Anarhichas minor. The sequence continues at coordinate 15,733,019 of NW_027466463.1, forward strand.
TTGTAAGGTTTATCTTGCTGAACAAAACGTGCAAGTATCAGAAACATGTTTGCTGAAGAGCTTATTTTGTTGAGGAAACCAGTGCAATGCCCACAAAAATACATCATCCCGATCATGCAGGCTTAGTGATTATTACAACTCTTTTAAACTACATCCGGTGCAACAATTTAAAATAATACAAGTCAAATGGGGCAAATAGAGCAAAATGAGTCATAATAGACTCAAGGATTTCAAATATTACAATAGCAATAACTATAAACTTGGTTTAAATAGCAACTTTCACACAAGAAATGCAGCTCAAGAGAAAAATACTACAATATTTGAACTAAGAGAAGACTATTTAAGATGCAGTATGACATCATAATTCATAAAAGTAGTATCGGTACATGAAAAAGCTCTTTGCTCTTCAGAAAAGTTATACGCTGTTACTGAAGCAACTATACGTAATTACACGCAGTATGATGGCATTCTTTCCTTCGATGGAGAACATTAGAGTGGGATCGATCAGCACATTCATCTGTGCTGCAGTGGCCCGTTATGGTGTATTAATGGAAATGTCATCTCAACCGCGCACAAACCTGCGAGAGACTCTCTTGCCTATCGGTGCGATTTCTACTATAAGAAGATGTGGATTTGAAAATTCTCTACGCTCATGTTTTCTTAATGTGGAAAGTATGAAGGCCACATTCTACTGGAAACTGCTTTCTGGTCAGCGCCGATGCCCTCTCAGGTCGCCAAGTTTCTTTTAGCAGTCAGTACAAAATGTCTCAGAACATCGACTCAGAGTTTCCTCCCCAAAAGGTCAGTGTTGTGTTTTGCTACTGTTATGCAACTAATTTTCAATTTTCTAAAAACAAAGTTCTTGGATGTGAGAACGGACGCAGTTTGAGGAGGAGAAAAATTGTTGGATCCAAAAAACAACTTGCCTCCTCGCACGCATGAATCCAGTCTGCGTGCTCTTCTCCTTCTGCTCGGCTTGTGTTGGAAATGTGGATGCTGTTTTACCACTGGGTGAATCTGTGGGGGGGGTCAATGCTATCACATACACAGGATGCAGGATTAGATTGTGGCAGATATGATTCTCTTGCTCCCAATACAACGATTTATCACATCTTTGCATGCTTTGAATACTTCAATGAGTCCTCTCAAGATTGCTCATGGTCCCTGAGGCGTACAAGCACTTAAAGTAGGTTTAAGTTTGTTTGCTGTAGTGCTCCACTTGCTTCATATAGAATAATCAACGCAAGAAATCTCTGTCAAAGTAAAGGTTTGAGGGAAGATAAATTGACTAAGGAGATACCAGGATCAAAAGAGGCTTCCAAAAAGCCCCAGGTAAGTATCTGCACGCGAGCTGATAAAGAGCTAGATTATTTTACACTTGCAACCTCCGCTCATGAATATTCACGAGGATGCATCCTTAATTGTGGGTAGTCCCTTGCGTTTTCTTATTCCATTTATATCTAAATATCACACATGGGATCGCTGATCCCGGACGTTAAAAAAAGCTGTCATCTATCAGCCTCGCACTCCTAAGCTGAAATCTTTAATCAAATCAATTTCTTTGATTAATGATGCAGCCTAAATTAAGAGTGTTTTTTCAAAACACAGCAGAGCGACTCAGGCAATAGCCCAAGCCTTTTTTTTTGATATTCTTCAGATGTTGCTGCTCATCTTTAATGAACATTAAGATGCTCCTCAACGCTGAGTGGTTTCAGCATTGCATCTCAAACGGGAACCTGGGGAGAAATGTTGTATTACATTCTTACTGCATACATGCCCGAATCATACCAAAAGGTTTTCATTTGTATTCAGCAAAGAGCTATAGCCAGCATGCTTTTCTTTTCCAAAAGCCTGGTGCAGAGGACTGAAGGTATACATTTCCATTCGCCCGTTTGCACATTTTCAATTTGATAAACAAATGGAAAACAAAACGATTTTGTTGCTTGGCCGAGGTGGAAATGTTGCCACGCAGGTACACTCACCATTACAGGTGCATGCAATCCAACAGAAAGCTAAAGGTGTTGTAGAAAACCTCGTCATCCACGGTTCAAGTCCAGACGAGGGCCCGTGTTGCATGTGAACCTCCTCTTTATCACCATGTCGGCTGATAAAAACACAAGCAGCAATGAAAATGGTGTGATGTTAAAGTTACCCTTAAACATGCCTTTGTGTGGCCACTTTGAGGCAGCGGAAACAAGCTGTTAAAACAACGCTGACGTATTATCGTCTTATAGAGCTGCAAAAAATCGGTTTATAATCAAAGTTTAGCATTAAAGAAGAATTTTCTTTTGGGCCACTTGATGGCCGTTGAACAGGCTGTTAACGAAACATTTAAGTATTACAACAAACCACAACAAACCAAACAACAGCACTAATTTGGAGTCATGTGTCACATGTCTCCACCACCTCCTGAGGGAAATGCATGGAGCTTTCTTGCTGAAAACAGCAGCCCGCTACGTTGGACAACGATGCAGATGAGAGCGTTAAGAGTGAATCAAAACAGTAAAGTTGTGGGAGTAATGGAAACACTGACGCATTCGTTTTTGGTCTTTGCTGTACATTCTTTAATACATCTTCTGCTTTAATATCGTTGTTGACAAGAGGACTGTCAGTGATGTACCTTTTTCTAAGCTTCAGGTCTGTTATAACACTCCCTGCAGCTTTGGGCTCTGTTCGAGCATTCCTTTTCTGGCCGTGGACTGGTGCTGACAAAAGGCGCTCCTGCAAAGCTCTCCAACATGGCCGCTGCTCACACGCCTCCAGCCGACAGAGGCAGGTGTTATTATAGGTGGCACACGCTCGGAGAGACCTCCGCCTCACACATGATTGTTTTTCAGCCCAAGAGGTTAGATAGAGGCATTATGGGCTGGATCCCTCTGGGAAGCACCAATGAGCTGCTACTGACTGCTACCTCCTCCAGCAACCTCAAACATTAAATTGATATTTTTTTCAAACCAGCCTAGAAGCAAATCATTGGCTTTATAACCCAAAGTAAAACTGGCACTGTGGATCTGCTTCACCTACTGAACACCTGAACAATTTGATTGCAGTTGTGACCTGTGGAGACAATAACAAATCACTTTGTGAGATGAATTGCCCACAGAGACGTCGTCAGACATGAAAAGGGTGACATCACTACGTCGCACCTGCTATAGAAAATCCTTTTAGACATGCAGTACTCTAGACATACATGTGCTCTCTTTGTTGATTCTACCAAATGGAAATATGATTACCCAAGTATCTGCACAAATGCATACCGTGAGTCAGCTTAAGCTCGTGGTATTAAGGACTTTAGCAGGGATAATGTGTGACAAGCTGATTCTCATTCATCCTAATGCACACATCAGCATTCAACAGCAACTTGTAATTATGTATTCATTATGTAATGCTGCATAAAAGCATTACATTTGCTGTGTTTCTGAAATGGATACTAAGCGTTTTAATGCACAAAATGGAATGGAGATATCCTGCAGCTTAGCATACAGCTGGAAGAAATTACAGTTTACCGACTCTGAATTTAAATGGTGCTGTTTAACCTCGTTTTGCATGTTTCCTCTTTCTGTTACGGTAGATGTGAGAGGCTGCATCAGCTCGGTGCCAGTGAGGCCGTTCACAGCGCAGGGCTTCTCCAAGGTCTGGGTGCTGATGGAGGGTTGACATGGGGTCATCTATTTATTGCAGTCATACGCATCACACCACGAGCACTTTGCGAATGCTGACTCAGAGATTGTGATGTAAGGTTGATGCTAATGTGTGAAGATGAAATTCATACCTCAGGCAAGATTTTAACTCCAGGACAAAATGCAGGGGGGGGGGGGGGGGGGGCAGTTGATTCCTTATAAGTTCAGTCATCGTGCCTGTGAAAATAGTCGTCCTCTATTGTTTTATAATGAAGATAATGAAGTCCAAGAAATTAGCCCTGATGATGACATCACAGGTCACCTCAGATTGGGTTTGAGATTTAAAATGTGTAACAGAAAGCATGTGTAACAAACAAGAGCATGGAGCTTAAAATATGTGAATTTAGGAGGCATGGGAAGTCTTACAAAATATGTATTGAGTTGCATTATGGGAAATGTAGGATTCTGCATTTTTTCACATTGACCCAAGCCAGGAGAAGTGTCGATGTCCTGGCCAGGTTGCATAGAAGTCAAAGTTAAATTAATTGAATTCTTAAATTAGTTTTGTCTCCCAACTTTATTCTTGTGCAAAATTAAATATGAATTAACCCGTAACTCATCTATCAGGAAAAAAAGCCAAGCCTTCGCTGCTTCTCAAATATTAGAATTTGCTGCCTTTCGCTGCTTTTAAATCATTTTAAATTAATTCAAGCTGTGGGAAATCCTGATGAACATTTTTCACATAATATATACTGGATAATTAATCAATTAATCAAAATATGATAAAGAGATTAACCAATGTTGAAAATACTCATTAGCTGCAGATGGCTGGTAAAGTCATATAGCTCCTGGTTACCAGGAAAATACATTAATTACGTCAGGCGCTGAAATTTCTTTCAACTCAGGCGCTCCTGCCACCAACATTATTACCGGTATATCACGACATCCCTAACTGTGTTATTCTCTGTTCATATTCATGATTTTTCCCATGACAATCATGACTGCCGCCCTCCATCTTTTCTTCATCCCTTCGGAGAAAGTCACCTCTGCGGCCTCTGCTGCTGCCTCTCCAGACATGTGGTGCCGCTGTGTACACCCGGGACACCAGCCAACGTGCTGCTCAACAATGTGCAAACATGAAAAGGCACATCAGGGTAATTGGGGCTCTCCCAGCGCGCGTTGCTCAGCATAATCAGCATCTCGGGGCTTCACGGGAGCAGCTATTCAGGTTCGAAGAGGTGTAAGGAGAGGAGGAGGAGGAGGAGGGAGGGAAGGAGGCAATCAGAGCGCTGGCTTTACGGTCAGCAGAGCAGGGAACGAGCCAAGAACGCTCTAGGAACTTGTTCCAGCTGGCTAGATATTAGTCGCTGTCTGAAAAAGTCCCCAAACACCATCACACCATCGCACACAGGGGTCACGGAGCCCGGACCACCGTGCCACTCGGAGCCCACTGCGCTCCCCCAAAAAAACTATTCCACCTTTCTGCTCCCAATATCTGTGCACGGCGAAATATCCACCTATAGGTTCTGCAGGTGGAAAAAAATATTTTCAGACAGGATTATGATGTTTATTAGCTATGGATTTTGCAGCTGCAGGTTATCGCCGAGTGTATGAAGCAGGTGTTTTTGCAGCCCTGGGTCTCCTCTGCGGTTGTGGATGCCATCAGTGGACTGGAGTGGATTTTCAAGAAAATTGCCTGCACGTGGATGGATTGATTACATTTTTCTTTCCACTTGTGGAAAATCTGGCTGTGACATGTATCCATAATATCAACAAAGAGATGGCATAATCCAAACAGGCTCTATGGAATTCAGCCTAAATATAGTGATGATACGCTCCTATGTTTACAATAGCGGGAATTTCAGTTGTTGGCTCATACCGCCAGTTTATCTGCTCATGCCACATCATTATCTCAGCTTCCAGCCATTCTGATTCCTCCCACACTCAAACAGCAATTGCCTCTGGTTCTGGGTTTTATCGCTTGCTCGATTGCAAGTCCCAACATCTTTTTTTCGCGGCGTCTTTTGTTTGCACAACATTTCACGTAATGATCCATTAGATGGATCACTTCAACGGACTATAAACATATACTTAGGATCGCCCAGGTTAGTGATGGAGACAATGGCGTGTAGTGTTTCATTCTGATGTTGTAAAACTTCAAATAGAAGCTGCAGAGGGTTTCCTCTCAAAGAAATTATAAATGTGAGAGTTACATATTTAACAGCAACGTATATTGTAGAAGTTGCAGCCCACGTGTCTTTCATGATATCGTAATTCCCTTTGAGCCTTTGATTGTGCATGCTGTTCAAAGTCTCGTCTAAAATGTGGAAAGATAGTTGACATCCATCTGAGCTGTGCTTGTGTGTGTGTGTGTGTGTGTGTGTGTGTGTGTGTGTGTGTGTGTGTGCATGAAGGCCGGAGGCTCTGGAGTTTTGATGTTCCTGCTTGTGTCTCTGGACCTCTAGCATCAAAGTGACTTGGGGTTACATCTTTGATGTTGAGGACCGTCAGTCATTGTTTCCTCTAGGCATTTCGTTGGCATGCTGCCAGATTATTATTTTTTTTTTAAAGCGACAGGCTTCCCTCTGGACAAGGTTGGAGAGCTGAACCTGTTAGATAAGTGGAAAAATCCACAGCATTTTGGCTCGAGTTGAGCCCATATATCCGCGGGCTAAAAGGCTCCTGTATCCACAAGCAAAGCAGGAAAAGTCTTATTTGACAACCTTTAGGAGAGTAAATGATTCAATGCGGTTTTAGAGACTTTTCAATTTAGTTTTTAGACTTCTTCACAGCTGCAGCACACACACATACACAGGTAAATAATCATGTCCATGTTCAAGAGCCAAGATCCAGTCGTAGCACAATAAGAGCTGTGTTTGTGCCGTTTTAATATTCGACAGCCCGATGGACCCCTGTGGGTCGGGATTATACACGTGTCTCCCTCTTAACTATTTAAAGCGTTTTCCAATGGTCCGTACACGCGGCTAAATATAGGCTTGTCTGTTACTATGGACTTGGCAGGAGCTCCAGACAGTCAGGGCACTGTGCAACACGGCCGCAGGAATTTCTGATGTTGTAATATGAAAAAAGGGGGCCCCTCATGGATGTAAACTCTGGGTAGGCCTGTCACCAAGGTGCAGCCGAGCTGAGTGGAAAAGCAAACTTCTCACAGATTTCACGGGGCTTGGGGAAAATTGCAGATAGAATCGTGGCACCTTCACGGAGCTAGAGGAGAGACGCTTACACTTTCATATTTCACCATTTGTTAAGCCAGAGGACATCACACAAAAATCAGATTTTGCTTATTTTGGCATATAAAGGCATGCAGAGAGGGAGGGATTAAATTGGCGAATGTTACTGTTTTACATCTGTTTTATTTTGTGTTTTTAATTAAATTCCTTACTTCTTTCCTCCTATTCTTCTACTTTCTTTCTCTTCCCCTTTGTGTGTGCCGGCTCGTGCAACATAATTGTGCTGCCATTTTGGCCAACAAAAATAAAACAATTGACATCTCAAGAGACCATACCAGTTAAATAAAGGTCAGATTTTTGAGCAAACCTGGTTGTAACATCTAAAAGATGTCTCTATATAAATATTCATGACTAAATAAGCAACTGTCAAAGTAAAACTTTGGAAAAAAAACATCCTTAGGTATGTTTAGCACTCAAACTTGGCAAACCTTTGAAAGCAAAGACTAATAAATACTAAAAATGTCTCTCGTGAGAAATAACCAAAACCGTTCTAACCTTGGCAGAAAATAGTAGTTTCATGGGATCTTAGGAGGCTGATTGAGAAAACAGGTTTCCACGGTCTGGAAAGAACATTTAATACAGTAACATCCACAGGAGGCTAAGCTTCACATATTCAGAGTCAGGTTTCACATTGTCATGTAACTGTCCCCCTCGGTCTGCATGAATAGCAGCATACCTGCAGAGCAAAAAATGAGCTGTTCATAAAAATGTGTTCGGTGTGCATTATCACCCACTGCTAGAGTTTCTCTGTGTACAGTAAAAAAGTCCACGGAGAGACTTCACTGTGTAAAATATTCTTGTTCTGCTAATGTTTTATTCATGCTCTGCATTTTGCAGGGCTTGATTGCGTGTCCTGGACATTTTTTCTTTTTTTTTCTTCTTCTTCTTCTTCTCCGCGCTGTTTGTTGTTTCTCAGTTGAACGGAATAATGCATTGCAATGTTTGCCATCAAACATGTACTGCGGCGCTGACAGTGTTGCAGATGCTCATTAGGAAAGGCGCTCAACCCTGGTGGGCTTTTTACAGTGAAAGCTAGTGTGGCACCTTAACGACCTAAAAGTCAGTAAGGTGGTTTGAGCCGGATGCCTTTGTGTGTGTGTGTGTGTGTGTGCGTGTGTGTGTGTGTGCGTGTGTGTGTGTGTGTGTGTGTGTGTGTGTGTGTGTGTGTGTGTGCGTGTGTGAGCTGCTTTCAAGTCGTGGAAATGAACTGGAATCCATCTTTACCTCTCGGTGTCACTCCCACCTCTACAAAGGTGAGAGCATGTTTAACTTTTTGTTTCATTTGTGAGCCGCTCTGACTTGATAGTTCAGTTTGCCTCATGATGGCTCCCCTCTTCACAGAGTCCCTCCTTCATTATTGACACAGGAATGCTGTTTGCCTACCACCTCACCACCCATGATGACTCATACTGAGCTGAACTCTCTTCTATTCATCACTTCACACCAACCATCCTCCCCGGCTCTACTTTTCGTTGCTCCTGACCTACTTTACACATGCAGTGACGTCCGTAAGAGTTTGGACAGGATGTTTTGTCTCTGCACTCCAGCATATTAGATCTAAAATAAAACAATGACCTCGAGGATCTGATACCTGCAGATTCAGATGCATCTTTTAAGTACCTCTTATGATACTTCTGAAGATTTCCCAAAACCATTTTTTTCATGCATACCGTGTACCGATCCGATATCAGTTTTTTTTATACACATATATAACTAATGTGCAGTACTGACCTGGCAGGACCTTATCGGGTAGCGATATGATACGTTATGATATGAAAACGTGATATCGAATCGGTGCATGGAATCACGTACTTGCCGATACCCTATCCAGTATTTTAGGCTGTATCGTAGACATTTCAGTGTATCGATAATGGAACAACTCTTCTTCTGATACTGATATTGAGAGTTCATCTGATACTTAAATTCAACCCCAAATTCAACTCCTCCTGTGAAACATTCATTACTGGATGCTGCATGGTATATAAACTGATAAAGAATGACAACATAACACAAGTGCAATTATATAAACTTCAAATGTCCTTGAATAAATATGAATCATAAATCAGGGGTCAAAGTAACCACATCATTTCTTTTTTTAAATAATTTTTTAGGGATCCCTTTAATTTGTGGTTAAAGAACCGTAACAGATCTGTCAGTACCACAAACAGCAAATTATTTAGCTATGACTAATGCTCAATAATTGCTCTCCACAGTTATTTTGAGAGTTTAGATAAAAGCGAGTACCTGAGGTTTCCATCACACAGATTTGCACACACATTGAGTCACACACACACACACACACACACGCACAAACACTCATCCTGGCTTTTACCTGCGGCTGCAGGTGAGTCTGGTTGAGGCACGTCTTCGCCCTTGTCTCATGCCATCACTTGGCCAGACGCTGTCTTTTTGACAGTCTCATCAACCACACAATGAAGAGACAGAGACAGTGGGGGTGAAGGAGGAGGCGAGATCGAGACATACCAGCACAGCCGAGGATGATGGGAAAATTCATGCAGATCATTAAAAAGTGTCTCTATCAAATGTAGAAGCGCATACTAATGTGATGGTTGAATCGCTGCTGTATTAACCCACAAAGAGCTTCAGTTTTGAACACAAAGGAGACTGTTGGAGGTCAGCTGCTTGGTGCAGGCAGACAGGGCTCACTTCATGGCTGATGATGATTGCCTCCATTAATAATGTCAGTGTTTGGGGATGAACTAAATGCAATATTCATGTCCTGAGGCATCTGGAAGGCAACACGGATTCCTTTTTAGAAAAAGAAAAAAAAAACTGCACAAACTCTCTTTGAGCAAAATGTCTTTCGTGACACAGCTGTATCGGTCACTGGTCTCCGCATAACTGAAAGACTCAGACGTAAAGGAATTTAGCTGCGGTTGACATTCACAATATACCTTCTGTATTTGTCTTCAACCTCTCATTCATAGTCTTTTTATTTTCCCTCATCAAAACAAGCAATTTATTTTCCTGCCGCTCCATTCAAATGGTGCTTCGGGACTACAGAGCAGATTCACAAAGACAAAACAACTCCATTCCATGTTTAAATCCGCTCCGTCTATGAGGGATCTGGTAGTTTTGTCTCTTGTTTTTCCAACAACTAGACGAACTACAGCAACATAAAATCGACATGCTGCATATTGCAATGGCATTTCATCTCACTAACTCAATTAAATGTATCGTAGTTTAGATTGCAGGAGAGAGGTATATACACTGCCTTCATATTATTCTCTCTTGCACACCAAATAAACACGCACTCGTACAAACAAATGCCTTTCTTTAAATCCATTCTCATCTTTCTTCCCACGCTACCTCTTTTGGAGAGCTATTCCCATTTTATAGTGTGCTGAATATGAGACTCGGGGGTTGTTCCTAAAAGTTTCTGGAAGTAAAGCGAAGCCGCCGCGCGCTCTCCTCAGCAGTCGTCCTGGCTTTGTTCAATAAAAAATACCCTCTCCACGATAATGGCTGCCATATTCCACAGATGGCTGCATCTACATTTATTTGACGCATTTTATGTTTCCCTTTTTCATTAGCACATCAAGTGCATCTGAAAGCACAGGCGCCACTTCCTCGTTTTATACACTGAACATGTTATTGCAGTTTCTTCAGTTGTGACTGTGTGTGAAGTAAATAAATCCACGGGCCGACTACCATCAACATGTACACGCCACATTTTCAAGTCATTTTGGGTCAAGTCCAAGTCAGGTCTGAGGTCATTCAAGTCCAAGTCAAGACTTGAGAAAAAGCCATGCCAGATCTTAGCCTTTCATTTTTGACAAGTCTCACACTATTCAAGACAAGTGTCAAGTAATTTAAGGAAAGTCAAATTCAGGTCTCGGGTCATTGGAGACTTGCAGTTCCAAGTCAGGTCTCTAGTGATTGCAGAGGTCCACGGTCCAAGTACTTTGAAACAAGTCATCTTAAGTTAAAGTCAAGTCTTGAGACAAGCTCAAGCCAAATCGTATCATTATACACAGGACCAGAAGCATTACATTCCAGATCTAGTCTCATTGTATTCAAAATAGGTCCATGCCAAGTCTCAAGTCATATCAGTCCAAGTCCCAGTTCAGTCCAAAGTCATTAGATACTTTTTAAGTCTCAGGTCATCCATGTAAGGTCCAAGCCAAGTCTCGAGACATGCCGAAGCCCAATCTCATTGCTGGAGACAGGACCAAGTCAACACTAACGTCCTTTGAGAGTCATGTGGGAACATTTTAAGTAAAGTCTCGTATCATTCAAGAAAAAGCCCAAGTCAAGTTTTAAGAAACTCGAGACAAGTCTTAAGTCGTTCAATACAAATCTCAGTCAATTCTCAACTCAAGTCCTTTAAACCAAGTCCAAGTAAATTCACAAACGTCTCTTTGTGAGTAAATTGCAAGTCAAGATGTCAGTCTTTCAGTGTATCAGTTACATCCCCAAGTAGTGTCCCAGTCTCTTAGTTTATTTGTCGACTGATCAATACTTTTGGTCTTAGTTGACTAAGACCTCGAATGTCAATTCGTCATTTTTAATGTTTTTTTTCATGCTGAAGGACTTATTCCCAAGAAACTTACGATATTTAAAGTGGTGCTTTTGTGTGATTCTTTGTGGAGAAAATCAATTTTACAGATCTAATGATTAAATCAACCAATTTATTTGCTGACAAAATCACATGAGTGTTAGTTGACTAAGAATTTCTTTAGTCGAGGATGGCACCAGTTCTCATTTTTGTGAAACTTGGCTTGAATCCAAGTCTCGGATCTCGAGCTCTGCTGAGGTAAAACACATTAGCAGAGAAATTACTTGGCCGGTTTTACATTTACAATCACACCACCAACTCCTAAAGCTCACCCCTCCGTGTAAAAAAAACAAAAAAAAAAAAAAAAAATATTGGCAATTACTGTGGGATGAATGGATGTTTGCAGATGTCCCCAGTGGATTACTGCAGTACGTCAGGTTCGAGTGGTCCGTGATATCGGGGGAGAAATCATCATTGAGATTTAAAAAGGGCAAAGAGACTGAAGAGGAAGAAAGGGAAAGTGGGGGAGAAAGGGACAGATTACAGAAAGAGAAAGCCTGTAACAAAAAGAAAGGCATACTTGTGACAAGCTTTGGCAGTCTTATGGAACCAGCAGTGGCATGGCTCCTGCTCTCAGCACACAGTAGTGGCATTGTCCATCTTTCACATCCTAACAAAGAGCCGGGGTCCTCCACGGTCCACTCCCCTCACCGGGGATGGATGTTGCACTAATGCAGCACACACAAGCTCCACAGCTTTCTTTTGTCTCTCCCTCCAAGGACTCTGACAAGTTCTTTGAACTAGTGGAAATTCTATTTCTTCAATTCCCGTTTTTTTGGGGGGGGGGGATTAAAGAATAAGAGATAAGCATCAGTCCTACAGGACTTCTTCACAGCTTACAAAAGCGATAAACATTTCCTTTGACTGATACAGCTCTTGATATTTACAAGGGCAGGTGTGAAGGATGTTCTTCGCCCTTCATCTCTGTTGGTTTCTTTAAAAAAAAAAAAGAATGAATGACAGGTTCTTGTCAGTGTTCGTCCATTTCTACAGCTCATCACGGCAAGCAATGATGTGCACTCTGCCACTTACTCCGTCCTCTCTCTGTCCCTGAGCCTCTCACTCACTAACACAACAACACCAAAAAATAGGATGTAGAGATGAGGTGGAAAGCCGCCGTGAATGCAGTCCATTTTCGTTGTGCTATCAGAAATCCCAGCCTAACACGGTGAAAACATGTTTCAGAAAGCCATGCTTCTACGATGGTGTGTCTCTCTCCTCTATCCCTGCCTTAACCACTCTAATGTATGTATTACATAGATAGAAAAGAGGAGAAAAAACAGGACTGGTGGAGAGTTGTTTGGAGAAAGGTATCTTAAATCCCATAGATTACATTTTACTGGGGAAATGTCAAGGTTTGTAAAATTCCCTGTTATCTATCTGGGCCTCAGGGCCAGACTTGGCAACCAATGCTATTTACTATTAATGGGTGAACAAGAAGAGAGGTGGAAAAAGATGTTTTCCACTGTAAGGCCATTCTGGTCCTGTTGGGTTTCTCTCCCCCTCAGCTCTTGGAATGAGTTCAGATTCAGTGTACCTTCTTGAAAGTGAGCTTTGTGAGACACAATAGTAAGTTTGTTCTTAACTCCAGGCTGTTCTTCTTTACATTTACAGTAATACTCACAACAATAAAGTACAGTATAATTGTTACATCATGTTGTGAAATGGGCTGTGTAAATTCTGTGTTTTTTCATTTTGTAAAACTGCAGTAGAATTCTAAATATAGTAATTAACTTTTTAGTTGTGTGAGTGAATCTGCAAGTTCATGAGGATAAGCGTTCACAGCTGTAAAGGAAAAATGGGGATTTACAAAACAGATTTTGTGGGAATTAGTCCCCAAATCCTAAAGAGATTGACTCAGCATGGGGTTGGAAAAGACAGAAATTCTAATTCATTGAAGTATTGTAATGTGTAACATCTGTCCACCGGGATAGACGTTGTATTTTAGCTCTTAATCTAATCAAATTTGATATGCAAATTTAAATTTATTTCCCTGAGATAACTTTTAAAAACTTTAAAAAGCACCTAAAATGGCAATGTCCTCGTCTGAATATTTTCTTGCAGCAGATTTATATGCAAATTCAACCACTATCTGTTTGGGACAACAACAAGATTTATGTAAAATACAATACCTGTCATTGTGTGCTTTTTCATTGTCAACAGAACTGCTTCAAATAAAAACCCTTTAAGTAAAAGTTATGGTCTGTAATATAACATTTACGGAATGACATTTAAAAAGCAAACATCTGAAAACAAAGATTATTACTATCTCGCCTCGTTTTTACCACTTTGAGTTTGTTACGAGCTACAATTGAATCCTCAAAACACAGCATTAGTGGACAGATACAATTTGATATGGTGGAAGTTTTAAGCAATAATTCATGACAAGAGGAGCCAAAGAACACCACACAGAGCGGTCTGTTATTTTCTGTATCAGGACAGCTCGGAGTGTATCATTGTGCTTGTGTCTACCTAACAGGTAGTCTGAGCCCGAACAGGTGTCTGAGCCCGAGCCGCCTCTGTGAATGGCCGTTCCCTGTTGGAAGCCAGGTACCGAGATAAGCTAATGATTCAGGTGCAAACGGAGTGTAGATGGCCGGGGTGATATAAAGCCGTGTCAGCAGTTGGCAGACGTCACTACCACTAATTGCAGCATCTGTCAAGGCTGGAGAGGAGAGAAAGCTGTTCCAGGTACAGCGATCCAAATGCCAAACCTGATTTTATCACGGTCTGTCAGATTACAGCAAGGCTCCACAGCAGCCAACCAGCAGCAGCCCACCTGCTTTTCCACAACTGTTGTCAGGGACTAGATAAAAAATCCAAACACACATTTTAGATATCGGTCCATCTCTGTCAACCTGTGGTACAATTTTGTGTTCGGCTCCCCCCGCAAATTAGATCACATATGCATCGGCAAACAAGCTGTCTGAGCGAGTTCTCCCCCGGCTTAGACTGATGCGTTTCGACCGTCGGTTATCTCAAAACAGTAAAAGCTGCAAAGCCACTCCAAGTTCGCTGGAAAGCGGCGGCACATTTCATTTCCCCTCCTCTGTCACATAAAATCCTCCATCTGACACCATGCGATGAGAGAGAGGGGTGGGGGGGTGCTCCAGCTTCTGTCATCAAGCCACACCAGGGGCATACTAATATCAACTCAGTCCAGCTGCCCTCCACACTCGGATGGATGAGCTGGATCATGAAACATTACAGAGCCTCCCTGTCTGACGGGACAAACTGGTGGTGACCGGCCACAATGCGGGGGAGGTGACGGGCCAATATGCAACAGCGTAGGATTCCATCTATTCTATCTATTTAGGTGTGTGATTGCTTATTACTCTGCCGAGGTCTGAAAGTTGGCTTGAGGTTGCCTTTCGGGGGGCCTAAAGTGACTTTGCAAGCAGTCGAGACGCCTCTCAAATCCGTTTCGTGTTCAGTTTGAACACACCTTAACACCCAAGTCCTCATACTGTAAACAAAACAGGTCATTTAGATGTAGACATTCAATCAATTTGTTAATAACCAAACAATTTATTGAAGGAGATTGAACAAACACACAATGCTGTCCTTCTGGCGAGGACGTCAGCGCTGGCTGCCTCAGGAATACTACTAAAACAAACACAGATGTATCCTTGTACTGTCAACGTTTCATGTTATTGGAGTGTCATTTTCATTGAGACTTGCATCAGTCCAACGCACATGGAAAGAACCAATCCGAGCGAAGACCTCGGCATGACACCGTCCCATAAATAACTAGGACCTACTGTATGTTTTCCTTTTGTCAGCAGTGATGTCAGGCAAACCTTTCACGACTCTCATTATGAGCACCGGGCAACCCAATCATAAATACACAAAATGAATGGATTTTACAAGGTGGTGCGTGAAAATGTCAAGGGTGTGGTTGTTTGCTGTTTCACCGGTAAGCGAGCATGCGTTGTGAGGAGCCTGCTGAAAGGCAGGGTTATTGCAATGTCAACACCTTTAGGAAGATGGATGTATACTTTCAAAACAGAGCGAAATAGACCTAATCACCCCATTAAATTGCAGTTTACAAAAAGGTCAGTGATTTTGAGCTAGACATGTTCTAACCAGTGCAATGGGAGAAGCATGAAGGGAGTCTGAGAGAGTCTGGTGGTGGTTATGCTGGATTGTGATCTGCACTATATTTTAATATACTCTTTTGAATGCTTTTGAAATAAAAAAAAAATGATGTAACTTAGACATCTACAAACATTTTCCAGTCACATTTAGTCCAGTTTTACTCCCAGTTATCTTTTGACCAAATAAATGCTTGCAAAGTCCACCTCGGATGGTAATGTCTAATGAAAATGGGAGGATTTTTACGAGCCCAGAAGAATTAACATCCTGCATAGTGGGTAATCCAACCCCGGGCTTGTGCAAAGACAGGCGGATATTGTGTTGTCGTCCTGTAGCTTCACCAGGTGTAGCGCTGGCCTGTCAGAGCCGATGTGCTGATAGCCCCAGGGCATGTAGCTGTGGCACAGAGCAGTACAAGGGCGGAGGGGCTGCTTCAAATTTTCCCAGTGGAAGGCTATAGTGTGCCCGCTGACATGTGCCGTGAGGTCTGAATGTGCCGCATCAGCAGGATTGTGGAGGACACTTGAGGATCAAACCTCAGCAGAGCGTCTTTCAATTCTGGCTCATGCACCCTCCAGAATTCAAAGTTAGAAGTCGCAGCGTGTCGGACTGTGTGATTGCGTTCTGATTTAAATGCAGGAACAGGAGAATAGAAATATGATGTGAATGTGCTCCAGTCGAGCAACGACGGGCAACTTCCTCTGTGGCAACAGCCCTCAAATGGAGCGCCGCACATTCACTCACGAGTAAAAAGGAATGTCACACACTGTGTCATGGTCTGACAAACCGAGGAGGAGACCCAGTTGTCATTCGCATGTCAAACCACTCTTGTAATCACTCTTCGGCGCGGTTGTTCCTTCCAACCTACCATGTGTCGAGAGGGGATTGCTTTTGAGAAAATTGCACATAGCTTTTAATTAAAGCCTCACTCTCCGGTTGTGCTTCTGTCTGCTGCAGGGTGCCACTGCTCCTTTTGCATCCTACTACACAGACAGAAAACTAGAGACAATTGTGCTCTACTGGTGCCAACATTACAACAACGTTGCGCCTAATTTGATGGATGAATAGTATCATCATTGATACCGTATTTAACTGGTGCAGGAATACATGTAGAAAATAGTCCAGGCCTGTAAAGAACTCATAATTCAATACATCAGAACACAAACAACATGACGCAACAAAAGCTCATTTCAAGTGAGGCAGTGTTTATTGCACAGCTATATAATTACATTGTAGTGTTGCGTTCTTTCTTCTGGTCACTCAGTCTAAGCCCCACATGGCTGAAATTGATTGCATTGCTGTTGTTGTGGAAATGATTGAGCAACCAGCCTCAGTTCATTCACTGTCCCTAACCAAAACACCAGACAGTCCACAGTCATTAATTCCGCCGCACTTACAGCAGACGACTAGGTTTGCAAAATGACATTTGACATCCCTCATTAGTAATTAATCAGCTCAGGCAACGAACAGGGACGACATTGCTGATTCATTTCACCTCAGCCTGATGACAAAAGTAGAGCCCCTTCACCCTTGGGCCAAGGGCGGCCCTTTTTTACAAGGTGTTGCGCCATGCTAGCATTAACATGCTAAACACGCTGGCACCGCTTTAATGGACCTTTGATGGCATCCATCGTGAAAGACGTAGGAAAGAAACTGCTGAAGTTAGAAAGTGACATTTCATGTTTGCCGAGCTCCGCCGTTCACAGGGAAGTAGTGCTGCATCAGACGGAGAGTGCCACGGTGATGCTTAGTGTCATGATTTATCCTTTATGACACTGAGAGCTTCTGTGGCAGCTTGCCCAACCCCAACTTGTAGTCTCCTTGTCCCTGCGAGTCTCTGCGTGATACTTTAGGTTGCCAGTCTTCCCGGGAAGAGTGCCTCTGCCTCTGCTTCCTTACACACAAACACATTTTTTTCTTGTGATTCACCACCTTGGATCTGAGCTACACACGGCCTAGTACATCCCATCCCATTGTCCCACCATGTACTGTACATGAGCAATTAATCCTTCACATCTACCCACTTCCCTTTTTCTTCCCTCTCCTCCCAGGTATCTGCTCCATGTTTTTAGGAATGAGACTTGAATTCCTGTGGGCACCATTATGGTCCCATTTCCCCTGGTCATTTTCTTTTTTTTCCTCCGGCAGTGGAAGCTGAGACCCACATCTCTCCCCCCTCTTTGCCTTCCTCCTCCTTCCTGCTGCCTCCTCCTCTGCCCTAGCCTCAGACATGAACTCTGTAAACACTGAGGCTTTGTCTGCAGCTGTTGTGGTCAGTCTGCAGCGTAAAGTCGAGTCCTAACGGAGTATCAGTTTGCGTACGGCCTCGGTCGAGTTAGTGAACTGCCATTTAGTTGACCAGAAGAGACAAGGGGGCGGCAAAAAGGCAAAGCCACTGTGACTGGTGTTGTCTGCGGCTCACGTATCCTCCAAATACCTGTGGGCGTATTTTATGACCACAAGTGGTGGCTTGTCCTCATTTTACTGCGGTCTCAGTGGCATGGTTGCCACATGTGAGCCGTGTACATCCCACTGGGATAGTAGCAGCACTTGTAACAGGCTGAGATCAATAGGAATTTAATTCCCAGTCACATTAGAGATGGATTGCAGCCACTGGGACTGATACAAAGATAAGGAAGAATTATAGATTGCCTAAACTACATTAAAAATAATTATAACATATACATTTAAAGACGCTGACTGACAAAAGCAAACACACACACACACACACAGCAAAGCCTCTGTTGGGAAGGAAGAAGACACAAAGCTCAAACTAGCATTTTGCTAACTCCCCTCTTACAATAATTCCAGAGCTTCATCCTCTAGAGACCAAGAAGTACTCTACAAAGTTTCATGGCAATCCATCCAATATTTAGATTTTTAAGTTGAAATATTTCTCTCTGGACCAAAGAAATGGGTCGACCAACCATCCCTAGTCCCGCCGCTAGCACAGCTAAAATCCTGGTTTAGTCCATGTTTAAAGTTAGCGCTGGCTACTGCAACCCTCCCTGATGGTGAACACAATCGCAGTACCACTGATGGCTTTGAGGCACTGACATTCACTCATTGCAAGTATCTCTCTTGGCATCTGTGCTATCTTTCATTTTCTCCGGGCATTTTGCAAATGGTGATCGAGCTGGCCCACATGAATTTGAAAATCAGGTATATGAATCACACTCTGGCAACAGAGTGGTCGGTCGCCCAGGGTCTTTCTTGTAGTCTTCTGTTACCTCTGCTGTGAATCCTTCCTCATTCATTATGGTGAAGAGCAGCTCAGTGGTAGTCCTTTTACTCTAATTATGTCTTTCCAATCAAAAACCCAGACAGAAATGTTCCCGGCTGTGGATAATGAAATTAAATGAATTTGTAATCGAGTTTATTTTCTAATGGAAAGTGAACAGACTATGCCCAGAAACATGAACAACAGGTAGATGAGTCATTCTCCTCTTGTGTATATAGTAGAGATACTGCCAGGCATTTTGCATTCAGTACCACAGCGGCCAGAGATGTGCACAGACGTGTAATTCATCAGATGCTCTTCACTGGGATTCATGCAATTTCTTGCATGATCGCTGCAGTGTGATGACACTCAGTTTCACATGGGCCTACATGTAAATTATATGAAATGCATTAGAATCTGAATGGGCACAAATGACCTAAAAACTTTACTTTCATTTAAAGGAGCCGTATTTAACATTCTGAAGATTGATATAGCAAGCAAACATCTATTATAAAGATACAGTGGATTAATGTCTACCTGAGCAGAGAATGAAGTCGCTCCCCCTGTGTGTGTTGTTATCCCAGCTTATCCTTGCTTTGTTGACATAGCCAGGCCTGCCGCGCATACTTTTGGGTGCATGGTCGTGCATGTGAGCGTGCCTCATTGGTTATCATTCACTCTGCACTGGCGGCTTCAGCTGATAACAGCATCTCGACCTACAGCGCCATCGTGGAAGTCTAGCACCTACCCTTGGTTTCCCCTTCCGATAAACTCTGTCAGCTCTGTCAGAACTTTAGCCGTGTGTGAGCCTTGTTTTTAATGGAGCTTCACTTGTTGCCGTAAAGCTTTTAAGCAAACCGAGAGCATAGAGAATGAAGACTTCTGTAATATGGTGAATACGGTGGAGCTTTGTCTTAATACCATGGCAGTTTTCCTGACATGAGATTTAAAAAATTGCAATATATTGCAGTGCTTACAGTATCGCAATAAATGGAGATATATTGACTTGTAACCCCTGTCTTATGACACGCATCATATCGTCAGCCATATTGGATACGGTTAGCGATGACAACGATGTTCTGCGCTCGTGGACTCGAGACAGGCAGTGTGTGTTCAAGTGGCTTTGGAGGGAGGCCTGAAGGGAGGGGCTGAGATTTTTTAGTTGGATGCTCCCAAAATCTTGCGTAAGATTTTGCGCGGGGTGAGACTTCTACAACTGTGACCATGTCGTATTTGCCTTTTTTAAAGATTCATAAGGACCGCAGACGTGTCTACAAGCCAGACATAAATCAGTTGAGGGTGTGACAACTGAAACGATTAGTTTGAGAGTCGCAGCGTGCCTCAGATCTGCAGGGAGGACTGCGTCCTTCTGAGGACCTTGCTGCACCTAATCAATATATATCCCCTCTGGTGTGAACTGAAAGAGGCTCGTGGAGGAAGAGAAAAATGGTCAGTGCACATTACTCTTGAAAGATTATGTGTCATTTGCCCTTTAAGATGCACATGCATTTTATCAGTGCACTCAGATGTCATAAACTTAATGCAAAAGGCCCATTAATATGAGCACTGGCAGGCGAGCCCAACACTATTCTCTGATTTATCTGTCATGGTAAAGGGGGAAACGAATAGCTTATCCTATTCCGGCACAATTCTCAAGCTGGCACCTTATTCTCCACCCATTTAATGGAGACAGAGCTTTATAATTTATCCTCTTCTTAACTTCAACTTTACCTGAATTAAATTTCCGGCACAGTACTTTGATTACATCCTTGCTAAGTACCACGATCTGATTTCTCCATTATGTAAGGAATGAATACAAATGGGCTGGCTGAGAGAGCGACAAAGGGGCAGGAGGAGGGAGGGGGACACGGGGATGGATAACAAATTAAAGGAAAGGCAGTCGGAGAGACAGAAAAATAGAGGAAAGACAAAGAGGAGGCGATGAACAAAGAGTTGAAAGACTGGAACAAGAGAAGCGAGTCTGGATGAGCCCCTCTTGACCTTCTTGGTCTGAGGAATTGTGTTGGAACACACACTAGTCTTTGAAGCCCAGCCTTGCACCGCATTCTTGAACGGACCAGGCTGACCGTTGGCACGGAGCGTGTGGCGGCGCAAAATCAAGTAGCTTTAAAGGAGCATCTTCAGGTTTGGCTAAAGGCTGTCAAAGCCCCGCCAGAGCATTGGCCCTCAGTGTTCCAGGATCCTCACGGAGCCTGCGGCCTGTCACTTCCCTGCCAAAACTGGAGCTCATTTGTGGAATACGGTGTGCCTTCCCATCGTGGCTGAGTGGAATACAGGCCTCCGCGGCGTGCGGGGATCAAAGCATGCGCATGCAGGACACACAAGCGCATTGCTCGGTGTCATCCGATGATAACCCTCATTTCTCCTGCCAGGCTGGATTCCACTCATATTTCACAAGCAAGCTCTGGGCCTTGCTCATCTCTCTGCTCCACTTCATATGAAATAATAACCTGTCCCAAATTGTAGGCTGGGTGCACTTTCGCCCTAAACTACAAGGTCTGTTTTGACAGCGCAACTGATGAAACAAAAATCTGATCATTAGGCGGTGGCCTGAAGGTTGGAGAAGGTTAGAGCTTGTAACCAGTGGGTGGAATTTGATTAATTTATCCACATGTTACGCTACTTTAAACTTCTACTTCAGGACTGTTCAGAGGGCAAAAAAACTAAACTTCTGTAAGTGAATGCATTTTCCTTTTTCAGGAGTTTTCAAATGCATCTCACAAGGGGGTTTTGCCTTTGGCAAGGTTGCCATTGTAAATAAAAATGTGTTCCTAAGGACTGGTTGAATTAAGAATAAAGAAATACAAATATTGAGTTCATATGTGAAAGGAGCTTTCAGTCACATGATGATAACCGGCTGAGAAAGACTATGAAATGTGTTTAAAAAGCTCCGTAAATAAAAGTGCAATAGAAAATAAAAAATGCACTCAATAGAAAGCCTTGAAAGAGGAGTTGGCCTTGAGTGCTGCCATTAAAAGTGCAAAGCATTAAACTAATTAGAGTGGATTGTATTGATCCTCAACAGCATGTACTATGTTTTCTTGTACATCTGTTTGAAAATGAAATACCGGCCATCTGTCGCATTACTTTCTCCCAAACAACTCTCCTGGCTTTAAAAAAAAAAAAACAGCAATTGCAAATACAGTTCAACCTACATAAAGGTCAAAATTCATTCCTACCAATTATATAAGAGATGAAATCTTCATCTGATACCGTCCGTCAGATCTGTAGTCTACCACTGCTGCTGTTTGTATTATTGTGTAGTGAAATTATAAATGGATGCAGTCTGTGCAGCAGGATTTATGCTGCCTGAAGGTCAGAACTCGGGGGGGGGGGGGGGACCAGCGTCTTTTTTCAGCTGCCTTGAAGTTGTTGCCACAACATCCAGTTCAGGACAGGAAGTGTCAAATATGTCAACTCTCTGTCAGTGGAGGTCCCTGTGTGCTGCCGGTCCAGAGGATTGTGTGACAGCCTGATAGATGGATCATCAAGGCTGCGGCTTGTAGGCTTAACAGTGTTATACTTGTGACTATACACCAAGTCTTAAACTGTATCTGAGTGAGGCTCTTATCCCGGCACTTCTTCCTGTTATTTTAAGCTTTGTATTTAACAACAAGCGTTTGTACACACTACCAATCTTTAGTTTCATTTCAGTAAAGGCACAGCACCATCTAGTGTTACATCTAGCGTCATTGCAAAATAGATTAAATGCATAACTTCAGTATAAAGGCGCAATCTCCACACACAGACTTTGAGGTCTAAATCGTTGTTTGAGGAATCTCTCTCAGACATTTTGAGCCCTTTATGAATCCGTAAATCCGCATTTCTGCAGACTCTGCCCAAAGAGAATTACCCACAATCCATAGCAATGTGACTTTAAACACAGGGTTTCCGGTAGAAGCCTGGAGACGTAAAAAAAAAGGTAAACAAAGAGGACGGCACATGGGTGTTCAGCCTGGCTAATTACATTTAGTCGGAAATAACCTGGAAGACGTTCAAATCAGGGAGTCAAAAAGTTCAAATAAATACCCACAATTGCACAGATTTGTTGACGTCATCATGGTAACGTGATATGTTGCAGCAAAGTGCTGTCCCATTCGTATTTGCACCATTTCAAGCCCTCACAGTCAACCATTTACCAGGTGACGTCAGTAAGTACCTGAGGGTTCAGGGTTTGAGGCCTTAAGGGGGGGGGGGGGGGGACGTTGGGATTGGGCCATAGTCTTTGACAGAGAAAATGATCTGTATGCTTTGCTCTGTTGGGTAAATAATGACAACTCAGACCACAGCTAGGTTTGTGCATCTGGTCTTGCAACTTGTTCAGCATTGTGACAAGTTAAGGCTTGTCATGTCATTTAAGCTAACAAAGACCAGTTTTTGGAGTGTATCTGGATACCTGGGTCTTTTTACATCAGTCAATGGTCTGGATTTTAGGAGTTTCAGTGTTTTTAAATCAGCAAAGCTAACAAATGAAAATGCAAAGATAACTCAGTGAACCTGCATCCTGAAACGGGCCAATCAAATTCACACAAACAGCAACACAGGAAATAAGACTGCAGTAATTTATTTGAAGATCAATGAATTATGCAACAACTAAAAAGGTGACATTGCTTTGGAGCAGAGAAAACATTTATCAATAAGTTCAATGACAACATTGTACTACAGATACTGGTCACATTTGTAATGTTAATTAAAAGTACTTTAAACGGTTTCCGGGAATTTTATTTCAATTGCACTAAAATACCCACAGCATTCTCCAAGACTTGAAAGGCTTTTACAAAATGTGCAAAAACCTGCTCTGGAGCTCTTAAAAATACCCAGACTAGCTGGCCCTCTATGTAACAAGTCTGGTCTCACAAGGTTCATGTTCGCAGACAGCAGTAGTTCAGCAGAGTGTTTACTAGACTACTCAACTCGGTTTGATATATTGACTGCAAACAGATTATATTTCGGTGTACTTTCAACTTTTAAAGTCCTGCACATCAGCCGGTCAGTCTTCATTGTATGCCTCCGAGGAGAAAACTTTAATAAAATCTTTGTAACTTTAGACTGCCTGCGTCCCTGAAAACATCACATAACCTTAAGGTTTTATTGAAGAAAAGCACTTTGACTATTTATATCAATCAATACCAGCGGAAATTATATCTAGGGCTGTCACGAATACTTTTGGGCATTAAAATACAGATTTAAACTCTGATCGACTTGGTTAAAGCTTCGAAGGATTCGGGTCAGCCTCAGAATTAAATATAGAACATTCAAAATAGTTTTGTGTTGCAGTCTATCAGAACTTTTTCTTTCTCATAGAAGCACAATTCACACAATCTCTATACTGTATTTCTACCGTCCAAGAAAGTCGTCTGCGTATTGTTGTCGAGTAGTTTGGGTTGTAGTTTAGAAGGACAAGATGGTTCTCTGGATGATGTCGATACAGTCGCGCAGCTCGTGCTCTTTGATGGTGAGGGGAGGGGCCAGGCGGATGATGTCACCGTGGGTGGGCTTGGCCAGCAGGCCGTTGTCACGAAGTTGCAGGCACACCTTCCAGGCGTTATAGTCTGAGAGGATTGTTGTAATAAAAATAAAAGAAGGTCAGATTGAGTGACTGCAAGGTGCCAATAGTGTTCTGCTCTTCATTTGTCTTGCTGATTTTCAGTACTGAGACAACATTTGGTACTAATTTAATTGTCTGATGTCATTCAAAGACTACAAATCTAAATTATTTAAGGGTTAAGGGGGGGGGGGGGGGGAATCTATTGGCAGGAATGGAATATAATATTCATAACTATGTTTTAATCCAGTTGGTTACAACATGCAACCTCACTGCTAGATGCCACTAAATCCTACACACTGGTCCCCCAAGTGTGGATTTGCTTATTTAATGAAAGCTTGGATTTATTTTGTAAACTAAAACGGTTGACCAGATCATGCTTCATGTACAAAACGAAAGCCCATTAGCTGGGAAGTTTTTACTTTAGTTACCAAATAGTGGTCACCAATAGGGCAGCTGTTTTAGAATACTTCAGCACTGTACCTTTAGTCTCTTTGATGACGACGGCGTTGAGGAGGCCTTTCCCTCTGACTGCTGTCACAATGTCTTTGGGCAGTTTACTCAGCTCGCTCCGCAGCAGCATTCCCATCCTTTCGGCATTCTCTGCCAGCTTCTCCTCCTCAATCACCTGCAAACAAAGAGCAGATGTAGGACATCAATGTGACTTGCATACTTTTTTGAAGGCAACTTTGTGGTATGTTGCATATCTCAAGTGAGAGTTCCCTCCATTTAAATCGATTAAAACAAAAAGGCAAAAACCAGAAGTAGCAATGAGTTGTTAAAGGGTAGATAGATAAAGAAACTATAAATGAAGTGCATTTTAACGCTGACCTGAAGTGCGGCGATTGCGACCTGACAGGCCACGGGGTTACCGCCAAAAGTGGAGCCGTGTTCTCCAGGCTTAATGGTCAGCATCACCTCATCATCACACAGCACAGCAGACACCTGAGGCACACAAACACAGATCAGTGAACGCAAAGGTTACATAACTACTATGATCTATACTCCTGTCAAACGTATGACAGTTATGTTGGAGTCTTCTACTTGCAAAACAAAACCCTAACACGATATGACGTGTGAGTGAACGACGACAAAAATGCTTACAGGGTAAACTCCTCCAGAGAGAGCTTTGCCCAGAACCACGATATCTGGACGGACTTCCTCGTGGTCCACAGCCAGGCGCCGGCCGGTCCTCGCCAAGCCCGTCTGCACCTCGTCAGCGATCCACAACACCTGGACAAAACAGAGGTCTTTATTATCTCAAAGCCCAGCTGCAGTCGTCACCACAGCCCTAGGTTTGTTTTTGGGCCTGTAGATCCATAAACTAAAAAAAAAAAAAAAGGAACAGTGTGTAGCAGAAATTGAATATAATCTTTATATAACTTTTCATTCATGTATAATCGCATGAAGCAAAGAATCGTTTTGTTTTTGTTAGTTTAGAATGAGTAAACTATATCGAACGCTTTTTCGTTACAGCTTGTTCAGCATTGCGCAATCCCTGAATGTGTAATGCTGTGCAAAGTTAGTGTGTTTATTCAACGTGAACATAGAAATTCTCACGGTCAACAGAGAGTTCATAGAGTGTAAAAAAAAGTACAATAAATCTGATATTATATTTAAAAACACCTCGACTTAGCGACATGTTGCGTTAACCTCTTCTGCTCCTTGCCCGGTGGAAAGTGATTTCCGGTTCACATAATTTAATTAAACCCCGTCTCTCCTTGTGAAGAATGCTTTTCTTCCCGATAAGAAAGCCGATATATAAATGGCCAAAACTGAAGCCCAGACTGCAGTCAGGTGGAGCCACGCTGTACTGTAGCAGCTGGCTGCTGTGTGTTTTTGCACTGCTTAGAAACAGTATATTACGGACTATTTAGGCCAAACAGGGCCCTAGGAGCTGTGCATATGGGGAAATACCGCATGCACTTGATAAAAACAGCATGATAAAAACTACAAAATGTTGTCTCTAGAGTGGTGTGCTGTACATCCACATACCAGGCAGATTCAAACCTACAGTAAGGAATCACATGACGTCTCATTCCTGCTCGTCTTTGTTCAGACTCACGTTGTATTTGGTGCAGAGTTCTCTGACTTTGGTGAGGTAGCCCTGGTCTGGCACCACCACCCCAGCCTCGCCCTGGATGGGCTCCACCATGAAAGCAGCAACATTGGGGTCTTGGAGAGCTTTCTGTAGAAAAGAATCAATAAATTAAATTCACACTACTTTAGTCAATCATTATGTTCCCATGTTTAAACATAGAAAATGAGGGTGTCAAGGCAGCTAGTTTGGAGAATCAGAACCTGTACCTCCAGTGAAGGAATGTTGTTGTATGGGACGATCTCAAAGCCGGGCATGTAGGGGCCGAAACCTTCGTAGCTACTGGGGTCAGTTGAGCTGGAGATGGCTGCCATGGTGCGGCCCCAGAAGTTTCCATCTAAATGAAGAGCGAATGAGGCAGATTTATCATTGTTCCGTTTACATCTTTACATCTTGTGGGCAATTTGAAACCTGTGGTCACCTTGTCCTTTATCTGTCGAGAGGATTTTCTTATAAAGACACTGGGTAAGGTAACAAATGGGACAAACTCCATAACCGTGAAAGAGCCTTCTGCAACATAACTTTGTGACTTACCTGCAAAAATGATTTTGGCCTGATTTTTGGGAACCCCCTTTACTTCGTAGGCCCACTTGCGGGCGAGCTTGCAGGCCGTCTCGCAACCTTCAACGCCTAATACGTCACAAAAGTAAGAAATGTCAACAAACGCACTGGTAACAACTTCTGAGGATGTTTCGCACGAGATGTTTCCTGATAGTACCTGTATTCATGGGTAAGACTTTGTCGTAGCCAAACAAGCCAGTGATGTACTCCTCGTAGGCTCCCAGCACGTTGTTGTAGAACGCTCTGGAAGTCAGGGAGAGTTTGGTGGCTTGGGCGTTGAGCGCGGCTATGATCTTCGGGTGGCAGTGGCCCTGGTTTACGGCACTGTAAGCACTCAGGAAGTCATAATACCGGCTGCCTTCCACATCCCACACATAGATGCCTGAGTAAGCAAGAAAACAGTTGTTAGGAAGTGTGATGGTTCCTAAGTGATTTGTAGGACGTTGAGGAACGTCACCAGAGATTACAGGAACCATACATAAATCACACTTTTATTTTTAGTAATCATACGACGCTCCGCACTCACCCTCCCCCCTCTCCAAGGCCACGGGTAGTGGGTGGTAGTTGTGCGCTCCATATTTGTCCTCGCGAGAGTAGATTTCCTCCGAGGTGAGCGGACGGTCAGACCTCAGTTTGCTTGCGACGGTGGAGGAAGGACGTGTGCCAGAGTGGACGCTGCGACTAAGAGCAGGGCCGGCGCGGCTCAGGTTGCGGCTGAGCTGGAGAATCATTCCCTTCATGGTTGAGAGCTGCTACGTCTGTTTGATAAGAGCACACACACAAAATACACACATTGTTTTTCATCAGTGTTGAATTTATGAAACAATAAGGGGTTTCTTTGTTCCAAGGAAGTGGTTTATGATAACTTCTAAATACAGAGAGCCTGACAAGAAAAACATATTAATCTAACTAACCAAGAGAGTAATCTGCAGATTAATCGATAAAGAAAATCATAATGAAAAGCGCCCCTAGATACACAGCTACGCAGTGAGCTAAACACAAAAGTTGGCCTTTGTAGGCTTTGCTGGCAGCAGCTGTGAAAACTGTACAACCTGTACCGGACAAATACAATTATAGAACCAGTAATTAACTTGTCATTGGCAGTGATGCTCTTGCCCAATAATATGTAGCTACAGCTTAATAAGCTATTACGCAGATAGAGCAAACAGGCGTTGCAGGTCTGCTGAGCAATGCTTTTCTCTTTCACATGCAACACAATAGAGGACAGGCACAGACTTGATATGGGAGGGTTAACAAAAGCTAACCCCACAGCAGCACCGCAACTCAGCTGTGATGTTCCAGACTTTTCCATTTGGTTTGCAATCAAAAGGTAGACTTAGTTAAAAGTTGACCTTCGCTGTTATCTACTAATGTAACATGTACCACTCGTCTTGCTGCAGTGCCACTTTCTAAACCTTTAACTATGTATCACTATGACTGATAGTGTGGCCTTCATGACGTCGTGGCACTGAATCGTATTGAAATTCCATGACATTTGCAAAAAAAAATGTGTAGAGATACCCAGAAGTCTGTGCTGGATAATCAATAACCTTCCACAGTGAATAAATACACACAGCCAACAGGCAGCACCTGGACTGGGCCACATCAAGGACATGGGACTCGTGACAGCTCCCATTAATGCTCCAAGAGAGGTGATTGGTTCCTGGGGAGCTGCCTCCACGACACACCCACCCACAACAGTAATATCATAACCAGGTGCTATATAAAGACTGAGTAAGAGTACCTAGATGACAGTCGCCGTAACCCATTTTGGGTTACATAATACTGCATCATGGCGCATTACTTAACGCTCTTACAAAACTCTCAAACTAAATATGACAGTCGGTGTTACATTAATTAATGCCCCCTCTCGCCGGAAGGCGTGTAAACGCTTTTGATATCGGTGCTAAACTAACACAAATGTTTAGTTAGTACCGGCTAGCTAGCTAGCTAACTAACATTAGCACCCGCTTGATTCCCGATACTTTACGCGCATCCCCTGAATTACCAAGCAAGCGCGTTACGAACATGAGAGAGGAGACGTGGAGGGAAGTGAAACAGTACCTGAAAGAAGCGAAGATAGAAATCCCTCTAGAGTGATGGGTGAAGCTGAAGGTTCCTGCTTATTAAATGCCTGTCTAGCCGGTGGGTGGGGGCAGGATGAGACACGTGTGTGGCTGCGTCCGAGGACACGCCTACATGTTGCAACTTTTTCCGATGATTGCAAGATCGATCAATTTAAAATAAACATCAGCTTTAGTCATCACAATCATCACTAATTAAAACTGCGGCCATGTTTTCAGTCACACACTTGTTGAAATCAGTCATATACAATTATATAAAATCATATAAAATCATATAAAACCTTATAATACTGCATGTCAGTGACTCACTCCGACTGTACGTATTGCCTATACATATGACTACATTACACAGACTGTATGGTGCATTAATATGAACCGTGACAATATTTAATTGACGAGAGCGTGATAGGTTGCCTGCCACACTTTACGCGCATGCGCTTTTTTAGGCTGGCATTTCGTCATGGCCGCTGACACGGGCTGGCCGGGCTGTGCGAAGAGTCTGAAAGGTGTCATATTGGACCTGTGTGGCGTCTTGTATGACAGCGGGGAAGGCGACGGGGCCGCCATTCCCGGTTCCATCGAAGCCGTGAAAAAGTGAGTGAATAGTCGTCAAGAGATTTGAGCTGCTTGCGCGTTCAGCATATGGACCAAAGTGCACGCACTCGGTTATCCATAGTGTTGCTAACTTAAGGATACCAGCAGTTCCTTGCTAGACTGCAAAAGTGTCTACGTGCACGCATGATTTAAACCAGTGTTGCATAAGCTGCAGGAGCTGTCTCCATGTCAGTGTCACTGTGGTGCGCAAACATGGTGCTCCTTCCTCAATCTGCCCCCCTTGTCCTCTTTTTCAAAGGCTCAAGGCTTCCGACCTGCAGCTGCGCTTCTGCACCAATGAGACCCAGGCCGCCAGAGACACGTTTGTCGCCAAGCTGCAGAGACTGGGCTTTGACATCCTGGTGTCTGAGGTCTTCTCTCCTGCTCCTGCAGCCGTAGCTGTCCTTAAGGAGAGGGCTTTACGGCCTCACCTGCTCGTGTATGATGGTAAAGACTTATTGCATTTTGACAGTAAACTCCCTGGTTATTCTCAGTGTCTGACCCTATACTCGGTGCTGTTAAAAAATATTAAATTGCCATGAGAATCTGTTGAGGCAAACCATTTGCTCAGATGCAGTGTTTAGAATATCTTCGAATTGTGTGATGCAGCGAAACACACAATGTTTAACGTCACACGTGATTTCATCAGAAGTGGTGTTGTATTGTTTACCAGTCTGTCTGTGGCTCTCAGCCACCCAGTGCATCCTTTAGGCCCAGTGATGCATTATTAATAGTTTCTGAGGAATAAACTCAGATTTTGGTCCTCTCGTGGGATTCGTTGACAATATAGAAAAATATATAATATCATCAGACTTATACTTTAAATGACCCGATCCTAAAAGGTGTTTATGTTTACTCTCATGCAGGACTTCTCCCCGAGTTTGACAGTGTTGACAAGACCAACCCAAACTGTGTGGTGATCGGAGACGCAGCTGAAAAGTTTTCCTACCAGAACCTGAACGAGGCATTCAGGGTCCTTATAGGCCTGGAGAAGCCAGTGCTGTTCTCTCTGGGCCACGGGTAAGGGCATATTTAAAAGTCAGTAGGCATAACTATATTGCATATTCTGACTGATAATGATAAACAAAATATTTGCGATCTCTTCATAGGAGGTACTACAAAGAGACAGATGGTTTGAACCTAGATGTCGGGGCGTACATGAAGGCTCTGGAGGTACAGTAGGTGCTTTGTTTGCATTGATACATTTATTAAGAACAGCAGTTCTCAACGATGACTCATTTTGGTTAGCGTTTTCGTCCCTCCAGTATGCCTGCGATTTAAAGGCTGAAGTAGTTGGAAAGCCATCCCCAACATTCTTCCAGAGTGTTCTCAATGACATGGGCCTTCAACCGCATGAGGTACGTGACAACAGAGTGTTCTATAATAACGCAGATTCATACTTGACTTCTTCCATCTAGGCTCATTTTTAACACATTTTGAGATGGTCGGTTTTCAACAGGCCAGTTTGAAATGTATGTCGCTTGAACTCGTGTCGTGTTGAACAGGTGTCTGAACATGTGTCCCTGGTATCTACCCATCTCAGTCAATCCCAAGTATAAAGAATGTGCCACAGTCTCTCTAAGCTTCTCTATTTTTGTACTTGGCACTCTGAGGAAGCTGGGTTCATCTCAGCCAAAGCCTCTCTCCTTTCTCTGGACCTCTTGTCCTTCTCTGAGACGGATATATCCAAAGCTTCATCTGCTGCTTCCAAGAAGCCTTCCGCTACTCGCCCATGCTTTCATGCAGAGATGGTCAAATTGACCAGTATCATTCCTCTCAGAAGGAATTACCGAACTCTTTAAGAATACCTTCTCGAATCGGAAGTTGTTTTCCTGTCACAGGAATTCTACACTAATAGGCGACGGCACAAACTCATGCTTGTGTGACAAGGAGCGCCTGGTCAGTGGAGAGGATAGCTGAGACGTTTATAAAAGAAACAGGAGGAGAAGGGAGGGCGGGCTGAAATGTATTCGTCAAGTACTGTTGAGGCTTAGGAGGTAGGAAGCAGGAACAATAGGAGGCAATAGCTACTGGCACTCCTGGTGAAATAAATGCATATATATCTCTATCTCTATCTATCTATCTATCATGGGATGTTGGCATGTTATTAGCCTGCATTTAAGTAGATAAATCCATTCTTGTTTAATATTTTTGTAACTCCATCAGCATAAGAGCAGCTAAAAATATCTTCAACTAAATAATAATGTTTTTCTTCTACCCTCCTCGCTTGCAGGCACTGATGATCGGGGACGATCTGGTGAATGACGTGGGCGGGGCCCAACGCTGCGGAATGAAAGGCGTACAAGTCAGGACTGGCAAATACAGGTTAGTGATGTCCTGCGATCTACCGGACCTGAACACGGCTCCTTATTGGCCACCTATTGGTTGGTAAAAGCATCCATGTCGGTGTGAGCCCAGCTGAAGTATCCTTGAGTAAGATACCAGATCAATACCATCTTGTTCTCCGCCTAAATCTGTGCTTTTAAGTTTGCTTCATTACTAGGTGACATAAAGCATCTCATATATCATACTGCATAGCTGTATGTTGAACCTCTATGTTTTTATAAAAGGTTTAGCTCTTCTGAAGACAAGTGTCCCAAGTTTTTCTTTTCTACAGATCTTAAAGCTAGTTTTGGTAAAGCAGAATAAAAAAATCTATTCATCTATTTGCCAGGAGAGGGCGCCCTTGCACCAGGATTTGTGAATCACAGTTTCCTCCATAAGCACTCAGGCTTCCAGTGAGCCAGCCGCCTCATTCTTGAGCATTCCAGATTTGTTTATTTGATTGAGAAGCCGCCGAAAATAGCTTTATTCTCTCCACATATTGAATGCTACTCCGCCCACAAGGTTGTAGTCACCGAGAGGATTTATGATCCCAAATCTGAAGATTACCGGGGCGCCTTTCTCATGCTGTAATTACAGAAACATGTGGTCGATTATTTTAGAAGATATATATATATATATATATATATATATATATATATGTGGTGGTTATGGCTTGACGATAAGAGAAGAATGACTGGGAGTCATATCACATATCTACTGTTCATTATAATGCATGTTCAAAGGCCTTGACGCAGGTCTACGCTCTCCGAGTGCCCCCTCAAGTCACCATATTGTTTGGCCATAAACCACCGATCAGTCCGAAGAGCGCCACGCTCGATGACCTGCTGCACACTTGCATGCAGGTCTGGGGGTCATGTGACCACAGAACGCCGAGTAATCTTCTTGAGCATCAGTCGGCTCTGATCCTGTACTAAGAGCGCAGTCACTCGCTGTAGAAACCTGTCCTCTCTGAGCAGAGCTATTTTTGGCTGCATGGCATTACGTGGGTTTGATATGCTTTTTGTGTATGTCGCTGGCATGTACGTGGATGCCCGTGTTACCGACATATCTGTGTCGGTACGTGACTTCAGACGCCAACGGTAGGCCGTGTTTCTGTCGGCACAATTACAGGAGACTGAACTCTTTCAAAGATTCTCTCTCTCTCTCTCTCTCTCTCTCTCTCTGCAGACTGGGCAGAATTCATGTGTTTTATTACTTTGCAATCTTCTCCCAGCAGCTCAGTTCAGCTCCGGTGTGCTGACACTCTCAACACTGTCTGTAATACTCAATAAATAGAGGAGAAACCAGATTGGATAATATCACTGCTCATCTGCTTTTCTTTTTGGGAGTAGAGAGCAACTGGTTGTAATGAGTGGGCTGTTTCCCCCTCTGAGGAACACATGTGGAATCTGTATTGTGTTACCCGACGTGTTGTGTTTCAGCTGTGGCGGTTCAGATTTATGGACTGATTGGTGAATGGAGTTCATGTGTTGAAACACGTGTGTACAGAAAGTTATTAGATGGGTGGTTAAATAATGTTCAGTACTGTACAGTAAAATTACTTTCACTGTTTTATTTTCAGGACTGGATTTTTTATAGTCTCTTACTTTCTGTGTGTGTGTGTGTGTGTGTGTGTGTGTGTGTGTGTGTGTGTGTGTGTGTGTGTGTGTGTGTGTGTGTGTGTGTGTGTGTGTGTGTGTGTGTGTGTGTGTGTGTGTGTGTGTGTGTGTGTGTGTGTGTGTGTGTGTGTGTGTGTGTGTGTGTGTGTGTGTGTTAACAGAAGACTGGTATTAGTGGATATTTGCCTCTGAAACACAGCTGCAGGAACAAAAATCTGTGCATCGAATTAGAATTGATGGCTCCGAAGTGAGCTGTGATTTACTCATTTAACATAAACACCTCATAATATCTATGATCCTTCAGCAGACTTATTGGACTGCACTATATACATTCCCTGAGAACAAGAAGAGAAACAGTGACAGTAAAGGGTGTTTTCCGTGGGAGCAGCAGACGTGAGATTTAGCGTTATTTAGCCAAACGGGCCCAGTGAACCCAGGCTTGCCGGGAGCAGCTATAAACCCTCAGTCAGATCTGTGAAAACACAGCTGTTTCCAAGTCAACCAGATGCTGCGCAGGCCTCCAGTTCCCATCAGGCTCGGAAAGAAAGACTGCTTCAAATACCCCAGGCCCTGTGACAAGACAGGAAGGGAAAGAAGATACAAATCACAGACTATCTAATCATATCTGCTTATTCTGAAAAGCTTTTGATTTGACTCACTGCTACTCAGCAAGGACTGCGTGAACTCATTAAGCACGACTTAGATCCGTGAGATGCTGGAACTTTTTTTTTTTGGTATGTTTTCGCTCTCTGCCATCTTACCGTCTTTACAGTAAACTCTTTTTAAGATGGAAGATTTGAGGTGTTCACCTTTTTATATAATCTGTCTTAATTCTGTTTAGAAAAAGCAAAAAAAAAAAAAAGAAACGTACAATATTTTAGGAATGTCAGGTTTAGGTAAATGAATGCACGTTATCCTCAGGTTCTCTGCTCACTGTACCGTTTCCCTGTGATGCACAGTACAAGCATGTGCTTGTGACGGCTCCTGCAGATAAAATTGAAGAGCGGTGGCCACGTGACATTACAGTACCCACCAGTAATGGCTGTTGAGACTATCGGCGTAATATAGAGGTAATTGTAACGGGGGAGTGTTCTGCTAGCAGTCAACTTTCCCTTGTTCTTAAATAATGAGCGAAAGTTAGCGCACTTCCCTCAGGGGAGTCGGAGAACCCTTTGCCCTTTAATGTAGAACAGGTTTGCAAAGAGGGGCCTAAACCCCAAAAAGTGGTTGGAAGTTGGGATTATGACGATCTGACTGCTGATGTGGATCAGCTGCATGGGAACAGTCTGCCAACGCTCTAGTCCAACCTCTGCTCAGCCTCTCTGCTCTGTAGTTACGCACATCAAATACAATTTCAGTACTTTAACACCTAGTTTTGTAGAGTATCTACAATCATTGCATATCAAAAACAAGTACAGGTTCTCAGTCTTGGGGGGGCTTTATCTTCAGACCAATATTTCCTGATTTATAGTGTTTAACTTTGATAAAGCTCTACCTTGTAGGAAAAGCTTTTGCACTGCTGTTTGTTTTAACCATAGACTGTATAAAATATGGACGCAGTCGTTGTAAAATTGGAGGCGAGACCCCGTCCATTCCTATGACAGTAGCCCATGAAGCAAAACGAGTACCTTAAACTACCCAGATCTTCCACATCTATCTGGGCCCGTAGAGCAAGCACACTAGCCTTTCCTTTAAACCCCGCCTCCCAGCCCCTCGGCCCAGCCTCGCTCTCGTGATCATCACATGAATAGAGGAAAGGGGAAAAAAAACTCTTTCACTCACAGTTTTACAACTTTTACAACCTGAAGTTTTAAATGACGTCTCTTTCTCAGTAATTAGTTTTTGGTCCCTTAAGAGGATTAGAACAAGCTGCTGTTGACAGTCACCTCATAGAGAGGATATCTCAAATATGTTGGCAAACAGCAAAGCAAACAAAAACGAACTGTACGTGTTTTTAATTACAAACTGTCATGATACTGGAAGAGCAGCCAAAGTATGAGTATGCTGTCCCGTTCTGCTGTCCTGCGGCTCACACTTTGAAATAGTCATGTCCTGCGGTCTGTGGCCTCCACTGGTCCTGTGTTCTTGTTCCTGTTCTCTTATCTTCAAGGAACTGCATCGGCACAAAACCGCGTAGCTTCGAAGCTTCATAAAAGCGGGTTCACATCGTGCTGTTTCTTCATGCACCGTTTATAAATCGCTTTGATTCCTATAGCCAGCTGACACAATCAAGTTTCTGAACCTTTTAGTCTCCCTGTGATAATCAAAGAAGTTGGATTTAAGGCTTTTCATTTAAACACGCACCCTTAACGTTGGCATTTGTAATTGTGCCGAGGACAATGCGGTGCAGCGATGTGTCAGACACTAACACAGTATTGTTAGGTATTTCGAATGAAGGCCAGTGAGTTCGAGGAAGCCCTGACTAGGATTCCCGTTGGAATCTGGCAGAGTGCACAGCAAACATTTGCACACAGCAGCAGCCATCTTCAAAACGGTTCACAAAACCTCTCCCTGTGGCCGACGCTTGACTGCTAATGTGAGCGTTGGGGAAACTGTTTTCCAAGCAGGCCGAGCCAGATTAAAACGTCTCCAGAGAGAGCTCGTCCCCGACGGTGCAAACTATGAATCAGTTTACCAAAACCGCACCCTGGTTCGTGCCCTTTCTGTTTGTGGCCGTCACTAAGGGACGTGACAGGAAGGGAGCGTTGTGTGTGTGTGTGTGTGTGTGTGTGTGTGTGTGTGTGGGGGGGGGGGGGGGGGGGTTTGCCATGTCATTACCATACAGATTAGTTTTCCTTCAGCTTTTCTTCTGTGCTGTGTGTGGGTTACACTTACACCTGCTAACGTCAGCATGTTTGTTAGAGAACATGCTAAGATTAGTTTAATTCTGCACGCATGCCATGTTGTTTCCATCATTGCAAAATCCCTCCGTTGCTATTCTTGTAGTCTCACCAGATTAACTGTAGGCTGAGGTTAAATGAGCCATTTCATATAGTGTCCGTTAACAAGTGAAACCAAAGACAAACAAACAGTAGCTCTCTTTTTAATTAGCTGAATTGATTGCATTTATGTTAATATTTGTTTTCCTTCAGCTGTAACTGCCAGCAGTAGTGTATTTGCTGCTGGTTTATTGACACTTCATTTCCCTTGCTGGGAGATATTGTAGTTGTCAGACATCCCTGATATCTCTATTGAAATTACAACTAGGAGGTAATGTAATCACGGCCTGAACAATACAATTGAAATGTGGCTTCAGGATGATAGCCTTCAAATGTAAGCATGAATGTGTTAGCGTTCAACTCAAAAGTCTGACAGTAAACATAGTGGACTGATGAAAGGTGAGTTATGTCAATGTGTGTTATGACTGCTGTGAACTGTGTGAACTGCAGCGGTTGGCACACACCTTATTGCCGAAGCTGTCGCACACACGCAGTGTTGTGCACTGAGTAACAAGAGTAAGAACACACAGTTCTCACCAGATGGTCGGCATGCAAATATCCATAGCTATCACTGTAACGTCTACTCCTGTCATCAGAACCAGCAGGCCTGAGACGGATGTGGAACCATAGTCTAAAGGATGTGATGCCATCATGAAGTCCTCTAATGTCACCTGTTATTAAGTCTTCTTTATAGACATCAGGCAGTGGTATTGGATGATCCATTTCATGTGAGAGTGTGCGAGAGGAGGCACTGAACTCCTTAACATCTTATGACAGACTTCCTGGCACCACTGACCTGTAAAATTGTCCTCTCCAACAATCCAGGTCAGGTCCAGAGAAATCAGTCTCCAGTGTCCCTCCTAGCAGCCCAGACTGAGCCGGACTGTTTGAGTGGCACATAACCTGTGATTAGTGGGGCGAGCCAGAGCAGATTTCCACTGGTCCCCCGTAATGAAGTCATGCAAATGAAGCCATTATCAGCGCAGCGAATAGAAGGAAGCCCTGCTCGTTAGGAAAGCAAGTGGCCCATCAGCCTGAGCTAACAGATTAAGAGTGAGTTTCAGCTTCAGTGGAAAGATCTTTTTTTATCTCATTAATATAATATAGTGGTCATTTAAATGTTGTAATACTTCCTCTTTAAATTGATTATTTATTGCGGCTACCATGTCCAGGTTCTACGTGTTGGCGCTAGCCTTCTTATCTTGTTTGCACACGATGTGTAACTTGTAATACGTGTGTTTTCATTGTTCCGTCTGCACAAGGCGCCTATGCAAAATAGTTAACAACCCTCCATCCTGAATAAATGTAAGGTTGAACGACTGTCTGACGAGTGAAAGGGTTCATGAACAAGTGTGAACATTTCACGGCGTCGCGTGTCAACAGAAAGGTGACGCTCTTCCCCCCCCCCCCCCCCCCCCCCCCCCTCTGACATAAGCAGCCTATCGTATCACCGTTCCCGTGAATCAAACAGACATTAGACCGAACGCGCCACAGCAGTGTTGGGTTTGTGGATGGGCTTTGTCCTTCTGCAGATCTGTGACACTGAACCTTGGCAGGGCGACCGTGCATGGCTGTGGTTGCAGCTTAATCTCCTTTTATAAAGCGAGCGCTGTCCCTGCGATGGCTCTCGGGTACAGACTGTATTTCAGCCTAGTTTATCTTTCAGTCATCCGCTGGTGTCCTATAGCCTCGATGGCTATGATAATGTACATGGTTTCAAGTGTGTGCCCGTCAGACAGGGAGTGTTTCGTCTTCAACGTATGTGACTTACCGTATTTTAAGGCCTTGTTTGTACGTGTCAACCAGACGATTGTAACATCTCTTTTCACCTATGATAAAGCCTTTAATTCTATTATTGCAGCATGTTTTTGTTGAACTTGATTTATTGTGTGATTGTGTCTGAACAGGTTGCGCTTGATTTGCACTTTCTGTGTATGTTTTGCTCTGTCTTGACCTTTTGTTAACTGTTCTTCTCTGTAAGCGAGGCGTTTTACAACGTCTAGTACAGCAGCACAGTCCCACACCCTGTCCTGTTAACTGCTGTTAGCACATTAGTTTTGTCTGTGTGGGAAGGAAGTGAAGTTATCTCGTTTCACTCTTCTCCGCTGAGGGTGTGGGCTGTGAGCTTAAAAGCTTGTCAACTTGACAGCTACAGCGTTTCTGAACGTGTCATTGAGGTCGGATTGCCTCTGCGCCACCACAGAGACCCTTTAACTGTAATCCAGTGAATCATACTATGTGCAGAATATGGCCTTTGAGCTGAAGCAGCATCCGCAGGGGCCCTCTTTTGTGTCCAGGTCCCCCCCGGATCGTCAGAGGATCTGAAATTTAAGAGCATTGGGACACGTTGGGTTTTGTTTGTTCTGTGGCAAACGGGCAGTTTGGTGGTTGGAACAGTTTTTGTTTTGTTGCTGTTTCCAAGGTAAAACACTGAAGGCCCAGTATACATCATCATCGCAGCCTCCTTTGTCAGTCAGCAGCGGGGCCTTTGTCAGGATGTTTGCATGGTAGAATAGGAAAATACATGTTGCATAAGGTTTCTATTTCCACTGCCGGGCTTCCCTCCTTTTTAACCGATGACACATGAAAGCTGGGTTTTGTTGGTAGGATCAAGTTCCTGGCTACATGCTTCCCACCTTATCTTTTCTTGTTCTTTTCAACACCAATTTTCACAATGAATAAAGTTAAGTTGATATGTATATTTCTCTACTATAAACATATAGGTTAGATTATATCAGTTTTGTCTTCAGGGGCAGCATTTCTTAGTTATGTTTTCATCCCATTCCCATGGATCAGAATCTGCAGTTCTGTGAGGAATGTAAACACAATCAATTCTGGGAATGATTTCCTCATTCAGACAGCACTCTGTTGTTGGCTTGAGATCCAACACTGCTTTGTCTTTTGGGCCCCTTTTGTCTCTCTGTTCCTAATGTTTGTATTTCTATGCTTTTAATAGAATATTCCAGTGGAACCATGAGTTTAGAGAATCTAACTTTCACTTCCTGTAGGCTTGCTTGCTTGCCGTTGTTCACAGAGGACGGCATGCGTAATCAACTTGGATTTACAACCGTTGCAATGGATTCCAATGGTGAATGATCAAGACTCATGGCAACAGAGTCCAAAATGTCCATAAAAACATCTCAAACCACCACTGCTGCACAATCTACTTCTCCTTTTGTGTTTAGCCAAATATAAACACACACATCTAGCCCAATATGGCTAAGCACAGCTATATTTAGCCAAAGTAGTGCTGTGTATGCAACCATATTTAGCCACTTGGTTTGTCGCTAGCATGGTTATCCCTCAACGTTCACCGTAAATAATACATTTTAAACATAATTGCGTGCCAAGATAAACGGCGAGTATATGAGTATTTGCAATAAGCCTAGTATCTCATTACTGAGTCTCTGTTGGCATACATTGTACCTCCTGTGAAGCCAGGTTGATAAAGGTTGCTGCCATTTGCAGTGGTGCAAGTTACAACGCCTATTAAGCCCAAAGGAAGGTAGTATTTGCTCCTCGGAGCATAGGTGTTTCGGCAGAGTACCCTTTTAACTTTTGTCTTGTTCGTTGTAACAGATAAGAGGTCATCTTGGGTCACTAAGATATATCTAAGCAAAGTACAACGAAGCTATAATGAGAGGGGAAAGTGAGACTTGTCCCCCAGCTACATCTACAACATCTTCTGTTTCATTCAGGCTTTTGTACCTTCTGTTTGGATCAGATGGAAGCGAGGTAGCGGCATAACAGGGCACCACAGATTCGGTACAGATTTGAGATGGCTGTGGCAGTGGCATGACAAAGGGGTTAAAGAGCCTGGTGAGACTCCAGCGGGTGCCCGAGCCTGGCCTACCATCTCTCACCACCCCGGGGTGACAGCTTCCCCTGCCTGCAGGCTCCTCTAAAGCCTGCCGTGCGTTATAAGTCAATGAGATATTAATAATTAACTGGGGCTTTTTTCACAGTTAGACTAGACTCCCACGCCGAGACAAAGGAGCCGGCCGGGCCTCGGTCACTGAGCCCCTCGACGGTACTTTTCCACCCTTGAGAGAGAGCGAGAGCGAGAGAGACAGAGAAGGAGTGAGAGTGGGAGAGAATCGGAGAGCTAAAGCCCACAGATGGCAGACTGAAACATAGCACTGCCTCTTAAATACATGAACACAGGGCCCTTAGTTGTTTTCAATGGGGATCCAATCCCTCTTGCAATTACCAATAGACAGGCTGCTTGGCCGGGGGGGGGGGGGACTTGGGCACCATGCCCACTTTCTGCTGGAGCCATTTTTTCCCGTAATGGTTTGTGTTTACGTGCAAGTGTGTGTGTGTGTATGTGTGGGTGTGTGTGTGGTTCCACATGTGTGTTTGCATTTGTTGTAGCAGAAGCGGGTGACTCAGCCGCCTCTTGCTGCTTGCAAAACACTCATACAGAGTGAGATGTAGACACCCACACACACACAGAAACATAAACGAAGGCTCAGCAAGTCATCAGCAGCACTGCTAATAATAACGTGCTGTTGAAAAGAGCATGGTTAGATCTGGGTCACATGAAACTCTGCATATTGAGCACAATGCTGACAGGACAGCTGTGAAATGATGAGGAGAGTTTACTCTTGCAAGAATTTTGGTCAAATAAACAAGAACTAGATGGTGTTTAAAAGCTTTTTTTATAGTGAAATATAAACTTTTAATTGTTTTTTTTGCATTGATGTACTCGACTCTCAAAAGACCCTTCGAAGAGAAGTTCACAGATTTAGCATTACACTTCCATAACATTGTTTTAAAAAAATGATCGATCATTCAGCAGAACCAGAGAAATCGTCTTTTTCTATTTGATGTGTTATCTTTGTCAGAATCTGGCGTCTGTATTACCTGCAATTTATCGTGATCCCCAACAATTGGGTCCAATATTCAGGTGTGTTATGCTAGTAGCAGCTAATGTAGCCTCTCGCTGCTAGCCTCTAGCAGAGATAAGGAGCAGGCAATGGAGGTCTTTTTTTTTGTTCATTAACCACTCAGAAAACCATGTTTAATGTATTTCCTTTCCAGCCGTTGGGTTCCATTCATTTCTTCACAATCTGAAATCAATCGGCAAACTTTTTTTTATTTCGTCATTGCCATGAACATCAAACATAACTGCACCCAGGCAAATTATCTCGCTAGTGTTGACCGCTACATGCTCTTTCCTCACTCTGTGATATACATCACAGTTGGGTGTAGTCACAAGAACAACAAACCAGACCTTACAGAGGTCGGTGCAGAAACATACAGTTTACCCTCAAATAGAAGATCCAGTGTGAAGTTACTCTTTAAAGGACCACACCGGGGATTTTGCATGCTTTTTTTTAAATATTCAATTAATTGTTATGTCCTAGTAAGATGCCCATCATCCGGAGGCCGTTGTAACACATTAACATGTTGCAATGGAGATTGTGTGAAAATGAGT
This sequence comes from Anarhichas minor, assembly GCF_050575085.1. Classification (NCBI taxonomy): domain Eukaryota; kingdom Metazoa; phylum Chordata; class Actinopteri; order Perciformes; family Anarhichadidae; genus Anarhichas; species Anarhichas minor. Next base: position 15,775,010 of record NW_027466463.1, read on the forward strand.
TAGCAAGTGAGCAGAGAAGACTAAAAGGTTTGCTAAAAGCAATGGTTAAATAGATGAAATTGATAGCTAAGACAATGGATTAACAGTTGAGTCTGGTACTTAATTTTCATACATGGAAATTAACTGAAATCAATGGCTGAATAAATACTTAAAGTCTAACACTGTGCAACAGCCATTTGAAATTGTGATCATGTATACAAGATGTGTAGTTGAGGAAATGAAACCTGAAAAGCATCGCGCTTTTTGTGTCTCTGAGAGACAGAAAGCAGAGGTTTATGGTTTACGTCCTGTTCGTTTAGCCCCAGATGTTTTTGTGGTTGGGAAGGACAGAAAGTTTCCAGTGGATGGTTTTGACAGTTCAGGATACTTTCTCTTTGTGTTTCAAACCCTTAAAGTCTGAATCCTCGACGAGGCCTTTGAAGAAGTGATGACCGGCCAAAATGTGTGACGGTGTAAAGACTCAAATTGGTCCTCTCAAAGATAGATCGACAAGCACACACACACACTCACACGCATCACTAGTATTCAGAAGAGCTCTTTAGAGAAACACAGGATGGAAAAAAATCAATCAGCTCTTCGTGCTGCAAACAGGGAATCCCCTTTGTGTCCCGCTCGATTGGAAAGAACCGTTGATCTGTGTAAAGTGTGAAAACCGTACCGCAGCTGTTTACTGATCATGACTCAACAGTATACAGCCTTTTGGTAACAGCGAAGTGATAACTACTGCCGCAAGGTCACAGATTCAGCGGAGGATGTAGAGGCTCCGGCTTTGCATCTGTCACCATAACACGCACGTAACATGGTGGTTTTCCCCCCCCCCCCGTTCAGTTGGGCGGTTTTACATAAGAGGTGGCAGCTGTTGCTCTAATGTAAATACCAGGTAATAGAGAAAGAGAGACAACAAGCTGAAGTGGGTGATGATGAATCAGGGTGGAACATCTCAACTGGCTGGAGGTGTCTACGTTTTTCTTTTACTCTTTCTGATAGGCCTCGTTTCATGAGGTGCAGGGGTGCTGTTTAGTATATTTTTTTATCTCCTGTCAAGGTTGATTAGTGAAGTTTTATTTCCGTTGACCGTGACCTTTTTTTTAAATTTACAACAGAGGAAGTCAAGCTGGGATCACATTCTCACACACAAGCAGCAGAAAAACACACGCAGTCGCACATTGTCTTCCCCTCAGGGTTGGGGGGGGGGGGGGGGGGAGAAAAGCTTTGTCTTGTGTTAGTGTCGTATGTCGCCCCGCGAGGCTTGGCTGAACATAAAGGCTGTCGTTATCGTGATGTTGTGTTCTCCACCGGGTTACGGTTATGTAGTCTGCTTTCGTGTGAGAAAAAGGCAGTGTTGTGGCTGATGGTACTTTTCTCCGTGTGGAATGAGAAAGGGCACGTCTACACAAAGGACTGGCTCGAGTGTTTTTCCGTCTCTCGCTGGCAGGCTGACTCTTCTCCTGTCAGCGTTGTCGTTGCTCTCATGAATGTGATTCCTCGCTTCAAAGCTAGGTGACGGCACACATTACACAATACTCGGGGTGTTGCCGTTTGCTTTCTTATATGGGGCAGAGGGTTTTACACAGAGGAAATAACATCATGAAAACTCAAGTCGGAGGTCTCATTGAGTTGCATGCCCACTTGCATTTTGTCAGTGTCGTATCCCTGTTGGTTATCTTCCACTTCTTATAAGTGTTCCCTTTTTTTGATGCAGTTTGACAGTGTTTTGCATGTTCTGTGGTGACTTTCAACACAGTTTCCTTCTACATATTCGACTTTTGCTTTTATTTTAACCAGTGCACCTGCAATTTGGCCTCTTTTGAGCTCCGCTGCTCCAACTGTTGCTTTCAGACCTGACGGCACTCGTTTTTACCTTTTTTATCGCCAACATCAGTCTAATAGGAACCATCTTTGTAGCAGTATTAGTCATTTTACGTGAGGAGTTTGCAGTGTTGTCTACACCCACTAAATGACCTACAATGTTCGACAGCAGGCATTCAAAGTATTTATTTCAAAGCTCTGGCGTTTTGTAAAAACAAGATATTTCTGCGTGTTGAAATCCAGCTGCTTGGAACCGAACTGTTTCCAGCCAAGTATTCCCCCAAAATGTGCTGCATTTGTCACTGTCTTCAGCGCTGTGTACTCTTAGCTGAGGTTGAACTTTTCATCTCCACCCTCATGTAGGCCTTATCTGCTTTATCTGCACCGTGTCAAGCGAAAGACATACTCAGCAAAGGTGAGGAGGTGAAGAGAGAAGTGTAAATCGACATCTGGTGTGTGCGACAGTTTTGCGTCCTTCTGTTTGCCCCGTCTGTGTGTCTGTGTATGTGCTGGTGTGTTAAGCATTAACTGATGGGCAGGTTGTCGTGCCTTTACCCCCACGGTCAGCTACCCTGATGGTGTAATGAAGAAAGATGCTGCCCTCTATCCTAATGTTAATAAACCCCCCGTCTCCGTCACGTCTGTATCGTACCTCGTCTCTCTCGATCTCTGACACACAGCTGACTTTCACACACAAATACACTCGCTGTATGAGTCATTCGTATCCACTTTCATCTCATGGAGGCACGGCCTGGCCTTATAAAAATGGATCTTTGTTTTTATAGAGCAGAGTATCATGTTATATTTCTACCCCTATGACACTCTAAGCTTCTATAATCTTATATTGCCCGACAGTATATCCACGACACCCATTTCTCAAATGAATCCACTGTCATGTCCTTGCTGTTGTAGGGTGTCGGGGGTGTACAGTACAGTGTGTGTACTTGTTTTTAAAGCACATGGATTAATGATTCAGATTACTTGTTGACTGACGTGATAGGTGACAGTGTTGCAGAACTCAAGTTTAGGGCTCTCCCAGTGATCGTTTTCATCGCTTTTTAATATGCAATTTATTTTTCCGACTAATCGACTCATTTAATTCATAAGATGTGAAGAAATAGTGAAATATGCCCATTTACCTCTTCACGTGTATTGATATTGCACTGACCTGAAGGCCGCGCTGCGAGTCGCACGTTACCTCATCTGTAACACTAGCTGCATTGTGCTGAATTTTGCATGGTCACATTGACCTGGTTAGTCCTTCATTATTCATGGCAACGGGAGGAAAGCAGCAAAAAGAATACACGCACGCACATGCATATCTAACAGCGCAGGCAATGGGAGATTTAAAGGAGCATCAGGTTGGAGAGGCAGGTGTGGTCGATGCTGTTTGCTTCACTGCTTGAAACGTAAGAGCCATGGGACTAACATGCTTGTGTGTTCGTGCCCATACGTGCGCGTGTGAACTCCCATCAGTCCTCGGGCAAAAAAAAAAAGGGGTGTGGGAGTAATCCAGCACAGGAGACATAACACCCGGACCATTAGCGGGCCAGCTCACATAACCCAAGCGCTGGTGGCTGACAGACGTGCGTAAACACATGGCACCGCTTTCCAGTATTCACCGTGGCTTCGGTATTCATCAGCTATTCAGGTATTCCCTCCCCCCCCCCACCCCCCCCACAAATGTTTGCCTCGGTCCTCTGCAAGCCCTCGGAGGGCAGGATTAATGGTGGTGTGTGCCGCACACCCAGGGCCAGACAAAGCCTCCCCATCTGGAACTGCAACCCGTGACTGGGGAACAGTGGCGGCACACAGAGCCTGGTCGAGGCCGCCCGGGGAGGAGGAGGGGGGGGATCTATAGGCCCCACTTAATAAATGAGCAGGAGTCCTGGGCAGTCCTGCAGATGAATGAAGGGGGCGTTTGCGTCTTTTGATGTGACGGGGAGAAAAAGGGTCCTGCATGCCGGCCTGGGCCTGGTGCAGCGCCAAATGGATCTCATTTCCCCTACCAGCTGATTAAACAGCCATATCTACATCCATCACTGGGCCCTGATCCAAACAATGGCAGCAGCCGGAGGGGGAGAGATAGGCAAGGCGACATCATGCCTCCTACAGAATTTTTCACTATTTAAGAAACCAGATGGAGACAAAATTGCAATGACCGCGTTGGCCAGTTGCTGCTAATGTTGCGAATAATACAAGTTTGGAGAAACATCAGTAGGTCGGTGGGTCCCACCCCCAGGTTGGAAACCACTGGCCTCAGTCTCCAAATGATTCTCTTGGTTTTATGTTGAGAAACTGGGTATTTTTGAAATCATCAGTTCTCATTAAAGTCCCCAGTTGGTCTGTTTTAGTTGCCTGTAGATATATTAGGAAAGTCTGGACCACTGTGTGACAGCTGGTGATGGAGACAAAAAGCATGCTCTACCCTGCAGCGGCTTTTGGCAGGCAGCTGCAGAGACACCTCTGTGTGAAGATATCAACAAATCACTGAACATTTCATTTTTTTTTGTACGTTGTTGTTGATCATAAGTGGGCTCTTATGATCACTCTGATAGGACAAAGACATTATTTATTACCAAAACCTTCCCCTGGAGCGTAAACAAGACAAGCCTCTAGAATAATTCTGCTTGGCTCTGTTCCCGAGTCTTCTTAGACCGTCGTGTCCTGCTCTGTTCCAGTTTACACATTCAGTATTGTTAATGGTGCTGATAGCATCAAACTGCCAGTTTATTGTTTACCATGTGCTGTCGGTTCCCGTGCTGCACATCCTTCAGCGTGTGCTTTTTGCTTCTCCTCCCTCAGGCCCAGCGACGAGAGCCACTCAACAGTGACGGCCGACGGCACTGTGGACGACCTGGCTCAGGCTGTGGACGCGATCCTCAATCAAAGGCACTGAGCACAAGGCAGCAGACACTGGAAACTCTCCACTTACCGTGACCCTGGGTGATGCAGGCTAATGTCTGGTAGTATTTTACTCTTAAGTGATGTTATCAGAAGCAAGGGTGTACTGCATCGAGGTATTTCAAGTAAGATGTCAAAGCAGTACGAAACAAAAATACTGTGTATCCTGTAACTATCACATCTCATTAAACCTTGAAATATGGGGAACACCCAACCATCTGATGCTCCACGTATATGTGAAACTAACTAGAATTGAATATGCAGAACTAATACTCAAGTCTACAAGAGATACCTGTAACACGTTAGGGATGCACTGTGTGTTTGTCAGCACATGATTGGCATAGATAAGATACCTCAAATGACACCAATGTGCCTGTAATCAGCTGCCGACTGACAGGAGGGTAAAGCAATGCTGTGTGTTCAGACTCCTGCTCATGATACGCTGTATGAAGACCGTTTTGTATTCTAACTGGAAATGCACAATTGACTTGCAGCAGTATAGTGTACTTTAACAAACATTGATTAATTAAGTAGCTGGTATATGAAAGTAATGTTGCTGTCGCTCACTCTCTTATAATAAACCAAGGTGTAGCCTGGAATGCAAGTATTACATCAATAAAGCTCTTTTTTTATTTTATAGCTGTTGAAAACATTTGTCTCCCTAAATTTGCCAATTTGTCTGAGTCACAGGAGTTGTTTACTTTTATTTTTTAAAGGGCTCGAGGTCTCAAAGCACCGGGGCAAACGTTGCTCTGGTATAAACTGGAAAGTTTGAATCGGAGCGGCTTTTGTTTTTACAAAAACAGATCTCTGGAAATGGGGAAGTGCGCTGGTCTTGGAGATGATAAATGCAGAACACAGGCGAGTGTGATGAATTACGCTGGTGCTCGAGCTCATGTTCCCCCACCCCCCTCTGTAAACGAAATGAGTGCAAATCTGCAACTGCTTATCTTTATTTACTTGACTGTAAGCCGCCTCTGCTGGGGGATTGTCCCGTCATCGTTACGATGTTAATTGGCGCTCATTAGACGAAGCGCATTCACTCCGGTGTCTACGGTGAGGTTAAATAACACGATGAGGGGAAAAGAGTTGGTTATTGGGCTTTTGTGTGCCAGCTGGATCATTGAGGCCTGTGGAAGTGGGGCGTAAAACAAATGATTCTCCATCGCTGCCCCTAAGGTTTCAGTGCACCAAATAGATTCAACAAGGACAAAAGCCCATTGCCAAGTAATTCATTGAGGTCTTTCTGGTTCACTTCACCATTCGTTGACACAGGCTTGAATGTTATTTGGCAATTAAAGGTAATGAAATGCTACTAAGTATTAAGAAACTGTGCCTGAACTGGGTGTACCAAATATTAATGTACACGGCAAAGTACTAGCAGCTGGTACGCAGTTTTCTAACAGCTTACACATTGTTTGACTTTGTGTTTTGTCCGTTATGTTACCCGCCCGCTGGCCTTGTGTGGAGCTATTAAACACATATTTGACTGCTTTCGAATGAATTCACTTGGCTTTAACTAAGTTCCAGTTCATGGAAGTGCAGTTTAGGGTCATTCTAAAGGATGTAGGCCACAGTTTTTCAACACCACCTCTTGGTTCATCATCACTAGCTGTTAAACACACACACACACGCCCCAGAGATAGCTGGTTGATGGCCAAACCAGTTTCATGCTGGCTCAGGGTCATCCACCCATTTCACACAAGTTACAAATTAGCAGCAGTTTTACCTCTGCAGGCTGCTTTGGCAGGGAAACGGTCATGAAGTCCTCCTAGAGTGCAGCACATTGATTCCCTCACTGTGACCACAGACTGTGAAGCAAGATTACCTTTCAAATAATAGAGATGACCTCATTTCAGGAGACATGTCTGGGCATGTTTGACCTCACTGCCACATGACAGTATCGACAGACATAATACGCTGTCAAATCTTTGACGGGCTGAAGTTGTTGCTGTGGGGTTTTTTCCCAGTTGGAAGCTATTGGCACATCAGTTTGTCATCTTTGGACCTTTTTTTTTTTTAACATCTGTGTAGTGTTTAGTGTTGTTTTCACACAATACTGCATTACTTACTCTCATGTAAACACGGTTAGTCCTGAAGCGATTAGGCACTTACTGTATTTGCAGAAAAGTTACAGAAAATAAGTATAATCACTGATTAATTGTTTTAGCTGCAAAACCCCATGTCCCATGAGCCTCAGCTGTACTCTGCGTTTTGTACTAATTAGCAAATCTTAGTTAGACCCCCGTCTTAGTTTACTTGCACGCTGTTTTTCAGACAAAATAACCAACAAGCCCAAGACGCTTTGGGAACTTGAAACTTGACATTTTAAGGAATGAAACATTTATTCCAACTAATCCAGAAAAATAGTTCACAGTTGTGAACTCGTCATTTTACAAATTCTGCATATTTCTTGCAAATGTCATTCCCCATGAAGTCTTCTTGATCCGCAGCACACGTCAGCTAGATGTTTATCTTAAAATATCAGCTTTTGCAGTCACACCAGAACAGGATTATGACTGATTGTGAATGATGCATGTCTGCGGGAGTATCCCCACCCTCGCCTCCCTCTTCTCCCGGTACAACCTGCGGTCGTTAAGCTCATGATCTCGTTTTACGTTACTGACTCATCGGGGATGCAAAGCCCTGTAGCATGTGTCTGTCAGGAGTACACAGACACATGCTGCATGAGGAGGAGAATGTGGCTCTTTGTTAAATGTGTCATGGCCAGACTCCAGTGCTGACTTTCTCCTAGGGGCCTCATTTGCACAAAAGTCCAGTTTGTAACCAAATCCAGCAACGGTGTGATTTGTTTTTAAATGTGTCACTGACTGGATAAGTGACTTCCACGCACTCTGAAACGTTATATTTGTTAGAATGATCCTGAAATCAAATCTAAAATGAGGCCCCGTGAGATCTTTATACACGCACACTGCTGCAGTGTGTCGCTGAGCCAACATTCATAAACGTTTTTGTGGCATCTGTTTGGCTTAGGCTCCTCTTACACGGCATGCACACTGCTGCTCTTGTAGCGCACCTGCATTTAACCCACCCAAACAACTGCCAGCTGTGTGTTACCTTGAACTTTCATCTCCACTCATTTGGCGCTTCCTGTTTGACAGGAAACGGCGGGTCAGCTGACCAGACAACACTGCACACCTGCAGCACCAAATGCACCGTTATCTGTGGAAACACGCACGCTGTTTTGACAGCAGTCGCTTATTTGCCCCCCCCCCCTCCTATCTGTGTAGGGAGCACTTGGTCCATGAGGAGGCCTGTTTCTCTTACTCGCCAAGACACATGGTTTTCCCCACATTTCATCACCTTGTGGGCGGCCGTGCCAACAGCACTCGGTGGCGTGGGAGGGCTCTGAAACTTTGCAGCAGAGGCCTGAATTTCCTCTCTCTGAGGGTTTACAGGCAATCTGAGAAGCGTCTCAGTTCATACACAAAGCGGTCTGTACTCTAACGCGGTCACAGCCGTCACTGGCCCCTCCAGGGACACGACCCCTCCTCAACAGCCCGCTAAAGCCTCAGAGGCCGGGCTCTCCTGACACTAAGCATGACCCCGTGATGTCATACCCAAGAGTGTGCGTACGTATAATCCAGGAGAAAGGGTGGTCCTATGTCACCAATGCAGCGTAAACTAACTGCCCTGGCCTAGAAAACGGTCTGAAGGCTTACGGCTGACCTCGAGTTGAAAGCTGTCTGACTCTGCTGAGGCTCTCTCCTGTGAAGGTGTCCGGTTACCTTTTGTAGAAGCCAAAGCTTTCAACGCTCAATTTAGATCCTACAATCCTCTTGCTGAAGGGACAGCTATTGGACTTGAGAAGGCTTGTATGGCCTTGATACATCTCTGCACACCATTGCTGGCTCAGACATAACACCGACTGACCTTTTTTAAAACAATGTTTTTGTATCTCAAACACAATTTGTGGTCTTGTATGAAAGTGTGTGGGTGAGATTCAACGCGATAACTACCTCCACCTACAAAAGTGTATTGATTCAGTGCATACGGACAGAAAGGAAAAAGTAGCTTTTTGTTCATTTAGAGCTTACGGTAAGGTTTGTGCTCTCAGTATTTTGATTAGAAAAGCTTCAGACAACACTTGCGCTGCAACTGGAAATGTTTTGTGGCAAGGTGCTACAGCTTAATTGTTTTTCACCCCAACCACATTTGAGCTGCCAAACCTGGAAACCAGCGCCAACATTCAGTTTCATGTCACATGCGGTTTAATTTTTCTGAAAAGGACTTCTCTGAAAAATTCAATTTACTGTTTGCAGGAATTTCAAACTACAGGTAACTTTAGGATATTGAATACAGCTTTTAAAATTGTTGACATGTGGAAAGAAAAACGGCAGGAAAGCAGACGAACGTGTTATGCACCTGTGATGTGGCTCGTCATTAGAGCAGATAGGACTTTGCATAACCTCCAAGAATGACCACCCTGTTGTGTCAGTGCTGGTGGGGGTTGTGTGGACCAGTGTAGTGCAGAACATCGGGCGTGACATGCCCCTCCTCTTGTACTCATATCTTCTCTCGGAACACAGCCTTCTTTCATTTCTGTCAACGCACTGATTAAAGGCCGGTGTCCCTCGGTGTGTCAGTCTGCCCCACGGCACGTTTACAAGGGTTCTGTTTACCCATTTCCTTCTCCACTCGGCCCCCGAAAAAGGGCCCAACCAGTGAAAAGCAGCGGCTTGCTTGTAGCTCTGTGACAGTGTAAATATGACCTCACTATGCAAGCATACAGATTCTCAGGCAACAGTACAATAACCCAATCCATTACAAGACTATGCATTGGCCCTGTAGGCAAGTTTAATCCCACAGTTATGCTTTGTGTGGTATTTGCGTCTGGAGTACAGCGTGTCGAGCAATCTTGAAATTGCTCAGCCGGTCTTTAATGAGGTGACTTTCATCCCTCAGTTGCACCGTGCGCTTTCAAAGAATGACGAGTACGCAATCGTACTGGAGCAACGAATGAAAAAAGTTATAATTGTGGAGGGTTTGCACAGGCAGTTGGGGAGGGGATGCAGACAAACGGAGCAGCAGCACCAGCAGCAGCAGCCCTGACACATGGCCCACATTCACAGCCGCCTCCCACGTCACTGTGCTCCTCAGAGAAAAAGCCTCTTTTGTTTCCCAGTGCAGGGAGGGAGGGAGGTCTCTGGGGTGAACCGCCGCTCAGCTCCACCACTCCACCCGCCATCAAAAAAAAGAAGAAACATGGACCGGACTTCCCACCCCTGCCTGGCGTCCTCCCGACTCACTCCCGCTTCAGCACACAAACACAGGCTCATCAGTAGTGCCACTACTACGACCGTGATTGTCTTTTCCTGCTACTTAATTGGGTCAGTCTGCATTGTTGCATTAAAGACGTCTCCAACAATGACCTTGCTGTTAATGCATGTGCTCGGCTAAAAGCAGCAGCAGTGGTGTTCTCGTTCAGATTATTCTCTTAAATGAAAGTAGCAATACCACAGTGAAGTCATGCATTACATTACATTACATTACATTACAGTCATTTAGCAGACGCTTTTATCCAAAGCGACTTACAATTCAGAGTCTATGACATTTCTACACCGTAGGCACAGCTACGGGAGCAATTTTGGGGTTAAGTGTCTTGCTCAAGGACACATCGACATGCAACTAGCGGAGCCGGAGCCGGGGTTCGAACCACCGACCCGCTGATTGAAAGACGGCCCTGCTATCCACTTAGCCACAATCGCCCGTGCTCATGCTTTAACACTGTAAAGTACGCAAGGTTCATCAGCATGCACTTACATTTACTTTAAAATGAAAAGTTAGAATTGCCCCTGACAGTGTCATTAACAAGCATGCAGGTGTTTGGTAGTTAAGTCTGTTATAGTAAACAGAAATACCTCAAAGTCAATGTAATTATAGTACTTTACATTAATTACAATACTATTCAACTGCTAGCTAATGTATATACGTTTCGTATGATGTCTTACGAAAAGTTACTCCTCGTTTTTTGTGTGTGGTCCTACAAAAGCCAGCAACACTTGTCAATTTCCGCTCGTTACATGCATAAGGCCTCTTTAAAATAAACTTCCGTCTTCACGGGAAACTACTGTTTAGGCAACAAAACTACTTGGTTAGGTTCAGGAAAAGATTGTTTGGGTTAAAATAGCTACAGAAGTGCCGTACATAGTGAAGTTTGCTGACGACACCACTGTGGTGGGACTCATCTCCAACAATGACGAGACACACTACAGACAGGAGGTCCAACATCTGGCTGAGTGGTGCTCGGACAACAACCTGGTCCTGAACACCACCAAGACCAAAGAAGTCATAGTGGACTTCAGGAGATCCAGGAAGACCACACCCTCTCCACTCTACATAAGTGGGGAGGAGGTGGAGAGGGTGGACAGTATCAAATTCCTGGGGCTCCACATTACTAAAGACCTCACTTGGTCCCTGAACACATCACACCTGGTGAAGAAAGCCCAGCAGAGGCTCTTCTTTCTGAGGAAGCTAAAACAAGCTGGCCTGCCCCCTGCACTTCTGGTTAACTTCTACAGAAGTGTATGTGTATGAGAAAGCTTTACTGTGTGGTACGCCAGCTGCACAGCAGAGAACAGGAGGGACCTGGCCCGGGTGGTTAGAACAGCACAGAGGATTGTGGGAGTTACCCTGCCTGACCTGGACACTGTATGCTGGTCGTCTCCAGAAGAAGGCCAGAAACATCTGCACAGACATCACTCACCCGGGTCACTCTCTGTTTGTTCCACTACCATCAGGAAGGAGATACAGGACCATCAAAACCCGGACTAACAGGCTGAGGAACAGCTTCTTCCCCAGAGCGGTTTCCTCCATCACCCACCCACCGCCACCCCACCCAGCTCACACCGGACAGTGCTGAAACAAAGTCAATAACACGACACTGTAACCAAGCACATTTTTCACTTTGAAGCCTTAAGTCTTGTCTTAATGTTGTTATACACTTTTTAACTGTTGCTGCTGTACTGATGAGTCGCCAACTCAATTTCGTTGTGTGTTCATACAATAAACATCCTTATCCTTATCAAAGTTACGGAAGTTTTGTGACAAATAAATCAACGTTGACTTCTCGTTTCACACGGGTAACGAACGGCGGCCTCCTGGCTGAAAGATGGCAGTTTGTTCAAACCCTTTTAATAAACAGTCTATGGTTCAGAACTAACGCAAAGCCTTGCAGTATTCGGAGGGATTTGCGCCATTTAGAGAGCAAATTTGCGTCTATTCACGTCCACTTGCGTTTTTTTCCTTCGAGGTGTGCAATTACGCCACATCTAACGTTCACATTTTCATCTAAACACACATTTTTGTTGAGATTTTGTGAATAAAGACGTTGAAATAATGTGATTACAAATGACACATTTAAAACTGTGTTTTATTTGTATAGAAATATGCTCATGTTTTACATAACTTTGTAGTTACAAATTGTAAAAAGAATATTAACGCTATTAGAATCACAAAGGTTTTCTCACACAAAGGGGAGATCTCAGAGAGACGCCTGATGTTACTGTGTGAAATGTTAATATACTTTACAGGTTGTGTGTGTGTGGGTGCAGCTTGTTGCTCAGATAAGAGTGAAAGGGGCTTTACTAACAGTAGCTCTCCAAGTAGTCTTCATTTCTGTCCATCGTGTACTCATGTACTATTGAAGAGGAACGGACACTCTTTCTAGTGCAGAGAATTGATACAAACCTGCTGTGAATTCTCTCCAAACGCAGCACAATGAAGGTAATCAGGGTTACAGAGACATGTGAAACCCCAGTCTCTGAGCCAACATTAATACGTATATCGCTTTATATCCATCAGTTCTATCAGTCCTCCCCGACTTCCTTGTTCTCCTGAGACAGTTGAGATAACGCACAGTGTGGGAGTAGCTTCCGACTACGCAAAGCCTCCAAAAAATGGCCCACAAAGCTCAATCTCTCCTTTAGGGAAAAAAATAAAAAATAACTAGTGCTGGAACGCTCACTGCATTAGCTTTCCACCTGCTTTGTCCTTAAGACTATCAGTACTGTACCACCTGGTGATAAACTTTCAGTCCCCCTAAATTGGTGTCCCCTGAGAGGGAGACGGTCCAGCTCAGTTCCTCTCAATTTGCTCAATGTCGAGCTCGCCTCCAAGTTGATACACGTCCTTCCTCATGCTACACAGCCCCGCCCACAGAGGCTCGTTGTCCTTCCCGTTGGTCGTCCCCGGCATCCAGTCCGCCTCCTCGATGGTGGGGTCTGACGGTTCCTGGGGGATCTCGCCCTCTTTGGTCCAAGGCTGAACGTCCTCCGGGCCGCGTTCGCTTGGTGACGAGTCGCCGGCGTAACACTGAGCGGTGCTCCTGAGAGTGGGGGGGGCCGGGCTTGACTCGCAGCCGTCTTCGCCGGTGATTCCAGGGCAGCTGAGGCTGTGGAAGTTCCGAAGTTTCTGTGGAAGTACAGAAAGAAGCGTAGAGTGAATGTCCTCAATGAAACGAGCATTAACTTAAACAAATATGTCAAATCCTTAGTAGAAGTCTATAGTTTCCATTGTGATCAATCAAAAACATTTCCTTCGTGTTGGACTTTGGACCCATTAGTCAACTAGGGCACAAGCAAAACTAAAAAGGCATACAGCCATCATACAGCCATCCTATGAAAACAATCCCTCTACTGTACTCTCAGTATGTGGGTTAGTCAGTGAGGACACTGATCAACAACCACTGTAATAAAAAAAAAAAAAGAAGATTTGAAGGGTATAAATTTAGCCTGCATTACATACTGGAGCAACTGGTAGTGACTGGTGGATGCGATCTGAGGTCCAGGCAGCAAGTGGCCAGATACCCAGAGGGCCTTTGGACTCTGTGTTCATTGTACAGATCTAGTGAAAGGCCGGCATACATCTGGGAAACCCAGGAACCTCCTTTTAGGCAAATCCACATGTGCCAACTCCGCTGCAGGCGAGCACCGGGACAGCTGTGGGTGCTGGAGTGGAAGGCTTTGTGACAGAGGCTTATCCAGCTAATGTGGAGAGGGCAGGACAGCTGCCTCATGCCCGGGCCACTACGGTGTCGGGACAGAAGGACACGGGAGAATAGGGCCTCTGTGAAACCTCCTGTCACTTGTGTGCTTACGTAACAAGCACCGGATTGTCGGGGATGCAGGTCACAGCCAAGTGTAGGAACCACAGGAGCACAAAGTGTCGTCTTCTACCGTTCTGTCTACAAAAACTGTTAAAAAGCCCAAAGAGATTCGGTTGATAACGACATGAGAACGGGTGAAATGTAAAGAGAAATGATCCACGTGTTGGCACATCAGATCAAACGTGGCCCTGCTGTTTTTCTCGGCTCCGTTCAAGCGGGTACATTTGTCAGCGCCGGACCAGTGTCACATTGCTGCCTTCTGCATTAGCACTTCTGTGTTCACCGTCACATGGGACCGCACCGATAAGGCTGTGAGCAAGTCTGGACCGTACCAAAACAACGCCGACGCGGTCGACATTAAGTGCACCGAGTATCTCGCTGTAGCTTGGAGCAGAGGGGGAGTTCTGCAGAGGAAGAGCTTCGGGCAGAGAAAAGCGTCTTTCACAGAGTGTCCGCACACAACTTATTGCACCGCATTACAATGCGGGTCATGAATAAGTGCTGCCAGTGTCCAGTTTGTCTGCTACCCCCCCCCCCCCCCCCACCACCCCCTCCCTCCTCTCGCTCTGAATGAAATGGAGAAGACCTTACTGACCTTGACTCTCCATCAATACAAGCTGATCAATAGCCCGTGAGGCCCGGTTGTGGCAGCGATCCACCCACTGAGCTGAATTTACAGAAATCAATATCTCTTTACCCAACACGCATCTCCCCTGTGCAGCGATCTGTAACCTCTGCCACAGCTGCTCTACTTCCTGACATTCATAGAGCCGCAGTGAGGGTAGCGGTTTCTCCCTGAGTAAACTACACCGTTGTGGCGTGTGGATGAGAGGACACACTTTATAGACACACTCTGCACTGCGACCAACCTCTGAAGAGTAAAGGTGACTTTGAGTACTGATACGGTGACGCGTGTGGAGCCCCGTAAGAGTCGAGTGCCGAGCGAGTTTGGTCATCGCAAGCGGACATCTTTGCTATTGTGATTTTCTGAGTCTTTGCAGCGACATACTTCGGACTTCTAAGTTTAAACAAGCTGTCTGTTTTTCAATTAATCAATCAAAAATGAAGCCCATAATGTTTAAGTCTATAAAATGGCTTGCCTCTAAACCAGAGTCACTTGAGAAGTTAAAAAAGATGTCAAAACCGAAAATATATATACGATGCAATGAAACGCATCAGTCCTCACATGGAGGAACAGAGCACGCAATGCACAACCGGCAGGAAAGTTACAATGGCAACAATCTCAGCACCCTGACGTTCCTCTGTGAAAATATTGTTAGTAGCCTCGCCTGAGGCTGTTTTCTCCACGCTGACCTCGTCCCTGTTTTCGGAGCGTGTGTGGCGTCTGCTTGTCGTGTCACAGCGGCTGTTAAGACTGCTGAACTCTGGGTGACTTTCTCAGAGGGGGCCAAGTCCAGCTCTGTGTTTATGATCCAATCGGTGTACGTGTGAAACTCAACTACGTGTGTCTGTGTGCTTGTGGGGCAAAGAGACAAAAGAGCCTGTCAGGATGTGCAGATGTCTGTTGAAACACGGTTGGTTTCGTAAGATCGTTTCTTTTGAACTAAAACAAACTCATCTGATCATGTGACTGGCATCTTAACTCCTGCTTTGATCAAATCATCTCCATCCAGTACTTTGAAAAAAGGGAATTATATGCGTTGTGCGCTCTATTTCTGCAAATGCACAACCACATAATGGAATGTGACCCAGAACAGGCCTGCGTGACTCCTCCTCCTGCAATGATCGCCTTCGTTTAATGCCCATGCCTGCAGAAACACTGAGGTGTGCTGATGGAGAACAGACACAGCGGCGTGACCTTAGTTGGAAGTGTTTGTTTATCCAACATGAGCAGGAGCAAGTTGCCACAACAGCGTAGTATAACTAGCTAATGTTAGTGAGACTGATGGACCGAGCAGAGCGTCCAGCTGGCATGACTATTTCCTGAGGGTCTTGTCTCATATGCTCAAACTCTTTTGGAGCACATAAGAAGGCTGTGGCAAGTTCAACCAATAAATAAATGGCACATAAAATGCTCCAATAAATTATAGGATTTGCTCAGGTGCAACTGTTTAACAGTTTATATGACTGGCTATAACTGGCAGAGATTGCAGTATTTAATCAAGTGTCTATTGTCCTGATTAAACATGGAATAAACACTTTTAAAAACCAACCTGTGTCATCTTGGCCAGGTCCAAAGACGGCCTCTGCTTCTGTGCGTCAGCTGGTCTTCTGCGCTTCACGCCGATCTTCTTGTCGTTGAGGACGCACGGCTGCGAGCGACTGCGGGCGAGACCTCCCTGTCCGCCGCGGCGCTCCAGCTCGGGCGTGGAGTCGGGGGAGCTGGCCGGCGAGGGTCCGCGAGGCTCGGGGAGGCAGATCTGTTCATGAGAGAGGTAGAGGGGCTGCGCTGAGGGCTCGGAGGACAGGGTCATGGAGGAGGCAGGCGTCAGACCGGTGAAGGCGGAGGGGCAGGGGAGACGCCGGGCGAAGCAGGGCAGCTCCAGGGTGTTGGAGCGGGCGGGCAGGCTGAAGCTGGAGCTGCGCTGCATGGCCGGGAAGCCGAGCTGCGTGTTTACCGCGCCGCCGCCACCGCCGCGGTGGACGCTGCCGCCGCTGTGGCACCGCCTCTTCTCCACCGTCGTCCACACGCGAGAGCCCTGAGGGCGCCAGGTGGAGCGGCAGCCGCCGAGCTCATCTGAGCAAGACAGGGACCGGCACTGGCGCTTGCTGGGGGGTGCAGTGGAGTGCGAGGACGCGGCCTCAGTCAGGCTGAGGTCATGCAACAAGCTGGTGATTGTGGTCGAAGTGGAGCCAACGTCCCAGTCCCAGTGGGCAGAACTCTTGTGCACCTCAGGCAGGACGTCCCACAGGCTCTCCAGGCTGGTCCCAACCGGTCTCTGCTGTATAGCACAGCTGTGGCCCAACTCACGCCACCGGCTTGTCTCTGCAGCAAAAGACCAGAATAATTTTGAATTAAATAACTTGAAATCAGATCACAGACAAGACATAGGAAATGATTTATGGGCTTATTTGCACACCAAGACACTGACTTTTGTCTTAAAAAGTTAAAAACTAAATACAACATTTTGTCTATTAGGTTGTTTTTTTGGCATACAACAGGTCGAAAAAATGGGATGTTTATGTATAAATGAACTTTAACTATATGGGAAACAAGTGAACCTTTTTATAAGATGTTTCACTGAGGCAGCGTAGGTTGTCATATGACTGCCAGTTCAGGATCAACTTGATCATAATTATTCTGGGTATTTATTTATTTTATATATCACTTTGGACCACAATGTCTGCCAAAGTAGTAAATGTAAGTGTATCAAGACCTTGAAGCAGCTCTGATATTGGCTTGTAAAATCACCCTGCTCTTGACACTTAATTTTATTGGTGTGGAACCTCCTTTAGAAAAACACACTATGAGAATCACTTTCGAGATGAACCTCTGGCCTTAAAAAAAACATGTTTTCGTGCCACGGTTCTACAATCATTGGAGGTTATGTTTGGCAACCTCATCAATGACACCGCTCCAGTCTGGGTCAGGGCGTTGGTCCCAGCATGTGTACTTTGTAATGCCACTACTCACTGCTTTGTGAAATTGGGCCCTAAAAATAACTTGTGTCCTCCAGGCAGGTTTAATCCCAGCTAATTGGGAAGGGGGGGGGGCCAGCTCAGTGTCTAACTGACTTAATATCAAACCTCAATAACCCATCATAAACATTTGGACTAAAGCTTATCTTCTTTTTTTTTTTGGGAGATCCAAACCAGCTCCCTATCTGCCTTTACTTCCGCACTAGTACTGTAGCTGCCATGCCTGGAAAGCACCTGTTATTCCCACAACAGAGACTCTCTGAATAGCTGAATGGGTCAGCCAACTAAACTGGTCAGTCAACTCTGAGTCAGATACTAAACGTCGAGGCCACTGCCCACTCCTGGTATGCAAAAGGTCTATTCTCCACCGGAGATAAAAATCCAAAATACCATCTGCAGGACGGAAGACAAAGGCCAGTGTTAACAACACCTACTGGTGCTGCTGTGTACTCTGCCAGTATTACACACTCGATGCCAAGATACTGCAAGGACAGAATACCATCTAATCTTACAAAACAAAGACTGTAAAAGCTGTTACTCAGTCATAACCATAATGTCCAACTTGCAAAAGCATGCAGGAGTGTCCATAAGATCCCAGCTAATGATAAGCCGCTAACACGGAGTCATTATTGCCTTGGCTGAAACACCTGTCAGACACGTTTCACATTATGCCGTGTCACCGTAGATGCAATATAGACTGGCTTGCTGCCCTTCTGCCAATAATTTCTCAGAAATATTACAGCCGAGCAGCTCCAAAAACCTCTGCTGTCAAAATACACTTATTCTGAGCTCTCTACAAGCTGCTGTTGGAAGTACATATTTACTTGTCATGTACATTTCGTGATGGCAGGTATGGCGATAATACATTTGCATCAATGTAATGAAGTACCTTGTTTTGTTTGACATCTAAAATAGACACTTATTTACATGTTTTACTACTAAATTACTCCTTTGGTTATTTACTACTGAAATGATCCACATCACACAACACACTTACAGGTGTGAATGTGTACATTGATGAGAAAGACGGCAGACTCTTACCCATGAGTCCACAAGAGAAAAGTGCAGTCCCCTGGGTCATGGTCTGTGCCTGGAACTGCAGAAATGCAAGAGAAATTCACTGTCAGCTCTGCAGAAAGTCACATGAATAGGTTCTAGCATTAACACGTCAATAAATCAACAAATGCTAAATCAGAACCTTTTGTTAAGTCAGATTTTTTGTATTGTCGTAGCACATTTTTTTTGCTGCTGAGAGATGAAGACCTAAGTGCAACCCATGAACAGAGAGTGTTCCACCATGAATGCCTCTGATTGACACCTCGGCGCATGATGACTTCATTTCACGTGGCTGAGAGGGCAAACGGTCCACATTAGTGGGGGGATTTTCTCACTCTGCATGGATGCTGATTATAAAATGAGTCAGAGTTAGTCAGCCCAGTGGAACTAAGATACTCCATTGTCATTTTGAGTAAAGTAAACGGAGCAAGGGGGGGGGGGGGGGGGGATTCAAAACCAGATGACAAACGGCCCGGCAGCTAGTGTGATACAATTATGAGAAATTGTAACAAAAACATTCCTTATGCCCAATGTTCAACATCACTTCCTGACATTTAGTAAGGCCAACACCTATTCATGTTTCTTGACTCAGGGGAAGCTAAAAGTCAAATTTAGGCTCTAATTAAAGTTGACAAAATAGGAAAACATAACGTAGAGCCATTAAACTGATCTGGAGCGATGAGTGGCTGGCAACAAATTTGTTGATTTAGGCCCAATTCCAAACCACCGCCTACACCCTCTCCCTTACGCACTTCCGCTCCGCGTTTACGGTGAGTGTCCACCATAGTCAGTGCCATCAACCAAACCAATTTGCAGGGAGTGGGTTATACAATCCTCCAACAGTGAGTATACATCTTGCCGGAGAGAGGGAATTTTGTCCCGAAGCGTGCCGTTGTATTTATACCCTACGGCGAGGGTGTTGGGGCCACATTGGAATTGGCTTAGGTGCAGGAACCTTGTCGTCTTCCCCTTTGACGAGTGCAGTTCAGGCTTGTTGACAATGCTACATACAAACATACAATTACACGTCACACGGAAAGAAGTAGAAAATAACCTCTCACCGGGCCCAAATCTGTACTTTTGGATGTTACATCATCGGCGCCCTTCTTTTCCAGTGTTTTCTTGAAAATGATCACCATGGCAATACACATCTTTGTCCCAAGTTGTTCCAGTGAGGGCAAGAAAAGTTGGCGTCCATCTTGACCGGCACGGTGTGAGCAGGCTGGTTTCTCATAAACTTAAAGACAGCAGCCGTCAACTCCTTCAGGAATGTGCTTCACTCCTCGGCGCAATCCTGAGCAGACACACAAAGATGAGCAAAGGGTTTAGAACTCAGTACATTTCTGACATTCTGACGGACATATAAGCGGAGAACAATCCAGCTGGATCGGGGAGAACACATCCCCTGAGTGGAGGCTCTGTAACACACAGTCAATGGAGGGCAAACCCAATGCTCTCTTACGGCCTTTCAGTAGCAAACATGACTTCAGAGGTTGTTCTGTTGAGTGAGTAGCTTCATTCATCGAAGAGGATGTCGGCTGCATTCTCTGCACTTACTATGGATTCCAATCGTGACACAAAAAAAGTATCGAATCGTCCAAATGACTTGCAGCATAATCTATCTCTCTGCCTGATTGGTCTGTATGCTTAGTACGAATCAAACAAGTTCACTTGCTAAAGGTGCTAATTCTGACAAGACTTTCGACCAGGCAGCAAACTCCAGTTCTGCCGAGTGAAGCCAATGTCTTAAAACTTGCATTCTCTCTACTGGCCAGCAGGGGGCGACTCCTCTGGTTGCAAAAATAAGTCTGATTGTATAGAAGTCTATGAGAAAATTACTCTACTTCTCACTTGATTTATTACCTCAGTTAACATTGTGAACATTAGTTTATGATCTCAATCGCTAGTTTCAAGTCTTCTTCAATACAGCATGATGTTCATTTAGTAAATAATGTTGCCATTTAGAGTCAAATAGACCATAAAGCGGAGTATGCTTCAGGACGGGCTTACTGTGACTGACAGGTCGCTGCCGCCACTACTTCAGTCCCCCACATTCCAAATATGGACACTTCTGTTCATTGGTTGCAAAAAGCCAAGATGGGAACGGCCGTAATCCAAGATGGCGACGGCCAAATCACCGAACTCGAGCCTTCAAAACGGCAGTCCACAAACCAATGGTTGACGCCACGATGACTACGTCCGCTTCTTATTTACAGTCTATGGTTTTGACGCTATGAGGAGGCACTAGCGCTACCACATACAGGGACGTAGCATCTTTAAATATGTTGTGCAGAAACCGTTGACGCTGTGGAGAAGTGGCTTATGCTGCAGGAATGGTTGGAGAACTTTCTGTACCATTTGAACTACTGTGAATCCAAGCTGTCTACAGCTACTGTCTTCCATTAGACAGTCACAAACTGTTCAAAGCCATTTGAATTTCTGTTTGTCATTGAACACATTGAATCCTCACACACATTAAAAGCATAGAGCCCTGAATTGTTTGCAATCTGAAGTGACTGTAATCCTAAACACCGGCAGTCTTGTTCAATTTATACAAAAGGGAAATTTGCAGAGTGGAAATTCAAGAAAGGTTAGTGGTTTGACAAGCTCCTTTAATCAAGTGAGCGAGCAAACATTACCAGCAAACTCTCGCTTTGATTCGCAAAGGGCGTTGCCTATGTCGCCATACGTGGTAGCCTGTAAATTGAAATTGCACTGCATTTTCACTTCCGCCTGGTCTCTCCACAGTGTCACCAAACCTAGAACTTTATACCTTGTTTTGTTCCTGCCTGTCGATGTGGAGATTATCAATCATCTGAGAGAGGGCAAGTTTCCTCAAAGTGTTCCACACTGGAGCACACAAAGAGGAATAGAGCAAAGTCAAAGTTGTGTAATTGAATCCTCAGGGGCTGGCTGGGAATAGCTGACCTTGCGGTTATCAAAACAACCCTTTTCGCATTAGTGCTGCTCCACGGTTACAGTACGCAGCTGATTAGCCATAGACGTAAATCTATACAGCCATCACGGAGGATTTTTTTCGCTACCGCAAGATCAGTTCCACTCGAGGTGACGTCAGTGAGGGGATTGAACCAAAGTGCGGCGGGCACAACATGGTCGTAGGTCAGAGGATGTTTTAATGGTGGGCAGAAAGAAGGGAGGAAGAGACGGTGTACGTGAAACAAACGAGCGCTCTGTGCAGAAGATGAGACACCGTGGGAAACAAAAGAGGCGACATCAGAGGTTGCGGGTGGAGTGTGCGTGTGTGTGGGGGGGGGGGGGGGGGTGCAGAATCACAAGACCTTGAGGGAGCTGACATACTGGAGGTGGTGTTTGCATTCAGCATATGATTTCCATTACTAACACTCGTCATGTCCGGGAAAACAACTTGAACGCAAAGATGTGTTTGCCAGAGTTCTACAAGGAGATCAACGCGATTCAAGGCTTTCATTTTTGGCCTTGTGTGAACAGAACAGATCAAAGCTGGGAGCTGGAGTAGGTCAGGCCAGCTTATACTGTGCGTGACCATTAACCACGCAGATCTGTGTTTCACAGCAGAGATAACTAGGGACATGCTGCGGTAGAGGAAACCATTGTTTACATATTACCACTAATGGCTCGGGTGAAGGATGCAGATGGCAATGACACAGAAAGAAAGAACCTCGCCCAAAAATAAATGAAATTGGCAAAAACTAGAAGCCTCTTTGACGTGATGTTTACCCAAACAAAAAGGTCACGAAATGATGTTTCCCTTTCCTGGTAAAATGGAAAAAGTCTGAGTGTAGCCTGACACTCTGGACTCTGAACTGTAAACAACATCACTTCTAGTTTCAGAGAATCACAACAATTTATCATCTTTCTCATGCTCAGGCATTACGCTTTCATCCCATAAATCTGAGCGCAGTGCTTTAAATGGGCGAGGTTTATAACATAATTATAAACATTCCTCGGCTCCATGACATAAGCTGAGCACACAGTTATAAAAGCCTAAACTCACAGCCTTTGAAAAACATTAAAAGTTGTGACAAGTTGTGAATAGAATATATTTTGAGAAGCGCTGGCAAAGGGCTTTTTCTTTTTCTTGTATGGACAAAGCTCACAAAGGCATGGTCTCCAATGCTCAATGGATGCACCCAATGCACCCACCTCATACGGAGTTCACTTCTGTCTTCTGTTAAATGAGATTTCTAGAATTTCTCCCCGAGGGTGCCGCCATTATCTGGAATCGGTTGCCGTCTCTGCGCTTCTGCGGGCCGACAGCTCTTTATCTGGGCTGGGGCAGCAACAGCCATGACAGCTGAGAAGTGTAATCTCTGAGAAGGAGAAGAACGTTGCAGGACGTTCCCCTCAGACGGGGCTTTCCGTCGCACGCAAACAGGTCTGCAGTGACAGCGGCCTTCCTAAAAGACAACAACGCTGCTGCCTCGGACGAGCTGATGGGACGCCACACTTCCTTTTGTGGTCACCGCCAGCCTTTCAACCATTGCTGCTTTGGCGTGTCAGAAATAGCAAGCTATCGCGCGGCCTCGATGAGCGACAGATAGGCGAGGAAACCACAGAGCCTATTGGGTTGAGTGTAAAAGAGTCGGCTCAACTATCAACAGCCTGAAGAGACCGTGCTCTGTTTTCTATAGAAGATAGGACACAAGACTACTATAATGTAGACTCACAAATCATGGTCAAGTCCAGAAAGACTACAGACTGTCAAGCTTAGCCATTATAACAGCCATCTAAACTGTAGCCACCCATGAAAGCTCCGTTTCCCCAATTAGAGCAGCTTTTCCATACATTACTCAGACTGTAATCCCACAGGTTAGGCCTACATTACATAAGGATTTGGCAGCAGGTTGGAGAACAACACCGTTTTAAATCATTGTTGCACCTTTTATTGGCTGCTGATCAATGCCTGTGTAAACCACTTATGGACCTATATTCAGGATTATTACACTTGCTTCAATTTTTTTATTAAAGCTTTCGTCCGTGTGAAGTTGATACAAAACTTAAAACGTAAAAGCACAGATGTTACGTTCAATTTTTCCGACATTCCTCCTTTGACATTCCTGCATGCGGGGCAGTCGGAGCTGTGTCCTGCTCCCAACAAACCCCGGGATTGTGGCCGTCTCAGTAATCCGAGCATCTGCTCAGCACCTGAGACGTCCCACGACTTGAAACCTAACTTGAGGGATTTGTGCTGCTCTTCATCACCGGTGCCACTCGTGAGAGGAGTGCTGGGTAATAGAGCGGCTGTCCCCCCCCCCCCTTTCCACTGGGAGATGTTCCTCAAAAAGGATTGTAACCATGAGCTACTGGCTCTGGTGGCCTACTTTTCTTTTGAGTTACACAGCTTGCACGGGATCCATATTTGGACTCCCATTACAGCAGTTCCTCATGTCATAACGGTGTGTTTGCAGATCATGCAATAAAAAGGCAAGACAGACGTGCAGGGCTCATGAAGACCGAATAATTGAATGACAAATTGGCCAACGAGTTCTGCTTTTTTTCTCTCTCTCTTCTGCAGCACCGTGCATCGTGTTCACTGTGAAAACCCGAGGCTTTTGAAACCCGAAACTTTCTTTGTTGGCGTTTTCATTAATTAGGTGCCACAAAGGGCAGGTGCCACCAAGTTTTGCCACGGCCGACTGACTGAAAAGAAGTTTATGAAACTCATTGTGAGGTGGAGGCAAGCCCACAGCTGTCCGCATGTTCACAGACATTAGGCTATGTCAAACAGGAGGCACACTCTACATTTAAATCAGCGAGCTTCAATAGTAGTTATCGGGGCTCAGTTGAGGGTCCTGGGGTACAGCCAAGGTCTCACAAGCATGCAGCTGCCCACTTACCATAAACACAAAAGCTCAGCATGGCTATGCATGGCAGCCAAGGAGGCCTACGTTTTAAAGCGAGCCTGCTGTTTAATCATCTCATACATAATCACTCGCACTGTATATATTTGTCCGGAACAAGAGCTTTGTTGAGCTCTGTAATCGAGGCTTTCAGCAAACCTGTCCCGAGTTGGAGAGAAATGTTGTCCACTTGAATGCTAAATCTAAGAAAGTCTCTTAATTACAAAAGGTTGGAGACACAACAGTCTCTCACTCCCCACAGCAGAATAAAATTGCATGTTAATAGACCCGGCATAAGAGTAAGTCCCATCCCAGTGGACGCAGACCTAATAACTTTCAATCAAAATTAAGAGTGGAGGAGAAAGAGCACTCCTGAGTTTTACATGCAGGAATGCATCCATCCCCCACACTGCATTTCCACTGAAACAACACGAGAAAGCCAGGGAAGTAACTTTTTTCCAGATGAGTGTTTGAACCGTGGCATCACAGTGGCATTACAATTTGCAGGGCCCTGGAGGGCCTTAATTTCAAAGCTCTCTTTGTCTAAATGTCTTAATATTCCAAGTGATATGAACATGGAAAGCGGTGTCATCTACAAGCTCTGATAGGCAGCCTCTTTTTTTATACTTGAGCTAAAACGGTTTTGCCAGACCTCCAGGTGGATGCCTCTCCGTTTCAGAAGAAAAGAGCCTCAAAACTGAGCTTGTCCAAGTAACCAGCACAAACGGTCCTTTAAAACCCCTTTCCCCAAAAATCCCTCATGAAAGGGAAATGAGTTTGGCAGAGAAATTGGTGTGACGGGAGCTCACAGAATGTTACATGCAGGCTGCAGAGCAAACAGGATTTTGAACTCGACAGAAGGGCCACAAGCAGCTGATGATAAAATGTGAAACGTACGGCGGCGTCAAAAAGTGAAGTGACACATATGCATTCTACCAGTAAGTCTCCTATTTTATATTTGAACTGTTTTAATGTATCATGTTTTAAGGTCACGCCACTTATGAGCTCAGCAGGAATAATCATGGCCGTGGGACACTCTGAGAAAATTCAGGTTTAACAAGCTCTAGTTTTTATGATTGTGCACTGAGCACCAACATTGCAGAATCTGTCAGCCAGCTCTGTCTTCATACCTGAGGGGAGGGTTGGCTGGATAACGAAAAAGACAACAACATTCCACTGCTACGGCACAAACTGTAACACACAGGAAAGAGAACTAAATGACATGGGTACCAAATGATGTGGCATCAGGTATAAAAGGCTTACACATATGCAGCCATACACCGGTGACCTATCGTGCCATTGGTGCCGTGTATGAGTGAAAACCCAGTTTCAGATTATAATATATGCGCTTGAAAGCCAATTCACAAATAAAATGCTTGTGATCCAATAAACGTATCTCTTTGCAAACTTAATGGATCATTTTATCAACGAATCTGAGTTTACACTTGTTGTCAGATGTAAAAACAAGCCAAGCACACTTGGTCTGACATTAAGAAGATGAGTGGATGACACTGGCATAAAAACTGATATGTTTACAGGTATAATTTGTAAGATGTATATGTAGGAGCATGTCTGAGCTTCACATAAACGTATTGCCACTTGTTTTATTAATCTCCACTGTAACATTGCATCACATTGTCTGTAACAATCTATTAAGAGGCAATAAGGACATAATAAACAGAAGAAGGAACCGACAGAAATCAGTTCAAGCTGAGTTTATGTCAGTAATGCCCCAGACTGGACAAAAGAGACACAGCCATGGTAGTGCATGAGGAAAAGTTGCTAAGCTAACTATTTAGAGCCGTGTAAAGTTCCCACAGAGAAGACTTACTTTGTTACTAATCCCTTCTGATTAAATGTGTCATCATAAAAAAAAAAATCACACTTCCAAAGCACAAGGGAGCATCACACTTGTATGAACTAGCTACAGATCCTTAGTTAGCTATAGCACAGAAACTTATATTATTTCACCAAAAAAAGTACCACTCACAAGCATCACGGAGAGCGCCTCGTATCTCCGACAAACACCGGGCAGCTGCTTAGTTTCGCTGGGCCATGTTGAGGTTTTGTTTCACATAAAACCAGAACAAGGCTTCAAGGGAGGAAGCAAGGCGAGCAGTTCACTTCGCGTCCTGCTCCAGGCGGCTCCTGCAAACTACAACATTGCCCCAGTGCACTACTGTCCGAGATTGCACGCTAATAAGCCCGTGACAACATACGCGGGCAATACTACTTTTGACAGGGGAGAGGGGTGTCTCAAAAGTTATTCATGCCGCTAAATCTATCAGTTTGACGTTAATTATTTGCGTTGTTTGGCTTTGTTTAGGTTTTACATCCATTTCGGCTGAAGCGTATGGTGATAGAAAGTAAAACATTAATATATTTAAGACTTTTTTGTAACACTGCCACCCCCCCCGATTCTGTAACTAGTGGTTTGATCCACCCTGCAGTAATGAAAAGTAATCACACAGTTTTGAGCTGTGCATATAGACAAGGCACTTTCACAATATACAGTGGTGTAACACGATAACCTGCCGACTGCGTGTGACTTAAAGAGCCAGATGGAAGGAGAAAGCGAAAGATATACATTTCTAGTTCCCCCTCACAAAATGAGTTTCAGTGTAATAAAAGTTAAGGTTAGTCCTAAATAAATGCATTTATTACAAGCAGAGGATCTCCACTGGCTTTATCATGCAATATGCTATTTAAACTACCCAGGTTTCTTTTACACTTTTATTGCAATAAACTCAAGATGTCCAACCTGTTATTACTAACATTTCTGTATGTTATACAGCCAGTGATACAAACAGAAAAAGAGAACAATACTTTTTTTTTCATTAAACTCTTGGTTTACTTTACATATCAACACATGTTGTGCAACAAGTGTATATATGGTAACCTGCACGTACTATTGATATTACATAGGCCACTGGTTCTATCCACCAAAGTCCTTGTAATCTTCGTTTTTTTCTTCTTTTACTTGAATACATGTAGTAAGCCTGAAAAGGTAAACCCAGTATTTCACTTTACTATCCGGTTAATTGTCTTGCAACCCCATCCACTTCCAATGCAATGTGGGTGGCAGTAGCTCAAGATTTGGCTTGTCGCCACACTCATCAAGTATTGAGTGTGGAATGATAGCTGGAGAGGTGCCAGAGGTTTGCCTCCCGGGGACTGCCGAGATGCCCCTCGAGCAAGGCACCGGACCTCCAAATCTGCTCCCCTGCTATATGGGTTAAATGCAGAGGTTAAAATGACACATCTGTGCGTGACATGTGTGACAATAAGAGTTGATTTACATTTGTTTTTAACAGCTTCTTCATATATAACAGCTGTGCATCTTACTACATGCTTATGTGTACATTGTGATCGAGTGACAGCAGCAGGCAAAAATGTGTTTACTTAATGAACCTAGACACAAGTCAACAGTACTCATGACACGTAGGCTACTGCACAAAAGTAAGGCAACTGGATATTATAGCAACAATCACATCACATGCTGTATGTTAATGTATTTTGTGGGAGCTGAAGTTAACACGCTGGGGCCTCAGAAGGGTGGGGAGCTGAAGCTCACCCCTGGCACACACTGTTGTTAATCAAGGAGTAACATCTGTTGTGTGCCACTAATCTCCCCCAGACTGTCAGACTGTCCTCCTCGGTTTTAGACTGTCTGCCTTTTGTGTTAAAGGGCACAGAGGATTTTGTCGCCTCCATTATGTAAGCTATAGTGAGGGGGTGACAATTTTTTATTTTTTTTTTAACCAAAACCCCTTCAGCAGTCTAGAAAGCGACCCATTTAGCAAACAAATGCAGACGTTGCATGTTGTGTTTTGTCGTCATAAAAGGCACAGATGACTCCGTCTCGCAGCTCATCAAGTTTGGCAGTGTGTGTTGTGACACTCAAAACCATAGGGGGCAGTATCCACCAATCATAGTGCAACAAGACTGACCCAAAGTGTAATAGCTTCTATGTTTGAGAAACAACAAACCATGAAGTAGGTGGTTTCAGTCATTTCTCTTTGACTTTGTTAATGTAACTGTAGCTAGCATATGGTTGACAGTAAATGGGAAGTGAGCTTCCAACTCCCAGTACTGAGACCCCATGCAGAATGCTGTATGCCATCTGTGGTTCACACTGGCCTCAGACAGATGGCTGAAGGACTCCTGTTACAGGAGCCATCCCTTCTCAACTTTAATGAACAGATAATCCTCTCCTTCCCTGACAAAAGTCCCTGTTTTATGATTTAAGTTTTCATAAATTTTTTTTAAACAAATGCAGTAAAAACATTAAACTCGTTCAGTTCATACTGTAGTTGTACAGCTGAAGGAGTACACCTGTTCTATATGCGGTATTTGAATTAGGTTTTCATAGAGTCCATAAGCTTTCTGTCAGTGAGAACGAATCCAAAATACATAGTCAACTCTTAAAAAGTTTAGTTTGGCCAAGAGGGTGACACTTGAGTAAAAGAAAAACACTGACACCGTTTGTCAAAATGCGGAAGTACATGCAGTTACAAGTTCACTTTTTGCAGCTTGTTGTTGAAAATAGTCTCTGATGTTACTCGGTGGGGGATACTGTAACTCCACAAAGAGAGCATATGGCTTCCATGGAACTCCATCTAAATTTCACTGCTTCTCATCCTTCCCGCTAATCCTCGCCTGTAATGTTTGCAGCCAAGTTAATTGAACTGGCATCTCTGAGGGTTCGGAGATCCCTTCTAAGAGGCTCCAAAGCGGCCTTTGAGCCAAAAGTATGCACATTGCTAAAATCTCCACAGCATCTGACAGAGATGCAGCTGTTCTTCCAGGAACGGTTCACGAGTGACTGTGTGAGTGAGGTATTCAGAAAAGAGGGCAGCGGAGCTCAGAACAGCTTTATTTTTTAGTGATTTTGATGTTTATATGATAAAATAAAGTTACTTATAATCACATCAGCCTACGTTTTACAAATGAAATACTGTTACTATACTATTCATTTTGTATATGACATTGACAGTGAAAGGGAGCTAAACATATTTTTAGTGAAGTAAAAGTAACAGTACCCCAGTGAAAACACTGTTACATAAAAGTACTGTGTTTAAAACTTTACATAAGTACAGTATTATCAGCAGAATGCACCTAAAGTAGAGGTACTAAATAAATAAAAATGCCCCATTCAGGGTATTATATTATTCTTATATTATGGAAGTATTACTGCATTAACATACAGTATAAGCAGTCATGTAGTAGGTCAAGATGGAGCCAACTTTACCTACTTTATATACTGTTTAATAATAATAATCTATATTAAGTATTGAGTTATCTGA
Source organism: Anarhichas minor (assembly GCF_050575085.1). Lineage (NCBI taxonomy): Eukaryota > Metazoa > Chordata > Actinopteri > Perciformes > Anarhichadidae > Anarhichas > Anarhichas minor. Next base: position 15,804,652 of record NW_027466463.1, read on the forward strand.
TCTTACTTAAACCTAAACAGAACTAGTAATACAATGTAATGTGTTATTACATATTGTAGTTATGAATTCTGATGTTTTAATAAGTGCCTTATTGTTGTAGTCTGTCAAATCGTCCCTACTTGTGTTATTTACCGTTATAGTTAAAATATCTACAACACATCATATTACATGACCTGATTACACGTTTTGAATGTACATTTTTAAATCAGCTAAATAGCACACAAAAAAATCAGTCACATACATGTAGGAAAAGCACAATACTATGGAAATATAGTGGAGTCGAAGTGTAAAGTAGTCCTCTGTAGTAAAACAAACTTTTTTAGTAGTTTGAAAAAAGACATGTTACGGAAGCAAAATAGCCCAAAACCTCAAAATTGATCATCGCATGAAAAACAATATTTACAATGCTCTTATTCTGAAATTCAGCCCGCCCACCCACATTCTACTAAACAGAGAGCACCTTGTTATGAGGACAGTAATTGGTCTTCACGGTGTGCTTTAAGAAACAGATTTATTGAGCAACAGTTGCTGTGAAGTCAGGCAGTTGTTTTTGCTTTGACACAATGAAAACATTATTTTACTGCGACAGAAAGTGTATTTGTGGAGTGACATTTCAAGTTTCAAGTAGAATATGTAGCATCTGTTTATGTACCACATAGTTCAAAGTACAGTTTTACATCTTTGAAGAAAAAAAAAAAAGATGGATATTAATATAACTCAATGTACTTGTTATCAGTGCAACAGGCAACTATTGCCACAAGTGCTTTTTATTTCGTGGTAAAACTCCTCTGTAAACATATAATATGCATTTATACATTCTACTTTTTAAACTTATTTTAGAAGTACTCTCAAATTATTATTATTTTTATCTGGATGGACTAATACGGGGATGTTTGCACCGTTTTTGGAGTTTCCTCTCCTTGAGAATCCCCGCCCTGACTCTCCATGTGCGCCTGCACAGACCTCCACAGCGCTCTGATGTTCCCCTCGCCAAAACCTGTGGCCCCCCTTCGCTCTATCAGCTCGAGGAAGAAGGTGTCCTCTGCAAAGATGGGCTTGCTGAACACCTGGAGAAGGTATCTGGAAACAGACAATAACAAGGTAAGGACACTCTGGTGGACTTACGTGACCCTGAGGAACATGTTGACTCGACATCTACACTGAAAGTAATTGGACGCGTGATGCAGAGGCAATTTTAAAAGCGGTGCGTGATTACAGCTCTCGATTGCCTCTCACCCTCGGCTTTCACTGGATGCGGTCTGTGATGCCGGATCTGTGTCCAGGAGAATGCCATGCTTCGCCAGCATCTGGGGGTTTAGTCCTGCCTCCTCCATCTCCTGCTGTTTTCCCACCTGTCACAACACACAGGGTAGGTAGAAGGGTTGATAACCACCGTAGAAGACGACACATTTGAAAATAGGACCAGTATATGTTATGTATAATTATCTAATGTAATAATCAGCCATAGACACTGCTTTGTTAAAAGACTTAAGTGAATAAAAAGGTGTTCTTTAATGCCGTTTTTACCAAACTATTTTTTTCTGGAGACCCACCTTTTAAATATGACGAACCATCGCGACCCAATTCACAATTTATAAATGAGACCAAATGAAAGCATTTAGGCGCAGTTAAGCTATCTCATTCTTTTCATTTGCTCTAATCAGTAAAACAATTTACATTTAGACAAAGTCAACAAGTTCTTGTTTGTTTTCCTCTTATCAGTAAAACAGTGTACACGCCTTCTTTTAATACGGTGGAGCTGCAAATTCACAAACAAGTGCAGCTCTGTAATTGCAGTATTTAAAGACAACCCTGATCTGTCTTGCGAGTCTGAAATGAGTATTTCATAACACATTTATTTACTACAATATCATTTTGGACTTGTTGAATGCAATGTGGGCCATTTCTTGCATTTATCAAAGAGTAGAAGTATTATTTGTTGTGCCGCTCTGTAGGAGTCAGTCAAACCTGCATGTAGTAGGCTTGAGGAGGGGAGAAGAACTGCACACCAGCATCAGCCATCGCATGAGCAGTAGAAACTATGTTTGTTGTGTATAGTCCTATGTGCTGGATCCCCGGGGCCCCGTGCTGCTCCAAGAAGGTGTCAATCTGATTCCTGATTCCTGAAATCAGTGCAAGCACACAGTGATGATGCAGGTGGTGCACGCCATTCAAATGTGGCAGAAATGAAATACCTGGCAAGTTGCGGCAGCTATACCTTGATCAAAGAGCGATTCTGCAATCACAAACTTGCAGTCAGGCTCCTTCTTGTCCACAGAGGGGAGAGTGATGCCAGCGTTGCTGCATTTCCAGTACTCCATGGCGGTTAGACGCAATCCAATGCCCTCCTGGTTTATGACAAAACCTTCGTCCACATTTTCAGCACTATTCAGAAGAAAAGACTCATTACAGATATCAAGTTGAGCAAAATGTAGAACAGGACATAACAGTGAGTGTTTTTTTTAATTCTCACCTGTTAATGAAAAACCGTTGAAAACCAAAGAGCTTCTCGTACCACCTCATGACCTGGTTGGTTGTTTTCTTGAGACAGACATATGTGATGTGATCAAAGTGTGTGATTGGACAAGACGTGTCCGTTTCTGGCAAGTCATTTTCGATGCCATCAAACCCAGGCAAGAAGCTGCCCTTGTATTTTGTCCTGTCAACCAACGTGTGGCACACGTTCCCCACGATGGATTTGACCACCGAGTAGGTGACATAACCACACTCGTCGTGAACTGTCGTTGGCGGAACCATGAAATTGCAGCCCAGGTGTTGGAGAGCCCTGGATGACCTTTCCACATCCTCCACTTCGAAACACACGTTGTTGACAGTGTTCACTGGGTAACACGAGCTGACGTCGTAAAGGCATTTCGTGGAATCACCCCGGTTGCCTTTCCCCACGTTGACCAGCTGTGGAACATGTGGACGCGAGTGCGTAATGTGGAGCCTCTCATTCGTTACCGCGTCGCTCCGGGTTGGTCTCTCGTTCACGATGAAGACAGCCGCTCCCTTTCTGAAAGCCAGCTGCCTGGCCCCATCGGTCAGCCTGGTGGCAAACAGACTGAACTTGAATTTGGAGACGAGGTCGCTGCAAACTTTCTCCGCGTTGGAGACGTTGAGCGAAATGTGGTGCAGCCTGGTCAACAGGGCTGCCATGGTGCGGTGGGACGCTTTTGACAGCCGGCGAGTCAAACAGAGCTCCACTACCAAGACCCCAGGAAGGGGCGGGCACCATGCTTTCAATGAAATCTTGCGTGGGCGAATGGTGGAATGACAATTTCCGGGGATCTCACGTGATGCCATCGAGCCCCACTAAATATATTTTACATTGAGGAAGAGACGTCTGTGTATGGAAGCCCATTTCTGCCACTCTGAGGAAAAATAAAGATGCTGTAAGTCTTTATAATGAGATACTATCTCAAAATAATGACTTAGTAATTATGAGATAGTAAGTCATAATTATGAGATGCTAAGTCATTCTTTTTAGATAGTATCTCATTATAAAGACTTTTTCAGCACAGTGGTGACAATGGGCTTCCATGCATCTGCAACACTGACAATAAATTGACTTCCCAATACGAACACATGAATAGCCCTTTTTAAATGCACTAATTGCTGAATCCAGTTTTCTCTCTAACTGTTCATGTGAACGAGCGTGTGCAGTTCTGTGCGACATGTTATCATGCTAATTTAAATGTAATTTGCATACGATCAGATTCTTTTTTTTATTATCTTAAAGTTACAACGAGGAACTTTCAATTTGTGTTGATTTTGGCAGTCCCCGCAAACAAAAGCAATTGTGTTTCAGCGCACCAGGGTTCCTTAGAAAACCTCTAATTTTACTGCAGCAGGGTCTGACAGTCTTCCATGTGAAGTCCTGGTTCTGGTTCTCCACTGCCTCCCTTCCCTCCAGCGGGCCAAGCATAATGGTCTGCAGTCAGACTATGCACTTTGCAGACTCTAGATTGGATTGGTAGACTAGATTAATTTGCCTAATTTGGCTACAAGGAGCGAATATATTTGAGTTCATGATAAAGTCGGATATTTCTGAATTGTTTGGTCAAATGTCCCATATTCCCGTGTTTTTAAATGTTAAAAAATGTTGTGCTTTAGGGCACATACTAAACATAGCAGGCTTAAACCTCAGCAAATAAAGAAAGTTGAAATGACGTAATATTTACATTATCTGCCCCTTGTTATCAAATCCACCAGTTCTTTTGAACCTCTCATAACTGTTCGTACAGTATGTGGTGCGTGAAATAGGGGTCACATAATATTTCCGATAGACCATGAACGCAACACGGTTCTTTCCTTTTATCCAATAGCATTGCGAGCTGAGCCAGATGATTCGTGACGAAGGCAGGCGAGCGAGCGTTTATTTTGGCTCTGCTACTCATTTGTCTCGCTGTCGCCGCCATTAAACAACACGGAGGCATGTAAAACCATGGAGTGTCGCATATTTATACCATGATTCAAGGAGTACAAAGGCTTTGTCGCGGTGCGGGTTATTCTGCAGGAGGTTAGTGGGTCCATGGAGGTAAACATGTGAGAGCCCGAAGAGGTCGAAATAACTCGGATTGGGAAAGGTTTGGTAGAGCAGGAGGAGGGTTTGGGGTTTGTTGTGGTTTCCAGCAGCTCTTGGGAAACGGGGCCCAGTCGCGAAAACGGTAAGAGTTTTACATATTTTTTCTTAAAATATTCCGTAATATGACATGTTTCACGTTTGTACTTGATATGAAATGATTGTTAACGGTTATAATCGACGGTAACTGTGTATGCTAGGTGGTTAGCTTGACAGCTAGCGAGGCTAAAACATTACTAACGTTAACCTACATTACAACACAATAAAGCCAACCGTCACGTGAATCAGACCTGTTAACGATACTGAACAGCTGGCAGGCAATTTTAATCTTCCAATCACTTAATAATCTCAGATGTAATTCGTTTTTAACAGTTTACAGTGTGCTGGAATACATACTTGATGGAACTACATGAAATCTCTTAATTTATATTAATGTATCTAAAACACAATGCTAGTTTATCATATTTATTGACCTTCAAAATGATTTATGAAACTTTTTGTTTATGTCTCACATCTGACTAGATTCATCGCCTCAGTTTAACCATCCAAAGTGATCCACGATGACGGAACAGAAGGTAAAGTGGTCCTGTGACTACTGCACCTATGAAAACTGGCCATCTGCAGTCAAGTGCACTATGTGCCGTGCACAGAGGTTGAGCGGTGCCATCATCACAGAGGAACCTTACAAGAACAGCCCTGATCTGGACCCCAGTCTGGGGTGGGACCCTCCCAGAACTGAGAGTGGCAGCAACCTCCTCATCTGCCCCGACTCCAGTGCTAGGCCAAGAGTCAAGTCGGCCAGCATGGCTGAGATTGCCAGTAAGTGGTCCTGCCAGATGTGCACCTATCTGAACTGGCCCCGAGCACTCCGCTGCACACAGTGCCTGTGTCAGCGCTTGAGGACCAGCAGTCCCACCGAGTCCCCCCAGACTTCCGGCTCCAACGCGGGCTGTCGTCCTCCTCTCCACTCTCCGGTGGATACCTGTGAGGAGTACAATGACCGAAACAGACTCAACACCCATCCGCAGCACTGGACATGCACAGTTTGCACTTACCAGAACTGGCCCACAACCACAAAGTGTGTGGTTTGTGACCGCCCCAAGCCCAACAACCAGGAAGCCATAGAGCTGGCCGAGTCTCCAGAGCCAACACCCATGATAAATGAACAGGACAGGGCTCGATGGAGGGGCAGTTGCAGCGGAGGCCAGAGCCAAAGGAGGTCCCCTCCAATGCCCAAGAGGGAAGACAATGTCAAAATGGACTTCCAGAGGATCGAGCTTGCAGCTGGAGCCATGAGCAGCAAAGAGGAGCAAGAAGTCGACTTCAAGAAGCTAAAGCAGATCAGAAATCGCATGAGGAAAACAGACTGGCTGTTCCTCAACGCATGTGCAGGTGAGTTTTTAATACGTTTATTACATGTCAGCCATGTTCTTGTACCAATTTTCCTTGTAACAACACTTCTATTGTCACAGCAGCCTTTCGTTTTCTTCCATGATGTCATGCTCAGTGATGACCGAGCGAGGTAATCCAGTCAGAGGCAACCAATGGCAAAACATTTAGTTCTATTTTATCACAGTGCAGGTGGTGCTTCACCCTGCAAATTCCATGGTTACATAGTAGTGTGATCAATATTTTTACCAATGAATGACAACTTGTTATTGTTTACACTCTAGATATTATTGTACAACAGGAATTTCTGAAAACGTGGGCTTGGCAAGCTCTTTGAGAAGGGTTTCATTTCACAAGGTAGTGCTTTGATATCGACTGTAGTGAGAGGATACGTAAAATCAACAAAGCATAAATTATGCTGAGCGGCATTATTATAAAAAAAATGTGTAACCAAATGGCGAGTAGGAACTTGATCCATCTCCTCACTGAAACCCTAGATGCCCTGGCTCTGCCACTGAGAGTGTCTTTGATAGACTGAGAGGGTGTGAGTGCGTCCCAGCCGGTGGACATGAATGGACCGTCTGGGACCAGAGGCTCTCCTGGCCCGCAGTCAACCCACCCTGTAAACAGTGGTGCTTATGTGCTGCGTACCCTAGGAGGCAGAAATAGCCTTGACAAGACATGAACACCAGTCTCCAACAACAAAAAAACAACAAAGTGTGTCACATAATCAGTGTCCTCCTGACCTTTGCACTCATTGCTCTTTTCCGACTTCTTGTCGTGAAATAGAAAACATTACTCTTAGCTCACGGTGAGAATGTTTATCCACCGTTCTCTCTCTCATCTACCTCATACAGACAGTTCCAGACATTTGATGTTATTGTCAATACTGCTGCACCTTCTTACTCATGCCATGTCTGCTGACTTTTTTTTTTTTTTTTTTTTTTTTTTTTTTTTTACACAGTTGGGCTCTTCAAAGTGTTTTTTCAATGGAGGAAGTGCCTGAGTCGAGTAGCACTTTATAGCCGAGCACTTCCTCAGGCCGCGCAACGTGATTTCACTTTGCTCTACTGTTTCTGATCTAATGTCTTTTTTTTAGAGCTCTGTATTTGGGCCAAAGTGGGATGATCCCATTGATTGTACTCTCCACAAAAGGAAGCAGACTCTGTTTGTGTAATGTTGTTCTTTTGTGTGGGCGAGTCTTGCTATTGCAGATACTATTTGTCTGTATTTAAACCCTTTAATTCTTACAGTTTGGTACTGCTCGTGAGGAGTTGTGTGTTTGCCATAAAACACTGGAAAGATCTCGTTGATCAGCCACACATGAGTACGAAAATCTACCGAAAATGATCAGAAATATCAATAACAAGTCCAGTTTGATTAGTTCAAATAACAGCTCAATAGTATCGTCTGTCCAGATCGGGATGCCTGATGTTTAGGACGCCCTATTTCTGATCATTTCTGAGCCAGGCGTTCTCGGCACGTTCCCGTCGATGTTCGCTCGAGGTAACCGTCGTCTTCCTCTGCCGGAGAGGACAAACCTCCATCCTCTTGTTAAAACTAGCCAGAGCTTCGGTGTTCAGCGTGCTCTCCTCATTTCATACATGACAGATGTTGAGACGACCATTTTCAAAGGAGGGGGAGAGCGCTAATCTGCGCAGACCGCCCTCTGTCTGACACCGCTCTCTGATAGCTCTGCGTTATGAGCTACGCTGTGGTAACTGCTCCCACACTGGGTTAGCTCGTCGCTACATCTAGAGGTCAGGAGCTAGAGAGCTCGCTGTGGATTCTTTTAGCATTTTGCTCTTTTGACGTTGGATTTGTTGTATATGATTGCTTGTGACCAAGAGCAGTATGATTTCTCCCTGTAGCTCTTTCATTGAACAAGGCAAGCTGTCTGTTACGTCTTGCTTCTATTACGAGCAAGGACATGGAGCTGGAGCTGCTCCAAGAGGCAGGCTAATCCATTTACAGAGAGCAGGCCTGTTTTTAAAAGGGTCCCCGTGTCTTTCTACATCAATTTATTTTCCTTGCCGATGTGGTTGAACAGGAAACACTGGTATTTGGTAAATTCACTCTGCTGCTAATTTATTGCATTATTACTGGTACAGCCCTGCAATAAATCCAACCTGTGTGAAGGTTGTGATGTTTTTTTGTTTGAAACAGACGTTTGATTCAGCTTCATGGTGGATCTTCCGGCTGTGTTTTGTAGTGCTGTTGAGTGTATGCTGTTTATAATATGTAATCCCCTCTCACAGATAGAGATGGTGTGCCTAATAAACTAGCATGTGAGTGTACATTGTGATGACAGCAGGGCTTTGTGGACAGGTTTTTCTGAACCGCACTGTTCCTCCTTCCTCAACCGTTGATCGTATGTGTGTGTGTGTGTGTGTGTGTGTGTGTGTGTGTGTGTGTGTGTGTGTGTGTGTGTGTGTGTGTGTGTGTGTGTGTGTGTGTGTGTGTGTGTGTGTGTGTGTCAGTGTCAGTGTCACCTCCCTCTAACTGCGATAGCCCGTGTACGTGAATTCCTGGAAAAGCAACTGCAGCTGATCCACTTTTACATGTCGGCGTCAGTTTGTCTCCTATTTTCTCACCTTCCTTCCTTCCTTCCTTCCTCCCCCGTGCTGCAGGCGTGGTGGAGGGAGACCTGGCTGCAATAGAAGCCTACAAGTCGTCCGGCGGTGACATCGCCCGGCAGCTCACTGCCGACGAGGTGCAGCTCCTCAACCGGTCCTCGGCGTTTGACGTCGGCTTCACTCTGGTCCATCTGGCCATCCGCTTCCAGAGGCAGGACATGCTAGCCATCCTGCTCACAGAGGTACGCATGCTGTAGATGTAGTTCGTCTTCGCCACCCCCACTGGAATTAAGGGTTTTCCATCTTTCTTTGGGCTGGTTGTCCCTTGATTAAACCCTCTCTACACACATAATTCTGAATGCACATAAATGCACTACGCAGCAGAATCTGTAGTGGTATCAGATTTAAATTTTATAAAAGAGAATGGTGTAAACTACCAGCGCTCTTGTGACTGTCTTTACAGGCGTGCATTATACAAAGTTTGACAATCTAATTGGTTATTAAAAAGCAAAAGGTCAGAAGTGTGCCTGTATTTGCGACGCTCCTCTGTTCTTCGCCTCAACAACCACGTCGGCCTGTAATAGTTCTGCGCTAGAGTAGAGGATATATAGCAGATGCCTGTAATGCCTTTAAATACAGCAGAAGTGCACTTTAAGGATTAGGTGGAGGATCAGCCTGGCTGCAGTCCTGCCGCTGGTTCCTAATGGACCTGATGCCACAGAGCTGATGTGGTCTGCAAGGAGGCCAAGCAATGATTAGGGAAGGCTGCACTGTGAAACAGAAAGAATTTCAGCCTCAATATAGAAAATAATATCACATTTGAATAAAATCCTGTCAACTTTTGTCCATATTGCCCATCCTTTGGACAAATATATACATAAATGTTTATGATTTAAATGCATCACAAGTATGTGATCGTGCATATATTGATGTATTTGCCTCTTTAACTCCCAATGATTCTGTGCGTTTGTCTCTTAGGTGAACCAGCAGGCAGCTAAGTGCATCCCTTCCATGGTGTGTCCCGAGCTGACGGAGCAGATCCGCCGGGAGATAGCGGCGTCACTACATCAACGCAAAGGAGACTTCGCCTGTTACTTCCTCACTGACCCGGTCACCTTCACCCTGCCTGCAGGTGCCCCCCCCCCCCCCCCCCCCCTCCCCCGACTCCTTGATGAGCACAGCACGTGGCTTATTGGACCTCCGTGCATATGTGCACTCTAAGACCTCCACTGACTTTAAGGTCCTTCGATGAAAATTGCCATTTATTCTACAAGGGTAGAATGGAAAATTAAGTAATTTGGTGATTTTTGGGGATTGTATTCATGCTTAAATTTCATGGCCATCTGCAGAAGTGTCCTCTAAACTGTGCGCTGCATTTCAGTGTGTGATCTCGACCCCCCCCCACACCCGTCTGTGGAGAATTGGCGTTGTTGTGCAGCCTTGCTCAGAGAAACAGCAGCTCAGTGTCCTGTCCCTGTGGCGTAATGTCTTCACTGAAATGACACGCACTTTGCTTTCACAGCTACCAGTTGTGTGCTGATTCTGAGCTGCCGGTGCCGCTGGGATGAAAGATTATGCAGGCGTCACTGATAGATTTGATTTTTTTCATGTTATGCCAAGTATTTCCTTGCAGACCGAATTTGGCCAGAGGCCAGCTGCAGGGTGCTCTCCCTCTGTTTCTGTCTGTCCGCCCCCCCCCCCCCCTCTCTCTCTCTCTCAAACAAAGCCAGTGCCATTCACTATTGAGCCGCAGAATAGCCACCAGTGTTCTGGCTTTTGTATATGCACAGTTCGATACACAGAGGAACACAACATGCCGTACAGAGCTTGTGTTTACAGCGCTCTATTGACAAAATGTCAGCCAGTGGATGGAATTGAAAAGAACATCCCTGTGTGTCGTTACTGTAGCGTCTCGGTGTCCCTCGCTGTCGTGCACCATTAGGGTTATGATGAGTCAAAACACAATATCTTTCCCCGTATCTCTTTGCAGATATAGAGGACTTGCCGCCTGATGTCCAAGAGAAGCTCTTCGATGAGGTGTTGGATCGAGATGTGCAGAAAGGTACCAAAGATTATTCATGTGTATATGTGTACAGGACACGGGTTACTTGTGATTCATGTACAAAAACCAACAACCAGCTCTCCACCTCCTGCTTCATCTTATATACCCGTTCTAATTAGGTTAATTGGGCTCAATACTTTCCCTCACTCCCAGGACTGCACTCTGACTGTGTGTGTGCGCGCGCTTGTGATCATACATGTGCGTCTGTGTGTTGTACTGAAGGTATCGGAGGAGTCTTGTGACCTATTTAAGCCGCCGCAAATTGTGTTACTGGTGGGAGGTGCACAGAACAATGACACACTGGGAGTAGGTCAGTGGAGAGGCGCTCGCTTCAGCACCAGTTCTTTCTCTCTGAGCCGACGATAGCGGCCCCGAACAATGTGCCTGAGCTGGGATGATTGAATGAATGTATACATTAATATTCTGCATGTTGCCGTGTGGTTGTTATCAGTGAATCTAAACATAGCCGAGGAATCCGTAAAGTTGCGTTTATAATATTTTAGGAGAAAAGAAAAATGCTGGAAAGCAGGATATGCGATGCATTTGTTTCCCCAAACGATTAGCTGCAGCGGTTGCATATCTCAAACACTCAAGATCAGGATTTTGAAGAGATAAATGTCTTTCTTTTGAGATATCAATCCCAGGTAATCCCTGGGAATCTTGTAGCATAAAATCTCTTCAAGACCCAAACTTCTCCCAGAATGTTTGTGTTTTTATACGTGACCGTTTCCCTACCCTCGCCCCTCACCCGTGCATCGTCTCTGTCTGTGTGTAGAGTTGGAAGAGGAATCTCCGGTCATCAACTGGTCTCTGGAGCTGGGCACGCGCTTGGACAGTCGCCTGTACGCCTTGTGGAACCGCACAGCCGGAGACTGTCTGTTGGACTCGGTTCTACAGGCCACCTGGGGCATCTACGACAAGGACTCTGTTCTCCGCAAGACCCTCCATGACTGCCTGCATGACTGCTCCCATTGGTAAGACACCCGAGAGTCCCCATAGTCATATAATCCAAGAAACACTTCATGACTGATACTGTAAAGTATTATACTAAATGTTTTTGAATCTTACAGCAATTTTATGAACTTGCACGTCTGGCTCCGAGTATTCTGAATGATATTTACATACTTTCCTCACACGGTCAAATACAGGAGGTTTGATTACTTAGCGATGGTGACACATGAAAGAGATGTTCTCCTTTTAATGTGTATTATTTAGTTTCATGTGGTTATTCTTTACATATATACGCGGGTCTATAACCAGGGTGACATTAGTGAGAAATTGCGTTTGAAATTTGATTCAAATGAACTTTATTTATAACTTTCTTTTAGGTTTTACACGCGTTGGAAGGAGTGGGAGTCGTGGTACTCGCAGAGCTTCGGTTTGCACTTCTCCCTGAGAGAAGAGCAGTGGCAGGAGGACTGGGCCTTCATCCTGTCTCTGGCCAGCCAGGTAATTATGAGCTTCCTCCTGGATTACTGACTTCCCTCCTCAAGTTCGCTATCGATCGAAGGACAGAGAAGGGCCCAGTACCATGTGGTCGGTCCGTAAAGGGAGTGTGCAAGTGGGAGTAACACTTTGAAAGTACAATACATCCATTGATGCGTTCTCGCCGACGAATTCAAATGTCATCGTCGTAGAAATGCCACCAAGTTAATGATTTTGACTTTTGATTGGTTTTGGAAGATAATTAAACTGCCTGGCACACATTAATAGATGCAGGAAGTTCACCTCCTTATTTCTACTCCTATTGCACAAAAAGGACGAGCTGAGCTCGGTCTCGTTTTTGTGGTTTTGGGGAGACGGACACGCCTCCTTGTTTTGTTCTTCCTATTGCTTCTATAAAAAGTGAATAGAGTTGAACTGCACGGGAGACGCAGTTAGAAGGTGGATGACGGGGAGGACATAAGCAATTATTCTAATACCCTAACATGGAGTTATAGATTGACAGACGGCTCATCTGCTCGGCTGCTGAAGCAGCACTACGTCCCGTCATGTGACCGTGTGATGACAGGCGTTCAGCACAGAGAGCCGCTCCGCCGGCCGTACAAACAAACGCAGCAGAAGCTACCACGTGATTACCTCGTCTGCAGAGATGATTACAAACGCTGTATGATGTCGTTTCCTCTTCTTCTTCTCAGCCCGGGGCCAGCCTGGAGCAGACGCACATTTTTGTTCTCGCACACATTCTTCGCAGACCGATCATAGTCTACGGAGTGAAATACTACAAAAGTTTCCGCGGGGAAACGTTAGGATACACTCGTTTTCAAGGTGAGGCGGCATTTGGATGGGCTTGTGAGATTGTGGTAGTCATTTATAAAAGGACTGTGATGCTGTTTCATTTTGAGTGATTCTTTTATTCAAAGCATGACACTAATTAGTAACTGACATGTTCTGCTTCGGCCTCTTGTAACATCTAGCCATGCCGATATTTCATATTTGATGTGCTGTGCGACGTGTTCCTCCTCAGGTTTCTTCAGTGTTGTGCCGTACAGAGGTTCAGCTGGTCTTACTTGTTTCTTGTGTGTTTAGGTGTGTACCTGCCTCTGTTATGGGAGCAGAGCTTCTGCTGGAAGAGCCCCATCGCTCTAGGTTACACGCGGGGCCACTTCTCGGCCCTGGTGGCGATGGAGAACGACGGCTACGACAATCGCGGTGCGGGCGCCAACCTCAATACTGACGATGATGTCACGGTCACTTTCTTGCCACTGGTGGACAGTGAGAGGAAGTTGCTGCACATTCACTTCCTGTCTGCGCAAGAGGTAGGGACTGATACTACAAAATCTGAGCCGTGCGCTATTGTTTTGCGTCTGCTTGTAATTTGAGAACAACATACTTTTGGGACCTAAATACTGAGTGAAAACAATGAGCATTATGTTCAGTTCATGGTGCTAAGTTACCACAAATTGCTTCCAGCATGCCTGTTGTTCAGTGGATGTTTCGGATTGTGGTTTCACATCTTAAATATATCACAACAATTAAACTGCATGTTTGTCTGCAACTCAGATGGGCAACGAGGAGCAGCAGGAGAAGCTGCTCAGGGAGTGGCTGGACTGCTGCGTGACAGAAGGAGGCATGCTGGCCGCCATGCAGAAGAGCTCTCGCCGGCGCAACCACCCACTCGTCACCCAGATGGTGGAGAAGTGGTTGGACAGATACCGCCAGATCCGCCCCTGTGCCTCTCTGTCCGACGGCGAGGAAGAGGAGGATGAAGACGAGTGAGTGAGAAGAGAGTGCTCCTGAATTTGAGACTGGACACTGTAGGCTCTGGGAGAGAACCGTACTATCTATATTTCAGTTTTTTTTTTGTTTTTTTTCCTCCCAAAATGTAAATCTTTAACTTGTAATAATGCATGTGTTGTGTGAGCTCCGTGATAGAGAAACAGAAACAGATACCAGCAACAACAAACAGAATCCTGATTACTGCTCCTATGAGAGCACATCAAGTCCACTTTATTTGCCTTCCTGTGCTCAGATTCCTCATTTGTTATCAAAGTAATTATCTTGACCTGATGGAACTACTAGAATTTATAGGAAAATATTCTGTATTTAAGGAAAATCCCGAAGCTGCACTAGATGAGAACTTTAATTGACAGAATTGCCTGAGAGAAATGTTGCTTAAAGCAGAGGATGCTGATCTTTGTGTGTATGTTAAGGTTTAAAGAGCACCTGTTTTTGCCGATCCCTCTGCAGACCCCTTCTGATGTTTTGGATTTATTTATTTATGTAGGAGATTTAGCGCGCAGAGGCGATTCCTTTGTTCTACCCCCCCCCCCCCCCCCCCGTTTAATCTGTGGTCCGTTTGAAGTATTTTATTTTGCACAGATGATACCTACATTCTGTGAGGGGAGAGGACGTACAAGTTTACTGACATTTTTTACGTGTGATTCAATAGCTCGATGTCATATTAGAATGGGTGCTGGTGATGCTGGTGGGGAAAAGAAGCCGAACACTCTGCCTCTTTCTAGAGAGTGCATCGATATTAAATTTGACTCACTTGTATCCCCTTTTGTTTGCATTTGTTTTCAAATTTCTCATTCTTGTGCCGTTCAGATTTGAATTGAGAATGAACTTTGTTTTTTTTCTTGCCGTAGCTGAAATTACTGTTTGAAAACACACCGGGTCATAGTTTTTATTTGACAACTAAATATAGTCCAAATTGGAAGCCTGTTTGAAAAGAGTGTTTTTCAAAGATTTGTATTCCTGCATCCAGTGACTCAGAACGTCTCTCCATCGTTACTAAAATGTTAATTTTCAATGGCATCAGTTGAAAGCTGATATGTAATTTGGCGCCCCCTTGTGACGATGAAAGTACACGGATAATGCAAGGTTACATTGAAGGAATGTATCATCAGGAGCTGCTCTGCTAATAAAACATGCAAGACAAAACGTGTGACAAATCATGCTGGTACAGACGGCTGGTTCTCAGAATCATATCTTTTATTTGAACTGCACTGAATGCTAAATGTTCACCTTGTACAAGAAACAAATACAAATACTCACACTAAAAACAAAAACGTACTGCTGGCTGCCTCTTCTGCTATTGCTCTTACAGAGTACAGGACGCCCCAAAGAACCTGGCCTTCGATTGAACAAAGAAAATATAAGGAGAGAAGAGAGAGGGGTGGATCACATAGGACTATGGTTATAGGAACATTTAACTAGGCAATACAAATCTAACAGGACTCTTCAAAACTCTTTAACACCAAAAACGTGGGATGCGCCTTGTATATAAAAATACCACAATGGAGAGGACGAGGGAGGAGAGAAAATATCCAGACTAACCACATTAGTCTGAGCTTTTTTTTTTTTTTCGTCAAAGACAGAATTCTGGGAATAAACAATATCTGCAAAAAAGTGTTTTCCTGAGTCATTAATGAAAGTAAGTTTGCTTTAACCCTTTCCTGTCTTCAGTGTGAAATGTGCTCAAAGGAGAGAGGAGGGGGGGGGGGGGGTCACAATCTGTGCGCTGCTGCCACTAAGGTTTCGATTAGCTGTCATCAGAAATGTCCGTTTGACAACAGAAGACTCAGATGCGTCGCACCAAACTTACTTTTTAAGATTCTAAAAAATGTTTCCTTCTTCAGTCACACAGACACGTCAGCATCCTCTTAATTAAAGAGGAAAGTTAAATACTTTAGCTGGCAGCTCCCTCTAAATCCATTTAATGTCAAAATTCAGCTACAATCAAATGTATAAAGTGAATGTTTGTTTAGTGTTTACAGCGTAAAAAATACTCACACGACATGTATCGGAGCAACTTATGGTCTCAACAGTCACAAGTGCAGAAGAAATCCCCCACACTGTGTATAATTATAAGTGCCCTCAAGTGGTGAAATCCTCTAACTGCAACAGCTGCATTATTGCCAGGAAAGGGTTAAAACCCACACTAGATTACTAGAACTTTTTTTGTTTGACGAATGATAAATATATATAGTAATCCATTTTTAGTCATTCACACAGAAGATTGAAAGAAAAAAAACAATAATTCTCTTGTGAGGCATAATGAGGGGTCTAAACAACACAGTTACATAAGGAGGGCTGGAGCTGGGTGAAGGAAAGGCGGGGAGGGTCAGGAGGAAGTTTGGGGGGGGGGGGGGGGGTAAGGTCCAGTAGCACATGATGCCAAAGTTTTTTTCTCTTGTTCGCCCATTGGTGTGTTGAGATGTGGGCCTACGTTTCCCATGAGCTCTGAAGTGTACGGGGCGGGACAGAGTCTCATCGGGTAATCCCGGAGCGCTAAAAACACTCGACTCTGTGTCCACAATCATAGGCATGTCCCGAAGAAAAAACAAAAAAAACCATCAGCATCATCAAAGAGTAAAGTCGGTACTGAACCCAAAGAGACAGAGAGTAGAAACTAAAACATTAAAAGTACAAATTCCCCGGAACACGTCCTTTGTTCCCAGTTGCTGACGGACTTAACAGTCGGCCGCTTGTGTTGTTTCACTGTCTCTTGGTCCCAGTTGGTCGGTTGCTTTGCGATTGGTTGGTTCTGAGTGTCGACACGTCGGATGAGATGTTGTCGTTTGTATCCCTTCTGCTGCTATTGCTCGGTGAGATGCTCTCTGGTCTCGCCGTGTTTGGAGGGCTGGTTGGGCGACGGGGCCTGGGAGGGGTGTGTACCAGAGGGCAGCGTGTGGGCGATGGGCACCCCACCTGGCACCATGCCCTCTAACGCCCCAGGGATGCCACCTGGAGCCACTCCAACTACGCCCGGTGGGTATCTGGGGAAGGAGGAAGGTCAAAGGTTAGTGTCACGGGCAGTGCGACTCCCAAAGTGCACGTCGTGTACCAATGTGTTGGCTGGCCCACATACTCAACATCCTGAAAGACAGGATTATCTGAACAAAGCTGAAGTCTAGTGATACTAAAGGCTCTTTCGCACCACAGGGGGAGAAGAAGTGATATTATAGTATGTCGAGATAAGTCATAAAAAAGTATATTACTGTAAAAGTAGTTCAGAAAACAAATTCCCACTGTGAACCCGAGGTGCTCCGTACAATAACATTCAACACAGAGGAAGGGGAAAGGATAATGCAGCTCAGAGACGTTAAATCCAACAGAAGTTGCCCAAAACCCCTTAAGAAGGAAATCACAAAGCATGACTCCATCCGTGAAACTGCATCTGAATGGATTCGTGTCATGCTTATTGAGAAACTCAAAACCCACATTCGCTACCATCCATCTCCACTTTGTGTTCAGTCAAACAGGTGAGTACTGGGGAATCATAGAGGGGGGGGGGACACACACATCATGTGAGCTCAGGTGAGAGGGTCTTATCCGGGACCTCCAGACAAGAGGCTGTTGTCCCGGATGGTCGTATTTACCTGCTCCTGATCTAGGCAATAATTTTGTCGTGGGGGACACCGGTTGTTATGCCAGGAAGAGTTTGGTTCACTTGGCTGCGTGAAAGAAACACATGGAGGCGGACATGCTGAGTTCAGGAAGAGCCCACAGGTGGGCAGAGAATTACCATTCTACCACTACAGAGAACAGTTAGTGAGGGTACAGGGCACTAGGGTCTACAGCAGAGCACTGAGTTCATTGATAACTTGTTAAAAACTGTCCTCAAGCAATTTAAGAAAATACATTTTTAAACAATGAATATAGGGGGGGGGGTCAACATGAAATGTGAGCTCCTGTTAACATTGCAAGAAGGAAAAGTAAATGCTGATAACAATATATCAATAATCTATCATAAAGTAGCTACATGTTCTACATCCACAATGCTAAAATAATGCAGGGCAGCTTTTCTTTTTTTCTTAAAATGGGAAAGGCGACATCTGCTAGCCATCTGCATGTTCAGTCCTTACCTGTAGGCGGCGCCGTTGAGCTCAGGGTGGACGCCTGGCTGATCCATAACTGCCCACGGTGCCGTGGTGACAAAGAACTCCTTGTTGACGCAGTTTCTTAGGCTGTCAGGGATACGGCCTGTCATATGAGACACACACACACACACACACACACACACACACACACACACACACACACACACACACACACACACACACACACACACACACACACACACACACACACACACACACACACACACACACACACAAGTATATCAGACTTGGATACACTAATGCAAATTAAGACTATTTAACAATCTGGATGTTCTCTCGTAGGCCGGCCCCTGGGCTCTGCTCTGAGTCGGGGAGCTAACGATGACATCTATTAAGAGGTCCAGATTTAATAAAGGCTACCCGGGGCCTATTGAAGTGGAAATGTGACATCTGGGAAAGAAAGACGTGCAACAGGTCACATGGCAGGCTGAGGCTGCGGCCTGTTCATCAAGCAGTGGAGGGTCGGACAAATACTCAATGTTGTGTTTTGTCAGACGTGACAAGAACAGATAATAAATCCGCTTGTGTGGCTGCGTACCGGTGATGGCTCTTCGGATCTCGGTGGCGGCTGCCTCCCTCATCTCCAGAGAGGCCTGCTCACTGTACCAGGCTGTGTGAGGTGTGCAGATCAGGTTTGGAGCGTCTTTCAGTGGGCCCTGAGCAAAACTATAACACACACACACACACACAGAGGGTGAGAAAAATGGAGAAAAGGGACAAATGTTGATAAAATATTGAATAGAAGACACAGGAGCAAGGGTAACCAAAGCTGTGTTGTTCTTATCTTTGTGAATTATGATGAATACAATATGAGACCACAGCCCTCCTCCATTAAATGTGTTTTGCTTGTTGTTACTATATTTGGATGTTTGAGCTTCACTGAGCCGAGTTTGACACTTTGTCTGTTTTCACATTCTGCTGAAGAGGAAACTTTCTCTGAGAACAGACTTCACAGCAGAGAAACCAGCAGGAATCAAATTAACAATATTTGCATGTTCATAGATTCCGGATTTTCTTTTTTTTTAATGAGGTAGGAGTTGATGTAACTATTTTATTTTGTAACTAATTGAAGTTTTCTGTGGAAAAAAAACATGTCTGACACAAATTATTATTCAAAGCATTTGTATTTGATGTCTTATGACATGTCTGGAGGGGATCGTTTAGTTTTTAATGCTCTCGTGATGGTAAAATTGTCATAAAAACATCATGTGAGGAATGGCAAGTGGCAAAGAGAGTGCTTTTTGTCAAATAAATGAGAGCAGTTTAGCACAGTTGTTACATTTTAGAGCCGACAGCTGAACAGTGACACTGGATATTCTGAGGAGTAGATATTATGTGTCCGTTGAGCCATGCAACTTGGTGCATTAAAATACTGCCAGGGGCATTTCTTTGTCTTTTGCTTTGTGTGAAAGTATCAAATACGTTTATTTTTATTGGAGCAATCACAAAGCTCATTCATGTGCATAGCTCATTTCATATTTCAACCAATTCTTATTCAGTTTTTTGGTATACAATTTGCATGACAATGATCTGGAAACAAGGCTAATGGGAGGAAAATGTCAGATCTTGTTATTCACACATGCCACAATCTTCTTCCTCCTTTTCCAAAACGTCCTTTCCTTCATCTCTGTCCTCCCATGTGGCACTGAAAGACAGATCCAGCTCCCCCTCCTCTTCCTCTATTCCTGTAACACCTAGCCTGGTTGTGTGTGTGTGTGGTGTGTAACGCCTCAGTGGCGCCCTGAATCAGTGGGATGGAGGGCCAAAGTTATGAAACATTCCCCCTGTTGACATATTGGGTCAGCGGAGCATGAGTTCCAGCTTCGTCGGGCTGAGTTTCAGTCTTCACGGTCAGCTGAGCATCCGGCCCAGAAACAAGCAGCCTCCAAACTAGCTAACTGTCTCTGATGCGTGAACAACAATCCCCAGCAGTCACCCCCTGAGAGGGGGAACATGGTTCTCAGAAAGGTGAATAAACCGGCAGGTGTATCAAGCGGTTTGCCCTCTGGTGGGAGCAGGAGTGCAAATGGAGATTGTAGCTCAAAGCTGCAGTGAGGAGACAGCAGGCCAAGAGGGAGGAGGTGAAGGCGCTAAAAGTCAAACGTAGCCCGTGATGAATGCCTAAATGTTTACAGGGTGACATTCAGTACGACGTTTGAGCTCGTTATGGGATCACATTTTTCATACGTTTTCAAATCAATAATTACTGATGATGATCGACAGCAATCTTGGTAAAATTTGATTTTAACAAATGTTAAATTAAACGGTTTCCTACAAGCATTTTCTCATTTGGAAAACGTTTGGCTTGTACGTCTAAAGAGTGTATAGTGTTGCTCCTCTCCACACCAAACCATCCACCGGCACCTTTAGCTGTATTTAGTTTCCTCTAATGGGAATAAACGGAGCTCTCGCCATCTCCTGACTTCCATTAACTTCAGAGCCCTGGAGGAGCGTTTGAGAAGAGTATGAGGCGTCTTTAACTTGTCATATGTCTGCTGTGTTCTGGCTGTGTGTCTAACATTCTTTCTCTTCGGCTGTTTAAGGTTCTCTGTCTCTTTGACTGGGTGTCATTTGTTGCTTTCGTTCCCTACCTACACACCCATCTATTCCCCTGTCTGGATCTGTCTCTCTAAGTGAAGCATTCATCTGTCTCCCTTTGAGAGGGATTTGTGTGTGTGTGTGTGTGTGTGTGTGTGTATACTTACGTAAAGGGCTCCGTCTCATGAACATCCAAGGCAGCACCACGTATCCTGCCCTCCTTCAACGCCTGGGCCAATGCCTTCTCATCCACCAGGCCTCCCCGCGCGGTGTTCACCAGGAACGCGCCCTGACGCATCTGTGGTGCACAAGACACACACACACATACATACAATCAAATAAACAAGGTAGTAAACAAGGTGTGCTAAAGGTAAAGAAATTCCTTCTAGGCGCTCCTCAGATATTGCATTCAGCAGACCGAGACGGCTGGACGGATAGAAAGATGGACGTACGTATGGACAACCCGGAAATATTGCCGGCGCAGAGACATAAAAAAAAGACCAGATGTGGGTGTTTGTGTGCGTCTGTCAGCCCGACAGTCGAATTAATCGGTTTGATCTAACGCGGCACATAAATCTGGATTGGATGACTGCATTTGAGAGCCTTGAAACGTATTACACGGGACAGAAATTGAGAATTTAAAAAACGCCTGCGACACCTTTGTTGTGCCTGACACCTGAGAGATCTGGGACACAGACAGCAGCTGGGAAACATACTGTCAGATGTGGGATAAAGAACATCTTTATCCCAAACCAGGAGATGAAATGAAGGATGAGGGGTGAGCTGAAAGATGAGGCAGCGCCACCACCCCTTGCTGCTTGTGTGGAAGAAAAAAAAAGCCACAACAAAAAGTATAAGAGGGAGGAAGAGAAAAAAAAAAAAAAATCAAATGAATATGCTCAGAAGAAAGTAATCCCTTAATCTTGACAAAAGCTGAAATCCAGGGGCATGAAAAGCCTTTACGCTGGCAGGCAGTCTTTTATTAGGTCTTGGTGGTTTTGACACACACAGAAACACACAAACATGCACACACACACACACACACACACACACGTTTCCACTTGCTGAGAGCCGATAGAGACTGCCAAGATTTTTGGTTGAGGAAAGAGAGGAAAGAGTTCTTTCATTGCGGCACTTAAAGAGGCAGCTGAGAATATTAAGCTTTGAAAAAGAAATTGAGTTAACTAGGTTAAGCTATTACCTTACACCCACTTATGCTAGCCTCATCACATTCTGCCACTCGCAAATGGCAGAAAGAAGGGCACGCGATAGGCAAGACAAAGAGAAATCAGTGAGCGGCAACATGGGGGGGGGGGGGGAGAATCGACAGCAGGGAGATGCTTCTTCAGCCGGTGTAGTTCCCCCGGCTCCCCTGCAGGTGTCGCCCCAGGCAGCTATAGACTCAGAGAACAGAGCACGTTCCCCTCGCGGTGCTCGCAGCCCCCCTGCTGCGCGGCCTAGTCGATATATTTGCTGTAGCCGTGGGCTGGCGCTAATTGCATTTGACAGAGCAAAGGAATGAATTTGTGTCCAGCTTTGGCGGAGCTTAAGATAAAGAGCAGGGAATGTGCGGGCAGGAAAGGCTGCTGGCAGGCAGCAGCTCTGCGTGTCTACCGGCTAGATAGCATTTGCATTAAGCCCAGGCCACATCACAGCTGTTCGGCTCTGTGTGGATGACACGTCTTGCATGTACTGCTAATGCACCTGTTTGATGGTGAAGTCGTTGATGAGGTGGTGGTTGTGTTCGTTCAGGTTGCAGTGCAGGGAGACGCAGTCGCTCTGGTAGAGCAGGTCCTGCAGGGTGTAGACGCGCTGGACGCCCAGCGAGCGCTCCAGGCCGTCCTGCAGGTAAGGGTCGTAGAAGATGACGTTGTAGCCGAAAACCTTGGCGCGCACCGCCACCGCCTGGCCCGAACGACCTGAGGACACGCGGAGAAAGGGAATAATGTTTAGTTATGTGCAGTCAAACACAGGAGCAGAGAGGCAAACACATGACATCGACAATCCAGGTATTTAGTTTGTGTTATCATCAAGAGAAAGGACCAGCAACTAAACCACAACCTGCATTTATTAGGACTATAACGATTAAGATAATAACTCTGGCACATTTACTTTATCATGGGCACTGTTCCTGGTTAATCAATATTTTTGAGGGAGTACATCTGCATACATCGACACAAAAGATATAGACTAAATAGGAAATAAAGGTCTGTAAACGCATCATAATGGTTACTACTAAATGCATTAAACATCATTCCTGCTAAATACACTACGAGCATGAAAGAGTGAGTTATAAAAATAGTTTTAAGACAGCATAAAATGAACATCTAACCAATAAAGCCATCCATCTTTAAGCAATTTCATTCACTTAGCACGTTAAGAGGTCTTTTTTTTTTTTTTTATGTCTGCGAGAGCTTTGCTGTTGTCAGAAAGAAAATGGTTCAGGATTGATAAGTGGTGGAGTCATGATGGAGAAATCGTTTTCTCAAAGAGAGGACAAAGTGAGGCAACTGGTTTCCAGTGGAGACTGCGAGACGGCGAACCAGCAGCATCTGAGGCTCTTCCTCCGTCTCTCACAGCCATGTGTTGTGTAGGCTGAGAGGCCGGCCCCTGCTCAGCAGCAGCAGCTGCTGGTGAACAGGATCGATAAAAGTCCTTTACACTCTCAGAGTCCTCTCTTTGTGATGGAGCATTATGTCCTGCTCTTAGGCTTTCTCCTCTTTCAATCTCAGCCAATATGAGACTCCTTAGAATACTTACGCAATCACTCAGACCATTCTGTTCCATTATGGTGATGGGATTACAATCAACTTCTTGATTTCTGTAAAAATCCATCTCTCCCAAAGTGCTTGATGCACTTTTTCCTCAAATAGCCCTGTGTACTTCTGCTTCAATTACTTCATTTCTTATATTTCACAGAATAACATTTGACAACACACAGCAAGCATGAACCTGTTGCATTCAGCTGCTGGTTGTAAGTGCAGACAGCAGCAGCAGCAGCACGGGAGTGAGTTTTTATGCTAGTTTGAAACAGACCAGGTCGTCTTGTGGCTGAAGCACAACCTGATTTGATCTCTGCTGATTTTCTGCCCGTGTGGTCGATAGACAGTTGTTGTAAAGTGGTGGATTTAGAGGGAAACAGCATCTCTTTGATTTCGAGAGATTTACAATAAACTCTAGTGTTTACATCTGCAAGTATCTCTAATTCACAATTCTGTTCTGCAGCACTAGAAACTAAAACTATTAGTGGTTTTGTGTGGATTTTTCCTTTCATGTGGCGCTAGCGCAGAATCAAAACCGTTTGTCTCCTCTTTTTGTATTTCTAAGCCTCCCTACCTTCCCACACCGATCAATGCCACTAAAAGAGAGAATATATTCTGCCAGAGGGTCTGCCGCACAACTTTGGGTGGCAGACATTTGCTTTGTGTTGCTCATTTGTCCACAGTCAAAGGACGAGGACGACAATCAAATGTGAGGGCCACAACACAAAGATTTGTGAAATCAACTCTTTCCCACCCGGTGGCGATGCTGCAGATGGGGGCGGTGATTGGTCAAGGCCATCTTGAAGGAAAGAATGCTGCTCGTGTGAAACAGTGTGCGTGTGTGTGTGTGTGTGTGTGTGTGTTTCATAAAAAAGGTAATGTGTGTGTAGCTGTCAGTCAAAAGATGGTTTGGTTTGGCTCTTGTGCTGTCGCTGTGGATTTCTCCTGGACAGAATACGTCGGTGAAGGTCCTAACTATGCACCGACTAGAGCTTGTGTAAGTGGACCTTGGGTGAAGATTCTTTATAGTTTCAAATGTGAGGAATTAACCTATATAACCAATAGAAATCTGTAGAACGATAACATGATCAGGTCAAATCGACCAAACCCACTCGACTCGTATCTAAGTGCCAACTTCACCGCTCGTGTTCAGGATGTTTCTGCATCACTGCTTCTCTTCTTTGTCCTCTGATCTCACACGTGTGCCATTAAGGCTGATGAGCAGGCCTTTCTTTAAAATGTGTATGAAACGTGAAGTAAAGGGAATTCTCATCGATAGCACAAAGCTAATCTAGGGAATAATAGCAAAATCAATTACAAATGAATGAATTCTGCAGCAGCACTTATTTTAAAAGTGTAAATGCCTGAAACATTGGCGTGGCTGGTACTTGAAGTACTCCGGAGTCTTTTGTCGCCCCAGAGCCAGATGTTTTTCTTTCTCTATTCTGTGTGTTTGCAGCCTGCAGAGTTGTGCAGCTGCCTGAATGTGCAGAGTCCCACAAACAAACACCAGGAGGCCTTCGCTCTCCCCCACCTCCCGCTGACAATGGACATTGTTTTGGAGACGGCTTGAGCCAGAAAGACCGGGAGAGGAGGCTGGAGGTGGGAGGATTCGGTGAGAAAGAGATAGATTTGAGGGGAGGGGGGGGCATTCTCCCTGCCAGGTCCTGCTGTTTGGGCACAGTAAGTCTAGGAGGCTGTCTGGGACCTGTAGGGAGGGGGAGGATGTTGTGTTTTTGTGTGTGTGTGTGGGGGGGGGACTGTATGTGGACACAGAGATAAGGTGGCACTCTGGAAAGGCTTTTGAGGAGACAAAGCTTCTGTGAGCCCACTAATGTTGAGACAGGGTAGAATGATGCACAAACACACACAATCGGCAATAAAACAGGTGCAGGGAGGGAAAACACAGTGCAACAAACACACACACACACACACACACACACACACACACACACACACACACACACACACACACACACACACACACACACAGGCAGAATCCGGTCTACCGTGAGGGGCCCGATTATGGCAGGGCAAGGTGTCGAGGGGCCGCAGTGACGGAGAGGAAGGGTCGGAAAACAGAAGAAGAGGGAATAATGGCGATATAATGGTGAGCATTAGAGCGGTGGGAAGAGAGAACAGTGTGGCGGAGAAGAGGAAGCCGGCCCGGAGGGAGGCGAAACAGACAACCTTGAAGTAATAATGGGATGGGCAGAGGCAGAAAAAAAATAACCTTATCAGGGCAGGAAAACAGAAAGCACACCGAGCGCTGAGAGGATATGAAAACACAGAACGGGGGGGAAAGGAAAGGGAGCGACGAAAACAGAAATATGATGAAAGGTAAACTAACTACAGAATACATGATACTAACCAAAGCCGATGAGGCCAAGGGTTTCGCCACGGATGCGGGCGGCGCCGGACGCCACCTCGCGGATCTGTTCCACGCTCTGGACCCGCGTGCCCTCCCGGAGAGCCTGGTAGAGCCAGGTGTTTCGCCGGTAAAGGTTGAGGATGTGGCACAGGGTGGAGTCTGCCGTCTCCTCCACAGCTGCCGAGGGAATGTTACACACAGCAATGCCTGAAGAAAAGACGGTGAAGATTAATCAAGATCGTCAATATTATAATTATAATAACAGTATATAATGAATCACTGAAAAGCCCGACTATCTACAATTATGAGCACATGCATAAGAAAGCAAGTTTTAGACACTTTCTGTCAAGATATCCTCCACTAGAACGCTCATAATTGTGTTACCTTCAGAGTCTTAGAGCCTCTGACCTTCTGGTATTACCTCGCCTATATCCTCCAACAACACAAAGATTTCCATTATCGCCACTTAAGCACTTCTGCCTGCCCTCGCTCTCCTCTAATGTCCTCATCCCACTCTGTATCTCAGAGTAACAGCACAGCCCATCTCTGGACGGCGGAAAAAAATAGCCAGAGCTCGATCAATGGCCCTTTTTTTTTCTTCTCCCCGAGAACAGGCCGCCATATCAGCGCCGCCTTCTCCAGGCACGATAGCTTTTTAACTCCTGCGTTGCAGAGGCAGAGCGCCTTCCGTGAGTGGGTGGCAGTTAGACACAGTATCTCGTATTGGCAGGAAAATGGCAGCTTTGTCAACTGTAAGGGCTGTCTGAGCCACACGCCTGCTGATATAAGCCTGGGCGGTGGTTCACTCTCCGCTCTCTTCCCCTTTTCCGTGTCTTTGAACATTCTGGCTCACAGTGGGATGTCCACCATTCATCTGAGTCTATAATTCAGCGCTTGATACCGTTCTGTAATAAAAAAATAAAAAAAACAAGGAAACGGTAAACATGCTGTCCCGTAGCAGTCCCCCTTTTTGGGCGAACTCACTCTCAACTGTGCGATCTTGTTTTGACTTCTACTGTGTCCCCTTTTTTTCCCCCCCCCATCGCTGCAATTTTCGGCATACCACATCGTAGCGGCGTGAGGAAACACCCCCTCGACATTCACCTAAATCTGGTGGCCGAGGTTTCATATGTAACTAACATGGAACAGAAGAACACTAGACACAATACAAGTAGTACACTGGTTATGTTCTAGCAGTGGTTGCGTGGGTTCGTACCCAGCTCTCCAGCAGCCTTGATGTCGATGTTGTCGTATCCGCTGCCGATGCGTATAATGATGCGCAGGGCTTTAAACTTCTCCAGGTCCTCTCTGGTGAGGGTGATAGTGTGGTACATCATGGCTCCCACTGCTTCGTTGAGCACCTGTAGAAACACATGCACAGTGTATTTGTTATGCTATTTATTAATGTGCCTCCCTTTTGTTGATCTTTTTTTCATGCATTCACTCATGTGGTCAATGCATACAACGTGGCCGTTGGTCCATTTGAGTTCATCAGAACTCGTGACAAATCACAAGATCGCATTCCTTCCAGAGGAGCCGTGAAAATCACGTCTGCCGGGACTCCGGACACATTTCACAGCGAGGGGAACTACAGACGTCACATGGCCCCCCAGCAGCACTGACACACTGTCCTTTCACAGACCTGCGCCGAAGTGGAACAAGTCATTAAATTGTCTCCAAGGGGCCTTCGGTTCCGCATGGTCATCACAATTACACTCGGAGCCTGAGGGTGTTTATGGACAAAAGGATCTGGGCAATTGTCTGGAGAGAGAGAGAGAGGTCAAGGCAGCTGCTGATTGCAGGATAAACCTTAAGAGATGATAGCATGCGACGGGTCAGAAAACCTTTTGACCCATTTACATCTGGTGATAAAATGTTTCACCTCTCCACAATGATTTCATATAGCAGTGCTGCTTTGCAGATCTTAGTGTTACACTGTGTTTCTGTGTTAAACACGGTAAATGCGGCAATTTGGTACCTTTTCTGTTGCACAAACTATCCTTAATCAATGAGAGGGTCTGTGACATATACATGGACTACTTCATTTATCTTAAGTCATGTAGTCCACAAAAAAAAACACATGTCACAGTTTAGGAATTACGTGACACAATTTACACTCATGCGGAGATCAAATCACTTGTTCCTCACCACATGACCTGAGCAAATGTCAGGATTAAAAAGAGTCTCAATCAGTCCTGACCTCAGGAGGGTGTCACAGTGAAGCGCTGCTCCTCTGCTACCCGACATGGACAAGGTGACCCGACCTGTGATTCATTCCGATGTGGATTTAAAATATCGCCCTCCGTATCAGCCACAGCCTCTTCCAGCGCCTAAATAACAGCTCTGCAATTACCTCCAGCCAAACTGCATTAGCGCTGACGTGATTAGCAGATTAGCTCTGAATTTCCATACTGCTTTTATTAGAGCAGTGTAGACAGGCCTTCCAGATACTAGTTCAAGGTTGAAACACTCTTCTTCTTCTCTCCTTAGTGTTGTGTTTGGGGAGTCGTTTTAGGGGAAATCCACTCTGAATGTAGTTTACTTTAATGGAAACTCAGACCCAATCCATATCCCACTTCTCCACTGTAACCAAAGCCTTATTGCCTTTAACGGCTATCATTTCTAAAGGAAGCCTGCGCTTTTTTTCTGACACGGCAGCAGCGAGTCCTTCCCCCCCCATTTGGCCATGAGAGACAGCAGTATACTGTTGCAAAGGAGTTTCGATTTGGTGATAAGAGTACTGTACAGGTTGTGTGTGTGTGAGAGTGTGTTTCACTCTGCGGCTTACTGGGGAGGCATTTTATGTCTATGAAGTCATCCCACTGGTGAGCGGTGGGGATGAGAACAGATAGTCTCCACCCGGCAGGGAAGTTGAAAATGTTGCTTTTTTAGCTTTTGGCACTTCTTAAAGGGCGACATGGCTCTGATCAAAAAGACTGCAGAACAACATCCTGCAGTAAAGTGGCGTATGTTATTAAGTTATTAAGCTATGATCCTTTATTGATTGACTGCACCTTTTAAAAGCACTTCAGCAGTACAGCAGAGATGTGAGTAAAAGGGAGATGACCGTTTAAGAAAGATATTCTTTGTGTGTATAAGGCTAACATGGCAATATGTATATATATATATATATATATACACACACATATATACATATAATATGACAGGCAAGCTGTTTCCCTTTTGACATTGTATCGACTTACCTACGTAACCAGTCATTAGTTGCAGCCATAATCTTAACACCACAATTGGATGAGCGGTCAGGCAGCGTACGATGTGGCCGATGTTGACTCTATGCCATACGTCATCCAGCTTTGACACGTGACTGTGAGACACGACAACTGTGAGAATGTTGGATGCTGGAGCGCAGGTGCTGCGTGCGGGATTTGGTCGCACTCAAGTGGTTTCGTAACTGGATCTTGATCAGTATTCGGCATGTTTCATCATGCCCAAATCACCTGAGAAATAAGGGACTACTGGGTAGAGGACCCGACATAACCCCGGGCCCTTTTCTTATTCCACCCGTGTCAAGTCTGTCCCATGAGTTTCTGTTGTGGATGGAGCAGAGCGTGGCAGCTGGTGTCTGGCCTCGAAAACATCACACTGAAACTCCCTGAATTATCAGCGCTGCATCTCGGCATCCGTGCCGCAGTAAGAAGAGATTGGACATTTTCAATCTACACCAGCCCTCTGGGTATCTAGACTGCAAGTTATTACTGGGAACTGCTGAATATGCTGGCGAGGTGAACATTACAATCATGTTTTTCCTGATAAGGCAGTGTTAAAACAAACAAAAAGCTACCCGCTACCCCCCTCCCCCCCTTCTCCTCACCGCCCAAGGTCTTTGATTGAATTGATCTCTATGCAAATGCGTTGTTTTTAATATGTCCCATTTTCATAAAAACAGCGAGAGGAAAGCTGTAGCGACTCTCACTCCGTCTGCAGATGGAGAGATAGCGGTTCGGTGATACCCATCTCCATGGCCATATATTGTTTTGCAGCCACTGCGCTGCATAAAAAGCAATAAAGAGCCTCTACAAGCCAATGTAATTACACCGCATTGCCGCCGTACAAGACTCTCCATTAGAACAATGGCACTGATATAGGCGTCGCGCTGTGCACCAAAAAAGTGACATAAAATCATAATGAAGCCACTATATTCTAACTGGCAAGTGTGTGTGTGGGGCCAATATAACGCGCTCCACATATCAGAGCGGTGACAGGAAAAGAAAGAGGCATGCGTGAGAGGCGCCATCTCGCCATCAACCTTCTGCTGCTCCGGTGTGGAGCACAGTGAAAGTAAAGAGCAGTGTGTGTGTGTGTGTGTGTGTGTGTGTTCTCTACCTTCTCATGTATCTCCTGCGTGGACTGAGCATCGCAGAAGGCGACAGTCGCCAAGTCTTTCAGGATGGGCATCTCCACGGTGCAGTCGCGCCCGTCCAGCAGCGCCACCAAGGGGCGCGGATGCATTGGCCCGTTCATGATTTGAGGCCGAATACCTGGAGACGGATGGAGAAGAGAAGGACGATCATTTTAGGTACAGGATAATAAAGAAATGGTCCCTAACCAAATCAGCTGTGTGAAAAAACACTAAATAAAACACTACTGTTGTTTGTTCAAATAGGATTTTTTATTGTATTGGGGGGGTTATCCCAAAACAATCTGCATGGCTAGACACGATGAAATATTTTCTTGTTTTATCATTTTGGTGAACGCTCCTTTTTGCTTATTTCTTTCTTTTCTTGACATGATATAGCTACTGTTGTGACAGATAATCGTTAAGGGTAATAATAAAAAAAGGACAAGCACACACCGGAAGAAACGCCCACCGTGCAAAGTCAAATTATTAAGACTCAATTCAGCAAGTGACACTCTCCTGCCAGCTGGAGTCAACTGTTTCCATCACCGTTTTCTTGGAAAATAAAAGACTCAGATGATAATAACCGTGTGTGCGCACACGCACACGTGCTGATTAGGATACAGCAGGAAGCAGTGCTTCTCCAAACTACCAAGCGTTGCTCAATAAATCAATGCGCCTACTTACAGGAATCCTCTCGGTCTCATGGCTCCCAAACAGATCAGACACATAGAAACCTGTTTGCATGTTCTCTCTTACACACACACACACACACACACACACACACACACACACACATCATACCAACAGGAAGATATCCCCTAGTGTGTACGTATGACAGCTGCACACTAACACACACACACACACACGCTCTTCTCATTTCTCAGTTCAAGGGAGAGGATCCTACATTTGCCTCGTTGTGAGTGGAACCAGTAGCTGTGGAATAGAAGAAGATAAAAAAAGAGAAATATTGCTCGCTGCACCTTTAGAAATGAGCTTCACTGCTGCTCTGCCTCATAAGATTCATGTATCATTGAAATGGAGAGCGTTAGAGGAAAAAAAACACGCTACAAGCCTGAAACAAACCCTCACGCCAACTCACATCTGCACTTCAGAGCACTTGACAAAAAGTGTGTGTCGCAGTTCTTGTCTCCTTCCCACTCCCCACTTTTCTCACTCAGAGTGAAGAGAGCCGAGCTCCCCAGCGGGCCGACCTTCTCACACGTCCCCACCGGAGAAGACGTGTCGCTCTGAGAACACAGACAATTACGAGCCCATGCTTCACACAATGTTAACAAGAGCGCAGCATCAATATTCATGCTTGCAACCCTGCGGATGGATGGACCCGAGAAGGAAAACTGTTCCCCGCTGAGTACCAGCGCTCTAACACTGCACAGGTCATGATCTCCACCCTCAGTCTTTACGTCCAAGCTGACACAAACAGGCCACTCGGGAAGAGACCTAAACCAGCACGATCCCCTTCTGGGTGTTTCCTTCGGAGTGATTTCCTGACATCACTTTCTTATCTCTAGTTGGCTGCTAAGTTCAGCATCTGGGGTAAGTGTGACCTCACTCACTGTGCACGTGAGAGCAGGTGTGCGCATCTGTGTGCTCTTTATCCCGAAGA
Source organism: Anarhichas minor (assembly GCF_050575085.1). NCBI lineage: Eukaryota > Metazoa > Chordata > Actinopteri > Perciformes > Anarhichadidae > Anarhichas > Anarhichas minor. Next base: position 15,836,268 of record NW_027466463.1, read on the forward strand.
TTACGATGACGTTGGACTCCGGGGTCGAGATAAGGAGAAAGGGTGGAGGAAGGGGGAAAGGAGAGGAGAGGTGGAGGCTCATTAGGGACGTGCTCTGTAGGATTACTGCAGCAGAGGGGGCTGATTAGGGCAGATAAAGGTGAGATTAGGAGATTTAAGACCGAGAAAGTTGTGTGTGGCCGTTGCACAACTAGGCTGAAACGCACAGTGTGTGGGGGGAGGGAAGAAAAACAGCAAGGCGGAGAAGAGTGAAATTGAAATGTGAAACAAGCGTGCATAAAAATAAAGTAAACACTGCCCGTTAGCCTAAAGAGCACACAGGAGACACATCGGAGAAGAAGAAGAAGAAGAAGAGTATGAAAGGAGAGAGTGGAAGCACATAAACGACTGAGGGGAAGCGAGCTGCCTCTCGGGGGGGGGGGGGGGGTCGTCTCCTCGTGCCTTCCGCCCATATTGTCATGGTGATCACTTAACAGGCTCTGGCTGCCAGTTTTAATGCACTTTATTTTTGGCAACGATGGCATCTGCGGCAAGAGTTGAGGTCGGAGGCACAGACACCCGTGCCTCCCCCCCTCCCTCAAACTCTCGGTACAAAGGGCAGAGGAGATGTTTTCTCTCCTGACAGACAGACAGCCGCATCCCCCCCGCATCCCCTCCCCCCCACCAACCACCCACCACCACTTCCATGCCTACTTATCACGCTCGCTGTTCGAGGCGGCGGGAAAGGTGAGGCGTGGCGACTCGGCTGTCTGTGCCACATCTGCAACTGACAGGACGTTGAATATTAATGGAGGCAGCTGGGAGATGGAGACCGAGTCCATTCCAGCAGACTGAGGTGAGGCTGGGCGAGGACGCACTTGTGCATTTAGTGCCGGACCACATCTCATGAGATGGAAAGAAAATTAAAGAACTACAATTTTGATAATCGATTATTTCACAAAAATAAAAAAACATCCACTCTCGCTTTTCAAATAGGAGGAATAGCTTTTCTCTGTGGCATAATTGTAAATTAAAAATGTCCAGTAGAACCCAAAACAATAACCTCTTTCACGTCACACAGTCAAGTGATATAAAAAGTATTGATTAAGGCATTGCCGGTTTGCAGCATGCCAGGCTGTCCTTGACGAACAGAAAAGACCCAGAACACCTGCAACCTTCTCCCTGCTTCATGCGAGTACTACTGTCTGGCTTATGTTCCTGTTATTGGCTTATATAGCTTACAGACAGCCGTGGGTGTGCAGGGGAGAGAAGCTGCGGGTGAGGCGGTAGAGGAGAGGAGGCTGCATCGCGCCCTGAGGCAGAAGTTCGACAGGCCGAACTCCATGAATCACCCGCTGGGTTTCTCTCTGACCTTTCAGTCTCTTACTCTTTCCGTCTCCCTTCTCAGCGACTCTTCCACCGCTACATTTCATCACATCGTACTCTCCCTGTACGATAGCATCTTCTGACAGCTCCTCCCGTCTGCCGATGTCTAGCTCTGTATCCGTGTTCACCCAGCATGTATCCGCCGTATCTCTCGTTTCACGTAAATGTGTTTTTTTCCCCCCACCTCTGCCCATCATTCCTCAGCTGTAATCACTGCTCCTCCTTTCTCTGTCATCCTTTTCACCTCGACTGTCACTCCTTCTCCTCCCTTTTCTATCAGTTTCCTCACCTTCCCTCCTTCTCGCTCGCTCTGTCTTTCTGGGAGCCGGAGTGTGTATTTGTGTGTGTGTGTGTGTGTGTCCTCCTGTGTGACAGATTGATTCTCACTCTGCTGATTTTGATGGAGAGGAGATGATGTATTCGGGCAAGGGAAGCGGGGAGGTGACAGGCGACACCCCCCCCCCCCCCCGGTAAACTGACAGCACGTACATCAAACCGGTCTTAACCAGAACCACTGGGGGGGTGTGAGCCGACCAATACACCCTTATCAGAACCTTTTCCCTCTATGTTGATACTTAAAACTTTCACTCATTCCACCCCCACCCCCACGATTTGAATGTTTTGGCTACCGTTGTTTTTCTCGACATGTAGTTCACATGTAAATGTTGTTTCAACAGCAATAACAACAACTATATATGTCAATGTGATTCATACAGCGTGTCACATGTCAACCGATGTGCGCACTGAGTGCAGGGAGCTGTGGAGTGTTGGGGGGGGGGGGGGGGGGGGGGGGGGGGGTCACGTGAGAACCGCAGGAGGCAGAGTGCTCTTAATTTCGCTCCTCCATTAATTAATCCCCCTCATTTCCTTTCCTCTGTGTTCTCGCTTCCTCTGCTTGTTGCTAAACTGTTGCCAGGCTGCGAATGTGTGTGTGTGGTGATTTGGGACGAGTACATATTCACTGAGAGAGGCAGCTGTTGTCGCGGGTTTACCTGCCAAAGGAATAAATGCATGTCTCACACACACACACACACGCACACGCACACACACACGCACACGCACACGCACACACTTTCTTCCTTAACGAGTTATCTATAATAATTAGATGCCTTATAAAAATGTCAAAAATCAACAAATCCCCGTCACAAGTAACCACAGCTCAGAGTGATGTTTTCCTATTTAATCTGACCAATAATCCAAAAGTATTCAATTTACATCCACATCCCACTGACTGTACTTTCTGTACATTTTGATATTCTTTTCATCTCATAATGACACTCCACTAGAAATAGTACAACAGCTGTGTAAAAGTACCACGTGGTGATTTCTAAAGGAATCCTCTCTACTTTCTAAAAGCTCAGAAAGATTTACGACGAGGATTTCAAGATGCTTTCAAACTATTGATATTATATTCATGCTCAAGTCCCTGTAATAAAAGGTGCTGAGCTCAGTTAGCAGTATAAAAGCAGTAAATTGTTCCCAATTAGTCGTCAAAAATGAGAACTAGGTCACGCTGAAAAATGATTTTGGAAATCTAGGTCTCCAGTGAAAAAGGCTTTAATCTACTTGATTACTTACTAACATTAATACAATTAAACCTTTTTATTCGAATCATTCCTGTAGACAAATACTTGTGGAACCCGAACCCGGCCCGGCCTGGAGGCTGCGGTTCCTGAGCCAGCAACACTTAGTCAGAGTCTGGCAGCAGAGCGACGCAGCAGAGCGGCGCAGCGGGAGATGAGGCCAGAGTTTCCATTATGTGAGGGAAGGGAGCTGGGAGAGTTTCCTCCTACCACTGGCCTCTCTCTGCTGCTGGTGTTGTATTGCCTCCGTGAGCGGAAGACGGGACCAGAAAGAAAACAAGGGACGCGCCGTCCACCATACTGTCGTCATCTGCTGCCACCGGTTACCTAGCAACCCCAAAGCTGCTGTTTGCAGGTGGCTCCTTCTTGAAAACAGAGCTGGATGGGGGGGGGGGGGGGGGGGGTTACGGCCATTTACTGTGCCGCACTGAGCCGCACTGTGCTGAAAACATGAGCCACACACCAGTACGGATGTGTGGATTGTGTGTAGGGTTTGGTTTAGTTCCTGGTTGGCAAAAACAAAAGCTGAATTCACTAATAAATCCAATTGTTACGTCTCTTTATTAGCAAAAAGGAAAATCTACAAAACATTCAAGTAACTGTCGTCACTGAAGGATGATTTGTACCGTTTAAAACGGCAAATGTCACTGCCAGCTGATTGTATCGGCTGGAGTGAATTAAGGATAATTCTCTGAGTAACTTGCCCGAAGGCCAAACTCAAATTTGGTGTCTGGTGTCTGGCTAATGTGCTCTCTGCAATTTGGTATCTGTGGTCAGCCAAAGACGGTTTATTGAAGAAAGAAATGAAAACAACAACTTTGACATCACTCTACATTTTTGAGTAAATTGTGCGGTTTTGCAGAGTGGTGAGTTTCTGTCTAGAGAGATGATCTCGCTGGTAGCGTTCCGCCAGTTTCTGTGGTTTATTCTACATCCCAGTTAAACTTTCATGCATATATCAATAATTTAAGCATTTCTACTTAATCGCTATAAACTGGGACTTTCAATAGCTCAAGAAAAAGTCCAACATTAGCTCCTTACAGATGGATTTGATAAGAAGATTCCATACTATACTCATTCAACAAAAAGCTTTCAACCTCAGCACTAATCGTGTGTAACGTGTGCAACTATGTGTTCAGTACTCGATCAAGTTGCAACGGCAAAAGTGAGATCGGCATGAAAACACGGACACAACAGGAATGCACTTGCATGGATGTGGCAACGAATGAATAGGAACCCACACACACACACAAGTGTGGCGCGCTGCCAGCAGATGCCAAGCACTGTGGAGTAATGGAGAAGTTTGGCACAATGCACAGATGTGCCGTTGGGTCAAACAACACTTTGTTTTCCTTGCTGGAGTTTCCTCCCTTTTCATATTGGCACTCGGCCAGAGCCTGTACTTCTGGTTTACTGAGGCTCAATTACTCATTTACTACTTTCCTCCCTGTTATACACACACACACACACACACACACACACACACACACAACCTGCCATAAACACACACAAACCCCTCATCTGCCTGTGACAGCGCGAGGTCACTGCATGAGTTGTAGTGGTTAAAGAGAGGGGGTAAAGAGGGTGAGGGGGGGTATAAGCACCCTTTGTTGGCAGCCTCCTCCCTGCCGTTCCCTCCCCTCACTTCTCCAAAAGTAGCACACAAAGGCTACTTGTCCTGTACTGCTAGTGCCCCACCCCTGTCACCACCCGGCTGCCCGCCACACCAATCCGTCCCCTGCCAAGAAAATGAGCGCACGGCTGTTTTAAATGGTGCCCTCTGTGTGCATGGGCGGGCAGGGCCCGCACCCGGGACAAAAGCGGGTGTCAACAGCATCCATGGCACAACCCAGCCGGACCTCCCCCCCCCCCCCCCCCCCCCAACCTTCTTTTCCCGCTCTTTTATTCTTCGCCGTTGCCCAGAGCTACGGAGAGCGTTCAAAGCCCAATACCGCAGAGGAAGAAAAACATGGAGCCAAGAGCGGCAGCGCAGGACGGGCGGACCTCGAAAGGACTGCATTTTAGACTACTTGCCGACCGTAGCGACCACACAACACACCCACCCCCTCCCACACACACACACACACACACACACACACTCTCTCTCTCCTTCTCCCCTCCTCTATTCCACACTCCCCCACCTCTCCCCATCCACCCACCTCCCCTCCCACATGCCAGACTTTATTAGACATCCAGAAAAGAAAACAGGAAACATGCTGCTTGCCTGGAAAATGTTGTCTCCACATTCTTCGTCTTTAAAAACTACGCATCGCAGCACAAACGGAAGACGATGGAGGCGAATGGAGAGAGGGAAAAAAAGGAGAAAAATACAAAAAAAAAGGGAAGTGGAAGACCCTCCGTAATAATCCAAGGAGGACGCCCCCCCACCCCGGCTCTCTCTCTCTCTCTCTCTCTCTCCTCTTTTCCCTTCTTCTCAACCTCCTCTTCCTCCTCCAACCCCCCCTCCCCCCTCCCCTGGAGTTGCTCCTCTTGGTCTGGCCCTGTTAGTGAGGGGAAGGGGTTTCTTTGCGGAGCGATCTCTCACTAAGCCCCCGGCTGCATCATCTTCAGTCCATGCCTTTGAGGGCTGAGAGAAAAGCACCATACGCCAGCGGCGTGCAGGCTGGTGATCGGATGGTAGCGGGTTGGAGAAGGTGGGCGGGGGGGGGAGAGACGCTTTTGTCCTTTTTTTAAAAATCTCCCAGGAAGAAAAGGCTGCGGTCGGGGAGCGTGATGGCTGGAAACTCTCTCTGCCGCTTCCTCTGCTGTCAGCTGCGCAACATCTATTCACTGTGGGTCTCTCGCTCTCTCTCTCTCCCTCTTTAGATGTTTTTCTCTCCTGCCTTTGTCTTAGCAGATAATACACCAGGAGGAGTAGGAAAAAAAACAGATCTTGCGACAGAAAAAATTATAATTTCCGTCTAAATCAAAAGTGCCAGCTCGAACATGCAGAGCTGAGCTCTCTGGGCTTGCACAATTTACTCCCTGGCTGCGTTCACTTCATAGAATCTGCACACATAACACACTCGAGCACAATCCCTCCTCCCTTTTTCCCTCCTACTCCTCCTTCTTCTTCTCCCCTTTTTTATGTTTTATTTCTGATCTGGACTCCACAGTGTTTTAAAAATGCCTGCCCCCTTTTTCCCCCCTCTCTCTCTCTCTCTCTCTCTCACACACTCACACATTTGCTCCCTCACCCTTTCGATTATTTGGTTTCCTCCCCTGCTTTTCCACTTTCATCTATACCTCAACAACTCACCTCAAACACCACACACACACACACACACACACGCACACACAAAAAAAACACAACCTCACCCCACCCCAGTATTTTGCGGGTTACCGGGAAGAGATTGAAATGGTGACATATACACTTACTCTCCCCTCCCTCGCTCTGAATATGTACTACACACACTGTAACACTAACACACACACACACACACTTTAAACCAGAGGAACAATGCAACATTCAAGCCACTCCAGCAATAACATTACAGCTGTAGAGTTGGCTGATTTTTGCACCATCAGGAGAGTCATCAGAGCTGAGTGTGTTAAGTTCACAGTTTAGTCCCTGGAGGGAAGAGGGGGGGGGGGGGGGGGGGGGGGGGCGGGCGCACTGACAGATCGCTCTGCTGAATGACTGCGAGGGACGAGCGGCTGAAAACACCCTGTTTAGAATAACAATGTAACCGGAGCCTCCCTGCAATTCTGCAGCACGGCCAGAGCACGGCGACGCACATAAATATACACACACACACACACACACACACACACAGACACACATGCACACACCTCACCGGCAGCATGACAGGCGCGACCAATAGACAAAGAGCCCGGCGTGGTCACACGCCAGAACCGATTATCACTGACAGCAAAGTGGAAAGGTGGAACGGCCCGAGCGGTTTGGGCTCAGGGGGTGGGTGGATGTGTCCGTCCTGGTGTGACGCCACTGTGCAGAATAATTGTGTGCATCCACTTTAAGTGTGTTTTTATGTGTGTGTGTGTGTTTAGGTGACTATCAGGGCTGTTGTTTCTCAGCGGGGAGAGCCCAACGAGCAGAGACGCGGCACGTCAGCCGAGACGCCGTCTGTAGCAATGACACATCTGAGGGAGTGTGACCATCAAAGGCAGCAGCCCCCACTTCCTGCCAGACACACACACACACTCTTGATGGAGTGCGGGGATACGGCTGCCCCTCTGATCTTCCTCTCTTCAATAACATTAGAGGATGAGCAGGAGAGGGGGGGGGGCGCTGACTGACAGCAATATGTTAATACGGAACGTGGCAGATCGCAGCTTCTCAAAAGACAGAGCCGTCCAGTGAGGTTGGGGATATTTTAATAAGAAGAAGAAGAAGAATGGAGGGCGTATCAACGGACACCAGAGGTTTCGTGAATGACCGCCGATTACCGCAAACTCCATAGGTCATGAGGTCAAACTGTATTGAGCAGTTAAAGGTTGTATCGGACCGCTGCTGCTCGGTTCACAGGTATTGTTGAGGTTCAGTCCCTCGAGGAGGTTTTTGTGACTACTTGACCCAGAATGATTGCATTTCAACAGTCTATTCAGTAAGCTCAACGCTCCATAAAACAAACCATTAGTTTTAGGTATTATATATAGTTTTTGTAACTTTTAAAATGGTCCTTGTTGTGAACTTCCTTGTAGCAAGAGTAACTTGAAAAGACAAGTGAGTTGACTTCTATTAATCATTATTTGGCTTAAGAAAGTGGTTCTGGTCTGGATTTTTGTGCATGGACCTGCGGTATCCCTTAAGCTTGGTTAAGCGTGGGTATCTGATGACAAAATGGAAAATCTTTCTAATAACCGCAAAGGACTGTTTGAATTCGTGTCCATCCTTGTGAATTCCTAGAGGGACCTGGTCCCTGAAGATGTGCTTGTGATCTCTCCAGCAGGTGCCTCGGCTGAGAATTCAGAGGCTGATGAGCCCACAAAAGACGGTATCTGGACTTTGGGGACGGGTGCAAACTAACTGCTATGTGCTCCTTACTCCAGCAGTTGACGTGCATGTTGTTACATGTTTGGAGGGGGCGAGTAAACACTAATGAGAACAGATTTGCACAGCAGGTCACCCCCCCCCTACACACACACACACACACACACACACACACTTCCTCTTTAAGATGTAGAGCAGCCAGACTTTGGTCTAAACCAGTACCGAAGGCTACATCTGTTCGCCCCACAGACTCCATTGCCATAAAGCAAAGCCACAACCACACCTTTGAGAAGAATCATGTGTGCCTGCACACACCCAGTTACTTATACACAACCTGATTAATGGCCCCAAATCAAACATCAATACTCAAAAGCTTATTTTTCTCTCCAGAAATCGGTGAATTTGTCCGTTAATTTGAATATTGTACAGTGAAAATCTGTCTGAGCATTCTAGATTTGATCCTTTTCTTGTTTTGTGTATTCACTTGGACGTTTTGGGGATTAAATTATTTTCATTTGTATTTTCTTGTCTCGTTTTTAAATTCAGAGTTGAAGAATTCAGACTTCAGAGTCTACACACGTCTGCTGCATGACTTCTTAAAGCCCTGACCTTTTGCACAGTGAGACATCAAGAGCCAAAGTCACGCTCCGGAAGACCCGACAAATGGCCTGAACCTCCTCACAGTCCGTGTGGAGCTACCGTAGAGAGGGAGTCCTCCTCTGTGACCAGCCTAATTATACTGGGAGCGCTGGAAGTCGGCTGCTGAGAGGACTCTGGAAGAGGCCTTTTAAACCCCCCCCCCCTTAAAGCACGAAAAGGGATTGTAAGAAAGCAAATGGTAGAAGGATTCTAGGCTTCAGCTGACCACATTACGAGCAGAAGCTCAGATGGTGGACTCTGGTCAGCAGGGGGTTCAGCTCCCCACCAGCTCTTAGAGTTTGCATTATTTGAATGATTTTCTTCCCCGTTCTTAACTCTATCTTGTGGTGCATGACAACGATTGTGACTTTTTGTAGTTTTAACTTGAGTATGTGCTGCCTATATGCTAACGTTCAAGAAATTAAAGTGTCAGTTGTTCACCCAAATTCCAAACGCACACATGTGATGAGTCCACAGGTGCTGTTTTTATGCCTTGTGTGGACGGTGCACACACAGCGTCTCCTCTCTTCGTCCCTCTGTGTGTGTGGAGGTGTAGAAGTCCCTCAAAGTCCCGCGTGAAGGGCTTTTTACCCCTAAACGGCAGCTTTTTGAGGCCGATGCCTTTCCGGCAGTGCCCGGCTAATGCAGCATCCAGAGGATCCGCTCAGCCCTTTCGGCTCAAGCCCGTACGGGATGCGCTCCAACGAGGGAAGGCTCTGGCCTGGTTAATCTCCATTACACGGCCTGGGAAGGACTGTCGGCTGAGATCGACAGCATAGCGATAGCGTAGCGTCTGTTTAAATAAAGGCATTACTTTTTAAGGATTCCGTATAGTGTATTGTTGTTTGTATTGTTATTTGTCAACGAACGAATAACCAAATAGTTGAATGGATTCAGCCCTAGAGAACAGGTTATTATTAGAGTAGTGAGCACCACAAAAGAAGATGCACTGACCTGCATAGTATTATGGTGAAGGTCCTTTACTAGATCAAGGACTTCTTTAAAACATAAGCTGGACAGTCATTGTTTTTAGTGACTATCCTATGAACATTACCAACACAGAGTTTTGTGACCCAGTGCACCTCCGGAGAGGTTCGTTTGTGATCTGACCCAACGACAAGGAATACTCTGCAAGTTTGAGCTGAAGGGAGAACGCAGCAAGTTAAGCAGAAGTAGTGAAGTTTTTGGTGACGCGAGTCAAATTTCCCCGCCGTGACTATTTATTTAGGAGGCCCAGGTTTATCCACTGAGAGGCACCTGCCGTGGCAGCAGCAGCCCGGGTAAATAACGCCCCCGGGCATGTATGCAAACACACACACACACACACACACACACACACACACACACACACACACACACACACACACACACACACACACACACACACACACACACACACACACACACACACACACACACACACACACACACACACACACACACACACACACACACACACACACACACACACACACACACACACGAGCCCCCCCACCCTCTCAGCAGTGGTCCAGATAACAACCCTGAGTCAACACTGCCACTCTGCTTTTGTTTTCTCTGCCGCCCCTCCTCTCTTCCCCTCCCACGTTCCAATCCCTGCAGAACCGCGAGGACCCGGGCTGAAAGGATGTCGGGATGAGGGACAGCGAGATAGAGAAAGAGAATGACAGAGAGGCTAAATTACAGCATGGGAATGCAAATGAGTGCATTTTATTTTTGGGGGGGAGCCAAGGCGGGCGAGCAGGCTTTATTTTCCAGGTAGGAACGGCCCCCATGTGGCCCCTGGATCAGTTGCAGCAACAGCGAAGGAAGAAAAACGAACACTCACTCTGCCTTTTTACTTGGGGAGGATTAAAAAAAGAAATATCACAAATACAAAAACCCACAACTCTCAGAGGCTGGTGCAGTCATAAAATAAAATTATATTTTGCTGTGCTTTCACGCCGCCGCCACCACCGCCTCCTCTTATCCCTCCTTCATTCACTCCCTCCGGCCCCTCCCCCCCGCAGAGACACACTAAAGTTGCTGAAATATGGGCACAAACCGACACCACCACCACCCCCTCCTCCCCCCATCTGGAAAAACACAGTGAGAAAGTGAACGTGCGCCAAGCGGGGAAAGGGAACGAGGACGGAGGAAACGGGGGTGAGCCAGCTGCAGGCTGTCTCCAGATGTGGTGGCTCTGGGGACGGGCCACTCTGGCGCTGTTAAGGGGGCGACTCAGGGCTCCCCTCTCCCCCCCTTTTTCCTTCCATCGCTCCTCCCATCTCTCTCGGTGACAGGAGCCATCTGGCCTGGCAGAGAGAGAGAGAGAGAGAGAGACAGAGACAGAGAGAGAGAGAGAGAGGAGACGCAGCAGCGAGTCCCGCCCTCCCAAGTGTGGCCCCTGCGTGCCATTCAGTAGAGTGCACAAGTAAATAAAAATGCATGCGCACACATACACACAACAACGCTCGCTCCCCCCCCCCCCCCATGCCGAAAGCTGTCACATGGCCATTAACCCATCGAAGCTACGGCCCAGCTGTGCTCCATTACGATAAATACGCCGGGGTCGCGGGGTCTCGTCAGCCAGGAGTCAGCCCTCAGATACCACGAGGTGTCCACTTACAGCCTTTTAAAGCTCACTTTGCTAAAGAGTTACAGCCATTTTCATCATCATAGCCCCTCTACGCCCTCTGGAAAAGAAACTCCCACCCGCCTCATCCACCTCGCTCCACCAGATGATATTCCACACTCTCTGGCAGAGCAAACCCCTCTTCCCACCATATCCCCCCCCCCCCCAAAAAAAAAAAACCTCCACTGTAACTGGAGTTTGAGTTCCGTTCACACGATACGACACCTGGAGCATCCGACACCTCCGAGCTACGCCGAGGCTGCCTCGCTTCCTGTGTGCATTTCGCTTAAGCTAAAGCGCAATTACCTGCAAGTGACAGGATTTTCTCAAACAAGCAAAAAGAAAAAAGAAAACGCAGAGCCTCAAAAACATTTCCTGGAACACAAATCAGTCGACTGGTTTTATTTCCAAGGAAAATAAAATAGCTTTACCCTCCCTCTGCATTTGTCCGTCATTACAACTCTGTTAAGAATACTTTTGAAAAAGGTTTGCCAGTTAAAGCTCTGGCTGCTTGGTCTTTTGTACGGCTTGGGAATACTCTTAAAAGGATTCCTGAGTAATTGTCTAGGCTGCAGTACAAATTGGGGAGCGGAGGAAAATGGACTGTAATGACTGAAAGGGTACAGGGTAGTAGCAACCTAATGGCCAATGAGAGCGACGCAGGGTTATGCTGCGCTGCTCTCTCGGATATTATTGAACGAATAAAACACTCCGTGTCCTATTAGCATGTACAACATACCAAACAGGGGAGGAGGGGGCTCGCCCCTTGAGTAGTTTTTATTTATTTCATGTATTCATTATCTTAGCATCTGCTCTCTGGCATAAAGGAAGCTCTTTTAAGTCTCCGTCCTTCAGGGAAACAGCATTATAGACAATTTTTAGGAAAAGAAATGGACACACAAATATTCTAAATTGACAAAAATGTCCTAAATCTGTGGAAAAAAACAAACAACTAAGGCTTGATGGATTTTTCCCCACTTTTCTTTTTTCTTTCTCATTTTATACGCTCTCACATGGGAGATGGTCTGAGAGTCCCTGCTGTGTTTGCTGGCTGTGGAGCTGAATGAATGGCAACCAGTAGCATTGATTTGCAGCGTGGGCCGCAGATCAAACCGCAGGACAAAAGACCGGGCAGGGGGACAACGGAGGAACACAGTGGGCCGCATGGGAAACTAACGACAACCGGTCGATCAGGACGACCACAACCGACCACAGGCGTTCCAGGAAGGAACGGGCCTCGCAACACGCCACCGGAGAGGTTAGCTCCACACCGAGGTGGCTCACTGGGGGGGGGTCAAAGGGACGAAAAAACATCTGCAGGAACACAGATCCCTGTTCTATTCTTTCATCGCCTCACTATCTCGCTCTTTTTCTTCATCCTCTGCGTCTCCTCATCTCTCTACAACCCCTCATCGCCGGCCACGGACCGTGAAGAAAGTAAATATGTGCGCGAGGTAAAGCAATCGGTTAACCTTTGAAATAGCCTGGCAATGAGATCTGCCGCTCTTTACTCTTTTCAGCTGCAAAGGGAAAAAAAGAAAGAGAAGAAGAAGAGAAAAAAAACACACAAGGTTGGCCACCACTTCAGAGGGGATATTCAATATCCATGAGCTTTTTCATTTCACACTGATGAATAATTCAGGGTGACCTGCCCACCACTGAGCGAGAGAGAAAGAGGGGGAGCGAGACCAAAAAGGGAGGACTGGGGAGGTGTGCAGAGGTAGTTGTCCGTTTTAGTGGATGCAGCTGTTGCCGTTCGACACGCACAAAACCAATCTCCTCCCCAGCTGCCGCGCAGAGAGAGAGGAATAATACGCGGCAGAATTGACGACAGATAATTGGGGAGATCATATCAAAGTGCAGCCATTCTTACAGCGCGAGCAGCGAGCGCACATCGCCGCCATCCTGTAAACAAAACGGGACGAGGAGGAGACCGATGGTGGAATACACATGACGGTGCGATCTCCCAAAATAGTGGAAAAGAATTTTCTCAGCCAATCATAACATATCATGACGAGCACACACACACACACACACACACACACACCTCATCTCCTCATCTCACCATTTCGCCATTTCGCCATTAGTGCTTAGCAGTGACCTTTAGGCCTGTTAAGCAGCATGCAGGAGCCACTTAATTCATTACTTTTTCAGCGTGGTTATTATGTTCGGTCATTTTAATTCTAATGTAGGACCCTTTAATCTTCAAATAAACATGTGCAGAACAAGACGCTCTGATGAAAAGTGCACTCTATTTTTAAGTATGAAATTGTTCAGAAACTTGTTTTCAGGAATTCAGAAAAACTTAATTGACACAGAGCATTAACAGAGTAAGAGTTCTCGCTGTACTTTTAAAGAGCAATTGTTAATTAACAGTACAGTCGATGGGAGGAAGGCCCACTTTCACACCAGGGACGGCCCTTCTGACCCTGTGGCAGAGGTCCGCTGCTACTATCGCACACGCACACAAACACACTCAAGCTGTCACAAGCGGAGGGAGACCAGCTGTTCCTCATTCGCTCGAAGGCTCCGTTCCCTCCACGGGTTGGCTGGCTTCGGAGAAACCATTAATCCCTCTGTGAACGCAAGCGATGGCTTGGAAAGATCGACCATGAGAAAACGGCGAGGGAGGGGCGCGGGAGAGATGGGGATGGGGCTCGACAACACTTTTTTCTTTCACTAGTTAGTTTTTGTTTTTCTCGGAGGAAAAAACTACTGCAGTGGAAAAATAGATTTTCCTGGCCATATTTCCCCGGGGACACAAACAATACAGAGGCCGAGTGGAGATGGAGCGGCAGATAGTTCATGTAACATTTACCAGGTACTCGGGAAACTGGAGACACATGACGGAAGGACCGAGCGCAGATGAGCATTTCAGAATCTAGAGGTGAACGGCGGCCTTTAACGGCGCAGCAAACATTTTCATCGTTTCGCATTCCCCGTTTGCACTTCAGTAAATTCAATTTTAAATCAAGCACTGACTTTGAGGTTAAAGTTCAGTCTTTCAACTTACATTTGAAGGTGTTCAACGCAGACATTTTTCTCCAAAGTTCCCAAATTTTAGGACAATAAATCAGACCCGTTACATGCAGACATGCTGGTATCTGTGGGTCAAAGACTTCAGACGGTTAAATTAAGACTAAATATTAAACGTGATGAGTTTATTCATTCTACACCCGTTCCTCTGGCGGGTGGAAACACTGAAATGTAAGCTGAAAGTCAGCACTTTAACCACACAGTCATTGTTTCATTTGAAACTCAAAGTGCTGGAGACAACCCCAACAATGTTCACGCTACGAGTGACACAGCAACAGGCTACGAGTCAGCGACATGAAGGTACAAACGACACTTGGCTCTGCGTGACTGCCGTGATGCGCTACAAATCAAAGTTGAGCTGGTCTAAATGCCTTTTTTCAGCGTTCCAATGACGCGGTAAGCCGTCAGCCTATTACATACGCTTTTGTTTCGCCCTGTTTAACATGTTTGAACAGTCATCGTGTGCATAGATAGAGTACCTCAATGCATACGCGTGATGTTGTGGCCGTGTTAATACTAGATCGCGGTTAGACTGATTAGTATACGGCTACATTCCTTCTAATAACCCCCGACCGATGCATGCGAGCTGAAACCTCTTGTCTGTCTCCACTCATTCATATCAGAGGGATTAGTGAGGATGACGCTGACATGTGATGCCTGTATAGTAGCACCCGCACAGAAACATATCTATAGCAGTCACTCACACACACACACACAGATGGCCAATAGGATTTCTCCACTCTAAGTCTCGTCCTATTCCTAGACAGGTAAGATTAGACCATAACCCATTACCGCATCTACAACAAGCAAGGAATGCTTTACTATATGGTGCGGTCAGGAAGTATTAGGACAGCGATGCATTTGTTGTTGTGCTACCTCTTCATCTTTATATTGGGGTGTTTGTTTCGGGGGGTGGGGTTCCCTAACCCTGGTCTTCCACGGCAGGATAGGTCCAGCTCGCTACAACAGGGTTTGAAATTGGGACCCGCCGCCGACCAATTTTTGTTTCGTTAAAAAATTTGAAATCCAATGTCCTAAAGTAGAGCTGAAACAGTGAGGACCTTATCACTTGCAGGCCCAGTAAATAGTGCAAGTCAAAGGAAGAAGGAGACAGATAGAGGAAACTTAAGGTCTCGTCCCGATGTCCTGCTGTCACATCCAGCCGGCCTCTGATGAAGACAAACACTTCCTGCTGCTGAGAGAGGGACATCTGTGGTCCGTGTGTATGTGTGACAGGAAAGCAGGGGAGGGGGGCTGAAGCATTGTGTGTCAATCCACACACACGTCTATATATCACAAGACACGCTTTGGAGTTATGTCATTTGAGGCAACATAAGCGCTAAATCAAAGCGGCCTCGTACAAATCAAAAAGACAGACTCTACCATGTGTCTAAAACACACACACACACACAACACAGTCTTAGAACACATTGACGCACAGGGGATGTTTCTGTCCGACAAGCCAGTGGGAAACCGCCAAAGGAGTGCACACTGAAATCAATGTCACACACCTAAACACAAGTTTCGCCAAGGTCAGATGAGCAAAATTAGGCATGCATCCTCGTGGATGTCCTTCCAAATACGGGCAGGGAAATTAAAATGCCATTCAGGCTCTCATGGGAGCAATGTACTGGAAGGTTACATAACTGTCAGCAGCACCTGATGGCTTCCTGTCAAAGAAAGAGGAGGAAAAAGGGATCGGTCATGTTTTTGACTAACCCTCCCAGGAACAGAGCGGATACAACCTGGGTACAGTGGCACCGAGAGAGCGCACTTACACAGGTGAACACGTCAACTTGACACATTCCATATGGCTACGGCGGGCTGTTGCCAAGTCCTGTTGTCTCTCCTTCCTGTAAACTACAAGCCCCACCCCCTCCCCCCCAAACACACCACCGCCTCCTAATTCTCCAGCCCAGAAAAGTACAGCTGAAGATCTCCTGCGGATTATCTCCACAAGGAAGACCACGTGCTGGCATTTGTGGACAACATGCAGGCGTCCACCTTAGTTTAATCTACCGAGCACGCACACAACGCAGGCTGCTAGCAAGTCACGTCCACTCCAACGTCCACTCCAACTACCGGGTTGGCTATTCTGCTTCACGTGACATCAAAGTTCGGTTTACCCACCTGTGCCGCTCTGTGGGACGCTACTGACAGACAACTCCATGGCCAATGCCAGTGCTGCAAGGCGTCTCTCCCTACTTTGGGTGGAAGGGAACTGTTGCAACTAAGCTCGACTCAACCGTTTAATGCCATTATTAACGCTACTTATGGCTTCAGCCAACCAAGACAGCGCCCAGCAGAGAGGAGTACACAGGCAGGGCCCTCCCACCTGCACCTTTAACATGAATATTTTAAAGGAGCTACCGACTCCACCGCAGCTCACAGCTTTGCTTTCAAAACTCTGAATAAGAATTTGACGACATGGAAATGCAGCTATGTGTAGATGTCCACTTTGATGCGAGATGATAAAGAGAAGACTGGTTTGTTTTGGAAGAACAACCGATTTATTCAGGAGGTAGAAAAAGGAATAATGTGTCAACTTTTCATCAATATGCATGTTTGAACATAAAACGCCGTGCATGTAATAAGAGAGGCTCTTCACCGGTGTGCTAAAGCCTTTGCACAAAAAAGAGAAGCAATCTCTTGAGATGTGCACTGACAGAGAGACAGACAGAGAGAGACAGAGAGACAGACAGAGACAGAGAGAGACAGAGAGATGTTTTCATTAAGTGCTCTGCAACATCTTATTATTTTCACCTGCTCCAAACTGCCCATGGCTTCTCAAAAAAGAAAAAGAAAAGAAGAACAAGTGAACAAAATAAATGTACAACACTGCATGCAGGGCTTCACTTTTCCCCTTTTCCTTAAATGTGAAGATCATCTTTCTCTGATTACCACTGATACCGAGGTTGCCTAGCAACACACAATTAAGAAGTATGCTTGCCAATCGGCGGCAAGGGCCGCCCATTATCAGATGAAGTTACTGAAGCAACTAATGTCAGCTACATGCAAATGTTGTCCGCGTGCATGTGCAAGTGTGTGTGTGTGTGTGTGTGTGTGTGTGTGTGTGGGGGGGTAACTTCCCACAACCCCCTCCCCCCCCTCTCCCCTAATCTCACATTTCGCTTCTTATTTCCTTAACAGTTTAACGGATGCCACTTCATAAAAGTCATTACTCTATAACAAGTGCAGCAACGCGCAGACCTGTTAGAGAGGCTCACAAGACACAGAGTTACATGGTGTAAAAGAAAGGCTAGAAGGTTTCATTCTTTCTATAGCTCATCAGAAGGGAATATATCCATTTTCTCAAAGGGAGAAGTTAAGGCCTTTATGTATAAACATAAGCTCAGATGATGTCTTGCTGGAGAATTTACCCTCACACTAAACTGAGAATAAAAATCTGCCACACCACTTGTATTAACCTTGTATGAGACAAACAATTTCTACACAGCAATCTACATAATTATGTATTCAGGGAGAGCATTAACGTATTCCCAGGAATGTGTGATTAACAAGAATACACCATTGTAGAAAACAATCAAAAAGGTAAATTTGGTTTTGCCGTATTGTACGCACCAGCACTGTTGGGAGACCATGAAAAGCAAAACATTTTCATTACTTTCGCTCTATAGAAATGAAAATCAATTCTTCACAATTAGTTTTTTAAAAAAGAGCATAGAGCAGAAAAAATGTACTTTCAAATAAGTTCAGTTTGAGCGGGTAGAGAGCAAATGATACCGGGTTTGTTTGTAAGTATAGCAAACTAATAAATGAAAGAACTTTTAGCGGCAATGCAATCAGAACACAGGGTGTCTTTAAAAAACAGCTACCTATTATAGTCCATACAACTATACATCCAATTAGTGTAATTGGATTCAAAGCAGCTAAGCCCACGATTAGGTGAGAGTACAGAGTAAAATAGAATGACAGCAACTCTACATCAAAGAAGCAAACTTTTGAAGACATTTACTAACAGTTTGAGGAGTTTATTAAAAGGACAGCTAGTGAACAACATCCTGTATTAAAGTGTTTAAATTGTACAAGAAACTTTGAAGAAGCAATGTGGAGCTACAAAAAGCACACTGTTGCTTCAAAAAGGATTCTGACCAGTAAACTAAGTGAAAGAAAATACCAGAAAAAAAAACGTTGACCTCAATAACTGGAGCGCTGCTCATAAGAAACGTTTCAACTTGGTGATGAGACAGGATCCCCTCCGGCAAATGACACAACCTTGTTGCAATACATGTATAAATAGTTGCGTAATTTAAAAAAAGACCTCTCAGAGCAAAGCTGCTTAACTTGTCAGATGCATCTTACATGCTACTCCTCCGTTCAAAAAAGACTGTCACTCGGATATTTTGCACTATGCCAAAGATCTATCAATCATATACAGAATTAAATCCAACTGTGCATCTAATCGAAGACAAAAGACTTTCAGAAAAAATAATTATTTCTAAAAAAACCTACAGAAAAATCAGCAACAAGGACAGGGGAGAGAGGGTTTGAAGAAATGAGTGAGAAAGGTGAGGTTTGACATTACTTGTGTCGGGCGTGGTGGCCATGGTTGAGACTATGACAGGTGGACCAGTGCGACGTCCTACCATCTTGGTGTTGTTAAGGTTTTGCACGTAGAGCGTTGAAGAAGTTACAGGAGCATTGATGCTCTCGGGCGCAGCATTGATCCCTTTCCGAAGAAGTTGGGGGCTGTGAAGGGGGCTCGGTGCCGCTACTGGCGATGGCAGGGGAAGGTTGGGTGCCCTCTTCATCAGCTCCATGGGGGAGTAGGAGCCGGAGAAGGTTTTGGGCACCGCTCCAGGAGTGCCCGGAGCTGGTGGAGGCTGCTGTCCAAGAGCAGACATGGCAAGACCGGTGTGGGCATTGTACATGGAGAAGGGTCTTCCCTGAGTCACAGCACTGCTATATCCTCCAGGGCCGATTGGGAATGCTCCAGTTGTCAGGGGTCGTGTTGCTGGGTAGGTGGTGGTCTCCAGGAGGTGTTGGGAGGGTGCGCTGCTGGGTCTTCTACCAAGAAACTCTCCCATCCTGGGGGACACGGTCTGGATGGTGTTGGGATGTTGCTGCATCAGGCTGGGGTCCATTGTCAAACCCTGGGGCTGCATGTAGAAGTCGTTGCGATTGCCGAAGCTGTTGGATCGGGCACGCGTGACCATACCGCTCGCCTTGCAACCGAGCGCCACGCGGGACAGGACGCGGGCCTGGGCCAAGTTGGGGGCCACAGAGCGGACATCGTGGTCCTCCATCATTCCCAACATGCCAGTGGAATCGAAGCCATGTTGCAGCAGGAGAGTGATGGTGCTCTCAGCCAAGCCTTCACCTCGGAGGAAAGCCAAGAAGGCAGGGTCCACCATCTTCTTGGGGTCTGCAGCACTCAGATGATGAGGCAGGCTGGATGTCATTCCAGCTGTTGCTGCCACCATGGCTGAGCTGGGGTCATAATTTGGGTCATAAGGCAGCCTCTGGGAGGCTACAGCTCCATAACTCCGAGGGTAAGTTCCGTCCATTCCCTGAGGACCTGTGTCCACCACTGAACTGGTGGCAGCTGGCTGGCGGGGATCCAGGGACAAGCTGTTGAAATTGTTATAAGCTTGGTGAGCAGAGAAACACGGTGACTCAGCAGCGTAAACAGGAAGAGGGGGATGAACCCCGTAGAATCCAGGAGAGGGAGAGCTGCCACCAATGCGGTGGATGTCTGGGATCATCTTAGATCCGAGAGTTTCCCTGTACAAACGGCTCAGCTCGTGAACGGGAAGGGGAGGAGGTGGCAGAGGAGGCGGTGGAGGGGGAGGAGGCACGGGGGTAGGTGTTGACGCAGAGGGCAGCATGGAGGGGGTGGCCCTTGCATGTCCTTGATCCCAGGTAGGTCTCACTCCACCAGAGCTGGGCCCATAAAGCGAGGCTGATCTGGTGAGCAGGTGCCGGTTATCCCTATAAAACCCAGACTCTTCAGGTAGCTGACCAGATAAGGTAGCGTCGGCCAGGTAGTAATCCTGAGGCGGTGCAGAGGCCCGGCCGGCCATCACTTGCCTGAGGTAGTTGCTTAGGTCGGGCACAGAGTTCTTCCTCAGCAACTGCTCCCCATGGCGGTCCTGCTGGATCCGCCTGTACAGGGAGGATTGGAGGTCTGGATCCTGTTTCTCACCGAGATCTAGGTGACGGTGGAACCGCACTCCGCGGTCTCCCCCACCCAATGGCAAAGAACTCCTTCGCCCCGCAATGGTGCCACAGTTGTGACAGCGACTTGCGGCCCTGTCGTTCTCACCTTCAGACCATTCAGGACCACTCTGGCCCAGAGAGCCAACAAAATGCGAACGCTCACACGAGTTAGGCATCGGTGAAGGCAGTGAAGCAGGTGGCTATAAAAGCGGAAAATAGAGCCGTGTATCGTGTTTCGACTCTCCAGTTACACTCACCCCCAATCAAAAGGGAGGAGCGGAGAAAAGGTGAAGCATGAGGTACCCTTTTACCTGATCTGCAGCTGTAGGCTCCCCCCCCCCCCCCCATACCTCCCACTCTTAAGGCTGTGCTATCATGTAGCTCCCTGCTGGCAGGCTCTCTAAATAATTTAGCCCTGGAAACATTAGAAATCCATGAAGAGAGAGGCACAACATGACAAACACATAGAGGGAGTACATACACACACACACAATGAAAATAGAAAAAAAACACACCTTTAGGACGAGGCTGTACTCCATTGTTCAGCAGTGATCATGCTTGTGCTGGGCGTCACGCTTTCATTCAAAACTAAGACCAGTGGTAAAGAAATTGGGGTGAAAACACATGCTGGACAATGAAAACAGAATGGAGGAGGGGTCGAGACACGCTAATCCAATGGGGTTGATGCACGCCATTGGCAGGGACGGTCCGCTCGTCCACAGCGTTTGCTACAAGGGGATTAGCGTCAAACTAAAACCTGCTTAAATCCACTGCCCCCTCTGACATCACTTGAACCAGATAGTGTACACAGCCAGCACGCTCCTGAGGCCCCTGAATGTGCTCACGGAGTGTAAAGCTAGAGTGTTTACGGTGCTTAGTGGTTATTGCTAACCCCTTCGCTGGCAGCCGGCAACCCCCCTGGGCGTGAATGGATCTTCCCCCCCTGAGGGAATGGGGAGGTTGGGGACTGACATGCTTGCTGGAGTGTGTCCCTGGAGAGAGGGGGAAGGGCCGGCTGCAAAGGCTGGACACACGAGCACGACTGAGGGTCAGACTTAATCCTGTGGCTACTAGAAGGAGGCCAGGAGATGCTCCACTCGAACCGTGGAGAATGCACAGCCTCCTCTACTGGGCACCGACAGATTCACATATATGAATACACACACATACACAAATACACATTCAGGCAAATGCATGTTAAGTTTGATTCACACTAAGGGCTAAAGAGAATTATTTCAGAAAAACAGTGCCATCTAATTTTCCCGGACTCCAAGATGACATCTTCAAATTGCTTGTTTTGAAAAATAAAATAAAAAATAATTTAAAAAAATAGTCAGTTTACAATGATATAAAGCAGTGAAAAGCATCAAATCCTAACAGGAGTTGCAAAATAAAAATCTCTTTATATTCCAAGTGTCAGATGATACACTGACAATAAGGCCATGCTATGCTCGCTTCAAAGAAAATGAATCAGCATGAACTTCACTTTTACCAGTCGAGTCATATTTCCGCTCACAGAGCTCGCACTTTGCTACTACATCCACCAGAGAGACGTACAACAGAGCAGATGTGTCTTATCGGAGATGTTGCCATCTGAGAGATAACTGCCGGTGTTTACGTGCCGTGACAAGCAATGTAAACAAAACAACTGCGGCAGGAGGAGAAGAAAAGGGAGCTTTGATAAGTGTGTGATGGGAAAAAAGCTGATAAGACGGGAAGCTGCCAGCTTTGACTTCACCTCTAAGGCAGACAGCGTGGGATAGGACGAGGCAGGAGGGGGGGAAGGGGGGGGGGGGGTATGATTGAACTGCACTGGACTGTGACAACTAGACTGTCGCCAGCCTGTTTCTGTTCTGTGCTTTATTTCAGTTTGAAATAGGGAACCAGGGTTTAAAGGAAGCGTCTCCGGGGACATCATCTGTATGGTCCTGAAGCTGAGACGCAGAGACAGCGTGACCGAGATGGGCCGACTTTATTTAGGAGTGACAAGCGACCGTGATAGTCTTGAGTCTCTTGATGTTGTCCCACTACCTGTCAAGTCACAGAGGGACACGCCGTAACAAGCTCGTTTTCCTTTTAAAGCTTAAGTGATGCAATCATGATATAATATTTAAAAGAAATGTGTCTAAATCTGAATTGAAGAACATTAAGTAGGTCAAAACAAAAATAAATCAGAACACTCATTTTCCCTATGGCCCTTAGCGGTCCAGTGTGATGCACATCTGAAGGATGGCTTCTTTCATTAGAGGTAAACCTCGCAATGATTCCTCAGTGCGGTCCTCCCAGGTCGGAGTCTCCCTGCGCTTTTTTGTCAGCTTTAAAAACACACCATTAATCACCGTGTTGCATCTCTCTACGGCGATCGCCGACAATAACTTCTTTTAATAATAAGTCCCTTCCAGGGCCGCGTGTCACTCAGATCCCCCGCTTCCTGACAAAATATTAATAACAACAATAAACATCTCGGTCAGGTCTCGTGTTGCTAAAAAAACAAAACGAGGACATGGCACATCATATCTCCTGCAATGCAAATTGCTGCGTTCCCCACGATTCATAAGCAAAGGGGAGCTGGGGTCCTCATATTCATATTGTCTGCATTCTCTGATATGCCTCTCATGAGAGCTGCTCCATAATTAAGTGAGCATGCTATATTACACTCATCAAGCAACAGGGATCCTGTGCTCGCTAGCATGGATGATACAATAAAAGAAGAAGAAGAAAACCCCCTAAAGTTACACGGTGGATTTGTTTTGGGTGAACAGCATCAGAATTGGTGCCAGCACCCCGTTTGGGTAGCTCCCAGCCAATCGGACGGCTCTGTGAAAGACCTCTAGGTGTACAATGTGTTGAACAGACGTCCGGCAACAGTCGTGCCTTTGGAGCAATCTGGCCATCTTTCTAGGGCACGGGACGCTAACGGCGGGACTTGGCAGGCAGCACGGGCAGAGATAGCTGCAGAATGATTTAGATAGCTGCGACTCTACAACTGCTGATCCATTAAACTTTCATGGGGACTTCATAAATTAAAGCCATGACTGGAAGAACTTGAAAATCCTACTCAATTACTGTGATTGTACAGTATATTAAAGTTTTAACGAGCCCCTGGGCCTTTTTCCTCGCTCTAACACAAGTACGGGGCCGGAAGGAAAAAAAAAAAAAAAGAAAAAACACATGGTACCAATTCTGGTCCGATGGCTTTTGGAGGGTTCACATCTGCTGTGTTAGCGAGACTCTTTTCCTCCGCCTCTTTACCACCTCGCATCTCTGCAGCGTATGACACAGCGTGTCACACGGTCGCATGGGTGGGAGGAACGTGGGACCGAGTGAGAGCCGCTACTGCAAAAACCTTTTTTTATCAGCAAGGCGGGACCTCTTGGTAGACTTGGTGAGACAACTGATTAGAGTTTTGTCTTCCATTTTAGACGGGTTGTTTTTGTCTTTTTTTCTTCCCCCTCTTTGCCTCGTGCGCAGCCCCGCGCTCCGCCCGCCCGTCATTACCAAGCCAGTGGCCCATACTGCATCACAGATGGGGCAGACAGAAGGGAGAGACGACAGCCCGCTTGCTTTTTGGAGAGACGAGGAGGAGGAGTGTGCAGCTGAGTGAGAGAAGAGGGAGGGCAGCCGAGTGAGAGAGAAGAAGAAGAAAGGATAGAAGAAGGGAAAATGTAATTTGCCTCCACATCTCTGAAGAAAAAAGACAAGTAGTCTGGTTAAACAAAAGATCACTTTTCCAATATGTTCAACTAAGTTGTGGTACATGAATACTGAATTATCCTGTGGTGTTAATGCACGGCTTAATAAAGGAAGGTATATCCTCCCACACTTGTAATTTCGAGAAAACATGGAGACCATTGTATTGTCTTCTTTTTCATCTAACAGAATAAGATCGGGTGACGTAATAATAATAATAATAATAATAATAGCCGTCTGAATTAGGGTTTGATGTTAGCATTCCACACATGAGCGATTTAAATCCTCGATGCATAGCAGTCTTTAGTTTTAGTTAAAAGTAATATTACATATATTATTTCAAAACAAATATAATCCTCACTAGGAAGAACAATTGGCTGCCGAGTTCCTTTTGTGTGTTGTTCTGCAACTAATATGGATGAATTATATTCCTAATTATGCAGCCATAAAGTGTCATCGTGTAACACAACATGGATAAAATGCAGATGTTGATTAAAAACATTATCTGGTTAGATTAGAGCGCTAATCTATCCCAGAGGGTAAATAGTACTGCAGTCTACAAGCAAAACAACAATGTGAGCGAAAGAAAGAGAAGAAGAAGAAGAAGAAGCAGCAGCAGATCAGGAGCAGAACTGTCCTCCCTCCCAGCCACTCGGCCCAGTTGCTGCGGAATGATAAACATTGGTTCAGCTCAAATTAAGCCGAGAACATGAAAGGACCGGAGGCTGGCAGGAACATGGGCCACGGCAGATCACTCCTCATCTCTTCATATGACAGGAATGAATCTCTTCACGCCAGAGAGAGAGAGAGAGAGAGAGAAAGCTCCTCTCTCTTCCTCATAACGCTGATTTAAAGCTGATGCTTCCCAGCAGCTGCTTTGATTGAGCTAACTAGCAGCTTTTGATAAAAAAAACAGTCGCTACCAGCTCCCTGCCTCCTTATTTGCAGACAGGGCAGATTATGCTAAATACATATCAAGGACTTTAATGGCTTAATCAGTCTTGTCATCTATAGCCACCGGGTTTCCTTAGATACGCCATTACTGATCCCACTGTATACATGCTGATGCAAAACAGCCTGAATGAACTATTCCACCAAACATACATACATATATATATATATAAAAAAATAAATAATTACACCTTGCATGTTGTTGGAAACTGTCTTTTTAGTGTCGGGGAAAACAATGGAAAGATAGGCGAAGGCTCTGTTGGACCGTGCAGAGAGAGTGTGGTCTCAGCAGACGTTTTTTCACTTGAAAGAGATTGAGGGGAGACGGCAGGAATCACGGCTTCATCTGGTCCGGATCTGTTTGCCAAACTGCGGGCCTGGTTTGAAGTGTGAACCTGGATTAGGATGAGTTAGTACTGACAGCAGCCAAGTACGCTCTGTGAGGATTTTTTGCCTGCGTGTGAAACAAAAAGCAGAGCCTTTTGCTTCATGTGTGTTTTTCCTGCTCGTGCGGTGACAATCTCCATGGCAGCCTTATCAGGCCGCTACATGCAATCAGTGGGACAACTTTGCCTGGTCATTGGCTCATGAACAAATCGCAAATCACAAGCTGTTTTCTTTTTTTCTTTTTTCTTTACGCCCTCACAATGGCCGCCAGAGGACTGTTTCACTGATCCTGTATGATGGCCATCTGGAGAGTTAGAGACGGAGAGAGAGTGTGTGTGTGTGTGTGTGTGTGTGTGTGTGTGTGTGTGTGTGTGTGTGTGTGTGTGTGTGTGTGTGTGAGAGAGGGAGAAGGAACGTCGGCAGGTACGCTCACCATGAAGCAGCTCTGCATGCATCACAGCGACACCTGTTACCGTCTTCTCTGTGCGTCTCCTGTGGGCTTTGAGCTGGTGCCCAGCAGAGCAGACTAACTGTTGTCCCCCCAGGAATGACTAACTACCTCAGCTGTCTGATTCCACATGAACGCAACAGCTGGATGTGGACCGCAACTCTAATCAGGAAGGATTCCCACCAATGAACGATCCCACCTGTGATGTGAAATACGACTGCTTTTAGGATTCAAAATGATCCTCGACGGGCTTTCGGCGGACGCCTGTCGTCCGTGATATAATCTTGTCAAATTCTTCTGTGCAAATGACAGATGAGAGGTTTGATACCACTCATGTCTGTACACTATCAGCTGGCTAGCTTAGCATAAAGACTAGAAACAGGGCCGACAGCTAGCATGGCTCTGTCCAGAGGGAACAGAATCAGCCGAGCAGCCCCTCTGAAGCTCACGAATCAACATTAAAGAAATGTCTCCATTATTTCATCTCTACGAAAGGGGTAAAAAAAAAAAACAATTCAGCATTTTTACAGGGGGTTATGTAATTAATTAATTATTGGCCCAGGACCAGTAACTTCCTGAAGTCTCTGCTGGTTGCCTGGCAACTAGGCCTGGCAAAAAAAAGAAAAAAAAAGAAATGTCCATGAACTTTTAGTAACAGGCTTATCTTTGGACGGAGCTAACCAGCTGCTGGTTTTACCTTCAGACGTGACAGTGGTGTCTATCGTCTGACTCTCAGCAAGAAAGCGAAGGAGTGTATTTCTGTAGATTCTTTAGGTTTAAGGCTCTGCTACTTTAGATTAAAAACAGTTTCCAGGCAAAAAATGAACAATCCAAATCTAAATATAAATAGCTTTAGTATTTTAAGTTTGCAGACAAAACAAAAACTGAGGAAAAGATTTTTAGACTTTTTCTGAAATCCTGGCTACAACCCTGATCGCCTTTAAGCAGAATGAAGTGTTTGCATTTTACTGTAATGTATTCTCCTAATGCATTTTCAAATGCTACAAGCTTTGGATACAGCGTTCACCATCACTTTTCCACCGCAGTGGCAGAGACCAAAAAACTAGGATTTCTTGAGCTAAATTGTCTTTTTACAGGATGCGCGGTCCACATGTCCTTCGTTTCGTGTGCCGAGGTGCTTACATCACGCTGCAAAAACAAACATGCTGGCACCGGGGGGGGGGGGGGGGGGGGGGGGGGGGTAATGGTGCGTCTAGCTTCATTTTCCAGCACTGCAGTCATGTCTGCCTCTCCCTGCGCTGGCTCCAGGAGGGCCCAGCAGCTTAACAAGCCTCTCGGGGACCCAGACAGCAGAGAGGAGATGATTCTACCTCAGGACACAGTCTGACAGACACACGCGTACACACAAAAACACGCTGGGCAAAGTCAAACAAGTGGGTTTAACAAAAATGCACATCCACAAGGCTTCAGAGGCAGTTTATACACCCACACAAAGACTCGTGTTCTTTGTTGCCCGTGCCGACTTTGTAGCTACACGCACGGCAGGGGGGCTCCTGTTCTATGCTCGGGCCCTTCAATACAACGCCGCTCTCTAATCCACAACCTAAAGCCTAATGAGCACTGCCGTTCGTGGTGTAAAATTGGCTGTTTCCAAAAACAGCCGTGACAGGAGAGAAAACATCCAATCCCCCGCGGTAATCTAACTCCGGTTCAGATGTTTAGAGATTCATAACCACAAGTCGCATAACAAGACACTCGTGCAGCGGCTCACACAGAGGCCAGAGGAAAAGCCGTAATCTCATTTGGCATCCGCCAGATGACTCGTTTGCTGCGGAGGTCAAAATGTATACACTGTTAACTGTAGTATCTGACAAGTGCTGCGTGCCAGGAGAAAACTATAGCGATCAATGAGTATCGATCATCGATAGGTCTCAGGGTTGTGCTTACAATAAGGACGGTTGGATGGGGGATGTGTAGCTCTGAAGCAGTATCGGTCAGATATATTAAAAACTAAATGCTGCAAGTATGGTGAGCAAAATAACACAAAATATGACTTATTAGTATGGTGACAGTAAGCGATTAAGTGGTTTGTAGATGTTTTATTTCATCATCTGGGTTTTTAACATTTGAAATACATTGAAAGGCTGTTGAAACAATATGTAACGTAAATGGCAAAAATCAACCAAATGTAGGTCAGTTTAAACCGTGATATCTATTTCTGTATTTTGAAATGCAAATCATCCAATCAGAGCTGACTGGATTACTGCTCAATACTAATCAAAATGAGTCTGCTCACAACTAAGACCGTGATTATTTATGAAATAACTTCTCCGTCTCTGGGAAGAAAACAGACTTAATGCATTTGGCCATTTAAACAGAGAAGACACCGTCTTACCCCAACACACCGTACGTTCTTCACATCAACTATTACTGCTTCTATTCATCATAATAATCCTACAGATGCACTGGAGCTCTAAACAACATCAAGTTCAATTAACTGTGAAGTCCAAAATCTTGATTGTAAATACGATGCGACTCTGCAGTCCTACTTGTATGTGTTGAGAACTCAAGTGTTTGTTGGGGAAAGTGTGACTCTTTGAGAGCAGTGAGTGATGGTAAGAAGTTAAGGACGGACACATACTCATAAGTTTACCTTCGCAGATCCGGTCTAGCCTCTGCCTCTTCACTTTGTGTTTGTCAGTCACGGACATGGCGTCAAGCACAGCGCGGCACAGGACGGCACGGCTCGGCTCGGCTCGGCACCTCTCCTCCTCAGCCGCAAATACTGGCAAGGTTCAGACTCCTAGTGCACTGTCAGCACTATTCCCCGGGGCATACCGCCTCGGCACATACACCTGCAGGAAAGGCACAAAAACAGAAAAAAACCTGGTTAAACACAAAACTGGCGCGCACGCACACACACACACTTTATATATACACACATTATTGATGTAAAAGCACAAAAAAGAAAACTCAGGAAGGCATTAAAGGGTCCTTGACTACAAAGTCACTCAGCCTCTAGCTCACAAAGAGCCTGGGAAGCTGCAGGCGATAGATATACAGAGAATCACACACATTCTCTCGCTCTCACACACACACACACACACACACAGTTGGTGACAAAGTGCCCCATTTGCTCTAAAAAGTGGCAAAGCTTCCACGCTCTAAAAGCTCCACTTTTCCCCCATTTGAAGTGTGTTTTCTTTCACTGACAAACACTCATCTGAAGCTTCATCTGACTCGTCACATTCCTCATTGATCGCCGTGACATTTGAGGCATCTCGACTCGGATGGCAAACAGCAATCTACTTCCCCCCCCCCCCCCCCCCCCCGCTCTCTTATTTTGCCCTCAAAGCCGTTCCGAAACAAAAGAGAGCGCAGGCATTCGCATTCATCTGACAAATGTCGATGCAAAATGTGAAACAAGCGGATGGAAGTTGAGAGGAGAGATTGTCGAGTTGATGCTGCTGCACCTGAAGGTTGACGGATTGTCGTGTAATGACACATTCAGGCCAATAGAGGGTAGTTAGAATCTACTCAGAGAGGAGCACATGATCCTACCTACACCTCTGTACCATGTAGTGTTGATTCATTGCATCCATATTTCTCCTCTGGGCTCACAAAAATACATTTTCTAATGCAAAAGGCAAAACAACTATCTTTGTTATTTTATTTACTTTGAACATATTTGAGCTGAGAACTTTGATCGTCCTTGGTATTTCAGATTACATCGGTAATTCAGGCTCGACAAAGCCTTCAATTCTGTATCGCTGGCAGACACGCAGGCACATATACGTACAAACACATGTTTGTTAGAGAGAAAACAAAAGGGTATGCTTCTTTTTTTCTGGCAGTGCATAAAGAGCACAGTGAGGATCAGCATTTTAGCGAATTAGAGTAAAACGATTGCAACACAACGGGATTAAATGTTGCAGCGAAAACTCAAGATTCCACATCTTTCTCGTCCAGGACCGGTGCCAGAAGCGCCTCTCCGCTCAGAAAAGTACTGACGCCACAAAAACGTCTCTTTCTCTGCCAGAAAGCATCGGGGCAAAGAGACACGACTGGAAGGCTTCATCGGTCGTTTGTGGGAAAGAAAAGAGGGGACGGAAGACAAGAAGGAAAAAAACACAGCACCGTCCATCGTTATCTGTGAGGGATCAGGGTCCCAACAAAAACCCATTTAGTTGATCGATTGCTAATCAATGAACCGTTAAGTTATTTTTCCATCGAAATTATGTCTGATGACATCACCATTTGCTTGTGATTGATCATTTTTCACTGTTTTCTATGTGTTTTTTTCAAGAGAATAATTGCCAAATCACAACTAATCATGGTAGTAGTCGTTAGTTGCATTCTCACACAATTTCAAATAATTGAAAAAGCACCTTTGCAAATGTTTCATGAGAAAAGAAAAGCATTAAATCACGTTTGTCAGACCTCAAGGATAGACACGTGTTTTGGTGACAAACATTGAAAGCAAACACAACTGGACACTACGGAGTACCTTCAGCTGCCTTCTCAAGTCTCAGTCTATTCTGATGTGAGGATGCTGCACAGCGCGGGTCACTTCCAGGGTGTCCTTTCCCACAAGGCATCACTCTGGCTTCAGTATGCTAACGGGCTGCTGGAAGGCCTCGCCCTCTCACTTGATTCACTTCTGTTCTTCTCTCTGTCCCTCCTCCTTCCTTTTCATGTGTCCATCTCTCTCTGCAGTGCTGCTGCCTCTAAGGTCTCTCTCACACAGACATCAATCACCGGGCCCTCTGCCAGGGCTGTCCACTAGTGTGTGTGTGTGTGTGTGAGAGAGGAAGGGAAGTAGAGAAAACGAGCGCTCACAGATTCTCCCGAATTCGTATCCCCTCTTCTCTAACCTCCAATTCTCTGCTTGAAAAAAAAACAACAAAAAAAAAATTCCTGCATGACTTTACAAAACACAGCCGAGCATGACCCCCATGCTTTTATTGAAAACAAATTCAAAATGATTCAAAAGAAAAGCTGAAACAAAGCCAGCGGTGCAGCCAGCAGGGCCTGAAAGGTTATTTGGGATTTCTGCACTCCCAATCCAAACACAAAGGTCATATACATGAATCTTAATATTTAAGAGGCATTAAAAGTCAGGTGATCGATAAAACTCCCTGCCTGCGGGGCCCGCGGCTCATTGAAAGAGAAACATTTGTGCGCGAGAGGCAGAGACATTAAAACGTAGAAATCCATATCTGTGATGGCCGCCTCTGTCTCCACAAGGACGCTGTGAGCACAGCCACCGTCCACCAACTCTGCTCAATGTCAGCCGCACACGGAGACCACTGTCCGGGTACGGTGTGCAGAGGTGGGGGAGGGGCAGGAGCTTAACACGGCACAACATATAGAGAGACAGCATATTTTGTATTATTATCATTATAGCATATTTTGTTGGTAGAGACACGACAAGGCAATCTATTGGGAGGAACCCTAGCTGGTATGGAGGTCATTTCCCAAAAGGTTAATTAAAAAAAAAAAAATTTGAGAATTTTCTGTTAATTGGTTAATGTCCTTAACTAACAATTTCCACGATAGATTAATCATTTGTCCCTTTTTTTTTGTCTGTTTCATTAACTCTTGTTGGAAACAAAAGAAGCTATTTGGAAGACGCCACTTTCGGGCTCTGGGAACTTGTGACGGAAAGTAATCGCTATTTGCGGTCTCCGCCCCGACGTTTACGACTTTAAACCGCGAGAGAATGCGGAAAAACGAATTGAATTAATTTGCGACGGCATCTTCTTGTAACGCGATGAAATTTAATGGCGACGCCCCAGCTGATGCCATCCGTCTTCCAACACGGAGAGGCAAAACACTAACAGAATTTGTGTGTGATTAATTGACTTTGCGGGGAATAAAGAAAATAATTTGGTTTGGTAAACAGACACCGCCCCTGACAAGCCTCTCATTAGAAAGCGGTGATTACTTACTTTATTAGACACTGATCTGAGGCCATCTCACACAGTCAAACAGAGTCATTACAGTTACACAGTTCACGCGCTGACACGGATCACATTCCTTTTGTTTGAGACGGACGGAAATGTGTTTGGACAGGAGGGAGGCAAGAGTGAGAGCGTCAGTGGAGGAGTTTGAGAGACTGAATAATTAAAAAGGTCAGGCTACCTGCCTGCTGTGTGTCACTCTCTCTCTCTCTCTCTCTCACTCACACACACACACACACACACACACACACTTCTGAGCGAGGCACCATGCACACTGGGGCAAAGACTGAAGAGACGAGTCATTTGGGGGGAATGATCATTTTCTCTGGAACACAGTGTAGTTTGTGAACTAATTGGGTGAATCCATAATTAATTTGCTGACATTAAGCCTCGGGTCCGCTCCGCTAACACTCTGAGACTCTACTTTCTAAGGATGTGAGGAAGTGCTGCTGGGGAGACTCTAGTTCTGATGCTTGGAGGTGCCGGTTCTGACATTTAGGGGGAGAGATATCTGACAGCAATCCATTTATCCATTTCCACACATGCCGGTTAACTCCCAACACTGTGGGGGAGGGGTGGGGGGGGGGATTAGTTTAATGTAGGCCTGCGTTCTCTCAATGAAACATTTAAGTGACGGATAAATCCAGAAAATCCATACTCGACATGTTTTCAATTCACATCCAAATAGTTTGTCGCCCCGGTTGTTCCCGCTGTCCTGGGGAAGAAGAAGCATCAATGCTGAGCGATATTAAGAGTTCTCACAGCCGTCTCTCTTCGGTGCTGATGAGACATTTCGGGCTTTTTGACTTAATAAAGCAGAGCGACAGCGCGTGCAGACATTTGCAGCTGAAGCACACTGTAGCTTCAACCGTCACAAAAACAACAGATGATTATATTTAAGGGTTAGACACCGAGCAGCTTCTTTTCCTATTTCAAACAGGACTCATTGTCAGTTGACGCTTTGACTCGCAATTTTTTTTAGACACAAATGTCTGCAGAGAGGGTTAACGTGCAATTCAAACCGCAATTGCACTTTTAAACGCTGAATGTGCTTCCTTTGATTTAGGATATTCCCCTCAAACCAAGGAGGCTCCGTTTTCATATCCCAGATCACAAACGTGGCAGTTCTGAGTGAAAGATTCATCTTTAAAAACAACCAAGATGAGCTGCTGCACTTACTTGACTGAAACAATGAATGAATCTGGCACATGTATCCCACAATTATTCATCACAACGTTCAATCTGATGCAGATCCACATGAGCACTTTCTAGTGCCCGAGCTGATTTCGACATGTGCCTCCTAATTATGATTAAAAAAAAGTATCTTAAATAATATGACTAAAAGCTCCAAAGATTAGAATGGCGTCGGATTAGATGGGAATAGTCTCCATTTAGATCTGTTTGAATTGCATTACGTAACCGTAAATCCTTTTACTGTACAACGATCTTTTAGAGCCAATCTAACCACGTTTCTTTGTGTGTGGCGGGAAACACAGAAAGCACACCGACACTGCGGGGATTTTATCAATCAGGTGTAATGAACTCCAAAAATATTTGGACAGTGTTGCATATCCTTTTGGGAAAACAGCGCTGTGACTCATTGTGCCGAGTGCAGACAGTCGGAGGCAGGGTACTTCTTATCTGCATTGGATGGACAGTTCGAAAGATTAAGATTATCCAACTGGTTATTTTTAGTAAACTGACAAATTATATCTCATTCGGGGAAATCTTTAGATGAAATCTTTCAATGAGTCGAACGCGCCGCAGCTCTGAAGTCTGTATTTATCTTTCCCAGCTGAAGCTACGACCTCTTTGAATTTGCATTGCAGCGTCTCAACGCGAGTCCTGTGGTAATCCTCGCCAAGACTTTCAAAAAGACACACAAAGCTCTTGCTTCTAGATAGAGTTGGATAACTTCAGCGGTTACTTCTCCTGACTTAATTTCCCAGCGGGGGTTTCGACGGGGGAAATGGTGAGCAGGAGAGACAACTGTTACAAGTTATCTGACAGGGTGCAGCGGGAGAAGCGTACAGCAGTATCCATCCCGCGTACAGCCGATTCCTATCGGAAGTCTCTTCAGAGGCTCGGAAAACGAAAAAGCAAGTCAAACTTCTGACACTTTCACCCCAAGAGGCAAAACAATATCTCAATCCTCTAAAAGTCCTTCAGAAATAACAAACACGGGTCTCAATGACAAAGTTGTTTATACTTTTGATATTGCAATCCATTATTACCCCCCCCCACCCTTGTCATTTTCATCAAAAAGAGGCCCCTGTTTTCTTTCCACTAGAGCCCCGTTTGAACAATGGGGGCCATTTTTCCCTTTCAAGCGCTGGAGTTCCTCCAGAGGTAAATCTGTCAGCGCCGGGCCAAAACAAAGAGAGAGAGAACAGGAAGGTGCGGACACCCTGCGGCACCAGCGAGGCTCTACTATAAATATCAACGTACATGCCCAGATCTTCAGCGCCTCGGCCTGGGGAGAGTGTGATTTCCATCAACTAAAGAGGCCTGTGACAGCGTGGGCAGGTGACAGCTTGACACGGTTATATTTAGCCCGCTGAGCACGCCGACACTGAACGCCGTCAAACTGCAGAATAGTTAAACTAGTGGAATCGGTAATGAAAATCTACAAACAAGGCCGCCCTTGTATTCTAAGTTGCTGGAGCCCACCTTGTGCTATTTACATCCGATCAATAAACTCTCGTTTCTCAAAGATCCAGAGGCTGAGGTTATCGGTGCGAGCCGCAGCCGCAGCTGAAAACAACTTCCCGGCACAGTGAAAAAAAAACCCGCCTGCAGCGTGCCAACCCGGTGAGCAGAGGGGAGGCGTGGCCTGCCCTGCGAGGGCGCGGTAAGAGCTGACTCGGTGTCAGCGAGAGGCCAGGCTCCGGCTCAGTCGGCCCCGCCTGGGTCCGGCCGGCTCAGCCCGGCTCCCTCTGGGTCCTTCCAGGAAGAGCCGGCGTGATTCAAAGCTTCCTGGTCCAGGAGAATGGAGGTGCTTCCAACCCCCCCACAGAATGTGCCCACGAAAACACACACACACACACACACACACGCACACACACACACACACAGCCCCCTCCCTGTGGACGGTGAGACAGCCAACTCGGTGCTGTACTTGGGCTTACATTGGGAGGAGGCCAAGTTAAACAATGTGTTGACAAAGTCCAGAGCAGAATGGTGAGAGGAACACAGAGACAGAGCATGAGGTCCGGGGGGGGGGGGGGGGGGATTCACACAGGCAGGAACACTTACATATAATCTTTTCGGTTTGTCTAATTTACGTAGTTTTCGATTCCCATCTAACAATAACATTGTAGTCACAAAGTTAATTGCAGAGGTCTGGAAACAGAACGACTTCACTGAAAATAAGTCAGACGGGGGGAAAAAAAACAATCAAATAATCAGTTTTATACAAAACCCTCAGGTTACAATTTGGAAGAAAAAGACGGCAGGTTAATTCAAACGGTGAATGAAGGCGATCTCGTTTCTCGTACCATCGGACTTCGTTGTAGGGATGTCGATGTTTCCGGATCCGAGCAATTTGATTGAGCATTATGTTATCGTAACCGATAAACGATAGGCAAACAGCACATAATAGACGAACAACCACAATTTGACTAGGCAGCATCGGCCGGGTGGGTTTTCTGCCCCCCGAGCACAGTCTGAATGGCTAGATTTTGGAGAGAGCTGCCGCCAATAACTGACTTTACTGGAGAGCTCCTCTGATGGGCTCTCAACACAAGGTTGGCCTCTCTCTCTCTCAACCACATCCTATCATCTCAGGCTCTACTAATGCGGCATGCTTCCAGGGAGTAGGACTGACGCGCGCACACACACACACACACACACACACATATATATACACACTAGCACATAGCTCAGTCAATTAGTCCTGGCCCAACCTTGCAGCTGAGAGATAAATGGTGTGGAGTCTCAGCAGGCCTTTGTGTGAAGCTGTGCTCCTTGTCCGCCGTATGTAGAACAGCTCTCTGGAGGAATGCTAGCCCCTCCACCACGACGACAGACGTAGCAAGCGCCAGGCTGAGGAGGGGCTTCAAGTGCTCCGGACTATATTAAAATATGACCACAAGTACCCCCCCCCCCCCCCCCCCCCCCCCCCAACTCCCTAATCAGAGCTGATTTGAGAAGCGAGAGGAGGAGGTGGGGACCTTCTGTTGGGATGTAGAGCGGCGTACCGAATTTCAGGTCGTTCCACTTATGCCTCATTAACCATTCGTTTGTGCGGTCGAGCTGTAACCTGTCCACTGAAAGAGATCCAATACAAAAAAACACTGCGGCCACACTGAGACAGCTGATTCTGAGAATGACCTTTAGTATGTCTGTAAACGCTAGCTTTTTTCAGGAGTGTTTCTTTTTCCTCAATACGACCGAACAACCGGAAAATGGGTCAATTTATTTTTCCTGTGGTCTCTTTCAGTCAGCAAACAACACC
The DNA here is from genome assembly GCF_050575085.1 of Anarhichas minor. Taxonomy (NCBI): domain Eukaryota; kingdom Metazoa; phylum Chordata; class Actinopteri; order Perciformes; family Anarhichadidae; genus Anarhichas; species Anarhichas minor. Next base: position 15,872,495 of record NW_027466463.1, read on the forward strand.
ATCATTCCATCACAGCCCACATTTGATGAAGAGTGCTACTCCGTATCACTACCTGTATCAAATCACTTTGTTTTCCTGATGAACAGAGGAGGGTTATGTTATTGTTTTCCAAAAGCTGAATCCCCCCCCACCCCCCATCCTCACTGGAACCCGAGGTTTCTGGGTATGAAAAATGCCAAATTTAGCGCAGACAGAAGGGAAACGGAGAGAGAGCAAAATGTGGGTTTTCATATTCAACGAGCTCAGCGTGGACGGGGTTTTAGCAGGAGGAGGTAGGAGCAGAAAGCCTCCCCTCCATAGGTGTAGTAAATCAAGTGGGTAAGCTGCATTATCTGCAACAACACGACATCCTTTTAACACCTGACACACCCGGTAACAAGCGGCTACCCCCACTGCGTCCTGTTGATATATTATACAAGGCTCCCACTGCTCACTAACTTTTCACGAGATGTCAATCCTATCGGTGCGCACACACACACCTTTAAATCAGCCTCGGATGCCAGCAGGTTGAGGCGGATGCAGGTGTTTATTTGAGAGCGAGAGGCCCTTTCCATTGATAGCCACACACACACACACACACACACACACACACACACACACACACACACACACACACACACACACACACACACACACACACACACACACACACACACACACACACACACACACACACACACACACACACACACACACACACACACACACACACGAAAAATTACAGTGCGAGTCTGGTGGATTAACTGCGGAATAAAAGTGCTGATGGGCAACAAAAGGAGGAAAAACAGCTATTCATCACCCTGGCACAGGATCAAACTCACACACTTCTGAGATGCCCGTCTTGAGTTATGGTGCAGCGCCGGTCTGGTGGCAGCTCCACAGATAATGCTGCCCTACCTGAATGGATTAGAGCACAGGAGCATCCTCTCTTTCCTAAAAAATGGAGCGCATTCCTCGCATCTCCTCAGCGCTGAAGAAATCTCTTCATATGTATTTAACAACTAGACTGAGATTTTATTTTTTCCCCGTCTTTGTGAGTGTGTGTGTGTGTGTGTGTGTGTGTGGGGGGGGGGGGGGGGGGGGGGGGCATCTTTGTGAAACTTAAATCACCTTTTATACCATTAGCGCTCCGTGCTGCTCTTTCAGCTTATACTCCAGGCACACACATTCAATATTTTTTTGGATGATATTCATGCAATAACTGGAGTCATATAATTTGTCCAGAACAGCTTGCCGTAGATTCTCCAAGTCACTCAACTGGATGGAGGAACACCATTCATCTTCAGAACTCCATTAAAATAATGATCATACTTCAAACCTTTCAGTGACCCCGTGCAGAGGGAGGCATTGTCCTCCTGCAAGACATCGCTCCCGTCAAGGAAGAAAAGGACTGAGACAGTTTCATCCCGCCATCTTGATCCAAAACTGGACCTACTCAGCATTTCTATACATGCCACATAGAGGTATGCAACCGTCTGCATTTGTGATGCTCCTCTACATATTCATTCAGGTTCTTCCGATAATCTTCCACCCGTTTGTCAAATGGTTCTCCGTTGGATTTAGCCAATTACTCATCCAATCAGTGTCAAGACTAGTCTAAAATGACTATCAAGAGAGTTTTGTCCAACCAACAGTCCAAAAACCAAAGATGTTCAACGTACAATCAAAATCAAACAAAGAGAACCACTCGAGAAGCGCACATCAAGCAGTTTTGGCTCGACGAGTGACGAATAATGAATTGGTTATCAATCAGTTAATCAACTAATCGTTTCAGCACCAACATGCACTGAATGGAAGCTCTGCAATCTTTGCTCTACAAACTGCCATCTGTTACAGTTTTGGCGTCGTCTCTCAAAGACCAATCAAAGCGCCGTTTTATCAACAATCTGAACATCAAAGGAGGGCTAATAAAAACCATTAATATGAATATAATGTCATCAGCTTTATCTTCAAACCGCTGAGAGTGTTGTGCAATATCAGCGCTCCGCTAGATAGGCCGTTTAAATGCATGAAGCCCATGGTCTCGTGTGAATAGGGTATGTAAAGGTGTGTGTGTGTGTGTGTGTGTGTGTGTGTGTGTGTGTGTGTGCAGAAGCCGCTCAATGGGAACTCCTCCCAGGCCCTGACAGTACAACGCCCGACACAACGGGGGAGGAAATGCCATGCAAAAGGATGAATCATGGGATTGTAGCCGCACACAGAGGAGACACTGACCGCCTCAGGGCTCGGGTCACTTGTGTTGTCTGAGCAGCGGCGACTGACTCTCCCGGCACAAACGTCTCACACACACACACATGTACACAAACAACTTCTTTTTACAGTTTCTAAAAACCCAGATACCCTCCTCTGTTTTCATTCATGAAACAGTTGCTGTCAGAGAGAGACACACCACCCCACCCCCATGAGAGTCGGTGGTGGCCTCCATTTCAACTCAGCGGGTCACGGGAGTCGCTGCGCCTTTTAAATAAGAGAAAGGCCCCCCCGTCACAGTGCCACAGCGCCACGGCCTCTGTCCTGTCGGCCACAAAATGTCTCCCGACACAAAGCTCTCGTATCAGCGCACTCCCACAGCACCAACAAATGTGACCTCCTAAATAAATGAAAACAGTGTGTTCTGCCACTCACGCCAGACCACAAACAGAAGTAATATCTTTTTCTCTCTCCGCTAACTTCTGCTCGAGATAGTTTCCATGTTACAGTTTAAGGTGACGGCTTCGACTTTATACTCGCTGTGTTCCAGGCCTGGGGGGGAAAATGCTTTTCACTGTTTATCTTTGGCTGGCTGGTCTGAGCCAAGGTCTGTGAAACACTGCAGAGAGCCGACGCTGCCACTTCTCAAACATACTGCAGGAAAAAATGATGCCGTGTCTTTGAACACAGAGTTACAAGTGTTGGACAGGATTGAGGTTAATTAGACCTTTCTGCTCGAGCTGCACTCGTAATTCCAGATGACTTGATTGAATGTCTGCATACACTTATACTCAAATGATGTCAGTGGTTCTTAATTAATCGGTTCATCGTTTTAGTCATTTATCAAGCAAAGATGCCAAACATTTATTGGTTCCTTTGTTTAATCTCATGGTAGATTACATATCTTTAGATTCTGGACTGTTTAAGACATCACCTTGATGTGTACAAACCTGTGTTGGACATATTTGACATCTATAGACCGAACAATTAATCTGGAAATAACCGACAGATTAATCAATATTGGAAAATCACGGTCGGCTGCAGCCTCTACATCTTCAGTCACTCCTGTGTACACTGTGTGGTAGAATATGCTAACAGAACTAATAAGGTCTTCTGAGCTGTGACCCCATCCATCTGCTCCCAGAACACACACACACACACACACACACACACACAGCACCCCCACTCACCACACACAGAGGTCTGCCCGCATTAAATGAAGTGCATGGAGAGCAGGGCCCCCATTACTCTGCAGAAGCCACTTCACTGGTTGCTTTACTAGCCAGCGTTTCCCCCCCCCCCCAATTATAAAAGCACAGGGCTTAAGTCAGAGGTCAGCGGGGGGGTTGGTGGGGGTCGGCCCCTTGTGGGGGTGACCTTAGCGAACTTGGGGATGGGGGGGAGCATGATGCGACCGAAAGGCCACGAGGTGAGAGTCCAGCTTAGGGGTGTTGAAATAGATGAGGACTTGTGTGTAGCTTTGGCTGTTGTGTGGGGAACAACAAAGACACGCAAGTGATTTTTTGTGGGGGGTTTTTTCAAGAGAAGAAGAAACCTGATGCTGCAGGAAATACTGCTGGGAGTGGACACTCTTTTAGCCAAATTAACTTCCAAAGTAATGGGGAAAATACAAGAGGGAGGAGGAGGATGGAGGAGTAGGGGGTGGGGACAGTGTGTAGAGTAGGTGACAGGCAGGACAGTGGTGTGTGTGTGTGTGTGGGGAGGGAGGCTGCCATCTCTGCGCCAAAAATTAACAATTTCACCCCGCGCTGAGTCTGCGCGACGTTGAACGCATGAGACGCATGAATTATAGCGCGGAGAGGGCTGAATTAACTCTATATATCAAGTGAAATAGTTCAGGGGTGAGGGGGGCTGTGTGCCTCAGCTGACGAGGGGGGGAATAAGTGGGTGTGCGTGGGGAGGAAGAGGGGGAAAATAAAAGTAACTCAACATTACTATCTCCTCCCATTAAAGTTAACCACTTCTCCCCCCACAGAGCCGTAAAGCTGTCAAACTGACCTCGGATTTATTCTGCCCAGGCTCCTGTCCTAACTGTCGCATGCCTCCAATTAATTTTTTTTTTTGTTGCTCTCCATCCCTTCCCCTGTAAATGTAATGAGATTGCAGCGCCCGAAAACTGCTGACTCCCATTAATGCACAATTCCTGAATAATACCGAAAGCTGCAGCGGAGAGAGAATGCTCGCTCGCTCGCCCCAATAATGGCGTTTTAAAAAGTGCACAGTTTTGCCTGAGGTGTAATTAACATTATTCATCGCGGCGGTTTTCACATCTGCACACAACAGACTGAGTGAAGCTCAAAGAGAACATCTGGCTTTAAGGAAACACCGACTGTGATGTATGTCGGACTCTCTGTGACAGATTCAGTACAATCATCAGATCTGATCCATTCGTCCTCCTCCTCACCCCCCCCCCCCCCTCCCTCAGCTGCTCCTTTCAACAGAGACGGAAGTTGTTTCGATAAAAGGAACGTGAGGAGAGGAAGTCCAGGGAAAGCCCTTTTCAGTATTCACTACAACGGCGAGCGGCTGAGGCGAGCAGGTGAGGAGATCAGATAAGAGGAAAATGCCGGCAGTTATTGCATTTGGCATCGGCATCGCAACCTGCAAACAAGGTCAACCGCGGGCTAATTGAGTCGAGATTTTAATTACCCCGATCATAACCTTCATACACAACCGGGAGACGCACAGAGCGACGCCGTCTATTGGTCGATGGTGCGATTGAGTTGTGCCAAGCGTTGCGGGGTGGGCTGCAGGTGCACGGCGGGGGGGGGATGAAATAGACTGTTTTTGGTCAAAGCTGAGCGCAGCTGGCAAGTGTTGGTGTGTAGGGACTTTATTACCCAATAAACTATCCGAGAAAATTCACTCACACCGTCTTCTGTGGGCAGCAAAAGGCCCCCGATTCAATTACTGCTGAAGCTCAACATGGAGGGCCCGAGGAGACCGGCGAGGCTCCACTCATTGTTCTTCGTGTCACCTTCCTGAGCACAAAGTACAGCGGACCAATGTTCTCACACTGCTGGAGCTAAATGAAAGGAAACTCCGCCGGTTGGAGACGAAACCCAATACGTGAGTGTAACACCCGGCCATCTGAAGATTGATATGTTCTCATGGGCGACTAATAACTCTTTTGTCAGTAGAAATAGAGGATTCAGGCACGCTGCAGTGATTGATTGACATGTTTGGGACAATTAGAAGCTCAAGGAAGCGAGAGTTCCCTGCTTGTTTTGTTTGTCTTTTGTTTGTGTACTTGGGAGAAGATTCATTAGGGCCCTGCATGGAGGATTTGAGGTCTGCGGAGCGAGAGGGACCCAGCCCAAGTGAAGCATGTCAAATTAGGAGGAGAAAAAAAAAAATCAAACCGCTGCTACTGGGACTCATTAGAAGCTCAACAAACACGGCATTTTGTTGTGTATGTGTGCGTCTGCCTCCTCTAATATAAACAGAGTAGCGCTGCTTTGTGTGGTTTTAAGTTATTTTCATCATAGCAGTTTGTTTTATGAGGCAACCAAGCTGAGAGACTCTCCAAACAACTTTAATGAAAGTGAGGATCCAGTGGCCTCATGGGAACCAAAGTGCTAAGCCGATGTGCCGACAGAATAACCGGCGTGTTGCTAAATTAAAAGTATCGGGTGGCTTAAGTAAAGCACCCAAGTTTCCCAGCTTACAAAAACAACAAGGACACCCAGAGCCATTGATGCAAAGCACCTCTGTGTGCATCTGGCAAGCAGGGGTCAATAATACATATGTATAGATGAGGTAATACAAGCTATTCAAACATGGCAGTTATTAGGGTTTTAACACCGCAACTGTGGCTGCTGGATATTTTGCTATAATTAAATGGACATGAAATAATAATATAACATAATAAAATTATATTATCAGAGCAAGTTCCAGCAGTTCAATGCCAATTAACCCCCCCCCCCCCCCAAAGAATTGACACAGATATGCAGGATTATTGTTTTTTTGGTCAATGTGTTGATTTTCAAAACCATAAGCTCGGAGTTAACTTCCACTTTTGTAAAGTGACTAGCACAGCAGCAAGTCAAACATCTCATCTGAAAGAACATAAGTGCGAATGATAAGAGTATTCCAAACATAAAAAGCCATCAGTCTAACTCACTGCATTCACAAAGTGCTTTGTTTTCCCGTCACAGCTCGACACACACAAGGTTATCCTTCCAGTGTACGCGCGGCTAATGGCAGCAAACGAACATGCATCCGTGCTGCTGCGTTCACAATCAGCAAGGACACTGCTGAAAGCCTGCAGCCTGTTCAACGTTGTTAAACCCACAGACACACTGAAGTTTTATAACGGACAGAACCGACTAAGTAATACAGCCCATTAAATACAGTAGACCCCTGAAGATTTAATGCCGCTGTGACGACTCATTGAGCCCAGCTGTAAAGGTAACGGAGGAGGAGAAATTCAGAAACATGCAGAGGAGAAAGTCAGAGTGCTTCCTCAGCTCAGCCGACAACATGCCCTTTACAGGGGCCACCAAGCACGGCAGAGCCAGTAATATATGGGATTTACATCCAGCCGTACTTCACCCTCCCGCAATGAGAAAGGGGAAGTCCAATTTGTTATTGGAGTGGTGGAAGAGAAATCTGCCAGCGCACTGATCTGTGGGGTTAAAAGGGAAGCTAATCTATCCCCGGGCCCCTCCACGCCGGGGCCTTCAAACGGCTCACTTTACAACAGAGCCGCTGCAGCACAACAACTCCCAGCGCCTCGCCGATCATCCCAAAGCTTAACACTCCGCTCCTCTCTGTGCGTCTACACCTGTGATGTCTCCCCCTCGACAGGCATGGAGGTGTGGCGTTTCCTGTCCCCGTCTCTCTCCCCCCTGCCCCTCCCTCACACCCCTCGCTCTCTCTCCCCCCAGTCCTCAGATCATTTCAAAGGGGCCCCGGAGATCAAAGCTGGCCCTCTTTTCAAAACGGACGGGAATGGGGGATGTATTCAGAGAATCATATATTTGAATTTTTTATTTTTTTTATTTTAAAGACCCCCACCCCTCCTCTCCACTCCACTCCACTTTCTGTCCTCCCACTATTTCCTTCCCCCCCTGCTATCCCCACCCTGCTCCCGCTTTAGGCAGCTTTTAATATGCGGAGAGAATAAGCTGGTCGCCGTCTGCAGGCGACGGATGGGCGGGACGGGCCTGGGGAGTGTAGTTCAGCTACACAGGAACACTAGCGTCTGATGGATTAACCCCTCCTGCACCGACATACCAAGTGGTGCCTGAACATGTGTGTGTAAAAATGACAGACGGATGCCTCGTTAGACTTGATTTAGGAGGTTTGGTGAGCTATGCTCAAAGGGTATGCTGTTACTGCTTCGCAGCGGAGCAAACAACGAATCCATCTTCCTGATCTGCTCATTGTCTCTGAGAGACATTACAACAGACAACGTGGAGCAGCGTAAACCATATATATATATATATATATATATATATATATATATATATATGTGGAGTGATTACATACATAACACAGCTCACATCCTGTGCTAAATCACGATTAGTGTCAAATGCATTCCGTCTCTCGCTCTCGTCACACACCTCAGCTGACCGGCCTCCAGCAGGAAGGGTGACCCTGTGAAAGGGCTCCGTCACACTGCCTGCCCAGCAAATGGACTGAAGCTTGAGGCAGCTAATGGCATAATGAGCCTGGAGTGACATTTTTGGCCACGGGCTCAGGGAAGGCCCTGGACAGAGGGCGGGCGCACACGCACACGCACACACACACACACACACGATGCTGATGGTGTGTCCGTAGCCTCCATCATTCTGACACTGTCTCCTAGTTACCTAGTGATGTGTGTGAGTGGAGTGTGAGCTGCCTGCTAATGCCATTTCCAAGAGTTTCATTTTTCATGATACCCTAGTTTTGGTCATCTTAGCAAAATGTAACTTTTTTTTATAAAAGTATAAATTGTTTTCCTACTAAATGATACACTATATTTAGTAGAAAAAAAACAAATTCTTAAATGCGTAGCTCAACATTTTGGGAAACAACTCTTTATTTATTTTCTTGTTCTGAAGGACGTCGCCACTCTCGTGTCTGTAGGAAGTTCATTGAAGCTACAGCCAGTTAGCTGAGCTTATCATAAAGACTAGAACACATAACAAGAATAACAAATTGTTCATGGACTAACGTGATAAAAAGTTTGACACCCGACCTGACAACATTCACAAAATCTAGGCAGCGGGAGCCCAACATGCTCTGCTCAATGTGGACTGTCAAGGCTCCACATGCATTCTCCTGGGACCGGCTTCACTCGCAACTCTGCTTTACAACAAAGGATTGACAAGTGACTGAGTCACCGAGTCATCGACATGAACCCTCCCTACACCCGACTGGATGAACACACCTCTCAAACAAGACGTACTTTAGATGAGTCAAATTACATTTGCATTCATTTAAAAAGCGTCCGTAATCAACATTTCATATTTTATCCTAATTGTATCAAGTAACGTAATGTGAAAGGGCTCGTTTGTAGTGATTAACATTCAGAGAATTGTCACCTGAATCTGCAGCTCCCCTCTCCTTTACAGATGCAATGCTTTAGCTCTTCAGCACACAACTTCACTCTCACAGTGTCGGGCCACAGCGGGCAGCTCTTAAAATCCACAGTACACTATCTGCTCGGCACCAAAAAGCAGACAGACACAGTTGGTTACTAGCTGGTGAACACAGTGGAACATTTAGCAGCTAAATGGCCAGAAAGAGACCCGAAAACAGAGCTGAAAAAAAGATTGAATTGTGGATTTGCATTCACCAGACAAACCAAATATTATTCCAAATGCATACTCATATTGCTCGGTGAGTGCTGGATGTGTGAATAGAGTTCGCTAACAAGTTCCTCATTAAAACCTAAAAGGAGATCATGTGTCACAATGTGTGATATCTACTCTGCTTAAATCTCATACCAAAACACAGTCTGTGAGATAATGGCTGGCATCACCCAGCTAACTGACATCTGACAGCATGCCTGCTCTGCAGGAATCACTCTGCAGCGAGGATGTTGCAATCTCCAGTCCATCCTTGGCAGTAGTTGAGATTGCAGTCAAATTCCCGGGCTGGAAGGTTTGACAGCCTCCCTGCATGTCAGGCTTAATGCATTTTGTGTTTCAGTTATAGATGAGCAGGGAGAGCAGATTGTTTAGCACAGGTCTCAGAGCCCCTGCAGCCTGTGGAAACAGCCATGATGTGGGCTAAAGGTTCCCCTTTTCACTCTCTGACCTAGATGTGTGTGTGTGTGTGTGTGTGTGTGTGTGTGTGTGTGGATATGAGCTCTCTATGAGAGTGAATGTGCGCTGGGTGGTCCTGCCTGTCCGGGTTCATCGTAGGCTCTGGCTGTGAGCCAATACCTTCTGTCCGATTCACCTGGGACGCTCTCACGTCTTTGAGAGCTTTGGTAGCTCTGTTCTGACTGTCGAGGAGAGACATGAGAACCGGACCCCACACGGGGAACAGAGAGAGAGAGAGTAGGAGAGAGAGAGAGAGCAAATTAAAAACAAAGAGACAAGAGCCCAGATGAACCGTAGAGTCTAGTCGGTCAGGCAGAAGTGGGCCAAGCTGGTGTTGCACTCAGGAGATGACACACATACAGGCTACTCCAATGACTGGAGAAAAGCCTTGCAGTCTCACACACACACACACACACACACACACACACACACACACACACACACACACACACACACACACACACACACACACACACACACACACACACACACACACACACACACACACACACACACACACACACACACACACACACACACACACACACACACACACACACACACACACACACACAGTCCTGGTTCTCCAGCGCTGCATGCTGATGTGAAAAATACAGCTCAAACATCAAGCTGACTAAACAAGAAGAAGACGGCTTAATTTGGGGCGGGATGAGAGGAGGCGGGGCGTGAGGGTGACTCCAGGAAATGACACGTCGTTACCCAACGAAGCCCGACTATTGTTCCCCCTCAAGTTCAGAGGGGGGGGGGGGGGGGGGGGGGAGTAAACTGCGCGTGAAAGCTGCTGGTCTCCATCAACATGAGCAGAGACGTAGAGTGGTTAAGGCTGCAACCAACAAATCAGAACTATCTAATCGGGTTTTTTTTCAATTACTTGTTATCTTTAAAAATGGCGTAAAATAGTGAAAACTGTATAATAATAATAAAGCCCAGAGTGACATCTTTTTTTTTTTTGACCAAGAGTCCAAAACCCAAGCCGTGAAAATATGTGAGGCATTGTGGCCGCTTAGTGCGGGTCACAGGAGCCGGAGGACAATGGCCGCCTCTTAGGCACAGGTTAATGGAGCCTTCCAGAGGGCACCCGTTTTGGGCCTCCCCAGGTTAATTACAGAGCAAAGTACCGACAGGCCGCCAAGTTGATTTTATGCAAAGCAGACAGGTTGCAGAACTTGTGCTTAGCTTCCACATTTCCATGGAAGGAGCTGTATCCTCTGCACCGGTCATCCAATCAGTGTGTAAAACCAGAGCTCCTCTGGCACGATGATCAACAAAAGGCAGATTTGGCCCACGTGTCACTACCTGCACCCTTTTGTTTATGGTTTGTATTTCTGCTGCGGCAAGATAAACTCTATCTCCCTCATCTTAAGTCCACTTCACACTCCAGAACCCTTCAAAGCATTTTGGCCACAGTGGGATGGCGAGAGGGGTCACACGATGGCTTAAAGTGATATTTTACTAAAAACGTATCTTTCGAGTATCTCACACTCCCCCCCCCCCCCCCCCTCCCCCCTCCCCCCCCTGTAGACATGACAGGTGGCTTTAAGAAGTTTACAGCTTGCTCAAGGCGGTTGCAGTGGACTCCTACAGCGGCACCCAAAGTATCAAATCCTCCACAGATACGTGTTGAACCACTTCTGCAGCGTAATCCACCTCTCCTTCTGTCTGTATGCTCAACTTATTCTACACACAAATTTGCTCCAAACAGGGACGTTAATGCACTTCCTTTAAACAACATGGAAAATAAGAAGACCAGAGTCCAGATTATTATTATTAAATGTGCAGGAATATAATGTGCTGCTATCTAACATGTCAAATTTGATCAACGTACAATCTGAGTTTGAGTGAGAACCTGGTAAACAAGACTGTGACACCACAACAACAAGACGCTCCTCGCTCTGACCAATCCCTGGAGATCAACTCCTGGGTGGCTCAGTACAGCCGGGTGATTGGGCCGCTTTGGACTCCATCGAGCACCCAGTCCGGGCCCCTGATGGAGCGGACTGATCACATTTCACAACGGGGCAGAGCAGAACAAGGCAGAGCCGGTGGCCCGGGGCCCAGAGGCCCACTATAACGAGCAGAGCCCGCTGTGCTGCTGGCAGCCCGGAGAGCAGGGAGGAACCGTCACTACACATCGGCCTCTTTCAGACGGAGAAGCTAGCTCCTAGGGTCTACAAAAGGAAGGGCTTGTTGGGCAAACGTAGGTCTCAAGTACAGCAATGCTCCATGATAATTCTGCTTAAAACATGACCGACGAGCCACATTTGGCATCGGGGGTGCAAGAAACGGGGAAAATCCCCTTTTTTTCATTTCACCACGATGGCAGAACTAGTGTAGAATGCAGACTGCAGGAAGTGGGCGGGGCTGAAAGTTACACATTTAAGGAGGGAGTCTGAAGGTCTGGGGATTAATGTGGTTCTCCAAGTTTTCTTGAATCCTCTTTTGGGATGCACTGCGAGGGGAAAATAAACCCAATGAAAACACATCTTCATAGACTGATTTGACATAAGAAGAATTTAAATGACTGATAATTACAATACTGGTTTATTAAAGCCATTAATCTTCAGCGTTCAGAAGATAACTGCATTACAGTGCTGCGAAGAAGGTGGAAGAAGATGCCCATTCTCTGACATTCAATTTAGGCTGCCAACTAGTCAGACCACCATTGTGACTTTTACAGAAAGTCTCTGGAACTTATATGAAAATAAAGCCGAAATGCAAGCTCATGTAAAAAGTGCATATCTTAAAGGGGGCAGCACACAGGAACACACGCAAAGAAAATGACAAAGTAGCCAACAGATGCATGCATGGACTCCTACAAGTACACAAACGAGCAAAACTCATCATAAAAACTCATGTTTCCTCTCTTTGCATTTCTGACCAAAGGTAATAAACCGTGCTCCCCGGCTCTACCTGGAGAGGAGACACGACTTTCCACCAGTCACAACCTTTTACTGCTTTACTTAAAACTAAATAAGGGTTTCGCTTTTCACTTGTAGCAATTATTTCCCCATAAAACACAGACAAAATTCATTTACAAGCTTTAAACGCTGGTGGTTTTTCCTTTCACCGGGTAGCTCACGGCGCACCTCTCTCTCTCTAAGTAGACAAACACTTGGAGTCACCTTGAGGAAGCACAGTATGGAAAGAAGACAATTTTCGAGCCGAGATAAGCAGATAAGTGTCCAAAGTTGGGAGACTAGCTGGCTTGTTTACCGAAAGAAAATGGACTCGCGCGCTGGACTTCAAATGAACGGCGTCTAATGCAGACACACCCGCCGCAAGCTCAGAGCAGAACACTGTGGGTCGAAAAATAATGGACGTCAATCATCGCAACTGAAGAGGACCGGTGCATATTATGGATTATCAGAAGTTGTTGTTGCACAGAGAGCTGCGTCAAGACAAAAACAAAATATATTCTACATACACATATACAAACACCATGTATAGAATACACTGAGAGGAGAGGAAATCTCCAGAGGAACCCATTTTCTCTTGAATGTGCAACTAGGGCATGAAGGCAACATTTTGTAAACACAAGCCCAATTAAAACTTGTTTTTGCAATTAACTGTTGTTCTCCAGAGATGCCAAATAAACATCCACCAACTCACACAAGAATACAGATCCAATGTTTTCAGCAGCATTGCTTCACACTAGATAAGCTGCGATGTGACCGTGCGCTTCTTAAAGCTGACCTTGGCAATTCTTCTGCGCATAAAGAAAGAAAAGGACAGCATACACGGAAGAAGATAATAATAAGATAAAACTCCTTCTTTAATCTTCCACATCATTGTTTGTACGTGCATGAGAAACCCAGGAGAACTGTTGCATCCGTAGATCATGGCCATCAGTGGCTGCAAGTGTATAATGGTAACAGTAATGCTTAGCAAACCGCATAGAAGCAACGCCACGGAAGCCGTCCGATTGGCTGTCGTTTCTGGGAGCCCCCTGGTCTCTTTAGGTGCTACATCTCTGACTAATCAACACAAGTGTGTACTGCTGCGTCTGATTTTGACCAAAATAAATGTGTTTGTTTGTGTCAAAAGATCAGCGATGGAGCCGCCGGGAACTCTAGAGATGGGTCGTAAAATATTCTGGTTTTAGCAGTTCTCAGCCACAAGCGATAACAGTTTGTGAGTGGCACACCGACTCTCAAGCACATCTTGTCAAGGCTAAATACAATAACATTGTGGATGACAGCAAAGTTGAAGACTTGTCAAATGCTCAAAGATTTGTATTTTACTAAAAAGAGGTTGTTACAACAACAGATCGGATATTGTGAGATAATTGGCAGCATCCGAAAGTGCCAAAATAAAAATCACAACTGATGGAAAAACCTGTTAGACGGATGCATTTAATTTAATATTTAATGAACGACAGCGCAGCTCAGGTGTCTTGTGACTCTCACAAATTGTATTTCTTTTATTTCCTCTTATATCAACAGGATCCCACCTGCACACGGAGCATGCTGTCAGTGTTGTGCTGCTTTAACTGTGCGCGTGTCACCCGAGTGGAACCAAAGCGAGCGCAAGAGAGGCCAGACGTCAGACGTTCTGCATGAGCGCATAAACACGGACATGGACAACGTACCGTGCTACAAGTACTACAGGCATCTTCTCTTCACACAATCTGTAGAATGATATCCATTGATAAAAACATATAAATCCTTGTGTAACTGCTTCTGTCTATAAAAGGTTATCTTCATCTCTATCTACACAGGGGAGAGGTTTTTGTTTTTTTCCATGACACTACTCTACAATGTTTGAAAGTTAACACACTGGTATTCTTACAAATATAAAGTTGAATTCATAAGCATTATATTGCACCTTTGCCCAATTCAACACACTTATGACTCTTAAGTGTGCAACTATGTTTGGGCATTTAGCCGTTCAGCAGAAGTTTCATCGACACGCTTAGAAAGACAAATTGATCCTGTGGCATGAAAGCAGACATGGCCACTGTCACTACCCGGCTAAATACAGTATCAGCTGGTGCAGCATCGATTAATTGATCAACGGATCAATGGTGGATTAGATTAATTAAGTGTCCAGCTGATGTTTACTTCAAAACAAATGTCCAAGACTGTTGAAGAAGATGAGAGCTATTTGTAGGCGTCTGCTGCTCGACACGTCCAGGAAAAAGAAATCACAGCAAACAGACGAGAACGTAAACAAGACATGATTGCTTCAAAGCCAACGGCGGTTTTGGCCGAGAGGATTATGACAGAGCTCAGTCGCCAACTGTGATCCTGTGTGTCGTTTTTTTTTTGATGTAGACTTATTTTTTTCTTAATTGCACACTTTATGTTCCTATCAAAACAATTACAGAAAACATGGTTTAGAATTGTGCGTGGCTTTCAGTGTTTCATAGCAGGAGATCCTCAAATCCACAACATCCAGTGTTAGTGGGAACAGTGGGAGGCGGTCCTTCGACAACGGGAACCAATGAGCCGTGCTGGTGGAACAGCGACGCTCCGTAGGAAGTAGCACATTTCTTTTTCCTCTCTAGCCTCACCTCCTAGTGATTAGGGGAACATCTGCAAACAACAGAAAGTCCTCTCCGCTTCCCTTTTCATATTTTACACAAGCAAACTCCAGGAATCATTACCCCAACATGAGCTCATCATTAGCACATTCATAATTCAGCGTAATGGATTATGTAATTGCTCCATTAATCAGGGGAGCCACCCCAGCATACTCTCGCATGCATTAGCTTAATTATGGGAAATGCCTCTGTTAAAATAGATGTTCTGTTTGCAGTGGCAGAGTTTGAAAAAGTCTGTATTTGGCCAACGCGGGAATTTGTGCCGACTGAAGTTCAGAAGCAGCTTGGCGATCGCTGCGAGTCCTTGTGGTGCACTCGCAGGCGAGACCGGAATCCAATAAAATGTGTCACGGCAGTGGGGCAAAAATGAGAAAGTAGGCAAAAGGGCAAATGCCTTTCAGGAAAACAGTTGTCGAGTACAGGCGTCACTTGAGGCACATCATCTGTTGACATTTGCAGGCAGCGGCTGGGTGAGGAATATTCCCAGTTATATCTCTGAAGCTGGGAGCATCTGAAACAGATTAAGACACGTGGAAACGGAGGTACTTGTCATCTGATTCCAGCAGCTGGCATGACTTGTGAGGGCTTAATCCAAAAGGTGTCATCAGCTATTTGTCAAGGAGAAGCGATAGAGGGCTCCTCCTCCTCTGTCCTCCTCTCTCTCCTCCTGTCTCCTCCTGTCTCCTCCTCACTATTGTTGGAAGCTCGGTATGAGTGTGTCGTAGGCTGCAGTCCAGCAGTTTGAGTGACATTTGACTATCATCACCGAGGGACACTCAGTGTATTTTGGTCTACTCATCTTTGTTAAAAAAAAAAAAGGTCAGTGACAGTCAGAGTCACATATGCACTCATAAGTGTGCCGAGTGCAAACAAGACAAAAGACTGTTCCATGCGGGAATAGAAATCCCTCATCATATAGCCAAATTGCTGAACACTAATCGGGTATTTTTTCTTGTCTGCTTTCCTCCCCCAGATTGTACTTCAAGCGATTCCTACTTCGTTGCTGCACTTGGATGGAGAGTGGGAGAGCCTGAAAATTAACATGCATTTTATACCGCTGCATATATAGTCCCTCATAAATCTCAAATCCAAACAGGGCCCGAGTGATTGGCCCTTCAGTCCGTACCTACACAAAAACAAACAACTAAATGGTTTGTGGTTACTGTCAAGATGTTGGCAAAGCTTCACGAGGCTTAAAGCCGGCTGCCAATAACGCAGCCCGAGCCAAACATAAAGACGAGAGACATGCACAGAATAAAATATGGAAAGAAATGGGTTTTCCCCCCATTGTGAGAAATGCCCATGTAATGCTTAGCTTAGGCATTCACCTCGTAGAAGTGACATTTGAATAAGCAGGAGCCGTTTTCTTCCTCCATCCTTTTTTTCCCCTCCCGTTCCCCTCTGTGCCACCGTAATTTGAAGCCGTCACAAACAAACCCTCCCAACAGACCTTTCCAAATGTCAGGTTCTGTCAGGCAGGACGACGGCCTCCGAAAATCAGGCCCTTGGAAACTTTGGTTAGGAGCTCGAGCGCACAAGCACATTTACGGGCAGTCACCGGTCCTCTCCTTGCTGGAGAAGGGAGAGAACTAACCGAGCCACTGAAGCGTCGCTAAATATGAATACATTTTTCTACCCAAGTATTCACATCCAGGTGGAAAAATACTTATATATTCTCAAGTGCAGGTGAGAACCTGGTCCTCTCTTGTCTCCTCCATGTAGGAGCCACATATTGCCTGAACATGCCGTGAACTCAATTAAACCAGTTGTGCCACCAGTGCTACATCTGGCTCCTGAACCTGTGGTTGGTCTGAAGAAATGCTGTTCAACAATGTAGAAACATGTGCTTCATGCCACTTGCCAAGACACATTAACTTAACAATTGTTAACATAATTGCTTCCTTCTGTTTATTTCAATTTAGTGGCCAGAAAATGAAGAGAAAAAAAAAACACAAATATGATGAATAATGATTTATTTATTTTTTCAATCTGGCCTTTTAGACTGAGGGGATGCACCAGAGGTAACTAGAGCAGGCTGGACAGAATGAAAAAACCCTGACAATTGTCAAAAAGCCTGCAGTTTGTTCAGGGTCAAAACACATTTAGAGGAAAGAAGAAAAAATCTCTTCAAACGCATTTCTTCCGAAGCTGCACAGACGAAGTCCGTAACTATGCATTCAATAACCTCTGGCACAAAGAAAGTTAACAAGAAACTGTTAGCAGAGCGCACAATCTAAAGAGTCATTTTACCGCCCTGAGTGTGAGGGAATGAGATGAGGGAGAGCAACGGGAGCTAATCAACTTTTACTCTTTCATGCACTAGTTCAGTGCTCAAAGGGCACGGAGCAGCAATAAGTCAACACGAGTGGATCAGGACTCATGAAGAGAGACACACGACTCTGTAGCACGTGTGAGATGAAGTTCATTTTAGCAGATGAACTGCTCGAGGGTTACTAGAGTGACTTACGTTAACGTGGTGGTGAGCGCGAGGAGAAGTTTCATATGAAAGGAAAATCTGACCCCCCCGCAACAAGACTTGAGCTGCTCTATTTGCATTTCTTAAGCCACTGCTTTCGGAGTACAAGAAAAAATAAAAAGCTGTCCTCTCGCTGCACTTTGCATAAGATGCTGAGAGGTGGTGGGCGGGGAGAGGGAGGTAGCGAGGTTAGAGGAGAAGGAGAGAGTGAAGAAAAACAAAAAAAAAGCCTCTTTTCTGCCTTTTCATTTTCAAGAATTTTTGTACTGCCGTCTTCTAATCGGTGCCATCGCAGCTGCACGTCGTGTCACCATGTCCAGAAGGCCAGGCTGTTGTTTTTTTACCCCCCCCACCCCCACCCCCTCTTCTCTCTTCCTGGTTGCCTTACATCAGGCACAGGATCTGAGCCTTTAATATGGCTGCCAGTGAGGCAACAGCCATTTAATAACAATGCAATAGTTCCTCACAGCAGTAGTCCGGTGTCGCTCACACACCCCGCCGCGTGCAGATGGTACATTGTCTGTGGTTTCCGAAAACATTCTCCTTTCTGAGATGTTTTTCCTCTCTCTCTCTCCCTCTCTCTCTCTCTCACACACACTGCTGCAATATTTAACTCTCTCTTTCATAGAAACAACGTACAACGCTCTGCAGTCTTATTTCTGCCCTTATTGCTCTTGTCGTATTTTGTAACAGGTCAGCTGAAGTGGCCCCCGCCATCACTGTGTCCGTGTGTGTGTGTGTGTGTGGTTGGCGGTGAGCCTCATGCATGTGCCTCACCGCCTCCCACGGTGGGGGACATCTGGAGGAGGCGTTCCCGTGTGCACAGAGAAACGAAGAGGAGTTCAGGCCTGAAATATCATCCTCCAAGGACATAACTGGCTCTCGTTAACACACAAAAGGGGGAAATATGGTGTTGGGAGATTTATTCAAATTCAACATGTCTAATGTTGCCATAAGCCAGTCACCTTGCCAAGTTACCCTAAAAACTCATCCTCTCTATTGGTGGCTCGCGACTCGTCGCTGAGAGCAATTAGTGCACGTTCTGATGGAAATGACCGGTAATTCAGTGCGAGGAAAAAAGCTTCGGAAAGAACCGTTTCACGAGGTAGATGCTCATTACGCGCCAGCAGGGAAGAGCCTCCTCTTAATAGAGTGCCAGCCATAAACATACCTCATCATCACCCAGCTCGCCATTTGATCCCACCTCTGGGGGTTCTGCGCTGGGCATCTTCATTCGTTTCTTCAGTGCTTCGCTGTCTGTTTACTCCGTAATGGACTCTGCCCAGAGAGTTGTTAAAAGGGGGGGAACAAAGTGAAAGTGCCCCGACACTCTGCTGTGGCGGTGATTAACGACTGAATTAGAAAGCAACTCCGGGTCACCTTCTTTAACGACGTGATGGATGATCCAATGCAAGAGTCTGATAGCCTTTGTTATGGGCGAGCTACGACCGGGATCACAGGTGGAGCTCCGCCACAGTGGTTATCAACTTTTCCATGAATTTGCAATCAATACAAAAGCTGTGCTGTGCTGTAATTAACAGCTGAAAACAATGCGGCGAGAATAAGCATCTCGCTGATGAGCATGTGCATGCGACTGTGTCCACCGCTGTCTGTAAAGCGTTAGTTAGCGTTAGCGTTGCCCTAGTTCAGCTGTGTGTGTGTGTGTGTGTGTGTGCGCCATCTCTCCTGTCACAGGCAGTTTACAAGACTGGGAACGAGGGTTGCCATCTGTCCCACCTCTACAGGGCGCACAGAGGGATGTTTTGCACAGCTTTGGCATGCCTGACTTCCCCTAATGCTGCACAAATGTTTCAAAGCCTTACATAAGCAATGAGACCTTCACTGGGTGGAGGGGGGAACGGAGGTGGAAACTGGCAGAGGAGGAGGAGGAGGAGGAGGAGGAAAAAGGCAAGAGACGGGACGAGCGATTGGAAAGTGTGAGGGAGCGGACCTTCATTCTCCGAACTGAACGAACGCCAAGACCCCACGTGGAGTGTTTTCACACCTTTTGAGTCACGATTGTATAAATCTGGAAAGTTTTAACAGTTGCAATCATCTTCTCTTGCGTCTCAATTCTGGGCAGCGAAATCGCAAAAATAAACCCGGTGCTGCCGGGTGCCTGGTAAGCGCAGTTGTTTGTCTGAAAACGCCTCAACAATTGGCCAAAGTGGGGAGTCGGAAAACTTCAGCTCGGCATCAGCCTGCTGCTGCAGGGGGAGAGGAAGCAATCTGAAAACAACAACAACAACAACAAAAAACAGAGTTCACTCACTGCAAGCAAAGGTGACAACTGAGCTTATTGAAATATATCTTCTCCTGGAAACCCGGAGGAAGAGGAACTCGATGCACGGAGCAATGACTGCATCACAGCTTAATGGAAGACATGTATTGTTTCCGTGGTGTGTGTTTAGGTGCATGTGAGAGGTGGCAGGGCCGTCCCCGGCAGAACGTCCTGGGAGAGGTTTGTAGATACGAAGACGTTCTGCCACGGACACCTGAAACAGCATTTGTATGCATTTCTCTCCTTGCTCTTTTCACGGGGGAACAAGATGAGATTTCACTGGAGAACTAAAGCAGCCAACGTGACACAGACATGAATATACTGTGAGAGGAGGGGGGGGGGGGGTAATTATATTCCTACACATATCCACTGAAAACCAATTTTCAAGCATGCATATATATACGATCTCGACTAACACCCCAAACCGTAAGCGGCCCACCGGGCCTGTCACAGGGTGTGAATCTTAACAAATGTGCAAGTTGTTCTAACAGAGACGATACAGCCCACTGTGGCAAACCTAATGCACCGCTAACGTTCAAGGACAAACACATTAAGGACGTCTTTTCAGATGCTTTTCTGACAAAAAAAAGGCACCATCTCTTTGGAAAAATACCTAGTGACTGAATGAGTTCTCCTCCTCAGACATTCCATTCTCCATGTTGTAATTTTGGCAAAAAGGGGCCACTTAACGATGCCTCTAAGTAGTGAGCTAAGAAACTGTGTCCTTCCACAGACGGACCACTTTGACGCTCCTGTTCTCGCTCTTAGTGTGAGAGCACGGTCGGGTTGTGTTGCTGCTAATCGTTATCGTCTATATTGGAGCGGATTGTGGCATCGACAGTGTGAGAGAGACGTCTCTGAAAGCACACAAAACGGTGAATCTGAGAAGTGATTTTTTTATTGTTTTTCGCAATCATGATAACTGTCACCGGTTAATTCTGCCCACAACTGCTGACGGTGTCTAGGATTAGAACAGTGTGTGGTTGAGCTTGCTGGAGCACGCTGGGCTCAGCACCAGATGGTAGGATTTATTTGGTGGGGCACACAGGTTGCACAGAGAAAAAAAAAAAAAAAAAAAAAACTATCACAAGAGAGAACAAGCTACAACTCCAGGTAGGAGTTCTACGTATTTTGGCAATTTTTGCAGAAAGGGAAACCAGTGAGCATTCATGTCCTACTGGCTGGTGATTCAATCCTCAAGTGTTTAAAATCCATGGAAATTCATCCTTATCTGTATTATAAAAGATAACAGAAATATCACATTACAATTATTGCTGTGGGTTTTTTTGTACATGTTTTAGAGCATAACAATGTTTTATGGATAACCTATTAAATAAAATTAAAAAAGGATTTGCCTGTTGATTTCACTTAATAACAGTATTTTGTCACAATCTATATGGTGCATCTGAGCAGCACAAGCGGGTATCGCTTTGATTTTTTTCACTGTATTTCAATCACTAATGTTGCATGTCAGCTGTCAGGTTTTAAAGTGAAGTAGACACAGTAGGCACCGTGGGGAATAAATGCTAACAAGTGATACCCACCACGAAAAGAGTACAGTACACCCACTCACTACCTATGCTAACCCCAAACACAGATTTCATCGCTTCCTCATATTGCACACACACACCGTGAGGTTTCCTCGAAATTCATCCACGTTAATGGTGCCGTGTGAAATTCGCACATATCTATGAAGACATTTGTACAACATAGAATTTGCCAGAAACAAGACAACCCAACAGATTCATGACCTGGGCCGAGGATAAGCTTCAGATAGTGTGTGATAAAGTGTCGAGTCTTAGGCCGCCCGAGCAGCAAGAGATCTGCCGTTATCGTGGTGGTCCTTCTCTCCCCCCCCCACCCCCCTTCATATAGCCTACCCTGCAATTAATGACGCACAGTGATTTTCCAGGAACCACCTCCCCTAACCCAACCCCATCTTGTGTCTGCGCGCTTGTATGCATTTATGTGTGCGACTGTGTTTGAGAACGCTTGCATGTATGAGAGAAAGCTCATTTTCTCGACCGTGCACCAGAAGGATATCCGCTGAATTTGTACTCCGTAATGAGACGGGGACTGGGGAGTGATGGCGAATTTGTATGGCGTGCATCATCTCCCGTGATTCCATTTAGTGGTCCTGTAAACACTTAGAAATGCAGCAGCCCCCCCCCCCCTGCTCTCGGCTCTCATCAGGCTCGTACATCTCCAAAGAAACCAAGGGCAGCAGAGGAGGAGATATTGCAAATCACATTATGGGACATGAAATTAATCCACCCTCCCCAAACATTTGGCCTTCACACAGTTTAACCTTGAAACCGGGTTTCACTCCCCTCTGCGGGAGGACTTCATAACCCCCCCCCCCCCCCCATCACATCCAAAAGAACGAGTCCGACATTACAACAATGGCTCTGCCGAGGTAATTATTCAATAGGATCCTTCACCGCCCCGATGATATGTTGTAATTTCATTTCACTTACGTCTGTTTCATAATGTAATACACAGTTGAGCGGGGCCCCTTCACGTCCCAAAAGACCACTTCCTCCTTAAGATAATAAAAGCCTTTTGTGCTCGCCTTTGAGAAATCCTTGGTGGATTATGCGAGTGTGGGTTCGGGAGCACATCAATTAATATGCATTAACTGAAAGAGTATTAAGTTGTAGGAAAATAATTAATAACTAATTGCTGTGCTGGTGCTTCGCCGACGACACCGTACCGCTAACAGGACCGACTTTGACATCGCCATCGGGGGCTAATGTACAAGGGTCACTTGACCTTTTTACGTGGCTAAAAGACAATGTGCTTCCACTTTATTACATGGCCACCTCACTCTCCCCTCATACTAATGTAGAGATTTAAAAAAAACACAGCGACTGTTACACCCACTCCAATAACTGCAGAAAAACCTGCTAGCCAACGCCGAAACCACACGAGGTTCAGCTCTCTACCATTCCAGTCAGAATAAATACTTGTGTTTGTGTTGGAGAATACTGTAGATCTCTTATGCGAGCCCTATCGCTGGATCTCGTCTCTTTGTGCGGTACAGAGAATAGCGCTGGCACGGGGTTCCACTTTCCAACGTTACCATGAAAAAGACGTTCACGGCTCCAATTATCCTTTACTCCTGTGTAGCTCCACAAAACACAATCGCTGGCACTGTCAAAGAAAGTATAGCAAAGGGGGAGCAGGCGATGACGGGGGGGGGGGGAAACCTGATAAGACCCCCCCCCCCCCCTCCCCCCACACACACACACATACATACACACTTTTCTATGTGCTACAAAGTGGAGATGAAGAGTGCCTCGGGAGAACAGAGAAGCAAAGAAATGGGAATGACAAGCAAAATGTTTCTTTGAGATATCTTTTCAATATCCCATTTTCTAAAGGTTGGAGGAGTTCTGAAGCCATGAGAGAGTAGACTGATGACGCCTTCACTTGCCCTGAGTAGCGCTCGGCTTTAAACTTATTCATTTTGACCAAGAGAGCAACCCGCTGCACGAATTACGGTCTTGATCCGTTCACAGTCCTCCTACCTCCGTGGGTTTTTTTTTTTGCGTTTCTCAAGAATCACCCCGGCTTTCAGCTAAATCAATCTTGCCTTTGGTTGGAGATAATGAGCACGTTCGCCGGGGCTTCAAATGAACACCGCTGCTCCCGGGCTCCTCAGCTCAACACAGTCACATCGTGCAGACACTTTTGAGGAAGGCAGAGAAGCGAAGTTTTTTTTTTTTTTTTACCCTTCGGAGACCAATTAAAAACACATATTCAAATTGACCTAAAAGGAGCGCGGCACGGCGTTCATTTACGGCACAGCCCCTACGTCGAATCAAGATTCATCCCGATTGTTTTCAACTCTGACAAACAAACAGTCTCATCCGAGAGGAAAGGACTCAGGAAACAAAAAAAAGAATCCATTTCACCTCTGCAGGATCAAAGACTATATCAAGAGGTAGTGAGCACACACACAGATGTACTAATACGCACGCTCAGATTCATTCAAGAGGACATGGAGGCAGGGTTTACCAGCTCAGTAGCACAGTGTGCATACATTAAATGATCCTTATTAAAGCCTGTGGTGAGTATTGGATCATTATCGTTACTATCTCCGCTGTAAGACTTGCTACAAAGGAAATAACTGCTCTGCATATAGAGAGGTATTTGCTTTATATGCTGCCTTTATAATGCTGTAAATATTGGAACTGAATTGTGTAACCACAATGTATGTAATGCACATGCATGGGTACATTATGGTAATATGACTGAGGGCTGATGCACTGCCTCTTCTACTTGTTTAGATCAAACAAACACAGTTTACGACTAATGATTACTTTGATTATCTATTAATGTATTAATTGTCTAGCCTAGAAAATCTGAAAAACGCCCAATACAACTTCCAAAAGCTCAGGGTCACCTCTTGTCATTGCTTTAGTTGTCCAACCAAAATAATAATATTCAATTAACAATGATATGCAAGAGAGAAAAGCAGCACATCTTCACAACTAAGAGGTTGGAATGAGCAAACGTTCAGCATTTTAGTTTGATAAATGACTTTAACAGTTAATCAATTAGCAAAATTGCAGATTCATTTTCTGCCAGTCTAGTCATTTGAGCCCTGAAACCTATTAAGGAGACAAAACTAGAAAAAGGAAAAGAGAAGTTCAGGCGCCTCTTCAACCAGTCAGAATTTCACCCGTGACATATTTGGCACCGCAGCCCGACGGGTACGTGGGGGGGACCCTGAAACACGCTCCGTCTCGCTTTCACAGCACTTCCAGGGAAGCTGCCTCCATAAATCCCTTCTAATGGTCGCTGGCGAGGGAACTTTTCTAACACAGAACTTAGCAGCCTCTGTTATTCACCCGTAGAGCGAGGGTCTCGGGATGATGGATGGTAATAAATATTGCACGGGGCTAACAGAGGTCCCCCTAGAGACGTTCAATTGCCTTGAGTGATAGGGTGCTGCTCGGCAACGCAGGAGAGGATGGCAGAGGGCGGGCTCTTCACGGGGTCGACTAACTGAGTCGGTTCAATTTCCTCTCCGGGAAATACGACAGTCGCAATTCTTAACGATAACACCCTCTCAAAGGAAATGGAGGGGGAAGGTAAGCACGGGGGGGAAAAGGGGGGGGGGGGGGTATTACAACTTATGTATGGCAAGTTTGTTGGGTATGAATGAAGAATTGATTGTCCCAAAGAGAGAGAAAATAGATCCACTGTGGAGCAGTAATGGTTGTGAATGTACCTGGCATGTGAGGGAGAAGGAACACTACTCAGTGTTATGACCAGTTCCCCATACTGGTGACTGGAACAGTTTAATGGAGCCTTCTGACAAGGGAGCCCTGTTGTGCCGCGCTGCCCACCATCTTAACTGCTTCCTTTGACAATGGCCCCCCGACAACAGAGCAGATGTCCAAGCTGCACACATCTGTAGTGGCCTTATATTCCTTCAGGCACGCACGCACGCACGCACGCACACACACGCACACACGCGCACTACCCAGACAAAGAGCTGCTTTACCAAGGTCATCCCCTCATCAGCTTGCCGGCATCAAAAACAAATTGTCTTCGTGTTAACTTTGCTATAGTGCGACTAACAATCCAAGTTCCTATTTGTAAATGATACACTTTGATTATGTCGAGATCACTTTTGAAAGGTTAGAAATGATCTTTGCCGACAAGAACCAGAGACTGATGTTTGCAATGATGAGCTAGAAGAACGTGAAGATAAACCCTCGTTCTTCATTAATCCAACACTTGTCCTGTTGTCATATTTTCGGAGTAATCAGTTAATTAATTAGCCCAATGATGTGTAAGAATACTTCAGTGTGTGTAATTAACAAGTTAACACACAGCAATTAGCGGCTCAATTCAAACACTGTCGGCACCTTAACAGTGGCTGTGAACATGAGATGCACTCTCCTCAACCTTTTTTTTTTTTTTTTTTTTTTAAGTTTACACAGACAGCTACGGTGCTAAATCCTCACTGCAAATATCAGCTCGACAGCTATAAACAAGATGAATTAGCCTGAGTAAAATGCAGCAAGGCGTCCCAGAGTGGGAACTACAAAGAAAAAATGAAAAAAAAAATCTGTCCAGCGGTTTTAAAAGTCACATGCTTGGAGCCTCCAGGGGAGAAACATGAGGTTGGGTTTCACTTGCATTTCACTCACTTAACAACAACAAGAGGCTGCAAAAAGGATGAAGTTCTTATCTCCACACGGTCTCTGCCAACATTCAGATCTGCAGCTCTCCACACTAAACTACAAAAGCCTTTCAGGTGGGATTCCTTGAGGCAACATGTCATCAAATGCAGGTGTTTGATCCACTGCTTTAATCACTTGTATGTCCCTGGGACAAAAAAAAGAAGAAGTTTAGGAAGCCTCTGATCCTCTGTAATGAGGTGTACCAGCTTCTTTAACGTCTTAACATTGTGCTTAAACAAATACATGCGAAAAGGGTCAGTGATGCAGCTCGGACAGCAGATGTGCACCATAGTAATTTGTGTTTAAGAATAATAAAAAACAAAGGCTAAGCAGCAGCAGCGGCAAGCGGCGCGGAAGATTACACAGGATGACGTCTTTCACAACATTATTTTCCTACAAAAACTCAGTCAGAAGGGTCAAGTGTGAGGTATTAAGAGGATTTATGAGCAAATAGCCTCACTGGAAAGCACACACACACACACACACACACACACACACTCTAATAATGCACTTCCTATTTTCTTTTAACCTCCACACTCCGTATGGGGTCTCGTTGCGAGCGAAAACAACACAGCCTCGCCGTCTTTTGCCGAATACCAGTGCAATGTAAAAAGGTGAAGGGAGACTAATGGCAGCGTTGCAGGGGAAAACGCGGGCTATTTCGTGTCAACATTTGACAGTTACGCTAAATAATGCCCGTGTGTTTGCCCGAGTGCAGGGTACAAAACCCACCCGACCATTCCCCCATCTTCGTGGCGCAGTAAGGTGGACACACATGGCCACAATCTGGTATGCGGACCTGAAACCCGACAGTGCAGCCAGTGTAACTCTTACGGGAAAAAAACTGAATTAAACGTGCAAAGCGGTGTTGCTTCTGTTAATGCGGTCTTACCTGGATGAATGGCGTCTGGTCGCAAGTTGAGAAGCCGACTTTTTTTTTTTTTTTTTTTTTTAGGCAGACGTCGTCAGCGGCGGCGGCAGCGGCAGCATCATCCGCTTCGGGGAGAAATGTTTCATGGGAAGATTTTGGAGTAATTCTGATTCCACCTTATTAATCCTCCGCGCGCGCGCGCTACAAAAGCGGTTTCTTTAAGAAGAAAAAAGATGGGAAGCAGCGATCGGATAGAGAGGCGTGATTACCTCACATGGAACTGGCTACAATGTGTCATACGCGTCCTTGACTTATTAAAATACGGCCGAGCGTATTTTTTTTTTTTCGTAAACGCCGAGTAGGTGTTCTGTCTAACTGTTTCACTGCTTTATTTTTCCCTCTCTCCCTCTCTCCCTCCCTCCCTCTCTCTCTCTCTCTCACTCTCCCCTATTTTTGGCTGTAGTCACTCTAACTCTCTTTTTCTATCAAGGCGGGGTCTTGGGTCGTTTAAACCAATGACATAAACCAAGAAGAAGAAATAGCCCCCTCCTCCTCCTCCTCCCCCCCACCACCACTAATACACACCTTCTGCAAAAACATTACTGTTACTGTGAGTAATCCACCAATCTCTCTTTTTTTTTTTTATCAACACATAGTCCCAATTAAAACAGTTTACTGTGAGGTCTGTGGATTATTTACAATAAGTAGGACACTGCTTCTGGAGAGACTTTTTGCTGTTTTTTTTTTGTAAATGTAACTTTAAAGCTGCCCTAATCAAAATGTTTGCATGAACAATGGGTCAAAGGACAACGTGTCACTCTGCAGACAAGAATTCTATGACATAGAGAGCTGACCGGATGACATGAAGCTATGGACGTTGTGATTACTGTGCATTTTAACCAGTGGGCCACCATGACACCACAAGTGTACCGTCTGAAGTGCCGCAGCTCTCACCAGATTTGATTTCAGGCTCAGTAGGCAGCTGTTTTCAGAAAAAAAAACTACTGTACACGATCTGCCGAGCACCAAACTGCAGACAAAGTTAGTGACCAGCTGGTGAACATAAAAACACTATTATTGCGGGTTTAAGTAGCACAAACCTGTTATTTAACTTCATCGCATCAGAAAGCTCTTTTCAAAAGAGAGGTTACATGCAACTGTAAAATATACCATTTGGTAATTTGGGTGAATTGACCCAAAACCAATCCAGACGACAAAGACTTAAAAAGTATAAAAACCAGCATTGGGTGGTTTTAGACATGGATATGCCCATATTTCAAAATCTGGGCAAATAAAGAATGAAACATTTGTTGAGATACTTATGATGCTTATAATGTCCCCACTTGGAATTATGTATTTGTCAGTGCTGCTCATGTCTGCAGTGAATCTATAATTCATAGTATTCCTAACAGTCAGACATTATAGGGACCTGTCTGTTTGACCCTTATCTGACATACAATTAATGGTTTTCCTTCAAATTGATCACAGTGGGATACTGCTGGATGAAAGCTCATGAAATAATACAGTCAAGTGAGTAAGCCTTGCAGCTGTAAGTAGAGATGTGCTTACATGTGTTTGGTAAGAACACAGGACATATGTTAGGAGTTCATTTGATTCCTCTGCAGGGATTATTCTGCTAGTAGCGCGGTGGCTTCGGTGACGGCAGACAATTGGATTTAGCAATGCTAAATATAGTTTGTCTGCGTTGTACATGCTGGACTAACCCATGCTCGATTGATTTGACGAAGACGATACAGCGAAGCACGTGACCTCCAGTACTTTGTGAATGCATGGGGATCCCATGACTGATATTTACTGTCCTTTTTTCTTTTAGAACTTGTTGCACAAAGATTCATGCAAACACGGTGGCTTTAAACATTTCATTTTTCTGCTTTATTTCTGCACTTTGCGTAGTCGCTCTGTGAGGTCCAGTAACTGCCAGCAGATTGTGTCAGAAGCGCCAGTCAGGGTGCTCAGTGATTTCAATTATCTATATCTAATTTTTCATTTTTCATTTCTATATTCTGCCTGGCCTCCATATGCTCTATTGATCTGTCCATCAACGATTGTCCACCTCTTGTCAGAACGCTGGCTACATGTGCGGGCGTGCGGCGCATAACACAAAAAGGCAACCTCTCAGTGGGGTAATTATGCCCGAAATTAGATGTGCCGAAATTGTGGTTATGATTTTATTGATGTTTGGGGTATATAATGTTTACAAAAATGAAGATTGGTGATCTCAGACACTGCTCACATTTGGAATCAGAGAAAAAAGACAGCTACTTTGCGAGGGCAGCAACATTCCGATTGCCTTCAAGGCGCTGTCTTCTTATGCGTTGCGAAAAACGGTGCACATGTTGAGAAACACAAAAGCAGCTAATTTAATCTATGTGAAGGAAAGAGAAGAAATCTCTTCCACTCCCACTGCTCATATGCTCTTTGAGAATATTCTCTTCTCTTAAGTCAGATCTGGAGTTAAATCAAGGACAGCAATTATACTTTACTTTTGACCAAAGAATCAACCGTCTCACCTGTTGTACTTTAAGAGCAATATTATGGCGATCAGCGTCAAGAATATGTATTTTTCATGCAAAACCATTGCTGCGTGTGCCCTGCAGTCCACATTCATTCCACCGCTGCATCAACATAAAACATCTCGGCAGTGATGGAGAGGAGCCTTGAGTATCGTAGGGATTTGTGCCATCCTATTAGAAGAGGAGGTACGCGTATCAGACCTTCTCATGTTGAACTCTGACCCCGATCTCCATACTCTCAAATTCACAGCCAGGGTCTCTGCGGAGAGCTTGAGCAACACACTATCCCGATTGCGCTCTCCGGAGACACACATCTAACAATCTCCAGATAAATTATTGAAGGCACATCACCCCCGCCATGTTTCTTACATGGGCTGGAATTAGTGGCTGTTCCGGAGAAGGCTACAAGGACCATGTTGCATTAGGATTCAAGGGGAGATTTTGTTCATATTTTGATGTTTTTCTCGCGCGGCATGTGTGTGTGTGTGTAGCCAAGTCGTTTGTCAATTCCCCTCTCTGATACCTCTGTTGCTTTCCCATGCCACTCTTCTCCCACCCTGCACACTCTTATCAAAAGGATTTCCCTGCTCATGCTCTGCTCAGGCGCTGTGCTATTTTGATGCGCTGCCTCACAGCTACCCTTTCCATTTCTTGGTAAGTTACAGCAATTTAATTTCTCTGCTTTTTTGTTGTTGTTGTTGAAGTAGTAGGAAATACGGTAACATAAAATACCACATCATTGGAGGGCACAGAGACATCTAACTGTTTTTTTTGTCTTCTCCACGTTGTCACAGCATGACCCTGGCAATGCCCCCCATCCCCCCCCCCCCCCTTGTTGCAGAGGTCACAATGACTTTATCTCCCCTACTCAGAGGCTGAAACAAGCCGTACACACACTCACACACACACACACACACACACAGTCAACCCTGTTTTGCTAATGAGGTGGCGAGGCCTCACCGTGCAGGGATAAAGAGGGGGTGAACAGCTCAGACCCCCAGTTGGTCTCCTTGAACTTGTGAAATAGGATTGACACCACACTCAAAATGAGCTCCCACCATGAAGGAACAGCAGACTGAAGCCCCCCAGGAGGCTAAGTTGAATCAATTCTCCTAATGATGTTTGTAATTTAGGAGGCTAATGACATGCACTATGAACTGGAAGATTATGTCTCGGAGACGCCTCTCAGAGTCAAGTGTTACAATAAATGCCTCAGACAATCACAAACCTACATGTGGGGACGAATATTCAAATCCGAGAGATACAATAGTGTACATGGTGGGACATTGATGCAAAGCCTGTTTGTATGACATAATGGAAAACGTTGGAAATCTTTTGTGCTAAATCCAAGTCTCAGGTCCTTAACAGCAAATCCAAATCAAATTACAAGCCTTCATGTGCAAATTTCAAGTTAGTAGTTCTGCTAATGCTGGCCATTAAAATTACATTGGAGTATTATTATTCTTTAAGGGCTGTGTTCCTACTATAGGTCACATCTTTTTAAATAGCCAAGACATAGTCATTTCAATCCCGCCCAAAAAATGTTGCCCTGGGATTTTAGTTTTTTGGCCACAGGAGGCAGAAAATCAAAAATCTAAAATGGAAATGACCAGCTCAGCACTAAATGGAAGACTGACACAGTCAGCAACTAGCTGGTGAACATTGTGGAGCATTTGGTAGCTAAAATAACAGATATTTCCCTAGGGAGGTGAAGGTAACCAAAGACAGCTAAAAGAGAGAGATTCCCAATAGCTTGGACCACATACGTGCATTCATCCAAACGTTCATGCATTCACACGCACAAACACACAACCTCACAAACACACAACCTCACAAACACACAACCTCCATACCAAATTCCCGCCTCCTCTGCGAAAATGTTTGTGTAAAGAGTTTGTCCAAGTTGAGATACCACGGTGATGTCACTCAGGTTATTTTCTCAGACAAAGTTCACTTTGTGGCCCTTGTGGGACATTATACTCACAGTCTGAGAAGAAGTCCACATGACTAGTAAAGGACTGATCTGTTAAATCAGTGCAGTGGCCCTTTAAGTCTGACTGAAATCAACGTTTTTTTTGCAGGAAATTTAGCTTGCAGGTTAGTGTGAAAGCAATTAGTGTTAAAGGTTAAGAGGAGTAAATACTGTAGGGTGTAGCATGTTTTATATCCCCCCCCCCCCCACCCTAGATTTCAGCCTAGAGTACTCTAGAGCTGCTAATTGTATTGCATTTACCCTTTTGGGTGTGCTGAAGCCTGCTTCCTGTGGGATGAGGATGTCACTTATTGTTCTCGAAGTTAAGCGCTGTGTGTACGCGGTGTTGGTGGATGAGCAAGTGCACATGGGTGCGCGCACTATAGGAGGCATGGCGACGGTGCGCAGCAGGACGTGCATACGCAACATGTTGATATGATCACTCCACAGGCTGCTCGCTGTGTTTTAGACTGGTCATTAACAACCTATTTGAAGACTTTGTCAATAGGTGCCAAGACAACAAGAAGCAACATCGCCCCCTCCATGCTCAACTCCCTCCCCACCTCCCTACCAACCACTTGCCTTTCTTTTTCTCTCATTAATATGGAAATGAGTCGCTCATTGTTGTTAGTAGGGAAGAAAGCTGTCATGTCTTTGGTGACAAGCTCAATGGATGTGTTTGGATTGCAGGGCTTGCTGTTTTTCCGAGAGCATGTCTTATCTTTGTTTAGGCAGCGAATCAAAAATGTAAACATCACTTCATTAGCATATGTCAGGAAGCTTAACGGTATGATTTTTAATACACGGCTAAACCCTCTGAATAGGCAAACAGGCCTCGTTATTCTGTCGCTTCTTTTATCTCCACTTTGTGTAGTAGTTAATTTCTCAAAGGGAAACTTACTTAATCCTCTGCGTTTGCTGGTGAAGAGCTGTGTTGTTTAGCTCTGCTTTCTCCCTCTGCCGGAACATCACTTTAACCAGAGTTGCTTTATTGTACTTTCCCTGCCTGGTTGGTGGTCACTTTTATACTTTTTCTCATTTGCAGACCAAACAAATTCATAGATTATTTCTTCAGTCAGATGAAAAGCAGCTCCCACAAGAAATTCTCCTTTGGAGAAAGTCAGAAAATGAATAAAATATGAATTACGTGCACTGTGTTTAACCTTTAAGAGAGATCAAAGAGACTTGTGCTCTAGCCAATCACCGGCGCTATCAGGATCTCACTTCATCCACTCCACCGAGGCTTTCTCCACACCCAACATTTACTTCAAGTGTACCTGCACATTGTGGAGTGATATCCTAATTACTGGGACATGACCAAAAGCAGGCGAGATTAGGTAAATGCAGCTGCTTAACTCAAGTAAGTGTTTTGTTTATATCCAGGTTTGCATGTCGCAGTGGCACATGCACGTCAGAGCTCTGGGGGGAGTCATATTTTCTGTCTCTCAGAAGGATTTGAGCTCCTCGTGGGCTCTGTGGGCGACATCAGTGGGCTGTTTTTGCAGCTGGCATCTCCTAGAGTTCATCGCTAAAAGCTGGAGCACACTGTAGACAAATATATGCTGGAGACCAAAGGCCTCCCAAAAAAAAAATAAAAACTGAGGGAGAAGCAGTGACAGAGATATAGAGCGGAGTACTGAGAGGATTTAAGTGAGCAAATGTCAGCTACTCCTCAGTGAGATATAGCTCAGGTGGAATACATCATGGCTGTGTGATGAAGCATCAGGTCAATATGTGAGTGTATCCCGAACAAACGGGACAAAGAGCAACGATTACTGGGTGAGTGATATGAGTTTGCGTGGTGGAAGTTTTCTTCACCAAGTTCATTATTTTCACGACACCTTGGAGCATTAGGACTCGGACTGCACGATATATATCGGTTCAGCGTCGACATTGCGACGTGCGCATGCGCCGTAGTCACATCACAGGACGTGCGGTGTCAAGTAAGGCAAATTGACTCAAACACGGCATACTACTATTTTTTCCGCTGCAAAAGGAAAACTCGCAAGGTTCTCATTTTTCACACCTTATCTACACGAAAAGTCTGATAGAACATAATTGACTCTGATGAAGGGTTCTTGGATACACAGAGTGTGTTGCTAGTGAGCTCCATGCAGGCTCTGCATGCACAGCAAACCGCCAATCACAATCATTCTTGATGAGTTTACGAAACAACCACAGCAGGCCCCACAACCTAGAAATGTGAGAAAAAAATGTTTTTTTGTATATTTAATACTCGTGTTTACAGCGGCCTTTAACAAACAACATTTCCCATAAATCATAGACGTTTGTGATTATTGTAGCTTCAGGACCATCATCCATATGAAACTGCAGCGGGGGGGAAAAAACATGATTTTTCCAAAAGGAGGGGGACATGATGGCCATAACACACACGTAAAATATTGATAAATTATCCAGAACTCTCATGTTTCCGGATATACTTTAGGGTTATCTGTGGCAGAGGTAAAAAGATTGATTAGTCGTTTGTAATTGTTGTCACAGTAATCAGAAATCTATGGCTTTGTCACACTTTAACAAAGAATCGATGGCTTGGTCCACATTGATTAGCTCCTGTGAAAAGAATGACACACAGATGTAATTATGTACGAGAGTCCTCTCAGATATATATTTTTTCCCCATTTAAATCACTTCAGACTTTTGTTGCATTCCTAATTGTCTACTCAGAAGTTGTGCCAATTGCTGAAGTGCATTTATGTGAAACGGGGAGGAGGCGGAGAGAGGGAGGGATGAATGTTTGTGTAATGTTTTTGCATTTGTATTCCTCTATCCATCTCCCCTTTTGTCAGAACAGTTTCATTTCCATGTCAGTGATTTATGTAGGGAGATAGGAGAGAGCCTGTTAATGGGATATTTCTTCTTCTCTCCTTATGAACAACAACATGTCAAAGTAAAAGATAAAAAACAAATCCAAATGCTTGCCGGGGGAACAAATTAGGTATTGTGGCAATATTGCTCGAAAAAAAAGAGCTTTTCCATCATGCCACTCTAAACTCATAAACATCCAAGCATCTTGGATTTGATGGGCGTCTTCTCATTTAAAAACACTTGGCTGTCATTGAAACTTATGCCTCTGTTAACCAGAATATTTCACCTTGGAAACACACCGTTCCGGTTCAAGATGAAACGGCAAACTGTAATCGAATACAAATCTGTTTTGGGGTATTGTCAACAACTAAATGGCTATATGCAAAATAAAATATACGGCTTTCGTTCTGCAACAAAGTTTAATTTTCATCTTCCTAAACAACTTCGGTCAACTTTCTTAAGGTTATTTGGGTCCTAATTTATTGTAATGTTGATGTTTAAATTATATTATATCCTACACATTCATATCTTTGACTTTGTGTCTTAAATCATTAATTTAATCTCCCTGCACTATTACTTTTCATGTCTTCTGTTTGATTTCAGCAAGCACAAATAGATACCATTAAAAAATCACATTCAAAGCAGTATTCTGGGAATATTTCGAGACAGATGCTGGGGCTCTTTCAGGCAGTGAGATATATATTTTGGGCAGTGTTAGTTTATTTTGGAGGCAGACAAAGAGATCAGCCACTGCTTCCTCAAGTCTGACTGACTGTGAGGCTGCCATCTTTTTTTGTAGTTTTCCTGGAGTGGAGTAGAGTGCCTGGGATGATTGCGGGTGGCGCTGACAGAATCTGAAGTGGGTCGTCCACTGACCTCAGCCCCCTGGAGTACGTTGGGTCTGGGCCAAAGAGGAAGGGGAGCAGTGGCCTGCTGAGACGCAGAGTCTGGTCTGGAGGTAATGGGCAGAAGGGAAAAAGAGCCTTGCCTGTGGCGTGGCACAAAATGAATTACTGCCATCTTTCTGCTCCTCTGCCTCACAGTGAGAGCAGAGTCTGGAGGGCCAGATAACAAGGGCACAGAACCACAAACTCAAGCAAAATGGAGAACTAAAAAAAAAGCTGTCTGGCAGAGTTAATATCATGTCATTTATGATGATTTGGCTGAAGGTATGATGAGGTCATTCTCATTTCAGCGGTAATGTCAGCCCAGACAGTGGAGGGTGGTGGCAACGACTGGGACATTTTCTGTCATTTCTCAGCTCCCAGTCTTCTCATTTAGGGTAACGGGACATTTTCCAGCAGTGTGTTACAACACTCTTGGACCGGAGGGATACGACTGTCATGGGCTAGAACTGCTGCACAAAGCAGACAGAGTTGGATCCAGGATGATGATACAACTTTCCTGTTTGGTAGTTACAACGGGCCCTAGTTACGTACTGCTGCTTTTATTTGCACATTTTGAGTATTGGGAATTTGCGTATAAACGAGCTACCATTTAGCGTATCATCTCGTCACCTGATCAAATAGACATTGGACAACATCAACTACAGATTACACAGCAATCATCATTGCATATTGGCATAGGACAAAAAATACCAAAGAATATAAGAAATTATTAATTTAATCGAATCAGTTTTTATTGATGTAGAATAAGCATCATTTTGTTATAGATTGCTACTGATTATTTTACCAAAAAATATGGCAAATGGGCATACATCAACTTAAATTCTTCCCTAAACACAACATGATACATTTTTGAGGGAGCAATCTGAGTCTTAAGAGCCCATTCTCTTTCCAATCGAGCTAATATAGGTCCTGCCATCTTTACAAGCCCCCCACACCCAGTGCTACCACATTGCCTGCACTGTCCATATTTTCGTCCCTGCTGTCTAGGCGTCATAAGTGCAACATAAGTGTCTGAAATCTGTATTTTTTTCTGCCTTGCATACAAAGATCCTCGAGCAAATAAGCAACAAAGCCCCCAATTTCTTCTGCTACATTCTCTCTTTTTGTTTGGAAAAATAGCAGCTGCTCTGTTTTCCTTAGACTGCAAAGGCGCAAAGAATAAATCAGTGACCTGTAAAACAACGTGTCACCAGTATTTCATAGATCAGATTCAATATTTTACGCAAATCAATGTTTTCTCCCTTTCCGCCATGCGTGTGCACATGTTCATCTGGGTAGTTCAGCGTCCGTGGGGTAAGTAATATCCTATAAACATGATTTAAATTGCCTCAGGGATCAATACTCCACCATCATGAATCTTGCCCTCTGCGATGCTTGTTTGGTCCACACGAGTGTAGTCTCCTGTCCACCGGGTTTGTATGTTGTGGTTACCGTGGTCGGGATGAGGATGTAAGACGATATGTCGAACCTTAAGAGCATCCTGAAGAGGAAGCACTCACTAACACGGCCGATCGATAAAGGAAAAGGTTCTTCTGGCCACTGCTCAACTGATGGTTATGAATTTTCTCTTGCAGATGTTTTAATAAATCTTCCAGTAAATTCCACTGAAGTCAGCAAAACTACTGAGTGAATCAGCAGAGACTTTTTCATCAAAACCAATCCTGAGTATGTTTGAATGGGATCCGACTAGCGGTGTGGAGAAAAAAGAAGGCAGAAGAATGGGTGCATAATTAGGTCAAACATAAGGAAACTGTTGAGTTGCATTTTGATTCATCTCACCTTACCCCATTTGAACATGTCACCTGCATGCAAATGATTCGCTTTCTTGTCGACCCGAGAGGGGGAAAAAAAACCTACATGAATTCATTGACGCCATTGTCTGGTATTAGATACAATCAATCTGGTGAGTGGGTGGGGAAGCAGGATGAGGGGCCCGCGGAGATTAAACAGAAGCCTCACCATGGTTGTTCCAAAAACAAAATAAATCCATTCATCCAATTAGGAGCTGCGAAATATTCCCCCCCAAAAAATCCCCAGAGTTGGGGCGAGAGCTAATTTACGCTCTGCTTCGATCTGAATATCCTAATAGACTGGACAAGATTACAGGCCACATCAAAGTCTGCAGGACTTAAAACCAAATAAGCCAGAGTGACTGGGTGGCACAGCATATTTACAGCAAGCCGCAAATATGCAAAACTGGGTACACAGAATCAGCTGTGCTTGCATAATGAATCCTTGCAACTTGAACCACAGATCATATAAGAAAACTAGTAGAATCGTCCTATAATTATCCATTTGCTCATGTTTTAACACTTTTACGTGACATCATCTCATCATGCGATTTCTTGGTTTCGCACACCGTTATTTTCTATTCACCTTTTTGTGCAGAAGACAGAAGATGCTGTCTGCGCTATTCCTCCCCTTCAATCCTTCTTTCTCTGTTTGATTAACACCCAGCGTTCCACCATCCTGCAGAGCAACTTCCTCTGTTTGATGAATCTGGCCCTGTTTGTTTCCCTGCTCCTCCTGTTGTGTGATGCACGACAGAACTCCCCCTCAAAATGCAGCTTTATTTCACACAGGGGAAAAAGGAGGCAGAGCAGGTAGCATTTACAATGGTTAGGTATTTTCTAAAATCAGATAAGGAAGAATTGATGAAAGTACACAATGATAACGTAAATAAATACTTTGATAAAGGTGACATGGGTTTATGGAAAACTAAAAATTGCAACAATTGAACAATTGTAAAATCCATCCATCCATTATCTTCCGCTTATCCGGGTCCCAGGCTATCCTTTATCTATCCCAGATGTCCCTCTCCCCAGTAAATCTTTCCAGCTCATCAGCATGTTCTGGGTCTACCCTGGGCCTCCTACTAGTTGGACGAGCCTGGAAAACCTCTAAAGGGAGGTGGCCAAGAGGCTCCTGATCACATGCCCAAACCACCTCGGGTGGACCCTTTCGACGCGAAAGAGCAGCGGCTCTATACCGAACTCCCTCCGAATGTCTGAGCTCCTCATCCTATCTCCTCCTATCTCTGAGCCCATGCAGCCAACCCACGAAGGAAACTCATTTCAGCCACATGGCTCCACAATTGCAGTTTTTGGGACGCTACCCAAAGCTCATGACCATAGGTGAGGGTCAAAACTTACATGGACTGGTAAATCAGGAGCTTTGCCTGACGACTCAGCTCCCTCTTCACCACAACGGTCTGTTACAAACTGCTGACGCAACACCTTCCATCTCCCGCTCCATTTTACCCTCACTTGTGAACAAGACCCACTTGAGCTCGCTCGCTTGGGGCAGTGACACACTCCCAACCCGAAGGGTGCAATCCACTGCTCTCCGGCACTGAACCACGGCCTCAGAACCTGGAGGTAGTGACTATCATCCAAAACTGGAAACATTAAATTACAAGTCAATCACGGTTGATATAAAGACGTTAAATGAAACGTGACTCTCTACTTCCACACATTTTCTGTAACTTACTCAAAGTATCCAAGAAAAAACAATTCATACAGTTTATAATAATGAAACCATCCTTCCACCTGGAGAGCTGACTAGAGGGTTGTCTGGGCGCACAATGAGCCCTCTGATATCATGCTGCTGGTAATTTGTTCTGAAACAAGAGGGGAAATATTGCTGCGCTGTCACTGCAGTGTCAAGCCTTATACTGCAGGAAAGATTTCGCTGACACGTCGTATCCTCTGGAAAAGTCACAACTCGGTGCTATTACCAACAGGGCTCAGACAGGGCCGGGGAAAACAGGGAGAGCACACTTATTGTACATTTGAGCAACAGCCACTAACTTCAACTCTCTGACACGGCGCTGCATAAGCATGCCACCAGAATACAATGAGGCAATAAAGCAATTAGAATAAGATGCGTCTGTTTCTCCCCAATGAGCAACCTCCTCCCGGCCCTGTAAAGGGAGGCAAACAGAGTCACCATCCAGAAATCAATGGAGCGCTCCTCATAAAGGGATAGTCAAATTCAAGTCTGTGCAATTTGTTTTGTGATAACTCTGCAGGCTCATGCATGTTACCAATATGAGGGCCTGTGGCCAAAAAAGAGGGCAGAGGGGGTTGAATGTGTATTGATTTGTAATCAGAAGCAATAGAAGTACAGAGTTTGTGGAAGTGGTAACCTTTGATTGTTGGATTTAGATCAGTTTTAAAGTTTATTTCACATTGAAGTGGAGGCTGATTTATTCTCCACAAGTCAAAAAGAGGAAATGTCAGAGAGTTATAATACTGCCATCCACTTATTTGCCCTGCAGTTTGACCTTCTCAGGCAACCACCCCGCTGCTTTATGAAGCACATAAATAACAGGACAGACTCGGACGGTTGGCTGGCAATTGTGGTTGAAAGCATAAGCTGCAGAACTGGCCTTATAAAAGCTGAAAGAACCATTAACAACAACTTTCCAGGCAAGAGGTCATCGTCTAAATCTCTTGCCGGACTCACAATTCCTGCTACGCCTTGAACTTTATAACAAACCCTTCACTGCTTGCATCCATCTGCTAAAATGTTAGGTTGATAAACACGCTCCCAGGCTAGAGAATGAATATAGAGCATCTTAAAGTTGCTTTTATATTATGTATGCACTCCTCTGCTGCCAATGTAACATCTCACATGCATTATGACAAAGCTGCCGTTTGTGTTTTCCTTGTGAGATCTTAACGTTTTTGTGGCTATAGTTAATGTTGAATGCATTCTTTTTTTAATACTACTGTTGTGAAGGATATAAGTCAATTAACTGAAAGGGCAGTGCTTTTTTTGCCACCTCGTCACTTCATTTAAGAAACCCCCCCCCCCCCCCCCTGCAATGAGAAATAAGAGACGGCCCTCCCTTTCGTGGAAAATCATTACACAATCTGAGAGAGAATATTCTGTGCCCAGGCTTGCCTCCTGTTATTGCACCATTAATAACTTTTGCTGCTGCCAACGAGACAACACCAAGCTTGGTTGGAGAGGAGCCGACTAATGCAGTCAGTAAATTAAAACCGTCGGTGTTCGTTTTCATAAGAAAGACCGATCCCTGTTGTCAGAGGTTGGGCTTCTTCTCTTTCTCTCTCATCCTCCTACCCAGAGCATCCATTTGTGTTGCACTTTTTTGGAAGAATTACTGCATTTCTCATACAGAGCAGACAAACCCGGCAGCACCAAAAATCCAGCTACTGTATTTCACGCTGCTGACTTGCTAACCTGACTGCAGGAATGAAACGTTTTTTAGTCGCGGAATTACAACACATAAAATGTTACCCTATGAAAATGAATTAACATACACATTTATGTCAGGAATTACAATGAGATGGCAAACAAAAGCCTGGAGACAGTTAATCTTGCCAATCATCTCCACACACTCATTAATTGCTGTTTCTCGGCTTGATCAAAGGACCTTTTACAAAAGTTTTAACTTTGTAATTAAAAGCAAATGCCACATAAGGCCCGTATCCCATTAGCTCAGTATGCTCATACGTGCAATTTAATTATGTAGAGTCTCCGGCTTCATTATGATGTATGGTTGTTATAGAAACTACGCTTGCTGTATCAAGGTCTTCAGGATGGAATAAGCCTGGTTTACATAAAATACAACCAATATGAAAATGGCCTTCGTGAAAGTTTGTGCACAGAGAGGAGGGGAAAGGTTAGACAAAAAAAACAACACATAATTTATATGTATATAAAGATTATATATTAAATGCTTTACATTTTTCCCAGTTATATGCTTCTCTTATGCCTTATGTTGTTGTGTGCGTCACAAATTAAAAAGAAACACCAGGAGTACAGCTAAATGTTTGCAGAGACCACAACTCTTAATCTGTGAAATTGGATGAATTTAAGTTGCCTACCAAATGGGATTAAATTGTATTGGCTGCAGTTTGCTGAGAGGGGGGCATGTGTGAAAGGAATGGATACGGATGTTACAGTATTAAAGAGGCACCCATATATTTCACCCAGGAAACACAGTGGTGAGGATCCAGTGGGAGTCAATGGGCTCAGGGAGGCTGAAGTGCCAGCTCAAGAGAGAAGGCTTAACAAAGACTGTGTGGGAGGGCTTCTGTACACTGTGTGCTCATGAAGTGGAGCATTGTCTCAAGTTTCCCCCCCCCCCCCCAACTGCCAACCCACACGTGTAGTCACAAACCTACCACCCTAGATACACCTAATCGCCATGAAATGGCCTGCCTCCCCTGCACCTCGGTAAACTGTGTAATTTTGCACATGTCGACAGGAAGATAATGTGAACTTAACCTTGCTAAGTGCAAAAGGGCCCGAACTGGAGCACTTAAAAACAACCTTTAAAAGCACAAAGCGCTGAGATATTCTAGATTGCTCTTGCAGTACCTTGTGTGTAAGTGGTCTGCATCATGGGGGGTTTGGTATAGTTCTAGAGCTTGTGAGTTGGTAGCAATTTATCTGTGATTGTTGGCTGATGTTTGAAGGGGAACTCAGTGTTTACACATCAAAATAACAATACTGGTTATGGGGAGTATACTCTGCCTGTGCAAACTGTTTTGATAATGTCTTCTGTGGCTCTAGAGGAGCTTTGTTAAGTTGGGGGTTATCTCAGGGTTATTATAGGCTTGGGGACAAATTCTAATGGAAAGCCTTTGATACAAACTGGGGACATGGAATTCCACAGGCATGGGCTTTTATCAGGCAGGGAGGGTCACTGTAGAAAGATCCAGTGTTTTTGGAGCTAGACTCATACCATGAACTAAAAGTTTAAATATATCAGCCTCTGCTGCACCCTTTTTTTTTTTTTTTCAACCTGAGTCTCCAAAGTTTATGAAAGATCCAAACCAGTGCTATCTTAACCGGTCAGCTAAAACAAATTATAAAACAATATTTTTACAACTCAACTTCAGCGGTGTCTGGCTTTGCAGATTGTTTTGGTTCAATGGTGCCAGGTTTTGAGCCGAAGAGAATTTCATTCGTGCAGCTAAAATTACATTCGAGTTACTCAACAGCAGTGTGTCTAATTAATGCAATAACCCTAAATATTTCCCTAGTTTCATTTATTGACAGGCTGCCTGCTATTTTTCTTACAAAGAGCACGTTGCTTTACTGTTTCGTCTTACGTGTTTACACTTATGCTCTGGTGTCTTTTGGAGAAAATGTTAACTTTATATTATTTGTAGTTATAAAAAGTTGCAAAGTGAGTCTTCTTCTTCACAGCCATCAAGTTAGGTTGACTTGCACTGTAGGGAGCTGGGTTGTTCATGGCCCCCTGGTTACTGTATCGAAGCAATTACACCAACAAGCCATATGTATCGTTCTACTCTGCTGGCTGATGAGGTCATATTCCTTAGCTTCCTAAGTTTCAGAAGAGACTAGAAATATGCATGAACAGCATATGGTTCAAGCTATTCCTGATTCATTTTGGCTACGTTTTTCCTAGGGTTAGGGGTTATTAGCCCTGAGTAGTGCCTGCAGGTATTACTTTCAGGCTCCCCAACAACCTTCACTCTAATTTGGGGCGAAACAGAGGGCAAAAAAAAGTCTGCAAAGCACTCGCTGATGCTCCCTAAACCTTTTACTTTGAGTGCACGATAATAACTGAAGGAGGCCAGAATCAACATTTCTATCCACTGAGGTCTTCCCTCATATTCACGATGCTTGATTTTGAACAGTTGGGTGAACCGACCCTGTAATCAACCCAGAACACTCACAACTCACATGCCTGACAACTGCAAAAAGTACCTTGACCATATTTGATGTGTTTTTTTTTAAAGCCCAATCTAAACACTGAAAAGCCCAATCTAAACACTGAAATGAATCTTTCATACTGGGGAGTTTGCAGAAGCTAATCCAAGCATCATAATTTGTAACACTCCATGCTTATTAGGTGGTATCTCGGGCATTATGGGCTGAAGTAATTAACTCAAGCCACCCAAGGGTAAAGGTGTTCATGGTACATATGAGGGCTAAGCCATGTCAAACTGGGGCTATTAATGAAATCAGATACAGTCCCTGTGGTGGGTCACATGCAGCTCAGCCTGGTCATGGCTTGCATGAAATGCCCTTTTGTCAATTAAAAACGCTGCGTAAAATAGTGAACTAACCCACCAGTAATTACTTCCTGCTCTTTAATGACAC
The DNA here is from genome assembly GCF_050575085.1 of Anarhichas minor. Taxonomy (NCBI): domain Eukaryota; kingdom Metazoa; phylum Chordata; class Actinopteri; order Perciformes; family Anarhichadidae; genus Anarhichas; species Anarhichas minor. The sequence continues at coordinate 15,915,702 of NW_027466463.1, forward strand.
ATACCGCACAGGATCATTTATTTTGAAAAGCGAAAATATTTAAATATATCATATTTCCCTCAGTGTCACTTTAACGTGATTATTCTCACAATTAGCTAATGGTATTAAGAGATTCAAATCTCCACAAATGGAATTTTGTCTGTTTCCTTACGTCAAAAAGAACACCAGCATGGGCAGTGACTTCCAAAAATAATGAGTTTCTCTCCTGACTTGATAATTGAAGATATAATGAGGGAGAGAGAAAAGACAAGTGCATGTGTGTGTGTGTGTGTGTGTGTGTGAGAGAGAGAGAGAGTGCCCCATATTTTTTGTCTTAGCCCTGGGGGCTGGGCACATACACCCCCAGCATTGCAACCTACTTTTTACACCCCTCCCTGGAAAAAAGAGACCCAAAGTGTCCTGAGCCCAAATCCAATCTGTTTCTTGTGACACCATTGTCATTTTTTTACTCCGTGCCAGCTTTGGGAACAGCTCTCCCACTTTCCTACATGCGCTACGCTGCTCGTCCTCATGTTCTAATGTTGACCATGAGCACATAAATTACTGCTAAGTAAACATGTAGACATGAAGCGAAAGGCAGATAAACAAATCATGAAACAAGGGCAGCTTAGCCATACAGTAGATGCATTTTAAAAGTCCTTATCTTTGAGCAGCGCTAGAAAGGATTATTTTGTGCCTCCACGTGCATTCTTTACCAATACATTTGCTGATGTTTAATGGATTTTTGTTTACTACGAATGTTTTATCAGCTCAATACATATGAGGGACATATAAAAGTAAAATTATGTTGCTTATTTTTCTTTTTTCTGCCTTCCCTTTCTTGGGAATTAACCTCCGTCACACTTATCGCTTCTGTATCTGCATTGTAAATTGAATTGAGCAAGGGCACAGCATTAGGATGCAAATTGAAGACCTTCAAAAAAAGCATTCAAATAGTGATTGGGAGTAGAACAGCAAGGGGCCGTTTAGAATAGCATTGAAGTTTTGCTTGGCTGCCTTTATGAGGCCCCTCGTGACTATATTCCAGGACTTCCGTCAACATGTTGGTAAAATGTATTAGTCTCATTTCACATCGACTCATTTGAAGGAAAGATTTGTGCCACGAATTGCTAAATTTAATCCACCAGCACACGTCAACTCCTCCTGCAGCAGATGACTTTCCGCAATTTTTTTCTTTTACAAGATGACACTTTCGATGGTTGAATGTCCCCACATAGTGAATTTCAGACACAATCTAAAAACATATATATCATCTTTCATTATGGCTGATGTTTCTCATTTCTCGAAATGACGGTGCATCTGCCTACGTCTCCATTTGATTTCCTCTCTGACAAAGTGCTTCTCATGCATATGTACAGATGGATATCTACATCAAAGTGTGATGAAGATATATCAGTTTTATGGATTGTTCACAGGTTTCATCTTTTTTTTTTATTATTGCGTTTACACTGTGAAAGCTATTCCATATCACTTTAAAGCTTTGCACAAATATTGAGATACCACAACTTTAAATACTAGCTTTGCAGAGCTGCGATAATGGGCTTGATTATGTATAATGCTGATATGTAATTAAAAAATCCCAGGATAAATATGAACCCAGGGCTCTTTAGAAACAATTAAGCACTGCCGATGAACAGTTACTGACAAAACAGATTCCTTTAGCAACTTTAATTTATATTTAAATCGCTTTTTATGACAGGAAAACCACGGCGCGTCATGACGGATACATTGGTGATCTAATTCAAATGAGGCTTTTTTTCAGCGAGTTGTGATTTATTGTTTTCAAAAACCCATTCCATACTCATCTCTCTGCGTACACGCAGCTCCCTTTTGTTTACCGCAGCTATCATGTCTATGTCAATCATGCCGGAGCCACGTTACTTTCAGAAAACACAATAAGCTCGAAAGAGACAGACTAAACATTTCTCTTCTTTCATCCGTTTTCCGTCTCCACTCATACCTCTCGGGCATGATGGTAATTGCTGCCAGCAGGTAACACATTCAATTAAGCACCTTATTCTTGGATAGAAGCAAAACATCTTTATTGCTTGATAGTACAGATGGAATTCGACGCGTTTGAATATTCTGAAAGGCACCATCCCGCATGTTTTGGAACCAGTGTAAGAGCATTCAAACAAAATTCAAGCCTAGTCCTTTTTTTCCTGCAGCAGCAGCAGCAGCAGCATGGACCGCTTTAACAGTCAAGAGAAGCAATTAAAAGCTGGCAGAGGGTTAACTTACACCCAGTGGAGCAAAATCGATGAGCGGCATCCTGCTTGAACTAATCACAGTACTGAGGGTGAAGCCAGCCAGCAGACATGAAAAGTACAGGAAGCAATGACAGGGCTAATGGTTTGGAAAATACTGCTGATGAATGAGTAGAGAAGGTTGTGACTCTGTCTTTACCCTCTTTTATTTACCTTGCTTCTGGGCACCATAATAACTCTGATACTAAAGCTTTCTCTTGAATAACATGGCTGTGTAGACGAGTCTACATGTCACGATGAATGTCTGATACTTTTACTACTCACATTCATCACAAGTTCAACCAATGAAAGACTTGACTGCACCAGGTTAACAAACAGGCAGTTGCTTTTGCAGATAATAAGCCCGACTGTCATTAAGACAAAATGGTTCCATACCATTTTCTTTAATCTCTTCTGTGTAAATTACTACTCACAGCCTGTGAATTACTTTTTTTTCTTCTTCTCCCTCCCCACCCCGCAGAGTTGCATCAGCTCGGCTATCATTTTTGGGAGCAACGAGCAAGCTAATGAAACCTCTCAGCATTAACAAATAGGAAGCACTGAAGAATGTTCTATTTGCGTCAGGTCATTGTTTGATCCATAAAGGGAAGATGGGGGGGGGGGGGGGGGGGGGGGGGGGGGGGGATGAAGGCGCGGGAAAGAAAATAAAGTCTTTGTTTCCCTATTGAAGACAGCATCTCTTGGCAAAAGAGTAAACAATGCAGCCACTTCACGCAGCTTGGGAGACTTCGTGGAGCCATCGCCATGGCAACCCCATTTTCTAGTCATATCTTTAATGAAAAGGTAATGAGAGAAACATAACGGTCCCAACTTCATTACCGGAGTAAGATTCAGCAATAAAAACTAAATCAGTACGTCTGTCATTGGAAGGAGCAGCAGCAGCAGCAGCAGCAGCAGCAGCAGATCTGCAGTATATATACAACAGTTATAACAACAGACTTTGGGCACGAGCAGACATATGGCTGGTCAGCTGCTGATCACATGCCAGGTGTCTCAGTTCAGAGTTCAGCGTGTGTCATTTGCTCATCTTCAATTCCCAAATCTTAGCTTTTCAAGATTTTATATTCTGCATAATCTGCATTTTGTTGTCTTCTAATAAGAATGCTAATAGATAATACCGGAGGTGGAACCTGCACGTTTTTCATGCTATGTTACTTTATGCTAATTCACAAATTGTACTTTTTATTCCACCAAATTTATCCTGAAAGCTCAGGTTACTTTGCAGATTCAGATTTAATGTAGAAACCATATGATCAGTGAAGGAAATATGATGTATTGTTAGCTACAACATAAAATGCTAAAAACGTGTCATACTATCAGTATTAACAATCCAATATAAGACAACAATACTACATCATTCTGCATAGTTAGTACTTTTACTTTTGGTATCTAAACCTGCACTGATACACTTTTCTGGGCACTTAAGTGGGCAGCGGAAACTAGCTGTAAACAAAACAATAACATATCAGCATGATGTAACATCTGACATATATTAGTTTATCTTTTAGGTTGGCATGGATGTATATATAACTATGTATATATAACTATACATGTATAATATACAAGTATAGTTAAGCCTGTATATTTGAATAAAATTAATTGCAGAAACATTCATTTCATGTATAGGCTGAAAGGATTAAAGATGCAGGCGGTGAACAAACACACTTTAAGTCTAATAGTCCAGATAACATTTCTTTCTCCATAAATACAGCGTTCATCAAGTGCATGGCTGCCATGCAACAGCTAAAGACGTGCTTTTGCTCAGGGCACCATGTGTTAGCTCTCTTCACAGTCCCATTACGTACATATTAAACAAAGATGATGTTACGTACGTGTGCGGAGGAGGGGAAACAAGAATTTCAAATGATCCTGGCAGACGGACTTTGCATTTTTACACCAGGCTGGGGATTGCCTCTTTGCATTTTTACACATGGACGAGAATCCTACATTCTTCTAGTTTGTTTAATTGGATATGACCTCTGGAAGGGGGGGTCACCCTCCACAATACGAGACGTGGCCCCCTTTTACAGCCCCGTAAGGCAAATATGCCTCACATTTGAATCTCGCTGCTGCAGTTTACCTTGTCGTCCTCTCCTCATTATCGCAGTAACCTTGTGATCTGGCCAATTTGCCAGTCGTAATGATGCATGATATTCTGAAAGTAATTCTAATCTGGAACAGGGAGATCCAGCTGCCAGGTATCAAAGTAGACTTTGGCTGCCTTCAGCAGTGCACTCAAGCCCCACAAAGTCCTCCACGAGCCAGCCTTTCTCACCTCCTCCCCCCACAGCCCTCAGACATTCTCCATGCATAATTAGGTAGAGTCCGCAGTGAATCGCAGAGATGTTTTTAAGATGTGGATTTTAAAGAAGTACAGCCTAATGTTGTATTATTGCTCCTATGATAAGGGGGCCCTGTTGGAGCCAGGCACGGAGAGAGCCCCAATTGATCTCTGTCATAAGACCACCAGGATTTGGCATCTTGTCCAGCAGTGATGAGATTTATTCGTACTGTGCTGCAATTTAATCTTAACAATCTCTCCTCGAGTACAAGCAAACAGGCTGAAAGCCTTAACGTTGTGATATCAGAGTCAGTTGAACAAGAAGTCAGGGCCAAAATAAAACGAATGGTAAGAACGACGCCCCGGGCTGCATCCCAGATCTGCTATGAATACGTTCGAGGATAATTGTGCGGAGTGACTGGACTACTGTGTTTACAAAAGCGCATTAACGCCAAAGCCGAGTCAGTCCAGGAAGGAAAGAATGTACAGAGCAGCAGAGCGCCCCGTCTGTATGAATACATTCTTTCCTCATTGTTCTCTCAGACAGGAGGATCATTACTGGCTGGACACATGCTCTGGCAGCAACAGCCTTCATTATTATGCAGCAGTCGACACAGGTTTAACAAAGAGAAATTTGTCTAGCATTTGTTTATCTGGAAGAGCAGAGTCTGGCACAGCAGTGCTGGCAGCAGCAGCAGCAGGCCGAGGTTGATAGACACTCAAGTAAGTTGGCGGTCGCTCACAACCCTGCAGTCCCCCCGTCCCCTGTCCCCCGTCCCCTCTCTACCACCATCACCCTCTTATCCTCCCCACAGGTGCACAGCTTTTTTCTACCTCGCACATCAAAGAGACGGCAGCAGAGTGAGATACTGAAGAGCAGGGTGGCACATAGTTTCATCTTCAATTGTATCCTGTATTCAAAAGAATAAGACAGTTTTATTCAACTCTAGTATATTTGGTTTTTCTTATTCATGGGGGTGAAGTATTTGGAATTCGAAGGCCAGAGCAAAATCCAGCCAACAGAAGTTTGACTGCGTTCCCAAAGAAAAGATTCGTTCCGGAGAAACACAAAATCCTATTTCTTTACTCGTCGATTCATGACCTGAACAATTGCGCTATTCAATGCCAAGATCAGTGAAAGAAGTCCGCAGTGTTCCGCAAGGAAAAGTAAAATATCAGAGTAGACTTTCTCCTCTATGGAGTGGGTGTGGCAGCTCTGAGTTATTGACAGGTTTTTTTCCCCCCCACCGTACAAGCTTTGTTGCAGGAAGAGGGCGGGGCGTTTGGCTCGTCCTTGACCTTCCTGTGAACCAAATACATCAGGAGTCTGTTGCTGAGGAGATTAACATCATGCAACAATGGGACGTCGCAGGAGCAAAAAAATTATAATAATGAAAAAGAAATTGCCAGGATTTCCTAAGTACATGCAACACCAATCTAAAGCTGTCATACAGTTCTGTCTGCACATACAGAGGTTTGATCTTATGTAAGATGCAGAATATGCCTCTGTTCAGTTTCCTGTCAGGGCAACAAAGAGGGTCAGTGTTGAGTCAGACTTTTCTTTTGTCTCTTGGAGGATTTATAGGAGGAGATAAGAGACGCGTGTGCTGTTTGTCTTTGAGGCATCATCGCAATCAACCGAGCCATCCCATCACACATCCAGGGACTGCTGTGAGTGCTGCACCCTTGTCTTATTACAGACAGCAGGTGCAGATGGTTAAAGGCAGGTGCTCGGCGAAAAAAAAAAAAAAGGAAAAGAAGAAGAAGCGAACAAGCACCTGGTCCCTCTGTTGGAGCAGTCTGGGGCTGCTCTCACTATGATTAGCTTTGTTTCTCCAACAGAGCGCAGCGAGGAACAAGACCTACAACTTCATTAAGGTGGAGCACACCACCCCTTCTCTTGTTTTTGTCCTACACTTCACTGCACTAAGTTAGAGGTGTCGACGAAGATCAGGCTTTTTATTAGGAGCCACGGCTCAGTCACTGGAGTGACACCTCTCCGGCGAGAAAAGAGTTATAATCTGACGCATGCTCGCTCTATCGAGTCACGATGCAAGCACGGAAAAAGCCCTGGCCTGATTTCACAAAGCCCTATGCAGAAAGTAAAAGGAAGACCGCCAGCGCTGCTGACCTGACAAGCAGCAATAAGCTCCCGACCACAAGAGTTTGTCGCTTGAACTTGAATGTGTGTGAGAGCTCTGCGTACAAGCACCAACCCCTGCTCGCGGCGCCCCATTTCCAGGATGCTTAGGTGTATCGTCAAGGACGAGCATGAGGAAATGAGTGCTAATAGTGTGTTTGTATTGTCAGAGCTCATATGCTCACAGATTTGCTTTATTCATGGCCTCACTTCATCTGCCAGCCAACCATTGAATAATTGAAGGAATTATCAGGCAAGGGGATCCAAAGCCCCTCAGAAATGTGTCGTGCCCCTGAGCAAAGCCGGCAGAAAGGAGAAAAAAAAAGAAAAGAAAGAGGGGCCTCCTAATTCAGGGCTGTGTGCGTACGGGCGTACATCACAGCCCTGTAATGTTCCACCTACATTCAAAGACACACATAGAAAGTTAAAACAGAGACGCTGATGATGCCACAAATGGCAAGCTTTGATTGGCAGAGTATCAATAGCTCATAATAGCGGGAGCCCCATGCATGTCAGATAAATTTACGATTCTCTCCGAACGCTGCTCTCCTATTTGCCTCTGCATCAGAATGGGTGTTTTTGGAGTAGCGAGATTTCACCATGCAATTTGGCTAGTGTCCCTCATACAAACAATGTGACTGACGCAACATTAATCTCCAAACAAAGAGACTGGCACAACTACTCTGCACAATTTCAGGGCTATGAGGTGGCAACGTCAGTCTCGATTTCTCACTGCTCCTTCACGAGCTGTTCCACTTTCTCCAATTCTCATTTAGATCAAACAAAAACACTCCAGAAAGGAGGTGAAACGACACCGTTTAAATCCGTGACACACATGCACACGGGGGACCTCCTTCTCATTTTCTAAACAGAGAGTCATGGCAAGAACTTTTAAATTTGCCATAATAAGGTGTGACCTACATGGGAGGGAGCCAAAGCTCAAACTCAAGCTCCCAGCAGGATTCCTGCCTATTGAGTATTCCAAAATGTAATGCATGAACAGGAGGAGAGAGGCATAATTCTCTCACTTCCTGGAGCATTGGTTAGAATATATACCACATCCTTCAAGGTGAAAAGCATGCAATATTTATTTTACTGATGCACTGTTTGGCACTTTGAAAAAAATAAATTAAATAAAACCCGTCACCAACACCAGCCAGAGGTTGTAGCACATAATATAATCTCTCTGACACTGACATATGAAATACATCCCGTAGCTGACATTCATGAATAATGGCAGCTGTTTGGAGAAGAACAACTCTGAGGTCTATTTTCAAATAGGTTTCAGCTGCGGCGCTGCAAAAACAACTATCCCGCTGTGTGTGTTGAACGGAGAGAGATGCATCTTTCATGAACGCGGCGATAGAGCAACATGTATACTTAAGAAAAACACACAGACATTACAGGAAGGAGAAGACTTTTAGATTTGAGTACACGCTTGCTGACAAATAAATGGATACTTCGCATTGCAACATGTTTCGTCATGCATGGAGACGTGTTACATAGTGTGTTTTTATTTATTTATTGCAGAGCAAATGTGTCAACATTTTGTATGGTTTCCAGAGATTACAATCACGAGGCAGTCATTCACCGTGTCCAGTGTCAGTAAAGGGCAGCCTATTCTCTGTGTGAATACATACTAGCGCTTTCCATGTGATTGTAAGGCATGCAGTTTTTGTTGTTATTTTTAAAGTACTGGCCGTCTATTTTTTATCGCTTATGATAACATACTTCTCACCAAGATAACTGCTTGGGATACTTACAACTGACAGTTTGCCTTAATTTTATCTTCCAAATAAGGTTGGTGTGAAGGGTTTGTTTAAAGCCGTTGTGATACTCTTGGTGCTCCTGTGTCTCAACACGATACATTGTATTGGCATAAGGTCAAAGTATCCTCATACTACCATTCGTATGATATTTTATGAAAAGTTTTTAGTACGTTTTCCTACGAAAGCTTGCAACAACGTGTCAAATTTTGCTCGTTACATACATACGGTCCTTTCAAAATAAACTTCCGTCTTCACAGGAACAAACTACTTGGTTAGGTTTAGGAAAATATCGTCGTTTGGGTTAAAATCACTAATTACGAAAGTCACGTGACAAAAATGTCAACGTTGACTTCTCGTTTAAAATGAGGTCTCCTGACTGAAAGATCTCTGTTTGTGACTTAAGTGCAGCTGTTTCACAGTAAGGACGCAACGGAAAATGACACAAAACGTGTTATTATGACACGCAGAATGCCCTTTAAATGTCGTGCCTTTTGTAAGCCTGTGAGATCAGGTTGAGTTACTAGTTATGTAGCACTCACACACACCATTAGAAGAAAAAAATAAAAGATATATATATATATACTCTACCAACACTGTGCTGGATTTTACAGTCGAATGACTTACTTAGGCTATTGTATTGGGAATAGCTCTCTCTGCGTCTCCCCCCCCTCCTCATGTGCTAACAAGTCAAATCCTGATTCTTTTTTTCCAATCCAAAAGACAAAGCACATAACAAATGTCCTCTAGCCAAAATCAAGGCTGAAAGTGGAACCTTAACACACACAGACACACGCACACAAACTGGCATGTGACACAAAGTGTGACACCCTCCCCCCCCCCCCCCCCCCAGTTAAGTAAGGGACTGTTCATACAAAACCATCAATCCCCCCCGAGTTAAACCCCATCTGTTCCTCTGGTAGAAACAGAGAGAGGGAGAGATGGAGGAGGAGATGGAGGGCACGGGTAGAGGAGTATAGGGCCAGCCGATGATTGTGCGTGAGGGGAGAAACAGAGAGGAGGAGGAGGAACCCAAATGCTCGACCACTTGACAAATTCCTTGTTTGGTGCTCCTGAATGTACAAGTGGTCTCATGAGCAGGTGTGTTTATGTGGCTCAGAAGAGAATAAAAGGCTCATCAGATGAAGGCAATTCTGTTGAAAGGTGGAAACAGCACGGTATTTTGTGTTCATAAAGATGGGACTTGAGATTAAGACGGCAAAAACAAGTCAAGTAAACAAAACGGGGTAAGAAACAGCACGTACACTTCCTGTCACTGTCCCATTCTCGGAATAGAGACAGCGGCCGGGCCGTCCCTTCTGTGTGGCCATGCGTGGGACAGCCTCGTCCCTCCCCTCTTTGACCTGCAGCTGCCACTCAGACTGAGACCGCCAGAAAGCCCCTTTTGTTTTGTTTCCCTAACCCCTCCTCAGCCAAAGGTCAAGGTTCAGTGTGCGGCGGGTGGGAGAGATTCCTCCACCACATATATGGAAGCAAATTAGTGGGCCGACTGCGTTTATTGGGCGGGTTGCTTGTGGTATGACAAACATGTCCTCTTTCACACCCACACTATTTGTTTATCAGGTATTTAGTCAATGCGTAAATGCTGCATTATGCATGAGGCTACAGAATGCTTAATTACACTCGCATGATTTGGATTTCTCATTCAAATTAGTCTGTTTGATACATGGACTATTCCCAAGAGAAGACATGTAATTACTGTACTATTTCAATTTAGCAGAGTGACTCCTGCTTACATGTGTAACCAAGGAGCGATATAAAGTCAAAGAAAGTTGTTCTGATGTCTAAAAAAAAAAACTGCTTTTTATTGCAGACTTCTTCACGGTGTAATGACGGCATGAAAGCTCAGGTTTGTGAATCCCAAATCCTACCTCTCCTCAACATTAAAGGTCCTCAGTGAGGAGCACTTTGCTAGAAACTATTTGATGATAAAAAGCCTTTGAAACATTGATTTGAATGTGAAATTGAGCGGCAGTTGTGAAGGCATCAGTGAGTATTCTTCTCTTTTAATCCAAACTTCTTTATCTGAGGGCAAGGAGAGACGCAGAGAGGGAGGAGGGGAGGAGGGAGAGACACATGTGGGGGGGGGAACATCTGTGAGTGTGTGTATGTGATTCTTGTGAGAGCGCACACGTGTATGCATTTGTGCAATCGTGGGCGTATGTTTGTGAGTGTGTATTCCCGAGTGTATTTTTTCTGAGCGAGGTGAGAGACTGCTTGGTTTTTGAACCTCTGTAAACAAGCCAGAGCCTTGTTAACGATGCCACTCGGAGTTAATGCGCAACACAACTTTCAACTCAAAATCCGCTTTTCAGGAAAGTCTGAATTCCTCGCTTATTACTGCAGAATAAATGCTGATCCGCACCCTGCCTCTGTGAGGAATCCTTGGCAGCAGCAACAAATTCCCTTTCAAACATAGAGAAACATAGCGTGTGTATACCAATGTAAAGGTATTTCCATAACCTGTCATTTCAAGATAAACACACACACACACACGTCAGAATTCCACAGTAGACCTCTGACAACAGGGGACACATACAGAATGCAGAGAGAATCCTCCCCGTTGTTATTACGCTCTCAAACTACATTTGACTTAGTCACAAACACACAGAAATGCAACGATGCAAAGAAAGGCATTAAGGTACCTGCCAATAAAACCACAAAGACCACTATGCTTTGATTGGATTCATAAGCATTGGTCCAAAAATCACATATTTATCATTCTAAAATGAACACAATACACATAGAGTTTTGTTCCCTGCTGCATTTCAGATCAATGCAAAATGTCAAATACATTTGTGGGGTAATGCAAAAGATGCCTATAAGCATGTGAAAAACTCAATATTTTGAAAAAAAATAGACAATTGTGGGTTACCACAGCAGTCCTGAGGGTTAGTTGAGCCACTTCTATGTGTTGAGGTTGCCCTCTGCTGGCCCCTTCTCCTGCAGCTTCACCCTTCTTCGTACTTGGAAGTATGAGAATGTAAAGACCAAAAATAATTGTCATTTACCTCCAATTTTTAAGATATTGTCTTTCTTTGTATTGTATTTGTTAGAGATAACGTTTTATACTTTTTTTTTTGTTAGTTAGGAAATTTAAAGATCAGCTTATTCATCATCGGGAGTACTACTCAGCCTGTGAAAAGAGTTCACAAAAAGATGCTTTCGAGTTGCATTATGGGAAGTAAAGGATCCAGTGTTTTTCACTCACTCTGCTTCTACAAAGGGCAGACGGGGGCAGGGAGGAGTTCCACAGTGCTGTGTGAGTATTATGACATGTACAACGAACAATTTCTCAAACTCGAGCGTACAATAAACTGAAAGTATTAAACATCCGTCCCACAATGTGTGACAGAGGAAAATGCTGGTAATGTTCTCTTCACACGAACATATTGAAAGTGACATCATCCTCACTGTCAAGTCAACCCTAGAGATCGCTGACGGGACAACAAGAATATCCTTTCAAAGCCGGGAGCTCGCAGACGAGATTCCTCAGGACACATTCAACATGCAACACGCTACTGTATCGACATGCAGCAGTTTGTTAAACTAATCCCATGGCACACACAAAGACACATTTGTAGGATGCTGGAATGATACCAGAAATTATTGATTCCTATGTTTTACACTCTGCTCTGAGACAGAAATAGGGCGAGAGTTTGGGAGATTTTTTTTCTTTATAAATGAATGTGCTGCAGGCACCATTTCGCATCCCATTCTCCCGTTATTGAAGTGCCTCCCGTGTGGATTCCTGTGCCATGACACAGGTTTTTTGTATCTCTCTGAGGCTGCAGCAGCTCAGGCTCCATCAGCATGACTGATCTCATTTATCTCAGTCGCATCCAAAGAGGCCCGGGGTGTAGGGATGGGAGCTTCAATAGCAGCACCGCGAGTGCAAAAAGCACAGATCATTGAGCTGGGCACTGTACGGCAGCCGGGGACTCACATGTGTGAAAAACAGTATGTATTCAGGATTTCTCAATATGGGGAACTCCAGGGTAGCAGGAGGTGTATGGTGCTTCATATTGGGATAAACAAAACCTCCACTGCACTGCATCATCTTATTCAATATTAGTTTATCAATATTTCCTGCTGGGATGTCAACCAAACAGCAATATACTGTAGCAACAAACATATGGCATATTATAGTCAAACAAATGTGACTTCACGCTGAATTACGGGATGTTTATTAGTTCTCTCGGAGGGATAATTTGCCTGCAAATAGTGTAATAACAAAATTAAATCTTTACATTTTTAAGTGGACTTGAACCAAGAAGCCAGACATGATACCCAGTGATATTCAGTTACTCAAATCCTAGATGAAAATTACAAGGAATATTATCTGAAGATGACAAGCACACATCCACAGAAAAAAAGATGCACAAAGATATTTATTTGTACGCTGCTGATGCCTTTCACAGAAAGCTCATTCTGTTCATGCCAGAGCAGACTCATCATCTCATGACATCCGTCTCTGTAGCCCCAATTACCGTGACATTTTGTTCCTGTGCTTGTAATTGATTTCTACTTCAATTTATTAATATAGCGCCTATGGAGCGCCTGGAGCACAACGCTAGTTATCTGGAGCCCACCAGGAGCTTAATCTCCTAAAATGAGCGGAATTAATAAGAGTGTTCTAGTAACATATTGATTATAGAATCGATGTCTGTTTCTTTGCACCGTGCTCAAATGATTTCTGTAAAATGGAACAGCATCAAGTAAGTGAGTGGCTCTTTCAATCATTTTTGCTTCAATCTTAATTTCAATAGGGTCTGTTTTGATTGATAGCGTGTAAATCTTTAACCTTTCATAGCAAGAAGGAATTCCAAAGGAACGGATCGCTATGTTCCACCACCTCCAGGTTTTTATTGATAAAGCTTATATTGTTTTCTTCCAGGTCAGACCTTAAGCTTGTTGCACTGCTGGGGATGAATCAGAGCATTAAGGGATTTTTTTTTTTAAATCATGGTGCAAATTTGTGATTTGTGACATTGAGCTCTATAAATAAATTTGACTTGACGTGATATTCTTTCCTGCTTGCAGGCAGCTATAGATTGGAGTTTCTGCAGTTGATTTAGAGGGAAGTGATAGTTTCGTACATTCAGTGCAGATGTGCTGAGATCAGACAGTCACGCTAACAAGAGGCCACGGGAGCAAGTGCATATATATTTCCATGATCCTCATCACGGGGCAACGAGAGGATCTGGTTATTATTTTGTATCCCTCCTCGTAACATGTTGTGCAAATAAGGCAAAATCCGAGGAATCTGGATGAATGTTAATCCGTTCTGTGTGATATTTCTGATGATATACATTTTAAATCAATATATCACATTTCTTTAAAAAACAAAAAGAAGAAGAATGCTTTCATCTATAAGTTTACCAAGGAACCACTCTCAGTCTTCTGAATAAATTTCCATTTTTATACACGCATAATCGTACAGATACTTTTCCGCATCTTTCTTCAAAAGTATATGTATATTGTGAGCTTTGACATTATTTCATATGTTCTTGCATAAACATCCCCTCTTCTTTGTCAGTGTGCCATTTGTAAGCAACGTCTCCACAGTGTCAGTGAAATGAGGTGTCAGTGTAAAAATAAGTAAACAATCCATAAATAAGTATATTCTCACGAATGCTAAATATCTTAGTCATTAGAGGTTCATTAGGATAGTTTTCATGCCAATATGCATTCGGCACCTCAAAGCAAAAGACAGACAGAGCAGCTGAAACATTAATAACACACCTCATTAAAAGTAAGCAAACAGACATATTCTGTTGTTTTTGTCTTTAAGATCTTAAATTATGGATAAATATATAGATTTTTTAAAGTAGAGGATGTCTACACGCATGTGACAACATGTATACATACCACCACAGGTGAATCAGTAGTCCATATCAGCGCACATCAGTGGGGTTTAATGAATCTCTGCTTCAGCAAACTCAGCGGGTTAGTTTGAGTGCAGTGGGATGAACGTTGCAGATGTCGAACCAGTGCCGATCCACCTCCTTGTGCGGCAGCAGGCCATTTCGTGGCAGAAAGGGCCGGCGCCAGCGATCGCGGCTTCCCAACACCTGCCAGAAGCGCGCGCCCTTGAGGAGGAAGACGGCATTGTGGGTGTAGGAGAAGTATGATGCATCGATGTTGCCATCGGGATGGTCTCCGCTCACCACTGGAGGGAAAACATCTCTGATGTTTTCGGGGAAGCCTCTTGCCAAGCTGTTGGCTTCCACGTCAAATGCATACACCTGTTTGAACAGATGATTGGTTTCTCTCTTATATAGAAATCAAGTCAATTACAACACGCAAACAAATCACAGAGGAAGTGTAGCAGGTTTGTTTGCATGAATATGTTCCATCACAATGCTGAGGAACAATGAATTAGCTCGGGCTTTGGTCTCGCCAAGACATTTGCTTATGTATACATATTTAATACTCAGTGTATTATGCTTGTACCTCGTTGCCTTTTTGTTCCCGCCTGCACAGAGCAGGCTATACATGGCAGCTTAATAATATGCCAGCAACCAACAAGTAGTCCTGTGCTGTAATAATAGGCTCCAGGCCTTCAGAATGTCAATTCGTTTTTGGTAATTTGACTAACACAACTTTAGGGATTATTAATTATTATTATTATGATTTGACAGAGGCTACCCTTTACAACACAGGGCCACAAAATTATTAGTGGTAAGAATGAAGGGTATAACGATGCATTCATTTGGATCAATATATCGATTCAGCAATCAACAATCAAATATCATCGATGCAAAGTGAAACCATTGATATGTGTCATCACATCCATGTGATTTCCACACACCTCCCCCGTTATCGTGTACTAAAGAGATGAAGATGAGGATTCAAATCTTACAAGAGTGTTTTTGAAGAAGTAGATGCGAGAGTCCCTCCTGTCATAGAAGGCCGTGTCAATGGGACCGAACACCCCTGGGAAACCCTCAGAGATTAACCTGGGATAGCGGTGACCTTCAGGGTCCTGTCTGAACGCCTGGTCGTTCTCGTTGTCATACCTCCAGAACTGAGTACCTGTACACCAAAAAACACCATTCACCAAATACTTTACACTAATATCTTTGGGGATATGCTATGAAAATGGTTACCTTCGTGGTTCATACAGTATTTACATTTGTAGGCTAGTGCTGCTTTTTTGGGGGCCTACCTTTAAAGAAGTAAACAGCATCTATTTTTCGGGACCACACATGCACGTACGCATCCACTCCGTCCATGGGAATTCCACGCCAGCCAGCCTGCAGGGCAACTGGATCTCCGAAGCGCGTTCGGTTATTTCTGTTCTCATACAGCCAGTACCAGCCGTCTCTTATGAAGTAGGTGTTAAAGCGGATGACCACCTCCCCGTAGGGCGTCTTCTCCTTTCTGATCCAGTCAAATGCCGTGTTGAATCGACCCTTACAGCCCCCTGAGTTCAAACACAAGCACATTGAAGAAAACTTATTCCTTTGTGTCAATCTATTAAGTATGTAAATAAAACTGAATCTATTTCTGTCCTGCTCTGTGTGTGTAGGTATCCACTAGATGGTGCTGTAACCGTGTACCGTAGAGGTGCTGTATGGCCTTCCTGTCCGTCCAGTCCATCTCAAAGCCTGACTCCTGGGGCAGGTAGCTGGGCTGCATTATAGAGCCAGCTCTGTAGATGTGGGGGAGACCCAGAACGTGGCCGATCTCATGAACTGCTACCTAACAAATAGGAAATTTAAAAAATGTGTTATTATTCTTTTCCATTATACATCAGATGATTCCCTTTATCGTGCTTACTTTGAGTAGACTGATCCCGCTGCCAGCATTGGGAGCGGTGAAATGTTCGTCGTCATCAAAGTGTATATCACCCAGGAACCAGGCGTGGGCAAATTCTTGACCAGTGCCATCAAACCTCTGGTTGCAACCCAGATGCCTTCCTGTGTGAAATATAGTGGCATGAGTTGAAAAAACAACAAAAGCAAACAAGAATGCGCTGGTTTCTGTGTGAACTTAAATAAAAAATGATCAGTAGATAGTTGTTACTTGACATGAGCAGGTCTAGTGAAACAATGAAAATATGTAATGATTATCATATGTGTTGGGTCAGACCTACCTGTGCCAAAGCCCAGCCTGATATCAATGTCCTCCAGTGGAGAACGTGTATCCTCCACAAACTCCAGGGGAGACACCTCGCTCCACATCCTGAAGGCCAGTCTGAAGATGTACCTCTGTTCTTCAACTGACAGCTGACTGCTGTATCCTTCTCCTATCAGCCTCCATTTCAGCACCCTCTTGGAAAAGGCCATGTAACCGCTTTCACTCAAGTCTCTCCTGTGCCTGCTTTTGGACACGAGAGCGGCGAGGTGACGTTTCCTGCGTCGCACTGCTTTGCTCTGACGGGCGTTTGCGACGGTATTCGCCATTCGACCGTCCATGTTGATATTGTGGGAGCCGTTTAGAGAAGTGCTATTTAAAATGCCATCGTATAAGTTAAAGTCGTCTGTGTAATTCATGCCGGTGTCATTGGAAAAGACACTTTCTGTGTCATTAACATTGAATATGTCATCTTCAAAGGGGTTAGCGGTACCAAAAGAAGCAGTGTCGCCGGTTATATTACTTAATGTGTTGTTGCCGTCAGTCGCGTTCAGAGTGTCACCTGCACTGCTTTCGGCATCTAAGGCGCTGCTGTTCTCAGGTGCTACGGGGGCGTCCAGGTCGATCTCCTTGTCAGGGACTCCACACCTCGGTGTGTTCATTGCCACCTTGGTGGCCTCATCAAACACACCTGTGGCAGGCAGACCCGACACCCTCTGGAACTCTTTAAGAGCTGAAACAAACACTTGGCTCTCGGTTAGACCGTCGTGGTCGCCATCCTGTGGAGCATCCCTTGAGTGATGCGAGGTTCCTTCCTGGATCACGTCTTGAAGGTCACCCAGGAAGTCATTGTGAAAAGAGGCGTCGGAATCTTCAAACTGGACCTCCTCCCAGTTCACTGGCGTAATGAATCCATATCTAGAGAGAAATAGCTGGAACAAGACATGGGTTATATGATTACAACAGTCAATCTTAAAATGTCGAATCTAAAAGATGCTGAAGTTTGACAAAGGAGAGAGCATTTGGAAAAAAGTGAAGTCATTTACCTCTGCTGTGTATTTGTTTGTTATAACCTCAGCTTGGTGAGAATTAAGGGTCTGCACATCAGAATGATCCCGGTTATGGAAAAGTTTCTCTGCATCAACTGAGCAAATGCTCGTCCAAAAAAGGAAAATCATCAGCTGGATAGAAGTCAGCATCGTGGCGTTGGTTTACTCAGGTATCTGTATACGAGTAAGTACGAAGCCACAGTGCTTTATAGGCAGATGCTGAGTTTCTCCACACCCCTCTAAAGGTGCGACTCTTTGGAGGTATCCCACTTCCCTCAGCTTTGTGTGAAAAGTAAACCTGTCTTTACTGTCTCCAGTCACTGAATTGTATGGATGTGCGATACACGCTCCACTGGTTTTAAATGGACTGCTGTTGACCTGTGGAAAGAGGTTAAAGCCTTCACTTTCATGTGGACAATAGCAGTTTAGGACAGCCATGACTTCTGCCAACACCTGTTTTGAACCGGACACACGCACACACACACACACACACACACACACACACACACACACATACACACACAATGAATAACCACAAACCAAACCTTCCATCATCACATTGACAAGCGTTTATTTTCAAAAACAAAAGCTAGATACACTTTCTTGAGCACGCCTAACATAAATATTACAATTACATTCACTTACATTCTTGAGGCTCTTCTGGCAGAAAAAGCCAGTTTTTTTTCTCAGTGCAATTTAGCTGATGTACATACAAATCTGGTAAAAGTAAAACAGACAAATGACAATTCATATAAATACCACAGAATATACAAAGAGAGAAGATAAAGTGGATGGATTTAGGAGCTGTGGCTGGTTACTGGAGAGCTTTGGCTATCGCTGCTGCCAGGTGCTCAGCTGTTGGCTTTTCTGCAGTACAGCTGACACACAGGCCCTCTGCCATCATAGCGTCTTGTGTCGTAGGCCCGATGGCTGCAAACTGGAAACAAAGAAGTTTAAGTGACTGTCAGAGGCACCGAATATCTGTTAGGTACTGCAGATTCATGCGTCGTTTTATGTGTGAGGAGGCTTCACCTTTATTTGAGTCAGCTGTTCACCCGACAGCCTCCGTACCACCTCTAAGCAAAACTTCACTCCCGATGGACTGAAGAAAGCGACGCTGGCTGGAGCGCCCTGCAAATGCACAGACGTATAAAGAATCGCTACGTTTAGAAAAGCCTTCGCTCTAAAATGCAGAAGGAGTGGGGCTTCACCTGCTCTGTGAAATAGTTCTTTAGATTTTTCTCCAGGTCTGGATGTTCAGCTGTTTGATAGACAGTCAGCGTCTCCAGGGGCACTCCTGGAAACAAAGAAAGAGATCCCCGCAGTGATAAAGGTAGCACAATTATTATTTTATAATTAGTGTAGCCCCAGTGGGACTTTTATCACCTTGAGTCTAAATCTTGAGATCTTACCATTTCCCCTTAAAGCCGTGGGCAACACTTCTCTTTTGATCGAGCCACAGGGGAAGAAAAGTGGTGGAATATTTGTGTCCTCTCCTGTGAAAATGAAGAGAATTAAGTATAAGGTCATATTAGTTAGCAGAACAATTGCAAAGGTCCCATTAAACTGAACGGTGAAGAATGTGGGAGTATGAAGTCATATCGTACGTTCGAGGATAAGACGTGACAGGACATCTGCTGTCCCCGTGTCCTCGCCCAAAGGGTTCAGACCCAGATTCCGTACTATGCAGGGAAAAAACAACAACAACACGTCACTGAATAATTACACAAATTCAGCTCAACTGCTTCAATTACTAAATACACAAGTAACTGACAACAAAGAGATCAAGTGTCACTAAAGAAAGAAGGCAAAGCACACGTCAGGCAGGTGCTGCAGCTTGCAGCAAACTGTCACTTGTGTACAACCTATTTCCAAATGACTGAGGGCAGTAACATCACCTCACACACCTCTGTCAGCACCAGGTGCCTGCCACACTCTGCTAGAATTAGCATTAACATAGCGAGTATAATTTTCATACGTGACAATAACTCACCTAATGCAGCAGTTGCCTTCCCAACCACATAGATGGACTTGCTGTTCCACTTGTCTTTCACGGAGCTGCTCCATTCTGATATAACAATTAAGGAAAAAGATGACATTTAATCAAGGAAGTGGTTTCAAATGTCAGTGAGCAGTCAAGAAACACAGTACACAGAACTCACATTTAACCAAGCACATGCTTTCAGAGGATTAATCAATGAGGTACAGGGTGCAACAATTATATTCATTTTAAAACGGAATTCCTTTGTATATTCTCACCTTCCCTTCTTTCTTCTGCTTCTAAGCACATCTTCACAGCCTCCACTGCTCTCGGACTGGTAAATATAAGACCTCCATGTTTTTCTGGTTGGAAAAGCTGAAGAAAAAAAACAGGAAGTCATCTTAAAGAACAGACAAATGATACAAAAAGCAATACATATGCACATGAATGATGCAAATACGAATGTAATACTGTAATAATGGAATGTACCTTATCTGACAAGGTGTTTAATGACACAAACTTAAAAGACAGCACAGGAATCAGGGTTGCTTTATGTCCATGTGATGCCAGCTCCTGTGGAAACAAAACAAGAGCTTCCTGACAATAGGATCTGTGAAATGCAAAGCTGACAACTGCAGCAAATACATATCTGAACACAGTACTAACATGTGCTTTTACCTTAATGTAGGGATCAGGTCCAGACTCTCCATCTCTAGGCTCTTTGAGAAGCAGCACATGCATCTTGACTAGGCTTTAAGAAGCTGGATCAATCAAATAAACAAGGAATAAATCGACAGATCAAACCAGGGTGAAATATGAATGCTGCTGTCAAAGCAAGACACTCAAAACTGCAAAAGGACTGAGGACAGTGGGTGTGAAGGCACAGCAAGCTAAGCTACACCCTAAAACTGTCACATGCAACCTGCCGATAACGATACTGTTGAGTCACGATTATTGGGCTGCACACGAGGAGAAAATGAGAAGCAATAATGTCACACTTTCTCTTGGGGTGGGTGTATTACGTATGTTGCATTAGCTATAATGTGGCTGGTGTCTTCTTCTGTTATTGTTTACATTAGCAAGGCTTCCTGAATGACAGTTTAGCTTAGCTAGTAACCGTCCGCCATGCCTTGTGATAATAAGCGGTTAATCTATCTCACTTGTATCGTACAATGATGCGAATTACAACGGATACTGAAAAAAAGACAAGATAGTACACGATATTCATGTACCTTGAGTTGTCGCTACCGCTGAGTGCATAACAACTTTCAGCCATGGTGAAGGAGGGGAGACATTACATTAAATATTTGACTAACTTTTAAAAAGTCATGTAAATTCTGCAAAATTATTATTGATTCCAACGAATATCATATAATTATTAAACCATATTATGAAATTACCTGTTCATTACAGAACCATAGTAGTTTAGGCACATTTTAATTAACTCCTGTCCCCTTTTTCTAAAATGGTTTAGTCCATTTTCGCACAGCGCAACAAGCCAACATTGCGGCTCCGAAGGTTGCTACGGCAAGTGGCAAGTCGTGTACATATTGAGCCGTAATGGCGACTTCAGATTCACAGTTTCCGAACTCCCTGTGAACTGAACTTTACGAGTTGCCCCGCCCACTCAGTTGAAACGCGTGTTGACTGTTTGCAAGCATGGCTTCTTCAGCTAAGAAAAGAGCAGTAGGTTTGGGCAAAAACCCCGAGGAAAGTGAAAACAGCTCCGATGAGAATCCGGAGGGGGATGGTGATTCCGGGGAGGAGGACAGCGAGGCATCCGAGGAGGAGATCAATGAGGTAAAAGAACAAACTATTACATGCATGGCCTTGCTAGTTAGCTAGCTAGCTAGCCAACTCAGCTGTCGGCTAAAGGTAACAGGACGCTACATTAGCATTATATACTGCCAACCAGGACTGAAAAGACAAACTGGAATATCATATTTAAGTAGTAATGTTAACGTTACTTTAAATTAGTATGGGTAACATTTGAAATTATTTTACAGTGCGTGTCAAAAACCTACTAAAAAAAGACTCATTCATACAATAAGTACATCAAACAACTACCCTATTACTATAACAAAAGTACTTTAATAAATACTTTCTCCACATGCAGACAGGTTTCTGTTAACTTCTCCCTGCTTTGTTATTGTTTCGCGTTCAGGAGGTCATGGTTGACTTTGAAGCCCACGCCATCTCAAGCAACGACTTCGATGGCGTCAAGAGACTCTTACATCAGGTTTGAGACCATATTTATGATTTTATTTATTTTTTAAATATAAAAGATCATGGTTATGTGTTTGGTGTAAGCATGGCCTCACTTCTGGTGTGTTTGAATACAGCTCTTCCTGAAGGCTCATGTAAATACTTCAGAGATGACGGACCTCATCATTCAACAGAATCATCTTGGAAGTGTCATCAAGGTGAGTTTAACCTCATCTCGCATGTATCGGGGGACGTTTCTGCTCTTACCATGTGTTCACGTGTCCCTTCTTTTGTTTGCTCCAGCAAGCTGAGGTGCCAGACGACAGCGATGATGACGACCCCGATGAAGTATTTGGCTTCATCACTATGCTCAACCTGACGGAGAGAAAGGTAACACCACTGGCGCACACCAGTCTCACAGACTAGTTGGCTGTTATGGGGGGGGGGACTCTGATGATGTAGAAAATTAACTAATTTGATGTCATTTCACTGTTTGCAGGATGTGCAATGTGTGGAGGAGTTGAAGGAGCTGATCGTGGATCAGTGTGAGAAGAACTCTACCAACAGTGTGACGGAACAGCTGGAGCAGTTCCTCAATGACGCCAGCAAGCCTGTTGGGCTGCTGCTGAGCGAGCGCTTCATCAACGTGCCCCCACAGATCGCCCTCCCACTGCACAAACAGCTCCAGTGAGTTCCACTCTGTCTTGTATGGATACTTGACCTGACGGCACCTCGTAAAAGGGGGGAAAATAAAACTTTTAAGATGGGTTACCTACTTTCTACGAATGCATTTAACTTTGGAATAGCTGAAGGGTGTTTGTGGTTTGGATAGAAAAATATAAATCATCCTTGTTCGGGGTCAAAACTAAATCAATATTGTGTGCAGGATAATAAACCGAATTTCTGTCTGTCCTGCAGGGAAGAAATAGCTGAAGCTCAGAGGACGAATATGCCCAGTGGGAAGTGTCACTATTGTCTGATGATCAGCAAGACCTGCAAAGAGGCAAACAGGAGTATTCCAGCCAGAGGAGGAGCTCCCAAAGAT
This sequence comes from Anarhichas minor, assembly GCF_050575085.1. Classification (NCBI taxonomy): domain Eukaryota; kingdom Metazoa; phylum Chordata; class Actinopteri; order Perciformes; family Anarhichadidae; genus Anarhichas; species Anarhichas minor. The sequence continues at coordinate 15,938,539 of NW_027466463.1, forward strand.
GAATACTTGTTTGTCAATGCAGAGGAGGAATTCTTCTATGAGGTAGGGGTCAAGTAAATGCAAGAAGAGGCTGAGATGTTAACTTAATCTTTGATAAGGAACGCTTTACATTCAGTATTTTGGATAATAACACTTTGATATTTTATTGCTATTTAATGAGCCTCAGGCTGTTTTACCTTCTAATTATTTTTTTTAACGTGTTTCTACTTTCAAAGAAGAGAAGAGAGATGTGAAACATTTGTATTCATGCCTAGATATTAACAGAATTCACCATTGTCTGTATTTTCCTTCCAGCAAGCCATCCTGAAGTTCAACTACTCGGTCCAGGAAGACGCAGACACCTGTCTGAGCGGCCGGTGGTCGTTCGACGATGCGCCCATGAAACCCTTCAGGACCGTGATGCTGATACCAGCAGACAGAATGCCTGCTATTATGACCAAACTCAAAGAATACCTAACTGTGTGAACCGAACCAATAAACTGACAGCTGTGCAAACTGAAGACCTTCAGGCTCATGGGAATGGTTCAATATACTCTTAAGAGACTGTAGAAGAAAATATTTTGGTACCGTCAGCTACAGTAGTGCCAGTATTATACACCTGACCTTTAGTACATGCTGTGCAGTGACGGCTCCTTTTTTTTTTGAAAAGCAATTTTAGAGATGCAGTTTTTACAAATTCCTGGTTCACTTTAATATACCCTGCTCATACTGCAGAAACATACAATTGTATCTTGTGAGTACAGCAAGGTCTTTTTAGGACTCGTTTATAACAAGATTATGAACCAAGACAATTTGATATGAGCTTGGAGTCCAGGCTCAGCAGATGCATACACCACATAATTTGGTAGCAAGCCAATTTTCACACATTTAATCTGGATTTTTTTTTGACAAATGGAACATATAGAATACAAATTTCATTTGTGAAAACTTGTGAATGGAGTTGCACCATTCTGAGGATTTTCGATGTAAACATCTCTGTAGATCTCTTACCATCTATGATTAATAAATGCTTTATATATCTACATGTCTCGACAATCATTTCCTTGCTTTATCTGGCAGCATGTCGACACACGTTTCAGTCTCAAACCAGAACTTTACATACCACATTAACCGGAAGAGACAGGTGTACCGCCAGCTTTGTGTAAGGAACGAGATAAAGTGTTTTCTCTGGCAGCTTGTGCATGCAGTGTGTTGGACCGTCTCTTTGAATCTGAATCCTCCTGGTTACGTGCACAAGAGGTGTGATGGAAGGTTTTTCTCCCTTTAAAGTACAGCAACATCCATCTGCAACCCCTCTGCTGCTCATTAAAATGTAAAGAGCCATTGAGACACTTTCATTCTCAGACAGACGGTGTTGAAGGGGAGAGCAGAGCCAATATTAAAAGGTACAAAACAATCAGGGAAAAGGCATCTCTAACAGTTAATAAAAAAGTGTGATTTTATATTTTGCATCATGCAGTCATCACACGAGTCACCCTTCACGTAACCAGTTTAAGCAATGTAATAACTTAATTTTAAAGCCCCTGGTTTGCATTGCCTTTAAACATTTCACAACATTTGATGAAAAGGTTACAGCTCATTTATGATTTTAGATCATTGAATCACACATCTGTCATAAGACTGTGACACCACTGCACAGCCACTGTCGGCATCGCCGCAGATTGTGGAGGCTTTCTGTTTCCCGTCTTCACATTTCCTGGATCTGTCTGGTTCCAACATGTCCTGCAGGATGTCTTTGCTTTCACTAGGGGGCAGATTGTAGAAGAAGTACAGGGGCGCCATTTGAATGTACCTAAAGTGACAGACAGAAATGACATTATATGGAAAAGATGAAAAACAAGTAAGAATATGGTTAGTACTTATTTTTTATATTTAAAAAAAAAAATGGAGACTTAAAGAGGATTTGAAAAGATTTAAATTAAAATGGCTCAATTTTACTGCAACAACAAAAACAATCAAAACATGTTTGTCACAGTGTGGCGCATAAAAACATAATCCATGAGAATTTAATTCTAATCTGTTCGAAAAGAAGAGAGGGATCGACCTACACTTGAGGGGAAATTTCAGAGACCGTTCTCATGCAGTTGTCTGACAGGGTGTACTCGTGGAAAACAACCCACTCGGGCAGCCCCAGCTTGTGTGACTGAGGCCCGTAGCTGGACAGGAGATGCACCTGAGCCACGTGCTTGTGTGTCAGAATGAAGTAGTTTCCCGATCCGTCCACGTCTCGTGCGATCTACGAATAGGAAACGACTCTGCAAACTTCAGAACAGTTCAATTACTGGTATCTTCCTTCATATTGACATTTAGTTTCCACATACCTGCATGAAGAAACCGGCCAGCAGAGCTCTTTTGATGTTGTGGGTGTTGGTCTTGGTTCCAAAGAAGGGCTCGGAGATGGGAATCTCGATCCTGTTCAGGGTGTCCGTCAACTCTGATCTAATGGCCTCAGCTTTCTTCAGGGCGGAATGATCAAGGAAATAGTCCTGGCACCACTTTTCAGCGGTGAAGTCTGGGGAAAAACGCATCAGTAATAGGGCAACAGTATGGAACTCATGAAACACTTCAGACTGCACCTTGGCCCATGAAGTAAAACTAAAACTGAACAAAAATAACTTCCATCTCTTATTGTAGAACTTGAAGCAGATCAGCATGTTTGATCAAGTTGATGTACTTGTACATGATTCTTGATCTTTTTGGGGTTGTACCCACGTGGTTGAATGCACTCATTATAAGTTGCTTTGGATAAAAGCGTCGGCTAAAATAATGTGATGGAAAAAAACAGATTTAAATGAGGTCCATAAATGTCTAATATGATTAAACTAAGTTTATCGTTGTCTTCATTTTTAATCCCCAACTACAAACAAATGTGACTGGATTGAAATAATAGTGACAGATTGTAAATTATTAACTCAAGGGACAATATTTAATTAAACCCACTATGTCAAGTAAAGTTACCGTTATATGAATATTGCAAAAACATCAAAATGTCCTATTTTACAGTATTGGTTTTTTATTTCCTCTCTTTTTTTGGATTTGATTCCTCTGTTTTTAATTCCTTGTAAAATAAATGTAAAGCACCTTCAAAGTGCCTTGGTGTATGAATTGTCCTGCCTTGATACGATGACACTAGGTTCTACTTTACAAATGTTTAACTTGTTTTGCTTTTTTACTACAGTGAGGAACAGAATGACAAACACTGCAGGTGTTGCGCTATATTGCAGAATGCTTGCAAATGCAGTACTTCAGTGAGAGTGGACTGATTCTGTTCATCGACTGCGTCTTACATTGTTCTCTCTGGCTTTGTTTGAAGGCATTGTAGATGTTGATGAGGGTGAAGTGATCTCCTTCAGGGTGCTGGAACTTCCTGTGACACTGGACTGCTTCGTGGGTCATACCAGCAGGCGGCTCCAGGAAGCAGCTTGACGCTAAAAGACAAGAAATACAACAAGGTCATAAGGATGTCTGGGAGAAACCGCGGCTTCGAAACATCTGCAAATGAGCTACTACAATGATGTCCATCTGGTGAATCTACAAACCAGTGACAAGGATCTTCACTCACTACGAACAAATCTTATTCTGAGTGGAAGTTGGAACACACGGTACCTGAAAGCATCGCTGCGATCGTCAACATCTCGCTCACGCAGTCAAACTCGCAGGAGGCCAGCAGCGCTTTGGCCATCTGAGGGTCCAGAGGGATCTCAGACATTATGATGCCAATCTCAGACAAGTTGCCATCATCATCTAAAGCTGCGAGGTAATCAAGCTCCTCCAACGCCTGCATGAGACCCTCGGGATCTGCAACAAGGAACGAAAAGGCTCGAGTTTTATAAATCAAAGAGAGAATCATTTTTTGATTATCTTTTTGTTTCTTGTTCAGTGTATTGAGGGGGGCATCACTCGTACTTAAAGCTGCTATATGTGGAATTTGGGAGGCTCCCAATGAAAAGCTGGAAAAACACCAATTCATGCCTTCACAATAATTTGATGTTGCTTTAAAATCACATCAAATCACTACACTTGATATGTTAATGTCTATATCTTTAAAGGGAAACTAACTTCCGTGACACATTCTGCAAGAGAACGGCGATATTACAGTACATTTGGCCCGTCCTTTCTCTCTTCATTGTACTCGTCTGGTGCTGCCCTAACGAGACATGTTGCGTAATCGTTAATGAGCTGGCCTCTTTTAGCCTGTTCTGTTCATGTTAGGGGTGGTTAGAGCTCAGACAATAGTTAGTAGCAGGGTCCTGTCAGCTCAGCTAAATCGTGGTTGACTGGGCCCAAACAGCTACACAGAGCAAATTCATTTGTGCTTCCTCTAGCCAAAAAAAAAAAAAAAAAAGAAAACCCTCCCGCATACACCTCTCTGGCTGTGTTTTAGGGTGGAAGAGAGATGTCCTCTGTGGGAACCAGTAACCTCAGAATAAAGATGCTTTTTCAATGATAACCACGTGCAATGTCCACTAGCAGGCTGCGTCACCTGGTCTGTCGATGAAATCACACTGTCCAAGGCCGGCTATCTCCATCCTTTTTAGGAAGAGGACTGTTGGTGTAATGTTGGACTCCAAGATCTGTGGGGAGTTCTCTGCAGGAAGCTGGCCGTCTTCTTGATACAGGCAGAAACATTTACCTTGGAAATAAATTCAGTAAAAGGAAAAATAGCCACTTAATTGTGGTTTTACATTTCACAGTGATTTGATTAACTCCAGCGTTATTATAGTCAACATTCCAGGATGTTTTACCAGGTCCGAGTCTGATTATTTAACAATTCAAGTTGGTTCATATTGTCCAGCTGCAGCAGACTGTCAGACATACCTGTTGGTCCAGACAGCCGCCTGCGTATGTCTGCCTGATATTGACTGATGGGTTGAAGAACCTCCGAGCTAGCTCTTATTCTTGGATTGTACACCTACAAAGATCCAACCACATGCCAATTAATAATCACTATATTACTCATTTAAAGTAGACACCTTTTGTTGGAAAAAAAACAAACAAACAAACCATCTTCTTCTGGACTCCTGTGTCAATGACAAAGTTGACGGACTCTGTGGCCCACCACATATCCTCCCCCTGTGTGGTAGAGAGGAAAACCCTCCTGGACCTCTTGGAGCCGGGTTGCTCAGGCAGTAGCCCTCCCCGGCGGGGGCACAGCACCACAGGAACCATCTGGCCCAGCTCCGCTCCCAGCCTGGTGCCTTCTCTCTGGAGGATGCTGTGGGCACAATGGACCTCCTGCAGAAGAGAATACAAGAAAAGAAAAAAGTGCTCAACCAATCTCAGCTGTGGTCCGATCAAACCACTCTTAAAAAAAATTGCAACAATCTCTTACATCAGCTGAGGCAAAAAACACAACAACATCTCCCTCCTCTTTGGTTCGATGGATCTCCAGCACCAGTCTCAGCGCTGAGAAGAAGTAGTCTTTGTTGCCGCCGTTGCTGTGGACCGCCTCAGCGGGAGACGAGGCCTCCAGCCTGATGAGCGGGACGCTGTCGTAGTAGCTCATCAGCTTGTCGGTCGCGGGTGGGACGGCGAGGACCACCACTCTGAGCTCAGGCCTCTGCAGCAGGATGTCCTTGAGGAGACCCAGCAGTGTGTCCGTGCTGACTGTCCTCTCGTGGGCCTGGTCGATGATGATGACCCCGTAGTGCTCCAGAAAAGGGTCCGACATCATCTCCCTCAGCAGCATATGGTCGGTGCAGTACCTGAGCCATCAGAGGAGTTAATAGCTATTATAAAAGCAAAACTATGAGACCATAAGTAGCAACTTCAGGATATTTCTACGTTTCATCCACAATGCGATTGAGGAGCACCAGAAAGAATAAGGAAAGATTATGAGCGACGGATAGTTTGTGGCTAATAACGTGTCATTGTGCTGCTGGCTGTGAAATAGACAGACCTCAGAACAGTGTCGGAGGAGCAGCAGTTCTCCAGAGGGATGGTGTAGCCCACTTCATGGCCTATGTTGACGTCCATTTCATCAGCTACGCGCAGGGTCAGATCTACAGCTTGCTGTCTGTTGGTCTGCGTGCACACAACCATGCCGTGCTGGTACTGGGTGGAGAGACAGAACTCTGCACACCACTGAGGGATCTGAAAGAGAACACAAATGTTTCACACTTCATTGTTTGTCTTGACAGACTTGACAAACTCTGCACCAAACACATTTTTATTCCCATAGACCCAGGAGAGCATCCTTTCAGGGTTGCATCAACAGCTTTTATATTGCAAAACAAACAGTGACAGCAGATATCCTATGGTATTATCGCTAATAATGCAAAATTGCTTTGGCAGCATGAGGCGGCTCCAGCGGATCAGGGCTTAGCAGCAGGAGGTCCCCTAACACCCCTGCTGGAGCCTTTGTGAAGCATGACCGTCAGGCTGGAGCTTGGACAGCCATGACAGTGACACAACAGCATCTGCTGAGCTGGGCAGCCTGTTCACACGAGCTCACATAATGCCACTCTATCCATACATGTCAAAGAGAGAGGAAAAACAAACCCACCGCCACAGGAATCAAAAGTATGTATAAAGTTGTTACTGTTCAGCAGATAAAGATGGCAACGCTGGGAAGTAAACACCTCAACTTTTAAACAAATTAAGAGGAGCAGACCTCTCATGCAAGTCATACAAATTGAGGCATGCTTTGGTGTTTAGGTCCAAAATGTCCCTGAGCAGCGAAAAAGATGGAGAAGTAAAAGGGAGATCCACTGTTGCTCTATATCTGATTGCATTTGACAATATTGATGAGGGGAAATTAAAACATTTACTTTGCTTTAAAACAAATCCAAGTTCAACGTGAACTTTTCTTTCATTCTCTGTTAAAGAAAGACTCGTGCCATCTTCTTCACCCTTCCTTCTCCCCGAACACAACGTGCATACTATTGACCGTATTGTCTTACCTGTGTACTCCTCCCAGTCTTCGCTGTCCCAGACACAATAACCAGTTGGTTCTTTACCAGAGCATCTTCAAACTCGCCCCTGACCTTCCACACTGACAGAGTCTTCCTCTCTTTCAGCAGTTTGTAGTAACGTGAGGAAAATGGCAATCCATCGAATTGATTTAACTCCAGATCATCTCCAAAGCCAAATGGATCCTCCGCAGGACATTCGATCTCACTTTCAGGGCAAATCTCTGGCTCCGCTGAAATGTTTTCATCAGACATGACACATATATGTGTATTTGTTGTACGACAGTTCATAAATGCGTTTCCTACCACTCCAGCTACGGCTCCATTTAGTGTAAGATCGTAACGATTCAAAAGAATAATCCGTTTCCGTGAAACATTATCCTCTATTCGCATGTGATAAATGACCAGAGTCTTTCTCTCTCTACCCGGCTTCTTAATTTGCTTAAACTATATTTATTAAGCTGTGAAGAGTTTGAAGCTGTTCTGGTAGAGGCTGCCTGGCTCGCAGTGCGCACCCGGCGCGTAATTTCTCCTCAGCGTGGCTACCCACGTGTTTTGTTTTGCACAGGGCTTCACATCCACTCCTGAGCAATATGCCCGCTCCTGATTATCCCAAATCATCACGGGTAAAGTAGCGAGGACTGTGACGCTAATATCAAATCCAAAATATCCTTAAAAATATATTCTCTTTCTATGTTTACAAGAATAACGCAGGTGTTTTATTTTGTTATATGCTTATCAATTAATGCGCCATATTATCTCTTCAACAGACAGTAGTTTGTCCTCCTTATATTTACTACATTCTGCATTCCTATAAATATGACAAGCCTTAAATATGAGATAGTATAGTATAGTACATTTGAAGATAATATGTCATAAGGAAAAAAACACATGATAATGAATAAAACAACTTAGGTAGTGGATTATTCTGATGTTATTGAAATGGGCTTTTATAAAACCGTAAGTGTTGTTGTAATTGATTTTTTTTATTTATTAGATGTGAAACATGTAATGGAAAAACTCATTCAACTCTTCAGTTCACCCATCCACCGGCTGCAGGCTTCAGCGTCTCCACAAGGAGGAGCTGTTCGTTGATTCTCGGTCCAGTTTGACCTAAAATAATGTGTCTTAGACTTAATCATTAAACAAGACTAAATGTCTCAACTCAAGAGTCTGTAAACATGTCTGAGTTACCAAGAATAAACAGGTATGTTAACGATGCACCACACCAAATACTAAGCATTAAAGCATCGTAGGCAACCTAGATGTGTCTATTTCTTATTATTGTTTTTGGCCTTTACGTCCCAGCCTCCTCCCTTTCTTTTGGACAAATAAAATCTGTCTGCAGCTGCAGCCTTGTGACTAGATGATGTTTGCTGATCTTCTCATCAGTGTGTTCTTGTTATTGTGTGCACCTGCTTCGATTTCTCATCAGCAATTTTTTTTCCCCTTATCGTTTAAAAAATAAATAAAAAAACATTCTTTTAATCACACACTTGACTCCATCGGGTCAGCACCAGCAAATGAAATCCTGATGGGCAACAGTGAACAGATAATACCACACCTGCATTGATTGAAGCAGCATTTGTATTCCTCACAAAGACCTCACCAAATTGCTTTTAGACAAAGACTCAGACTGCTGAAATAAGCCCCAGGTGTCGGTGTTAAATGGTTAAAAGCAATTTGAAATCGGAATGTTAAATTACAGTTATTACCGTATTCAGTATTCAATCTCCCGGCTGCAAATTACTCAAGCATAAAAAGAAATGCCAGAGGCTCTTGACAGAAAGGTTACTTTTTGTAGACACAAAAAAATGTGACACATTATGAAATCTAGTATCAGTATGAAGTCTTTGTATTCTTACAAATTAGTGAAGAGTGAAGTTGCCATTGTCTGTGTTAAAAGGGCTTTTAACACAGAAACAATTGTTTCTCTCCTATAATTGATTTTTCATATGGCACAACTCTTGCTGAAAACATGCATAAAAGATCACGAAGAAAAATGTTCTTAAGTGTTTGCAAAACTAAAACTGCATGAGTGTTAAAAAAAACCACGAGCAGACAAAGACACTTTAAGTGTTTTCTTTACATATGATGTATCAAACAATCATTGTATAAAAAAAAGCATTCTCCATGGAAATGTGTTCACCTGTAACACAACATAAATGGAACTTATGGACATAACATACAGTCAGGTGACTGGACTCAAATACTGTCTATTAGTACATGGACACGTAGCATTGAAAAGCAAAGTAAACAAAGCACCGAATGTAAAACTAGTGCATTATTAAAAAGATGACAGTATCAAAAGTAACAAAAGTTCAAAGTCACTTTTTAGCCGACATATTTGTGAAGGAGAGCTGTGCTGAAAGGAAAAGTTGCTCAGTGTGAATGTATATGCAAAAATGTTCAGTTACCACAAATACAATGTATGTAGGATTGTGTATATCGGCTTTAATAAAACCCTCATCCCAATAGCCAAAATGAAAAAGGTAAAAAAAATAGAAAATGAATAACTGCCCACACAGTTTTGGATGACACTTCGGTGGCAGAAAGAGATCTAGAAATGTGTCCTTGTCAAGCGAATCGCTCCTTTTCCCGTCACAGAAAAACATGGCTGAAAATCCACACATGAACGCCTGCAGCCAGACACGGTGCTGTTTACATGCGAGTGCCTCCATGACGCCTGCGTGACCACAGCTTTAAGAAAGTCCTCAGTGAGTCTGTGATGTATTAACACAGAGAGTCCTCGGTGTAAGACAGGCACACAAGGAAAAGCTCAATAACACACACGACCCTTTTAGCGGAGCAATATTTCAGAGACGTTTCGCTCTCTCTGAGGAATGAACGCTTCCTTGATCTCGCCTCATTTTAGATCCATGTTCAGTTCACACCTCAGAACCCAGATCCCTCAACGGAGCCTCTTGGGTCTCGTTAATGAAATGGAAATGGCAAATCAGTGACATTTCCCCAATCGACTCGTTACCTTTCCGAAATATAAATGCAGAGGAAATTTCCGCTGTCTGTGAAAACAACCAGCCCCTCTTCGCCCAATTGCAGAACTGTTGCAGTAACACGACTTTTTTCTTTTTCTGTAGTTGTTTCGAGCCTCATCAGATCGACGCAAAGGTGCTAATGAGAGCATTACCCTTCAAGAAAAACCCCATTGGGTTCCACATGAACTACAAGTGTCTGTTCTCATCTGTCATTGCAAAGCACTCTGCAGCCCTTCCTGTAGTACACAGAACAAAACCATCAAGTAAAGGGTTCCCTTCATTAAAACATATTTCATATGTTCTGCGAACAGAATTTCCCAAATTGGCTTTTTTTTATTTTTTTAAATCTCCCGTCACTGTCCTTGATAAAGACCAGCTGATGAGGCGGGAAAAAATATTGTGAGAACCGACGCAAGCGACAAATAAAAAATTCAAAGTTGCTACCGTGTAGTAAAAGTGTCTGGCACAGTGCACTGCGTGGCAATAAATACAGATTATAAATACTTTACATGTACCTGAGCACAGACTTGAAGCACCATTCAGGGACAGAGCACCAAAGGGACACGACCGATCTCCTCATTCAATACTCAAGAGAAGCCGCCATCTTTTTTAAGGTTTTTAGAGTTTTCATAGTGCAAATTCTTGTAGTGTCTCATCACAACATTGTCCCTTCCGTCCCTTATCTTCTCAGCTGCTGTATTTGACGTTGGCAATTATGCAAGGCTTTGGTAGTGTTGGTGGTTGCTTGGGACTGGGTCTAGAGAGGGGAGGAGAGTGATGCAAATAATCTTTCAGCAAGTGATACCAGCCTCAGTGTTGTTTTTACATGAATATGGTGAAGGTTCTGAACTCACCTGTTGGGGTGTGGGAATGGGCGCACAGGTCTGGGCACACCAGGTGTGGGTGCAGGGCCGCAAACAGAAGAGGGCCCTTGGATTACAGAGGAACTTCGAACCAGACGAGTGCTCCTCGGGTCGGCAGGAAGGGGCTTCTGAGGAGGACTGGGCTTCTCCAACTCCTGGTAAAAAACAAGAAACATAGATATAATAACTGAGAATCTCCACCAGGTGGCACTCACAGCTCGGGCCTGCCTGTCACGTCCTCCTCCTCTTCCTCTTCCGTCCTCCGCACCAGGGCAGCCCTGCCCACGTAACTTGCCATGAGAGGAAGAGTCATGTGGTTTGAATCATCTGACTGAGATCATGATAAAGGCCTGCTACCTAGCCCCCATCTGGTCTCCATTCACGTCCTCTTCTTCTTGGTTGCAGAGAAACCTCCTCAAACATCGCAGAGTAAAGGAGCCAAACAAGCATGGAAGCAGATTCAAACCATCATTCACGAACACAGAAAAGCTCTATGCTGTCAGTGAAGCCTCTAATGCATGATTTGTCTCTCCTTTTGCATCCTTGAGGTCAAGTATCATGACAATCTGAAGTATTAAAGCACTGCTACTAATTCATCTCATTGACAGACAGAGTAAAGAGAGATGCAGACAAATGAAAAGAGCGCGCCTGATTAGGTGATTAGGCACAAAATGATACTTAGAATAACTAAACTCTCCCAGCGGACAATGCGTCCGCGCCCCCAGCAGAGAGCTCTCTCTCTCTGGGATGAAAAGGGAAGACTCTGTCAACGCCTCGGAGCTGCCAAACAGCTGCTAAAGATACTGTCGACGAATTCTGCTGCCAACAGGCGTCACTTTCAGTTTCACACTTTGACATTAAATAGGAGCAGCTGAGTGGGAAAATCTACTTCCTGAAGTCGAGACGGTGCCAGGAGCTGCTGCACTACACCTGTATAACAGGCGTGTGACAGGCAAGAACCTTAGTAAAGCTAAACGGAGCTCCGTTTCTATTCTAAAGCTAAGCACATGCTTATTTTAGAAGAAGTGTTACCGTGACTATTAATGCTCACTGTCGCTGATAAATAGTGTAAAAAATAGGTAAGTACAGCAATAGAACATTATGAAAACACATCAGTAGAACTTGAAGGAGTAAATATATCCATCATGGACATATCTGTGCGAGTGAAAGGTGTATATCGTGTGTATATTATCTTGTGACATTTCATTTGTGTCTTGTTTTTATCTTTCATTTTCAATCACCGTTTTTGTCCTTTGTTTTTTTTACTCTGAATTTCCCCGGTGTGGGATCAATAAAATTCTTATCTCATCTTAATTGAGTCGGGCTCTTTATGAAATGTTGATTTATCCCATCATATGATGTCGCAACATGTAGTCCCTCCTGAACAGTGTTGTGTTTTGAAGCCAGACCTCCTCTGTGACCCCTTCCATTAATCTGGACAAGACTGGAATGTCATTATCTGTTTAGCACACCTCTAATTAGCTTTGACCTCAGCTCCCCTGTGGCGTCCTTTTCACTGCTGTCCTTTGAAGGCTGGAACTCGTTGCTGATTTTTCATCCGCATCTCGTCCTTGTTTTGTTTTTTCCAACTAACTTATTTTCTCTTTCTTTACGGGCTGCAGCTAACTTGTAATTGGTGATACTTTCCCCCTTTTTCATATGTTTGATTTATCAACAAAAATGTCTGGAAATTAAAAAGACTGCACAATTGTTCCACAGGCCAAGGTGACACTTTCAGATTGCTCACTTTTTCCAACCAATACTCTAAAACCAAACGGTATTCAATTTGCATTAATATAAAACAGACAAATTCAACAGATTTGAGAGGCTGGAACCAGCGAATGCTCGCAGTTTCTGCCTGAAATATGACTTTAAAAATGTATTGATTATATTTGATTAATCGACTCGTTCCCTCAAGCCTCCCTTTGTCCCTTGATCACTTTGTCTTTCTGTCTTTTGGATCCTCTCTCTCTCTCTCTCTCTCTCTCTGGGTCTCTCTGCCTCACTTGCCCACAGGGTACAAGTCAAACCGGATTAAAGCAAATAAAAGTCTTAGAGAATCACTGAGTGAGAGGGATTTAATACCAGGAACTTCTGCCTTTCTCTTCCTCTCAACTTTGACAGTCTGCAGTGCCATAACTAAACTCCATGGAATATCGGTGGCAGCAAATTTAATATCACCCTGTGATATTTGGACATACTTGCTCACTCCAGTTGCTGTTTCATCTTCTCTGCCTCCCCCCCCCCCCCCCCCCCCCCCCCCCCCTCTGCATGGCTGGCTCCATTTTCATTATTCATACGGTGGTTTGTATTGTAGATGTGAAGTCTCGCTTCGATGACGCCAGCTCCCCGGGTAAGCTCATTATTTTATGAGACAGTACATTACTGTCAACATGCATATATGCTTTTATAGGACACGAAAGAACCCTGAAAATGGCTGACATCATGACACTGTAGGTGCAGCGAACAACATCATTCCCCTGGTTATGTATTATGGGCTGTAGTAGTGAGTAAAAGCTCACAGGACCAAGCAGAGTTTTCAGTGAGTAACATCATAAAATCAAATGTTTCCAAGTGAGGGAACAAGTCACTCACCATGACCATCCTGCAGGATTTATGGCGGGACGCACTTCGAAAGGACGCCCCCCGGGGTGCGACATGGATGTGAGGCGGAGGCAACGGGGGTCTCGCCAGCCCGGGGCCAGGGGAGAGGGACAGGGTGAGAGACAGAGGAACAGGGTGGCTGAGGTGAACCGGGGGGCACTGGGGCAGTCTGTGCAGGCTGTGGGAGGGGTAGGGGGCCGGTGGGAGCACCGCCTCTGGCCCCCGGTGGTGAGGCTGCAGAGAGATGAAACGCAGAACCAGAAGAGTCAAGAGTATGCTTCGTCTAAAAGCAGAAAGAAGAGCCAGAGGAGAAACCGTCTGCTTCCGATCAGAAACAGTCATGTTCACCTCCTCCTCTTCCTCTGCCGTTCTTCCTGATGCTGTCAAAGATAAAGTGTAAATCAAACGCTCACACCTGCCGGCTCACTATTCCCCAACTCCCCTTCAGCTTACCTATAAAAGGGGGAAGACCGATACTGTGCCACAAGCACCCGCTTGGCCTCATTCAAAGGTGGACCCAGCTAAAGTGCCCACACACACACTCCCGCTAAGAACAGCAAAAACACGAGTCTTCCTAGTATTTAGACCTGGCCAGATGTGCGAAAAACTCAAAAACACACAATGTAACGCATGCAAAAGTGCGCACACATGCGGCAGTTTAACACAGCTCCCGACAACTGGAAAATGACCTCACTTGCACTGTGCTTACATCAAACAGCCTTACATCCTTTCTCCTCTTACCGTTGATCTTTTATGAAAACCACATGCTTCTAACAGAAAACACCAATCTCATGGTAATGCACAGCATATTGCCTCACATGTGGGGCAACCCGTAGCACAAATGTCAATTCTGACACGGCTCCTCTTATTTCAGTTCCCTTAGCTCAATCGACCACAGGTCTCTTCCCATTACAGAGAGCATGTCAGGGCAGTAATGGAGTAGTTTAAGGCATTCTGTGCTGTAGACACACAGGTCATTACAGCAAAAAAATAAATAAATCCTGCTCTGTCTTGCATGTATCAGCAACAGGATGACTTTATATCTTGAGTAAGCCGCCGCATCAACATTCTTCACGTGAGAAACGGGCAGATAAATCAATTTCTCTCTTAACAGGCAGCTGTTAATGACAAGAAATGCATTGTGAACACACTGCTCACCACTGGCTCCATTATCGCTACCTCCTCCACACGTCCACGTGGAGTGGGATCATTTAATTGGATTTGAATGAGCTGCCATTTGTGCGAAAACCCCACGTCAATCCTGTTGAGAATTATTCCTGCTAACGAAACAGCTGCGGCATTCCAGGGAGAATACTCTACACAGCGTGGGTCGTCTGCTGGTGATCCCCCCCCCCCCCCCCCCCCCCCATGTGTTAGGAATCAGACATTGTACAAAAATCCATCTGCAGGAGAGATGTCTATCTGTGCGTTCGTAACGGGCCAGCAACGACGTGTGATCTATAGTGACCTTGAAGATGGCGGCGCTGTGTGGCGGAGGCGGGGCCGGTCGCGATGGAGACGGCGTGCTCAATGACGGGGGCTGGTTCGGAGCCGGCGGTCCGCTGATTGCAGCACTTACTGATCTGTAATTTAAAGAGGAAATTATCCGTAATTACAAACTTTATTATATTGATCGTACGTTACAATGGTAATATATTTCAAATTATGAAATCAAAAATAATTATACACAGCAATTGTAAAAATTGTTCCCACTCAGCAGAATCTATTACTGATATTTTCTGTTTGACAAATGCTCCTACATTAAACAGAAATTAAATGTTGCAATTATGATTACGAATGATGAAAAAGCACCTGAGCTTCTCAATTGGGTTCTTTTTACTGGTGAAGAGCAGGCCCAGTAGAGCTTTCCTCTTGATGCAGACGATCAGACCAGCTCCCAGCACAGTGAGGAGGGCCACCAGGATGCCCACTGTCAGATTCCGACTGTCTGCTCAGAAACACGCATGGAAATAACAGGTGGTCTCAGAGACAAAAGTCTTCCAGCACTACACGCGACAGCCAGACTGAAAACATTGAGTTGTACTGGTGTTGGCGATAGTTGACTCACTTGCTAATCTGACGGGGCCACTGTCCACACTCCCTCCAAGACCTGCCTTGTCGCAGAAGGGAGGGGCCCAGTGAGCCTCGCAGTGACAGTTCTTGTTGTTGTTGCACACCTGCAGCATATTAAAAGGACAATTAACTGTTAGATGAGGCAGAAATTCAGTTATATTCAGTCTTTTTTATGCTACATTTGACTATTTGCCTACACTCCTTTGATATTTAAATATGCAGCAGTGCCTTTTGCTTAAATTGTTAAATGACTAATCAATTAACAAAACTATTGTTTATTAATTGAGTCAACAAAGACGCATGATGCAGATGCGATATGTGCTGCATGGAGTAAGGCAGAGTCAACCACCAGCCAGAACTACGAGGCTCCACATGGCAAAGATTCAAAACCAGAGCAGACATTTTGCCTCATTCCACATTTTTTTTAATCTCTCTCTCTCTCTCTCTCTCTCTCTCTCTCTCTCTCTCTCTCTCTCGTCTTCCTCCCCTGCAGAGTGGAGGAATGGTACCGTCTAAGAGGATTCCCCAGCTTGGTAATATAGAGCAGGTGAGGGCAACATCTTGATCTAATCTGTACATGCGGGAGGTGTCCTGTCTCCTTGAGGAGCAACATCCTTTTATTTCTGCGAGTAAAACAATCTCTAGAGCATCATAGAAATGTCTTAATTGGAACTAGACAAACAAATATGACTTCTGGAGAGGTTTCATTTTAGGAGAGAGTAAAAACTGCTTCCTCTGTAGCTTTGATGAAACGTTACCAGTCACTGTGAGAGCCTTTGGGACCTACCAGTGAATTTAAGGGTGATGTCCCACAGCCACATATTTCATCTCAAACAGGATCACCCATTGACATTTAATGTGCTGCATTTTTAGAAAGAGCCGATATCCATGCTCCCAGCTCAAAGTCAAACTGCGTGTCATTGCACCCAGCGTCAGGCCAAATAAAGCCTGGCCTTCAGATTTCAACACAGTTTTTGGGACAAGGACGACTGCCTGAGAGTACGATGAATGCCATTTAAAGCTGAGCATAAATGAAGCCATTACATCTAATTGATTGAGCATCCAGAATGATTGATTGCAAGGCATCGTAATGGCTCCCTACCCACCGTATATATTGTTTTTTTAATTTTTATTTTTATTTACACATATCACCGCCAAAATGAGCTTCTGTGTGAAGGAGGAACAGGATATTAAGAAAACAACTGGGACTGGTTTGAGATAGACAGCGATCTCTGAAATAGGATGAAAGGTGCCGTACTCACCCCTCGACTGCTGCACTTGGCAGAGCACGCATGCACGCCGAAGACACTGACGTTCTGGCACTGACGATTCAGACACATCTGAAGCAGACACAGATATTAAATATTGACAATATGAGCTCAAAAGAGCAGATTCAGTGGTACTCTAAACCTTTAATCTTTTAAGGAGAAAAGATCCAGCTTTTGGGTTCTTTTAAATTTGCTATACTGACAAAGAGCATGGCATGAAATATAACTCAGTAAACAGTGGGATTTTTTACAAGAATACGTCAAGGCGATGTGGACTTTGGGCTCCTTAAAGGCACCACGTCCAAATATATATCCCGGCTGAATGTGAAGATGAACTTGGCAGCACTGGGCACAGAGAGTAATGACAGAACCCTTGACGGATGAGGGCAGAGGCTGGATCCTCTTTCAGGGTGGCGGCTCATAGAGAAGTCATTTAGACTAAATGGAGCCACGGTATCATTGAGGTGACCAATGTCTGAATTAATGAGGATTTAAAGATGCCAAACAGACTGAATAATGGTGAAGTCGATTCAGTCTCTGAGGCTGAGCGAGTCTGAAATGACAAGACGACACACCCTGAAGAACCTCTTAGAAAGTCTTAGTCATGGCCTGTCACTCCACATCGCTTCTTCCACTCTTATTTCCCAGCATACGGGCGACATCTCTATATATTTTCAGAGAGTCTTAGAGATCGCTGCCATTGTTATTTATCAGTGGTGGTAAAGGTATTCGAATGCTTCACTTAAGGGAAATAAAATCAAGTCTGTCTTGTTTTTTTTATGCCTCTTTCTTTGTTTTATTTATTTATTGAGTTTCTCTGTAGTAAAATGTGCTTTGTAAATAAAGGAATGTGAACAAGTACCTTTATATTGTACGCGAGCTAATGTGCTCTGTACTGCTTTCCACCAGTGCTAATGAACCGGTTGGTACAATGGATTGATTAGTGTGTCTCTACAGGCTGTATTTCAGCATCACAGGCCTCAGCTCTCACCAGTCCATCTCCACACTTGGTCCCCGTCAGGACCAGGCCGGGGTCGGGCATGTCGTCGCCCAGGTAGACATGTGTGCCTCGGCACAGAATCCTTCCCCCTTCCTGCATGGGGATGTTTGTCTCTATGGAAACAGCGTTGGTACCAATTACTGGGCGGCTAGCTCCTCCTTGACACTGGATTTTGCCACATTTAGCATCTCTGTAAACAGAACGAACAACAGGGAGAATCAAAATGTGATAATTGAATAACATGTCACTGTTTTCCCAAATGTGTGCCTATGCAATTATTTCCTATTTCTATTTATTTCTCTCACTCTTGCTGTCCAATTAAAGAGAAAGTGCAGAAGAGGCAGCTTGTTTGTGCCGTTTTTATTCCACAACCTGAACGATTTGACCCGCATTTCACCAGGTGACTCTGTAACCTTCAATTAGGGCTGCAACTAATGAGTATTTCCATCGTTTGACATGTTTTTATTATTATTATTAAACGTCTTTAAAATATCAGGAAAATTACGAGGACAGCACATCCCAAGTTTCAAGAGACCGATGTAACATCTTCAAATCACTTCTTCTATCCGATAAACAGTCAAATACCCAAACAATGCAATTTATATTGATATAAAACAGGGGAAACCAGTTTGGCATTTTTGCTTCTTTATTGTTTATATTAGTTTTTTTTTAAGTTTCAGCAGCTTGTACAATCATATTGATAACTGTTTTTTTCTTCTTATTTTTCCAGCTGTGTCTATATGGTTTTAGGTAATTTAACTAAATAAATAAATGTATAAAATCACTTCAGCTTTAAGTATTAATTGGAGTGAGAGTACAACAGAGTTTTAAATAAAAAAAAGGATGATAATACATTTGCATTTTTGCTTTTGAAACAATTAATTGATGAATCAACTGATAAAAAAAAAAAAAATTTGGGCCTTTTTGCCTTTATTTGACGTTGTTTATTTGACGAGAGAGGCGTATGACATACAACAAAGGCCCCGAGACCATAATCAAACTCGAGACGTTGGAGTTATGTAGCATCCGCTGTCACTACTTGGCAACTAAGGCGCTCCTGTATCAACTGATTATACAGTAATCAACTGTTCACAGTATAAGCCCCACTGCATTCCACAACAGACATACGATTAAATGCATTCATTGGATTCTATGGTAATGCAGAGCTTACCGTGCTTCACATTTGGCAAAGGAGCCTTTGGAGTCCTTGCCACAGTTGCCATAGGGGTCTCCTGCTGAGTTGACCCTTTGAAAGCAGATGCCCGGAGCTGGCTTTGCTCCTGCAAAACACAATGAAACGCATTAAAAAGCTGGCGACAGTCACTGAACCATTCAGTGTGCGCCCGCGAGGTGGCCTTCCACATACCTTGTCCCCACAGGGTGATGCATTGCTGCTCGTGAGTCTGGCAGATGCCGTTATAACAGTAGCCGTCCACGTTGTGGCAGGCGTGGCCGTCATGCAGGTAGACGTTGGAGGGGCAGGTAGGGCTGGTGCCGGTGCAGAACTCAGGCAGATCACAAGAGTTGCTGGATTCACGGCACGGAGTGCCTGCTGGCTTCAGCTACACTCAAATGTTGACAGCAAGCAACAGTCATGAGGACAAACACCCAGAGGGAAGCTTCGACAAATATTTGGTGAGCTTTGTGTCAGGATGGTTTAAAAAAAAAAAAAATGATATCATGGCTGGCTGATCAGAACACATCATACCTGACAGTCCTGGCAGCATTGTCCGTGTGCACAAACAGCATCCCCCTTCAGAGTGCAGGTAGAAGCGTTGCAGCAGGGATTCATACATTCCTTCAGATGGAGAATAATGGAAAAAGAAGGCAAGCGCAGAAACGGGATGTAAGTCAGGGCGCCCAAAAGCAAAGAATAATTTACTCAGCACAAATAGATCATATTTCACCTCCAGAGCACATGCTCAGGTTTTGTTATCAGAGAGGATGCAGCCCTAGCAGGGCTGTATTCAGCAACAACTAAGAAACCTGGCAGAGGAAAAGAAACAGCAGTTTCTCGTTCTCTAAAAACTATGTTTCCATCTGAGAGGACTTACAAACTCATTTAGACCCCTGGAACCACAAGCTGGATGGTGAGGTAAATACAACAATTAATAGAAGACAATAAAAAAATCCAACAAACAAGCAAAATGTTCTACATCTGCTTCCGAACTTCACCAGCAGGATATTGTTACTACCCTGCGGAGTTACCCAGGCCGGAGTTAGCAGCCAGGAATTAAACCCGTACATGCTACTCTGTTATAACAAAAGGCTCACTCAACCTATTTTCTGGAATTTTCTAGAATCAAGTGTCCTTTTTCTCAATACTAGTGTAGCGGTCTGCCAAAGAGAGAACAGATTGATCCTGATACAGATTGAAGCCAGCGTTCAACCGCGGCTACGCACAATAGATGCGTCCGCTGCGCGTATGACATGTGCATGTATGATCTCCCACAGAGGCAGGCTGACTGGACGGTCTCCCTCTTGCCATTAAGCATCGGTCTGAACACACTGTTCAGACGAGTGCAGCTAGAGTCAGAAGGAAGTAGACGGTAGGAGCTGGCAGGGGTCACAGCTGACATGACGGGCCTCCCAGAACTCTTTTCAGCCTGAGATCCATTAAGGGCCTTTCCCATGGTCCCCGGGGCCAAAGGAGGCGGAGGAGTCATGCTGAAAAGAAGTAGCCTGTGATTGTGGGGAATAGGACCCGGGCTTTTTAATGAGGCTTTTTAATGGTGGAAAGGGGTGCTGTCTCAGAACTCTGATCTGGCCTGGTTTGGCATGACGTCGCTCAAGTCGGCGGAGAGCTTTATTATCGCTGCTGGCTCAGGCCTGCGAGGCTTATGACAGTTCTTTGTTTTGAAGGACAAGGCCACTTTCAGCCTGATCCCTGGCTGAAGCCTGAACAGCTCACAAAAAGACTCGCTGGGCATAAAGGTGTAAACATATCGCGAGAGACAACGAGGCATTCTCTCACGTCGGCTATTATATCATTTAAAATATTGTTACAAATCATTATAGATGTCTCCTTCATATTTCATAATTCCGTTATTGTCAGTCTGCTTCTGCAGATTGCCAGCTGCATCACGATGAACTGTTTTATCATCCCACAGTCGCAGCAGTTAGCAACGTGTGCCACCATTACGTATGTGCATGCCAATGCAGAGTCATTTGAATAATTCACCGGCTGACAGGGTGAGCCGCCAGCGATGTTTCCTCTCAGTGAATTGTGCCGCGATCAGACAAGCCTCTTCCCAAACACTTCTTCAGTGCAGAGGATGAATAAATTCACACTCATATCTCTAAGCTCATTTTCTGACGACTGTGCTTGAATTACGAGAGCTCTGCGTCGATATTTGTTTTTACTTTGGGGAATGTTGGTTTGTGCCATGCTTCTGTCAGGAAAGCTACAGAAACCCCCACTAGTGCATCTGCTTAATTCGTCTTTCAAAAGTGGGAAACCTAATTAAGAATGATCCATGGGTGGCAGTTAGGAAAGAGATTTTGATTTCGACAGAAGGGGCATAAAAGGAGAATGCTAAAGGAATTGTAGGAGGTCTATATGGCACTCTTACCTCAAGCTCTCCACAGTCACACTCCTCTCCCTCCTCCACGTAGCCGTTGCCACATTTTTGCCCACCGTAGAGCACCTTGACCTCAGGCATGTTGAACAGACACATCCCGACGCCTTTTTCGAAACTGGCCGTAAGGTCCTTCTTGCTGCAGCTGCTGAACACTGTGGGGAACGGATACCTGGGAGGGAAAGAAAGGTTTTGTGAGTGACACAAATAGAGAGAGAGAGAGGAGGAAGATGATTGAGATCCCCCACAAGGGTCTTCGTCAGTCTGAGGTAATCAGCGCTAATTGCTGCTAATCACAAAATCAATTAACCGCTGGAGCTCGGCAACCTCCCCGAAGGTCTATTAGCATGCGAACAGCACAGAGCCCCGGTGACGGCTCCCTCCATGGAGAGAGGCAGATCTGATAAAGCATGGTTTATGAGACGTGGGATCATAAAAACTCAAACCAAAAAGTGCTTCCTTCGCAAGACTTGCAACACCAATAAATTTGGGAGAAACGGGGATGGTGTGTTTTTAATATTGTTTTTGGAGTGGACAGAAAGGGTGGTCCTCTCTGTGGGGAAAGCTCACAGCCCAGAGCTCTGTCTGCCAAAAGCCTCATGTGGCTTTATTTCTCTGATAATATAGTGCCTTAGATAACTGTGTGTGTGTGTGAAGTGTGCATTAATATGTGCAGAGTGTATCCTGTCCTGTGTTTCTTGATAAAAAAGGTTTTTACTACCTCCAGCTACACCATTAAAGTCAGACCAACAAGGTCAGAATGGGTGGATCTGTATGTAATATGCTCACTTATATCTGTGTGTGTCTTTGTGCACACAGATGAGTGCACGTATGAGACAATATGTGGGAGATCAACTTAGATGCCAAAATGTTTCTTTCAACAGGCACAACACACTCAACAGCTGGAAGTCAGGAGACGTAGCCGCAGTCAAACCGCATGTTTGCCCGTAAAACTTTGTACTTTTTTAAAATACAAAATGTGCCCATTTCAGAGGCGTTTGAATGTCTGAGCAGCAAGGAAAGTTCAGATAAGCAAACTGCCTACAGAGTGAATCAATCACATGCCACATATTCAGTGTATCATGTATTTTTAGATAATGACAGCAAAGGGAATGATCTAGTTATACACAGCCTGACCTGCTATGGCATCAAGAGAGTCACAAAACTATCCCTGGCAGCGCAAAGGATGCATGCTCATTGACGTGTTTCTCTGAGTGATACGTGAGTTTAAATGTGCTGGAGTTGTCAAGCTATAAGGCGTGGGGGTCAGAACCATTGGCTGACACTGAAGCTGTAAAATAGCCATTCACACTCTGGAGCTCTTCATCTCAGACAAGGAGGCATTTATATGCAGCTCAATGTTGAAAGGTCTTTCAAACTGTTTTTCTCTGATTGGGTTTCTCATCTAATACGCCTCCAAAGTATGTCATGACACTCTGTGAATGTTTTGACATGACCTCATTCTCTGCTTGCCTTTGATTTCTATCATGTGTGGAGGCGGCTTACATCAGCTCCTGCTGCTGACCCCCTCCCCAAACACACGACTCGCTGCTCTCTAACGTCAATACTATCCAGAGGTTGTGTTCGGTGAAAGTGGGGTACCTCGCAGCGGATCTCTGCACTTCTCCGGATAAAAAGCAAAAGATCAGAGTGGATTTGTAATGACATGAAATGGCAAAAGGAAAGAGCAATAAGGAAAGCTGTAATAACAGCCATTACTGCGCCCTCTTTTCCCCTTCCTCCCCGCTGAGCCCCTCAGGGAATCTTGCTATGATGAACAGCTGTCAAGGCTGCTGTTCAACAGGCAGACCACTTCCTTAGCAACTGCTGTTGTTGATTTCCTCTTTGCCCCCAAAGCCCCAGCCAAATTTGCTTGTTCAAGTTGCACCCCTTGTTTTGCTGCATTCATTCAATTTCCATGAACTCAGCCCTGTTCTTCGGTTACCAGCCAATGCAATCCATGACAAACACTAACGTCCCTGAGATATGTGAGCGGCCGAGGATCCAGCTGTTCTTTATGAGAGCCAACACAGAAATAATTGGTCTACCCTGCAATGGTGTGGGGGTGGGAGGAGGAGTAATGGCTGTAAGAAAAAAAAGGCAGGGGTACCGATGAATTACAGTGGATGGCATTTAGCAGCTGCGGGCCCCAGGGCAAGTAAAGCGGTGCCACGGTGGGCACATCTGGGGCTCATGGCGAACTAAAGACACTCTAGACAGCCACTCATCCCATGGGTGTCTGGGCCACCGCCTCAAAAGAAAAGACCGGGCTTGTTCTCATCCTGTTCTGGCTTCACAAAGGATGAGTCGTGCTCACCTCTGCCTGGTCTCTATGACTGCTCTTTGTTCTGTCTCATACTGCTGCATTGTTTTCCATCTGGTCCTGCTGCAGTTCCATTATGGATATCAATTCGTCTCTATTCTCTGTGTTCTTTTGTTCATCTCTAACCTACAGTTTGTTTCTTAAGCTTCAGAGGTACTGCAGTTGATGGTTGATAAGAGTGTACAAAGGAATTACCGTAACTGCGGTGCAGCAATGGCCAGACAAAGCTTTAATGGATCTGTGGGAGGTCTGGTGATAAGGAATCATTCCCAGATCTATTACAGGCCTCTATGATCTGCCACACACTGTGATAATGCTCCAGTGATGAAGGCTTTCAGACATTTTCTCATTCCTCTGCTTTGACAGGGGGGTAGATGAACTGTGACAGGTAACCCAAATATTTGTGGAGAGTAAGAGAATAAGTCATCAGTAGAGACATACAAAAAGGACTAAAGGGATTCTGACGTTCACAACCTGTTTCTTTTCTCATGTCTCTACTTTGCATTGACCTGCTGTTTGTCTGACTTAACTTGTCAAATCGAAAAATTGCTTTATGTATTCAAAATGAATTGGCCTGAGATCCGGAAAAGCAGCAACTTTTGTGGCATTTAAAACGTTCTGCATTGTTTGATGACTCTCGAGTACAATTATGTAGTTAATTAACAGTTTTCATTGTTGAGCAAAAACACCTTGATTCTTATTTACAGGTGAATATACACTACAGAAAACATCCTTATTGATATTATTTTCCATTCCTGCCAAAAGATCCCCATAAATGCCACAAACAGACTATGGTCATAAATCCAAACCTTTTTCACTAGCGATTTCTTAAGACACATTATTAGACAGAGCACTTTAACCCAAATTTAGCCGGGCAGGTCTCTCTCCTCCTTGCCGGTCTGTCCTTGTGGTTCAGATCACACAGAACGCAGGGTAAACCCATCCAGCACACCCTCCACAGCCAGCTTATGTCACATCTATTTAGCCGTAAAACACTGATGAGGCTATGAATCAGAGCTGCTGGCCTTTCCAATGACACATCTGCCAAAACATTCTCCGCCGTCCTTGAGAGCATTTTTAGTGAAAAAATGCAAAATCTGCAAATACTGATTGTGACACTATATCTGCATTCTGCTGTCACAGTTTTATTACATTTAGGAAGACCTCGATCTTCCGGCACGCAAGTTAATTCAAACCTGACTGTGACAACTGTAACGATGACAAATATTTCATACTTGCTTAAGTTATTCAAAACCACAGTCACTACACTTGTATTATTCATTTTATGGCTTTCCGTGAGCATGTAGAGCCTAAGCTCTGGGTGATGACATCAGGTGATATGATCTGTTGTGGCCTTTGGTGCCTGGCAGTCTGGTCTACGTTGTAGGTACTGAAGAGCATTTTCACATTGATTTCCCTATGGACCCAATTAAACAAGGCATACTAGAGAGTTCCTGTTTTTCAGTGAGGCACGGGTCACATTTCCATGGCATCCCGTGGACTTTGACTCACTTTCTGTGATTCCTGATTATTTTATGACGAGGGAAATATATCAATCTCGCTCCCAGCAGTCATCATCTTACTCAGGGCTTGACCCACGTGTGAACGAACCCTGTCTTAATAATGTATCTTGTAGTCTTTCTGTCCATCAACATCTGAGTTTGTGTGACTGACTTAGATGGCAAGTGACCACACGTTTATTTTCATAGGAACATATATATCATGGCACTTTATAATGAAACAAAGCAAATAATCAAACCATGCTGCGTAAATGCTGCAACATTTTCACGACTTTTTCTCTAAATTGAAGAAATAGTTCAACCAGACAAATAAATAGTTTACTCACATCTGGAAACCAGCTCCATAAAACAATTTGGATGTTCTTTTCCAAAACCCTTTTGTGCAAATTTATTTTTAGCCAAATTGTGCTTCAGTCAGAATGTAATTAGCACCCTGACTGCAAGAAAATTCATGTGAATGTGTCTCCGCCCAGACCTCAAAACAGTCACCAATCTTGTTTCCTGGCAATGGTGGTAACAAGCCACACTTGGTTGATGAAAGAACTAAGCAAGATACCAACCAAGAGAGGTGGATGAAGCACAGCACCCTGTTGAGTTCCTATTTTAATCTGATAATGATGCAAAATGTATATGTTTGTGCACATATGTCCCTCTGTCCATAGAATACCCAGCAGAAGATCAGTTGGTGTGTTTGTGTTCCTGTGTGTTATAATCTCAAAGGATGGAGACACCAGCCTGTTCTCATTTAAAGCTAATGGGGGGGGGGGGGACGCGACAACTGACCGCGACCAATGTGAGCGACAATGAAGACATTCCTCTATTTGATTCAAATGAAAGCTCAATCAAAGCAGCAAAAACAAAACTTTAGCTACTCCACACTGAACGAGTGCTGTCAAGTTTCGCTCGTACTTTCAGTTATTGAATGCAAGGGGCTGGTAATCAGCGGGGCTTTTGTACCAACTCATTGTGAAGACGCATTCAGCATGATCACATTGTTGCTTTGAAAGAAGCTGGTCGCCTGCCAAGAAAAACACGACAGTCAATGCTATAAACAAATAACTGTAGCTGGATGGACAACATTCAAATGATTGCAGCAGATTCCATGTGTGTGGCCACACGGCATTTTAAAGCATGGAGCTACGAGGGGCTTGAGCCGGACTCATGGGAGATGTCGTACCGCCTCAGGCAGAGCGTATATGGTGCTGACCTAGAATTAACCGAGGAAGCAGAATGAGGCAATACAGAGTTCTTGAACATCCTTATTCAAATGTAGTGCTTCCTTAATCCTGGATTAAACAGCAGAGTAGCAATATGGAGCAATAAGGAGGGTTACAGGGGATTATTTTGAAACCAAGATCATTTCGTTCTTTTGTCAGATGGAATGAAAAAAAAAAAAAAGCATCGGCTCTGTGGATAGCAGAACAGAAAACTAAATATTCACGTCTTATGTATTTCTTACTATTTTATATTTGGTTCAAACTAGATTCTTCCACATTTGGAGAAGTTCGTCACTGCTACGTATGACTTCAGATTGAGATATTTTAAGGGAGAGGTGAGTTTTCCTTACATAAAAAACTGTATGATAGACAGTTTTCAGAGGTATTTAACTATTTATTAGGACTTGCAGAGAGATTTTCCGACATTAAAGTTGCATGTATGTCAAAGAATAGAACAACTCTAACTGGCTGTGAATAAGGAAGAAAGGGAGAGAGCCAGCAGAGAAAGATGGAAACAAGTATTACTTGCACTTTTCTATCTGTTTTTCTTGTTGCCAATTTTAGGATAAAGTCCTTGACCGGGGATACCCTCAATCACAGTTAAATATAAATCTACATCTTGCTGCTGTGTTGCTTTATCTGTCTGTAATCAAGAATAGTGCTACCCTGTTTTTCATGGGTCTGATCCAAACCAAATACAAAGGGATGTTTCCAGCATAAACCCCAAACTGAGGCTCCCACAGACCACTAGACCTTGAGCTGGAACTGATACACAATGTTTCCACCAAAAACATCCCTATCCAGCTGCTCGGTCTACTGCGAGATGTTAGACATTACAATCTATAGTGACAACTGTACAACAACTACACCTCTATCTTGATTAGTTGTTAGATACACACTTAGACAATAGACATTCATGCACTGTTTTTTTAGGCTGGTTTTTTTTAGGTTGTGTCAGGATAAGTAAAACTGCACTTTTGTGGCCATGCACTGCCACTGAACCACTGGCTTCCCATTCAGAATGAGTCCTATTGCTTCAGGACATTAGCACAGCTGTTGAATCTGCCATAAACCCAACGGCCCAGCGGTTCAACGGCATTATTTGCTTCCTGCTCTATAGACAATAAATCTAAAATGGAGAGCCCATGGAATAATATTTACATATGGTCACAATCTGGGCTCTTTAGTGCGACACTCACTGTATTTAATAAATGACTGAATTAATGCAAACTTAATGAAGGCTTGACATCATGATGATGCATTTCAGTTGGTTTTGGAGTAGGATGTCATTTGAAAAGGCGAACCAAAAGCAGCCTCGCTGGAGTGCACTGCAGCTGTGAATGATAGCATATGTCCTAAGGCTGATGGAGGCCGACTAGCTGAAATTAAACTCCGGCAATAATGTATATTGCAGTGCAGAGTCAGCTATCTTGAAGATCTATTGAACCCTAATTGTCAGGATAGAAGCAGTGACTCACCCCGTGGAGGGAGTCATGATGCAGCCTCCACGATCCACGGTCACCCTGCAGCCACACCCCCTCTCTGGGGTGTCATGGTTCATTCCAAAGTTGTGTCCGAGCTCGTGGGCCAGAGTGACTGCAGCGCCAAGGGGGTTGTCCGAATGGTCCTACAGAGAAAAACAAACAAAAAACATTAATCATGCAGGAACTGAACTTGACATTGCCTCTGACCAACATTTCATCTAAAACCTCTTTTCTTTATGAATCAGATTTGTTAAGTATAATCTAAGCGAGACATGAAGCTACAAGCAACGTCTTATAATAAAACGTGTTCAGTTTCGTTGTAGCTAATTAAAAACAGACGTTTCTGATTACATACTCTGAGGAAAATAACAAATAATAAAACATGTTATGCTAGCCAAATTGTTCCCAACAGGACCCACTGGAGAAAGATTACTAAAAACAAGTGAGTGTAATTGCATATTGCCAAGATTAAACAAATGCTGTTGGATCTGTGCTTATCAGAGCGTTTTCTCCGCTCGACGTTGTGGCACTCAAATGAGAAATGAAACAGCAGACTGATGGCTGTCACCTTCAGGTAGCTTGGGCAAACTTTGACACAGCCAGATGTGCTGCCTCATTCACCCAAATATAGACGTGGACCCTCCTCAGAGCAAAACCGACAAAAAGGTTGAAAAACTGAGAAGGACAGCTTGAAAAATCACACAGCCAGCAGAGATAACAGAAATGAAAAACAGCCAGTGCTAGAGTATGCACGGTGAAGATGAGGAAGAGCTTTGTTGGCAGAGGTGCCGCTATTTCCTGCAAGGTGTGTAAAACATGAACACAACGACGAGGCTGAGATAAATAATGTAGCGGCAGCAGCTATCAGCTCTTCGTGGATGCAGAGCTGTGCGTCAGAGCACCATGCCTCTGGAGTCTTCAGTCACTGTGCATTATTCAGTAGCGCTGTGCAAGTCCAGCTCAGACTGATGAAGTGCTCTGCTGGGGGCTTTTGAGAGTAACGGTCATCAGCTGTCTGCACTCGCCGCTGCGCAGCCTGGGTTAAGGCAAAGCAAACCCTCTGTTTCCTGTTTCCTGGAACAACGAAGACACCTTCGCTGACTGATGAGGCTGAAGTGCTCGCTACATGCCACTGTCTGTGTTCTGTTTGGCCACACCAATGAAATTAATGTAGCATTTCGGGGCTGGTAAATAGATAAACCAGATGGTTTGGGGATGGATGTTTAAGATTGTACTGCCTAGAAACACAACAATGAGACCGGGAAGTTGGCTAATGAGTTCAAAGGTATTTTGTAAACGAAGGGAGACAACTGAGACAACAGGGTCGTGATTTGCCCAGCAGAAGAGCCTGCGGTTGGACGCTAATCCTTTATGTCTCTGACCTGATGTATGTGCATATGTAGAGCTCTATCGCAATGGCCAAGTCCCGATTTTACCATCTGGGAGGACAAGAGTGAAGAACCATCTGGGGACTATAGCTGTAAACCTTACCACCAGCCAGCCAGGCTACAAGACAAACAGCCAATCGGGGACATAGGGTATAAAATAATACCATGACTTGCCCTAATACGACATGACTTGAGCACATAGAGTTGCAGTTCTGTGCGGGATAATCATTTACGCCATGCCCCTTCGTTTTTTCATTCAGGCGGGGATATACTGTACCCTTGAATTCACTCATTTGTTGCACCTCATTAGCAAGCAATAGTTTCCACTCGTGTAATCGAGACACACTCTGATTTATCAGCACTAAGTGGAGGGTACTATGCATACCAGCTTGGCCTTCCTGGAAAAAAAAATACCCCAATGATGTGTGTGCCCTGAAGTTAATACAACTTAATATCAACTCTGGAATCCTTAGCTCAACTCTTACACAAGAGACTCAGGGGAGAAATATGAGAGTATTATGTCAGACAGGAGGGAGGGGGAGAGTCAGGCAAAGAACGAGGGGCAGGAGGAGGGAAGTGATCAAATAAGTCCAGTCTCCTTTCCGGAAGTCAGAGACACCCCAAAATATGCCTTTTGTACTCCTTTAGGATGGATCAAAGAAATTTGAGCATGCGTACATTCTGGGGCACATAGGTTTACGTACCATGACGATTCCTCCCGACTGCTCTGCTGTGCACATACTCATGATGGGTGCCATACCAATGGTGGTGCCCTGGAAATAGACCCCACTAAGGGGGAGAAAACAGAGGTCATCACATCATTAGTCTCGCATAGCAGGACCAATCTCCACAGCGCTGCGTCAGCGCCAAGGAAAGGTCTGGCTGTAGACATTATCATATTAGTATAGAGGAACGGACACTTTAAACCAGTCCCAATTGTCCTGCCCTGGCAAAATAGATAGCGGAAGGCGAGGAGAATGCTGCGTGAGACACACAGCCAAGGGCAGACTTATACCCACAGTCTAAATCCAGCGAGTCAGACTTTCACATCATCAACACTTCAACTGTCAATGTAAAGGTACCTGGGAGAGTTTTATTCCAAAACAATTTTGGAATAAAAGCATGACTTTGAAATAGCGACATGGATAATGGAACACAACCATTACATGTGTGTGCTTCAAAAGCAGAGCTACCTGATTAGCTGGGCGTTGTCGTGAGGCTTCTGGGGCAGCAGCTTGACCTTCCTCCAGTCTAGGAACTCATGCAAGGTGGTGAAGGGGTCCTGGGTGATGGGGCACTTGTCCACATCACTCCACACCTCCAGGCCCACCAAGGCAACACGGATATTCAGAGCCCGGTAGAACTGAGAGTGGAGTGGAGAGAGACGTGTTTTTAGGTTAAGGGCGTATAATCTTTCTCTCTAACATGTTCGGTTTCTCTCTTCGATGCACATTGCCTATTAAAGGAGCAGTGTGTAAGATTTAGTGGCATCTGAGGGTGAGCCAGTGCTTGGTTTGTCCGTTCTGGGCTTCTGTAGAAACACGGCTCATTCTAGGCTAATGAAAACACAGCAATACGTAGTTTCAAGTGATTATACACAAATGAAAACATAGTAATGAATATTATATTATATGTCTGCCATTAAATCCCCCAGAATCCTACACACTGGTCCTTTTAAAACAGAAATACTATTCAAATACTCGCTTACAAATGATGAGGGGCACTCAACATATCCTTAAACATTAATCAACATATGACTTCCCATATGAATAAATCATGTTTTGCAGCTTCTGTTTTATTAAACAGCCACCCACGGCCCGTTTTATCACAGCGTCTCTTCAAAACATTTCTCAGTCGAGTTACGGAATTGATCATCCATTAATAATCCAATCAGCCTCTGCTCGCAAGTCGGTTAATTCTCAGCAGGCTTGATGTGACCTCTAGTAAATCACGCGCCTACACCGCATCCCCTCTGTTGATTTGATTGTTACCTTGTCCACGTAATTGGCGATCTCAGCCAGTCGCTGCTTGACCTTCTCCATGTCCTTGCCTTGCTTCTGAAACTGAACAACACAAGCAGGCGGAATAAAGCAAGGGGAAAGAGAGGTGAACAACCCTCTGGAATGTTTATTTTCATCAAAGGCATTATTTGGGACAAATCAACACTGCGTCAGCTGCAGAAATGTTTTCACTGGGTGTCGTGGTTAATTCCACTGGCGCTTCTGCTGCAGTTGCTGTCATCAAAGAGCTGCTCAGAGGAGCTTCTGCTAAAGCGATAACCTTTACCACCGTGTCTTATATCCAGCGTCTATCCACTTTCTGTGGCTCTAAAGCACGATACATTGACCTATGTGTCTCATGTCAGCAAGAAACACTCTCTTCTCTTTGCCCTCTTTAAGATCTTAAGTCTGAGTTTTGAGATAATTCAGAGTGCACATAAGAGGCGGAGCCATCTTATCTGTGTCTCGAGGGGATTGAGGGGCAGCTAAGCATGTGACCTCTGAGCCCCTTTCCTGTGGGGCCGGGAGCGGAGGGTGAATAGGTCGACTCGGTGTGGCCTCTGCTTACCTCTCTGTTGTCAGCCACAATGATCAGCTCCACATACTTCGTCGTAGTCTGGACGTGGCGTTTATGCTGCAAAGGGGTGGGTGAAAGGGGGCGGACAGGGAATAAAGCAATAAGGGGCAGCAAATGTGAGCGGAAATAGAGGGTGGTATAGTGACAAAGTGATAAACCAAGAGATGAAGAGAAATGAGAAGGAGGAGGAGGAGAGAGAGTTGAGAGAGTGGAAGAAGAAGGACGTTAGGAGGAGACACTTAACCTCGGCTTTCTGGAAAGGGCAGCCTAAATTTAGAAGGTTGCCACTCAATATGGCTTTTAACCTGAACTACACTCTACACAAAAGGCGGCAGAAGCGGCATCAGCACAAAGCAATCGGCGGCACTTCAAGTCTGACCCACTAAGAACTGCTAAGGTCACACGTACCTGCATTAACAGGGACCAGGATATTAACTATTAAATCACCGTTTTTAGGACAATGCTTCCTGCACTGTTGGCAGTGCACAGTATGAAACACTACCCTCTGCTTTCTTTCCAATATTCAAAGAGCATGTGATATGCTCAATGTTGATTTATGTCTGCACAGTGACTCTATACCAGCACACAAAGTGGAGTACGGGCGAGTGAGCATATGTCCAAAAAGAAGCAAACTCAACACTCAAGAATACAAATGACAGCCATGCTTAGTGGATCAGTGAGGATGTACTCAAATGCTAACATGTTAGCATTGGCAATGCAAACATGCTGATAGTGCAAGTATAGTATGCACCACCATATTTTTGGAGACAATTGAAACAACGTATAGAGAAAAAAATAGAGGCGATGACATTGTGTTGAGGCTCTTCCAAAACAAGAGAAACACAACCTCTGACCATGAAGCAGATGGTCTGTCTCACCTGCACACACACACGCACACACACACACACACACACACACAGATCCTATACTATCCTGCTGGCTAAGTGTTCTGCCTTCACACTATGGCCCACTTTCAACCTGAGCCTCTTTATCCGTGCTGGCCTGGCAGCCTGGATCCTCTCTGCTCTTATCTGCCTCCTCCATAGATAAGCCAGGATGGGCAAGTGTGCTATGGTGATTACCAAGTCTCTGGGAGGCCACTGGAAGGTAGACACACACATGAGCACGATGTTCAATCAACTCAGCAAAGATGAGCGTCCCTGTTGTGACTACAATCCGATGAGTTCGAGGTTACAAGACACAACACATGTTTTCATTGTCACCATAAAGCTGAAACTATCACTGGGAAATGGAAAACATAGGTTTCTGCATCCAATTCAGTCAATGTGTATAAAAGAAGACGAAGAGGAAGAAACTATCAATATATTGTCAAATATTTCCAACAACCTCCAAACATTTAAAATCCTCAACATCACAGAAATGGCAAAAATATTCTCCCTCTTCTTCCCTCAGTTCCTGTTTTACACACCACTTCTGCTTCAATATCGGAGGATTAAGGTGAAGAAAGAGTTCAGAAAGAGAATTTAAAGAACAAAGACCAGCTTACTGGAACTTTCAAGCACATTGCCTCATTGCCTTCATTAAGCAAATGGAGCTGGCTCAGGTGTGGATGAAGATGGAAACCGTATAATGGAGCTTTGTGATTAGATTATTCTCACCGTCCACAGTTTAGGCTACAGCATCGAACTGCTCTGAGTCCGTTCAATCCATATGTATTAAAGTCCACTTCAGCAATGACCTTTTCTGCCCCAATATTCTTCTTTCTTTTTTATCCATGAAAGACAAGACACTCACAAAATGCCATTACATGTGTTCAGGTTTTGATATTCACAGGAACTCGTGTTGTTGTCGTGCGGTTCCTGTCAGCTAGCCATCATATCTCTCTCTCCCCTTCTCTACAATCTCCCTCTCATCATCCAGAGGCACTCTGCCAACACGCAGCGTTATCTCTGGACCCCTCGAGCAGGGCACATCGTAGCTTATCGAAGCAGCAGCAGTACACCTCGGCCCCCTTGTGTAAGATGCGGAGGTGAGCTTGCTTGTATAGTGCAGCAAATATATTCCCACTTTTTTTGTGGATCTTCTCTGCGCTACGAACGAGACCTCTCGCTCCTCTGGTTACAAGTGACACTTTTTTATTGAAAATATCCTTCGCCATATTATCGGGTTTCATGTTTTTAATCACCTCTAGGATTACCGCGTGTACGTCTTATGAATAAGAATTAGACCACACCTATTTCTGTCTGTTGGACACTTCTGCTGTTTCAGGATTTCTTCACTTGTGCTGAATCTTTGCAGCGCTCTCAACGCTGAAGACAAAGCTTGCCATTGAAGCCAGTGCTATAATCATCAGCAGGGATGAAAAAAAGACTGCAGTAAAAACATCATAAAAACCCCATGACTGCATGAATAACTAAAAAACGAACACTGTGAAAGGGCATTATGTTTTAGCCAGCACAGCCATATGTTTGGCCTGCGTCCCCAGAACTCACTCAAACTTAATATACCCTTAATGAAATGATTAAACAATTGCTACAATAAAAATTAGTTTTTAGGAAATGGAAAGTCCCTCACATTTATGCTGCATCACAATTATGGAATGTGTGCTTTAGCCCCCTTGGGTCCTTGGACATCTGTTTCATCTTTTACACGACCTGTGTGTCTCTTTGTGTTGACCTGATAAATCAGCCGTGTTCGGACACTCCTGCCATCCTTCACCAGTCAGATAGAGATCACTGGAGTCTGTGTTCTCCACTTAGCGGCCCTCATCATCTTTAAAAGCCCTATTCCCTCCGAAGATAGAGACTCCCTGTGACCACGGCCCTTATGATTTATCCCTCAGCTCAGTGGGGTAGAAAGGAACTGAGTGCAGGGTGTGGGATAGGGTGGGGTTTCTAAAAACGCAATCTGTTTAATTCTTGATGGACGGGTCCTGCTGAAGGCATGATGTACAAGCCTGCAGTCTGATGTCGCTTTTCGGAGCAAATGGTGTCACTTAACAGCCAATGCACTTTCCAAAGGCGTTTATCAAGCTGGGCTCTCCGTACAAGCCGTATCACTAATGGTCACTGTTAGATCAGATGGAAGAAATGAGTGAATAATTCAATAAAGTAGCTTCTAAAATATATAACAGGCCACTTACCAATATCTACATTGCAAACTAGCTTTTTAAAGAAGGTTAAGGGTGAGAAATGTTTTTTTTGTGCAGCCGGAATCCAAATACAAGCTACAAAATGAAAGACATTTTTTGCACTGAAGCTGGTTGATGCGAGATTGTCTGCTTCACAGTCACTGTAACATCCAACATCTTAGCACTACTTTGTGTGCAATCAGAGCCACTGTCTGCCACCAAACTTGGAATGTAAACTATTCATTAAAAATCCAAAAGTGGCTGAACGTCTTACAGTAAAGGCATTTGAAATATCTATTTTTCTTTGTACTAGCTGAATGTGCTTGAAGAACGTTTCTTCTGAGAAGCAAACTTTGTTGATGTGTTTGAGAAAGAAAGACAGCAGGCGCCCTGGTGGGAACCTTTGAAGCACGTCATTCCCCATCTCTCCCACCCCTTGTCATCTCGACTCTCAACTTAGTAATGAAAGCATAAAATGCTAAAGAATACTTGAAAAAAAGAGAGAGAAGAAGAAGTAGGAGGTCTTGAAGATAGACACTCTCTTTCAAATCACACCGTGGGTACAGACAGTTTAATGATCCTTACCCTTGTGCCGAAAGCCCTGAACGGACTGCTGTCTGCATGTTCAATGGGGTAGGATATGTTGAAATCATGGCCACAGGTGCCAGAGGCAAAATTGAGGTGTTCAGCTGTGTAGATCCAGTGAGTCCCATCGGAGTGATCAGCAGATGGTTCCAGTACGTAGGATTTGCCTTCAAGCGTTATGAAACCCCTGCAGAGAGAGGAAAGGTTGGACAACATGCCTCGTCATATTATATTCATTTTGTCAGAATTCAAATACTGGAATTGCACGGAAACATGTAAGATATGCAGCAAATAAAGAATATTAAGGGATCCTGACTCATGCGTGACATCCTAACATAACCACAAAAGCTGATACATCATTGTGATGAGTGCACTAAAGAGCAGCGTCTCTTAGTTTTTCCATTGTTTTCTATTTCTTAATTACTTTTTCTCACTTTTCTTTTTAACCTCTGTGATTTAGAGTGAGTCTGGATAAAATGTCAGATTCTCACAAACCTTGCACAATATTCACAACCACATGAACTCACGCTAACCCCCCTCCCCAAAAGCCTGAGCACTCTGCCAACTCAAACCGAGAACAAATTGTCTCGGTGAGCCAGGCAATGTGTAGCTGTCCGTCAAAAAGAATTCTGTGCATCACTTGTTGTACTAATGAATAAATAGTAAGGACCAAGCGCAACAGCAAGGGCTTCACCATCAGGCGGTTCGGTCTGCAGAGGGTGTAGTCGTTTGGCTCGTTTGTGAAAACATTCCTGATGGTGTCCAATGATATTACTGCAATCATTGCCCCTGTGTGACATCTGCAAACACTAAAATTCCATACCTGTCTAAAGCCTTACAATAAGTCAAGTTCACTGCTTTTAAGCAGTATATACAAGGTGTCATCTTAACGTATCAATATAGCAAAATTCATTACTTACTGAGGTCTGTTGACACGCCATTCCTCAGAGCTGGACACTTGAGACTTACACTTGGCCTCAAGTCAGACTATAAGGATAATTCTTGCTTATTACAACCTGGATCTGACTTTCACAGCTTTGATGACCATTTTAATAGTTTTGATGACATTGTGCTCACCAAAATAATTGATCAGAGAGGTTGTAAACCTGCCAACAATTTAGCCACATTACCTGAACCAATTTATTGTGAGGTTAAGGTGAGAGTGAGCACCAGAGAGGGTCCCGCCAGTGATACTCACTTACAAAGCGTGCGGTGCAGCTATAGCTAACATTTGCTTTAGGAAATAAAAAGGTGTCTGACACACTTACTTGATACCAGCACAGGTACTGAGGCTGACGTCCGAGTTGACATGACCCTCCACCTCACCGTGGTAATAGCAGTTTGCCTGTGTGAGCACAGACAAAAAGACTTCAGTATTTAAAGTTTAAGACAAGAGGGATAGTGCGACAATAACTTTAGGTTTTAAGCACACTTCAACAACAGACGTCCCAGCTGATCACTGTGAAATATGAGCAAGTTAACTCTGGGGGTAATCGTCTTTTGCAGAGTTAGCAGCAGCCATTCATGCTCATCACCACAGCTGGATGATAGCTGAAATCTGTGCGTGCTGCTGCATTCACAGGTACCCGCTTTCATGGACCACCTGTCAAGCTGCAGCATTGAGCAACGAAAGCGAATTAAAGCCCGTGTTTATTGAACCAGGCCTGGCAGCGAGAGGGCGGGGAGGAAGCGTCTGGCTTAGAGTGAAAACAGCCCTTCTGCTATAGTTAGACGGCCTCGCTCAGGTGAGGTCTAACCAACGGCCCCACCGCCACCCTGTTCTGGAAAACAAGGAAATGTGAGTTTTCCAGGCAGTAAATTTTAAAGTCCGGCTTCCTTCAACTTTGAGAGGCTGCTGATTTTGCATGTTCGGTGACTTTCAGTGAGTTTCATGGTGCTAAAGGGGATCCTTGGTTGATCTTGCGTCCCAGAACTTCTTCACAATAATTCTGCAATAAAACTATGATAATCTCACCTCTGACCCAAGCTAGTTGAAATAGCGTCAACAGACTTTCTTTCAGTCTTACCTCCCAAGTAAGCGTTTATCTCCAATCTGGATTTAGTATTGAATCCACTAATTGAATCCTTAAGAAATCTCTTCAGATCTGCTCCAAAATGTAATGGGTTCTTCCTTGCCTCATGCTGCACCCTTCCTCCAAATTACATGAAAACCGGGCCATGAAAATAGTTTTTTTCCGTAATCCTGCTGACAAACAAAATGAACAGACTTAACCCACATGGCAGAGGTAATTATCAACTTGTAACTGCTCTTACCAGTGTCAATTCCAGCCATAGCAGCTAAGCAGCAGCTAGAAGTTAGTGACCCTCTGATGAACATAGACGAGCGTTTAGCAGCAGAACAAGACAGAGCTAAAAGACGAGTGATGACTGGACTTACATTCGTTGCGTTGCCAGAAACATGACTCTAAAACAGTGCTGATGGTACTCCATGTCTGCTGGATGTGTAATTAGGCAATTGTCTGCTAATACGTTAGCCATAACGACTTTATACAGCGGTAATACATGTGTTCTGCTGCTCCCAAAGGGCCACAAAAACCCATTGACAACTTACAAAGAACAAGAGTTAATATTAAAAGAACAAAAAGGAAAACTCTGTCTCCAGAATATGATAATGTTTACATACAAATAATACAAAATAAACGGAACTGGAAAACAAAATGCTTACAATCTTTGCAGCACTTACATTTCACCCAAAATGTATTTTGGCAAAAAACAGTTGCGTAGCATATAAATATAATTCTTTGGAGACAAGGTTAAATAATGGAAGCCAAACCCACTGCCCAAAACACAACATCTTATTCAGAGGACATTCAAGAAGCCTTCGTGTGTCTGGCCACTTTCCATATCTCTACCTGGAGGTGTACTGAAAGATAACTATCCATTATGTCGAGGTAAAAAGGTGCAAAGAAAGGACAGCCCATTACATGAAAAATGAAATTTTAGTGTAGCGAGAAGGAGCAGGGCTGGATTTAGTGCGCTGAGTTAATGCTACCACCTCATGTTTCTTTGATGAGATCATGACTGTGATGCATCGATATAGGGGATATGAATAGACTTTTTGTTTCTAAGGTTTCTGCAGAGAGAAATGAGAGAGGAAAGTGCTTACGTCTTCATATCTGGGATAAGGAAGATTAATAGCTAATACCCAGATTATAGTGGGAGGCAACCCTGGGTGTGAACATTACATTGTTTATGCATTTATTATTCTAAGTTAACTCTTTAATATCCACGCTGGTGATTGATATTCCCAGTAGATGGCTTTTGTTACAGCACATGGTACTTAGAGAGAAAGGGAGAGTACGTAAAACGGACAGAGGGAACCGAGGGAGGGCTGACTCACGCTGAAGTCACTCCCAGCAGTACCTTGTCTTTGACACACAACTGAACCCTCCAGATCCCTTGCCCAGATCACTATATCAGTCTCCTCCTGCCGGCAAGACAAATACATTAACTAGGGATCAGTCTCGAAAGATCTGGCCGTTTCCAGTAAAAAAAAAGACCCTCCCATGAAGAACTGGCTGTGGTCATGAGAGAGGAATGAGAGGAGGGATGGAGGTTGAAAGGTTACCGGCAGTGATCCTTTGGTCCATGCATTCAAGTTTTAATCCACCACTTCATGGAGTGCAGAAGGATTTCTTCGTAGGGCTGCAGCTATCAATTGTTTTAGTATCCTACCAATTACTCCATCGATTAATCCCATAGAAAATACTTCTGCTTTATGAAGGAGCAATAGCAAATATACAAAAGAGAAAATAAGACTGAACAACTCATTGGTTTCTTTTTTTAGAAAAATCAACATTTTTATTAAATTCCACACAATAGTATTATCTGTCAGAACTAAACCAATTTAGTTTATTGAAGTGCAAGTCCAGGTTTCAAGGCTCCAGACTAACTTTTTTCTCCACTTTCCGGAAACCTTCCCGAAATGTAATTTCAAGTTTTCTGAATTAAGTGTTATCCTTTTACCCTGTTAGTGTCATCTATAGTGGTGATTTGCATAAAAACACACAATTCAAATTATTAAGAAGTACATTTTGGCATTCCTAATTAAATATTTGTTTAGATTAAAACAAATTCTTGTCAAGTTTTAATTATGTATTATAAGCTGCTTATAGCTACTGATTGAAGTTAAACAGATACTACTTCCCTCTAATATCTATTTTATATTGCTGTGTAAGTAAACATCTCTTCAAACAACTGGATTTATTCAGGTTTCTTGCAAAAAACTACATCTTACAAGAATATAAACACATAATAATGTTTTAATTTACCTTAGCCCAATTGTCATTTTTACTGAATGGAGCATAAACCCATCATAATGTAACTCAATGCAACACTAGCTGTTAGCTCTTTTATTTAGCCAAGCACGGGGGATTCCTCGTTTTTACATCATTTTAATTTGAATATTTTGGGCTGTTTATCAAACAAAACAAGCTGAAGGCTCTGGGAGATTGTGATGGCATATTTCCCATACTCCTCAAATATTCTAAAGACTTCAATAAATCAATTAATCTTAATGAAAACAAACCAGGTGCAGAAGCCCTAAACCCATCACGTCTTTCATCTTACCACCTTTCATGCCGTCCGGCCTCTCGGTGTCTTCGGAGTCTATCCTCAGCTGACCCGCTGCAACTCCTGCATTGTCTCTATGCTTTGGAATGGCAGCAATTCAGACGAGCTGACCGAGCCCAGCCAATGGTGGGCCAGCTCTGGTCTCGCCGCAGTCTCAAGAGGAAAATATTGTTAAATTCACTGCGTGGGCTGGCCATTATTGAATTACATTAATCTCCTCTTTTATGGATTTCAGCATAAGTAGGCCAGCCATTTAGTACACAGACCTCACAGGATGTCTATTATTATGCTTTCCGGGTATCTGAACATAAATTAGTCGTTTAATTGCTTTCCAAACTGCAGATGATCAAATCACTGAAATCTAGCAAGCAGGTGGAGGCTTTGAGGCATACTGAACTGTTATCATACTCAGTCAGCACAGTACACACTCATACTTTCCTTATAGTCCTGCTGTTTCTAAGGAATGAAAAAATCCTTAAAGGGATATTTATGGGTCCATGGAAGATGTTTTCAAAGACCCATTATATTTAAAAGCAGCACATATTTTGCTCCGGAAAAAATAAATAAGCTTAATGAAGATGAGAAATATTAATCACAAAACTGGAGCACATCACAAGAAGACAAAACGCTAACCTTGCATGGTTGGAAAAAACTCAGTATAATCGAGTGTAATGAAGTAATTAACTCATAAACTGCAAAAAAAGAAGATACGTTTGTAAGTTATGAAGTAAAAAACATTAAAGAACCTAAGTCAAAACGAGTGAAACTTCATTTGAGAGACTTAACAGATGTACTTTCGATAAAAGTGCAATCTTAATTTAACAAGTACAAGGCTCATGAATGGGACTAAAGGTGCCGAATATTTCACAGTCAGTGTGACGTCTGAAGTGCACTTAGATGTTCACTAGTTTAATATTTTCTTGCAGACCCGTGTTGCAAGCCATTGTTTGGGACAGTCTGAAATTCATCCATTATAAAAAAGACTTGAGCCGTTCCCTGAAACTGAGTCTGTTCTCTGACCTGTGTCCGCCCTTTATTTCATCAAAAATGAAACTGCTGGAAAATAACAAAAATGGGCCCACTCACCTATCCAGGATTCTTTATGTGCAAGATTACCCCCTTCTAAGCGGTTTAAAAGTGGGTCTAACTGCGACATCAACTGACCCAATTGATGTCGCAGTTGGGTCAATAGATGACATCAAACAAGAAGAAGCACAATGAAGCAGAACCCGACAAGAAGAAGGGCTCCACAGAAGCCCAACATTCCTGAGAGCTGTTGGGTGGGTGATGAAGAATTGTGTCAGCCTTAATAATAAAAAAAATAAAAGGTTGTTAACATACCGTGAAGTTGTGAGAGCCTGTGACCGCAATTCCATCTTCCAGGTAATGGGTTTCTATATAGTTACTTGCAAACAGCCCCCTAGAAAGAATAAACAAAGACAACAAACGCTCAGAAGTGACCCGAAGGGGCTTCATCCTGAAAAATCAATCACAGTGTCTTAAGCCAGACTATGGAAGATAAACAGTGTGATGGGATTTAAACTGTAACCATGCTTTAGACGAGTATAAATTGAATTGAGCAGCTGCAGGCATCAAGAAAGAAGGCTGGTGTGGCGTTTTCTATCAAGCCACTTTCACACCACATGCATGCACCATGAAAAAAGCATTCAATATCAATCCATAACTCATTCTATGTGATACGGTAGAACAGTAATTAGCTTACACATTGCAGTGGATGGAAGGTAGTGAGCAGATGGACGTAATAGTGAGATCTGATCATTTTGTTGACAGGAAAACAGTGAAGAAATCAATGACACTATGAAGTGATTCTCTGAGGTGACCGAATGATCCTTTTACAGTTTTTATCTAGAAAGCCCAATAAATCAAGTAAACCTCTGCTGCAGGCAAACAGAGACATGTTGCACTGCTTTCTTCTTCTTCTTCTTCTTCTTCTTCTTATTCTTCTTCTTCTTCTTCTTCTTCTTCTTCTTCTTCTTCTTCTTCTTCTTATACGTAAGAATTGATGAAAGAGCAGCATATAATTCAGGGGTCTCAACCATGTTCGGCTGGAAGGATTACCGCAATACCTTGTTAATGTGGCACCTTCTGCCTACTCATGTATCTCCATCATAGCAAACTCAGGTTTGTTATCACTCTTTCAAAATGATTGCTTCCCACCAGCCAACCACTGTTCACAAGGTCGCTGTACTGTTCACAGTAAACAACTTGCTGTCTTGTAATGTCTTGAAGTCGTTGTGTTTTTTACCAAGCTACTGTTCAACCTACTGTTTCCATGGTCAAGAATTAACCCTCAATATTTTGTCCCCATAGGGCATTCATGGCGGTGTCACTCACAATCGTTTGCGCTACTTTGTCATGTTTTGAAGAAACTATTAGTGTTCATACTGAACAAAGAGCATACGAGTGAATTATGCTACGATCATCATGCCATAGCTCTGGGTCACCAGTGGAATCCATTGCAGTGGTTTTATATCCAAGTCTACAGCTGCTATAGCCTATAGGAGGGTCATTTATTATTTGATTTTTGGTAAACCTCATAACCGCTGAACTAATTCTGACCTGTCATTGCAAGATAAATCCTTACTGTCACAGCCCTACTACAATGATGTCTGCCCTTCTCGTCACTTACCGAGGTTACTGGACACTCGTGAAGGGTAGGGTAAATGAGACTGTCCATGTATTGTACATGAAGGGAGTGCATGTACAGTATTACACTACAGGACGCCAGCAGATGGCTGGCTTGTGCTTAATCCACAGTAGAGGAACAAACATCAGCAGGCAGCTGGATTCTGTTACTGACCTCACTGCTGACAACCCAGCTGGGAGTGTCAGCTGTAACAACCTGGGGAGGGGGGTTATTTTGTTTGGGAGCTGTCAGCATGAGACACAATGCTTCCCCGCCCTCTACTCCTCTGCTGAGCCAAAGAGCTGGTAATAATCATCGGATCAAAGCGAGGCCAAGGAGTAGAGAAAGCCAAATAAAATGATGTGTTTCTTCAGTCTTAATTAGGTCTGCGCTCTCGGTCGGACGCACAACCTCAACATCTGCCCACAACAGACAGTCCAGTGTGGTGATTGTGTATGTGGCAGCCTCACTGCCTGCCTTTAACACTCTGGGAGAGTGTGGGTATAAAAGCACCCATGTGTTTGCAACATGGAACCAAGAACCCACACCTTAGTGGGTCTGCAACATGGAACCAAGAAACCACACCTTAGTGGGTCTGCAACATGGAACCAAGAAACCACGCCTTAGTTGGTCTGCAACATGGAACCAAGAAACCACACCTTAGTTGGTCTGCAACGTGGAACCAAGAAACCACACCTTAGTTGGTCTGCAACATGGAACCAAGAAACCACGCCTTAGTTGGTCTGCAACATGGAACCAAGAAACCACACCTTAGTTGGTCTGCAACATGGAACCAAGAAACCACGCCTTAGTTGGTCTGCAACATGGAACCAAGAAACCACACCTTAGTTGGTCTGCAACATGGAACCAAGAAACCACACCTTAGTTGGTCTGCAACATGGAACCAAGAAACCACACCTTAGTTGGTCTGCAACATGGAACCAAGAAACCACACCTTAGTTGGTCTGCAACATGGAACCAAGAAACCACGCCTTAGTTGGTCTGCAACATGGAACCAAGAAACCACATCTTAGTTGGTCTGCAACATGGAACCAAGAAACCACACCTTAGTTGGTCTGCAACATGGATCCAAGAAGACACACCTTAGTGTGTCATAGCTTAGGTCATAACAGGTGCCAAGAGTGGAGTGTTTCCTGGAAACAGAGTTGCATTCTACACTACACACATTACAGGGGTACCATATACCAAACATAGATACACATACAGAAAACCAAGCCGACAGCACCTGTAGGTTCAACTTACCCCAGCTGAACAATGAACTGCCAGCAACCTGCACCATATTTCTAATTCCACAAGCCGCAAGGCAGCAGCAGCAGCGCAATGTCTAGCAATCAGTGGGAGGTTAATCAGGCGTTGGGGAAGGGAGGGGATGGGAGGGTCGCGCCCCCCATTTAAATTGCATTACCGACGAAACGGGCCTCCTGCAGGGCTCCATCTGACTGACAGGGAGTCTGCTTCGAGGAGAGGCACCAAGAGTCAACGAGAAGATACCACGTTCTGGCTGTTAACGCCACAGAACCTGTCCCGAGTGCAGGCAGCCTGACACCCAAACAACCACGAAAAAACAGAATGACTGCAAGTGTGACACAACAGGAGGTAAAAATCTCTGAGATGTGTGCTACTGCTGAGTGAACTTGTCATACAACTTTGAAAGAGAAATATTTGGTAACTTCTCTGCACCTCTTAGACAGACACAATACCTATAATTACAGCCATGTTTGTGTCTTGTCATGCTGTCTCCAGGCTGAAAAGGACAAAATACCTTTTTTGAAAGAGAATACATTAGGTTGGGGGGAAAGAGTCAGATTTGCCTGTCAGTACATTTGACAACGCAGACAGAAAGACAATGAAGTCACTTCAAGCTAATCCTGAATGCCAGCTACTAAATGCCACCTCTGTTCTTCCTGCATAAAATTTTCATATTGTTTCTGTTGTATCTCCGTTCAACATTGTCAGCCTCTGCT
Source organism: Anarhichas minor (assembly GCF_050575085.1). Taxonomy (NCBI): domain Eukaryota; kingdom Metazoa; phylum Chordata; class Actinopteri; order Perciformes; family Anarhichadidae; genus Anarhichas; species Anarhichas minor. The sequence continues at coordinate 15,983,242 of NW_027466463.1, forward strand.
GTCTGTCTTTGTACAGGGAAATAACACCGGGATTTACGCACCGCCCTCATCTAAATGGAATATATTCACACACAGAAATAAATGTCGAGGCTTGCTATTCAAACACTGTTGTGAACGTTCTAATTGAGAAAATACATCTGCGCCCGACCTCGGAACAAATTCCATTATTCTTTTACGTGTGGTCTTGATTGCTAGTGTTTGCTCTGCTTTTATGTTAGTACAGCTAATGTTGCGGTGTGTGAGATATGCTAATTGCAACAGGCTTGATGAATCGGAATTAATGCCTCATCAATCAACAGCAAATGGGAGGTCTCATTTGTAGGTCAGTGCTGCATATGACCTAGAAAGAAAGGTCCTTTACAGCATACCAACAGCTTTTACATGCTAATGTCTACGTGCTGATGTTATAATGACAAACAATTGTACACCTCGTCATCTGCGTCTGGTACTGAGGGCTTGTGATGTGACCACTGCAATAACAAAACACCAAAGCATACAGACATATTGAGAGCTGAGTCGAAGTCACGTATCGGCCGTAAAGACACATTCTCAGAGGAGGGAGAGGGCAGTTTATACAGCCCGGGACACTTTTAAACAAATCTCAGAGGAACAACAAAACGTCGAATTGATTATGTGACAGGCCAGGAGGAGAAGGGAAAACTTTATGGTGAGAAAGACAGCGTTTCCTGCAAAACAGCTTGCCCATGCTGTAGGAATCCCGGATCTGTTCTATCCGGCGGAATATAAAGTAGCATATTTTTCAGTCAGTAGTCACAAATGGGTTTTCAACTTCACGCTCTGCGGGACTCTCCCTTTTCTCTTGATAAGGTATCCAACCAGGCTATAAGTACAACTAAGCAAAGAAAAGGTTAGCGCTTACACAATCAGTGACGATAATGGAATTATTATAAGTACATTAACTTCCATTTCTGGATCACATAAAGTGAATATCCTTAATTGACTTGCTATGACCACTACATTGACACCACGGCCGTCATTACCGTTGTTGAAATACAAGTTGGATCAATGTGCAGAGATTTCCCAGTCACGGTCTCCGATATGTCTCATTAAACTCAGACAACCTAATCAGGGACTTCTGGACAAATCCTGCAGTTAACCATGATAAATGAGAAGCTGAGCATTAGGCCTCTCGAGGGCAAGTAGCTCTCTTGCACTTGTAAGCTCTGCTCTGTAATGGAAACTTATTTAGAACATATGTCAATACAAACATTTAGAGCAGATGAAATCATCATCAAATAAATGCCTTGTATTGTGCAACCCAATCTAGGAGATCCAATTAGTGCATTACATTTAATCGGAGAGACCCGTGAGGCAATGTGGTAGTAATAATGTCCCTTTGCTTTTATGTGGCAAGTGGCAAGAACCCAGCTCCGTGTGGAAAAAGAAGGAGCATGTGCATGAAAACCTACAACAGTGCAAACCCCCTCCAGGCCAAAAAACCTTGTCTCAGTCTTAGTAACATTCTTTTTCCAGGCGCAAGGGAAGAGGGCCAGTCTTCCTGGCTGTGATCTGTCTGACATCAGGCAGTGTTGCAGGCCAGTGCCAAGTAGAGCAGAGAAGCAGAATTCCCCCTGCTTACCCTGAGCTCAATGCAACTCCCAGTCTTCACGAAGCATGTCATGAACAGAGCCGTTAGAGCATGCCAGCCAATGATTTCTGCTCTAGGAGGAGGGAGGAAGGGGAAGGGGGAAAAAAAGAGCAGAAAAAGTCAAGGCAGACGGTTTTGACTTTATTCGCATATAGGATGCCATGTTCGGTAGCGAGCTAATTCGCAGCTCGGTGGCGCCTCTGGCTCCAAGACCAACAGGTCAAAAACACCAAAAAAGTTGGTCCGACTGTAGAAAATGAAAGCTTCTCATATTTGTTTTACGCAGAGAAAGCAGGTTGGTCTTTATCCCGGTTTCATCACAACAGCCTCATTATGATTCTTTACCCCTGTGTGGCATCCCGCGGGTGGTTAATTGGCCAGTGCGATGGTCAAACAGAATAGCCATTAGCAGCAGTGGCACGCAATTATTGCAGCGACTGTCACCTAGAGATTGATGTGGTTTACGCCCAGGCATGCCCCGTGAAATCAATAAAGTGTCATCTCTGTGCAACGTCTGCGTGATGGATGACTCCACAGGATCCCAATTAGAGAGACTGCATGATGAATACCACCCCAACAATGGATAGGATAATTGGAATTAGGACAGAGTTGAAACACCAATCTTTGATTAAGTGTGAGGATAATGATGCAGTATTTACTGAGCTACACAGGTGTGTTAGTCACGATTAAAAAACAAAGAGATTATATAGTGTTTCAATTTCTTCAAGTACAAAAAGTACACCCGAGTCAGTCCACTAATCAAAAGGTCAGCTGTCATTTTGAAATAAAACCGACTTGTATGAAGTACCTCATATTCCGTAAGACATCTTTACATTTGGATCATCACCACTACAACAGCTATGCAGCCCAAAAGGCTCAGTGTGTACATAAAAGTAAGACGGTGTGATCAGTGGACCAAGAGCGAAAGCCCAGAGGAACCAGAGAGGAGCTGTTAGCAACCCCACATCTCCACGAATACAAATCCAAAGCCTGCCCGCGCCAGAAAAACAACAGCAATTGGTTGTTTGTTGTTAGACGGGCTTATGTTTATGCTCTCCCATCACGCGAGCTCTTGCGGTTGGGAGAATAATGACTCTTTAAGCAGAAAAGGTGGAAGTGGCGTGATAGCGTAATACCACCACAAAAGCTCTGAGGCAGGAGGGTGAGAGTGGATGATAACCACAACCACAATCTTAACCCAGCAGATTCACTTGCTTTAACTTAACAACACCAACCATAGCGGAGGTAAACCAGGAAGCGCTCTGTTTTTGAAAGGACCGAACGTGTCATTGAGGAGGACTTGTTTTCTTTTTGTTTGCGTCTGGTGTCACATGCTTGCTGCCTCACCACATTATGGGAACATTTTGTCTCTTTCTGCACCGCAGTTCAGCATAGAGTGACACATAGTCCAACCATTCCAGTCTCAGAAGCACAATGAAAACTTCTTGAAATGATAAAAAGCCTCGTTTGTTTAACTTATCTCTAGTTGTCTGGTTTTTATGACTTATCTCTAGGGCGTGTTGTAAGAGTCACAAAAACATAACTGCAAACAGTCTCAAACAGTCTCAAACAGAATAACTACAAGCGAAGTGCAGCTTTGAGTCAGATGTTTTTCCACATAAATTCCGCTCTCTCTGTTGTTTCTTTGCCTGGTGTCACTTGTTGACATGTAAACATCAGGTCACATCTGGCTCTCATGTGTTTCGCTTACACTGGTGTTGGTCACCCAAAGCGTGCAGGCACATGCCGAATACGACGAATCGTGTCTATGAGAACCCAGCGAATCATCACCTGCTCAGCCATGGTTTGCAGCGGGGCGAGTCTCCTTCACTTCCACTAAAAAGACATTAATATCACTTTACTGCTCATGATGTCACGATCCCCGAGGGCGAGGGAAAAGTAATCACATGTGACTTATCAAAGGCAGTTGATTGGCACAGTGTGAACTCTAAACGCTCCACTTCAGGGCACGTGGAATACGAAGCTGAAATATGTGTTATGCTCGCAATTAGACAAGTGACAACCATTAAATCGAAATTGTAGGAAAACAAATAAAAGCTGTGAAAACTTGGCAGTTTGTCGTAGGTGGATGCCTTTTCTCCTTTTTTTTTCTTCGTGGCACGGGCCAGTGACATTGTTATCTGAAACTAATTATGCCGGGTGCCAAAGCAGCAGTCTCTCAAATCGCCTTTGTTGCTGTGGACCACTGGAGAGGAGATCCTTCATCCTTTCTACTCCTATCTGCCCCCGGGGCGTCTGCCGCTCTGTGGCAGAGAGCGTGCCTCTGTGCTCTGCCTCTTCATCTCCCTCAGGACGAGCTCCGGTTGTGTGTCAGCGTGCGGGGGTGTTGGAGAGACAGAGAGTGCGACCCCGCTTGTGTGCAGGAATCACCCAATGTGCCGGTAGCTCAGCTTGATTTCGGCGTGTCTGCGCGGTAGCGTGTGTGTGTGTGTGTGTGTGTGTGTGTGCTCGTACACATGCGGGGCATCGCTGCATGTGGCGATTCCACAACGGGGATTGTGTTTGTGCTCCACACGCATCAGGCTCATGGCTTACAGATCATGCAACACATTCTTTTCTTTCAACACTATCAGCAAACCACAACACTCCCCGCCTGATTTCCTAAACTACTCATTCAACCCCTCAGTTCATCCTGCATAGGAAAATCAGGAAGGCATTAGAGAACTGTAATGCTTTCCTGAAGGATTCTGCACAAAAACTGAAACAAAATTGTAAAAGGCCAGTTCACCCAAATTACAAATAGAGAACTTTTTTTTACATATAGGCAGTGAGGTCTGTGAGTAATGAGGACACAGTTTCTAGAAAGAGATGCGGACTGAGATATAGATTCCTCATTTTGATATTAATGTCTTCTAGCCTGTAACAAAATCAGGAAATACTGAAAGCCAGCAGATGGAAATTGACTGAATTGAATCCATATTCCTCTCTGTTCATTCCAAGTGGAAACAATAAGCTTTGCGTGCATCCTCAAAGCAATGCATCATATCTTCTCTGTCTGATCATTTTAACGCCTGACAACGGCAGGATGTACCGAGGAAGGGCTGAATGCAAAGTCATTTTCAGGACGGCTCGTGCTAATACAACAGCTTTGAGCTTTATCATTATGTCCAATGGTTTGCAAAGAACTGGCACAAAACCCGAAGCTCGTGCATCTATATTCATTGCAACCTGGTGCTTGAACTAATGAGCGGCTAGGGAACTTCAAACAATCAAGCCTATCATTCTTTTCGCAACGTAAATGCGCATGCAAAAAAAACAGCAATTCAATTAATTAAATCTGTCTGTTGTGCGCCCTCCCCCCTCCCTTTTCCTGCCCTTCTACCCCGTATGGCTGCCCTCGGGGAAATCAAATAATTAAGGAATGAATACAAATTGACTCTCCCTCCCTTCATGTCTTTCACCTCTCTGATTGTGTCAGTGAGGGAGAAGCCCTCCCTCTTTCTAGCAAAAGCCTGCTTTTTATTATGCACCCTGACCCCGTGCTCTTTCAGGAGATGATTGACAGGAGAAGAAGGCAACGAGATTAAAGTTGGAGGAGACAGAACCAAAACAAGTTAAATAATTGAAAGAGAAGTGAACTTAAGTGCAAGGTCAGAATCCTCATGCGTTTGGCAACAGGTGTGGTCTGTACTAAGAATTAAATGTCCAGTTAATTAAGCAATACAGTACTTTTCCCAGCCCTTGAGCATTCGTACATTTCTATCAGCTTTCATTAAAGCCGTTTTTACTGCGAATGACAAAAGATTCTGTTATGTCATGCTTCTTTAAATCGCCTCTCAACATCATTTCACTCCGTTTCTGAAGTTGGTGATTCATTTACCAGCAATGCACAACTGGCTCATCGATCATCCGTGCTCCATTGATCCCTGGAAGGTCTATAGCTCTTGTTGTTCAGCCGATGCGCCGAGGAAGTGGAACATTATTGGCTTTCTCTAAGAGATTGCTTACAAACAGTTTGTAAGCATCACATCGTACATCAGAGCGTGCAGATGGAGCCCACATCTGGGGCTCGTGCATTTTTTTTACGTCATCGGGCATAAAGAAAAGGTGACTGTGGTTGATTCGCATGCACGTCCATTAATTAATTCTCATCTGCATTTTGAACGAAATCTATTGCCAGACCGGAGCCACGGCCAGGATTGTAGAATCCTGTAGAATCTGAATCTACTTCTGCCGACTTGTTATATGCCTTGTTGTTTTGCAAGGACTACCTACAGCTTTTCTCTCATCTCGTGTGTCAACAAATGCAGTTTCCTGCTTAACCCTCTGGGAATTTACAGCCTGCCCGTGACCCCTTCCACTTCGGAAACTCTGTGGATGATTTTGAGGCATCCGTGTCATGTGACCCAGGCCTCGATTCCACGGAGTCCCTGCACCCCGAAGCACTCCACAGCCTCTTTATCAAACCCTGGCAGCTCCTATTGTTGTTGGCAGCTCAGGCCTGTCCCCAGTGCTGGAGGGATTAGGTGAGAGTGAGTGAGAAGGAATACGTGGAGCCAACTAAAGGAGACCCTGCCGTGTCCCATACCCCAACAGGGGATTATTAGAAGTTGCTGATGGCAGGAAAATATGTGAGGAGAGAGAGACATGGAGGCAGGTAGACAGAGGAGAAGGAGGACTGCCTTCACACCTCATCTGACAAAGCAAAAACACCAGAAAACCTCCAATCCAGTCATCACACATCCTCCCCCTGCCTCCGTCTACTCCCTGTGTGTCCATCTCTCTGCACCGTAGGGCCTCAGACACATCGCCTTAATGATGAGTAGGATGGGAAACCAAAAGCATCTGCTTTCTGCATGACATGGAGACAGGGGAAGACTCCCGTGCTCCAGGTCCCAGACATTCTCCGCACCATTTCCTTTTATCACAAAGCTAAATTTAGCGATGAAAGAGGCATCTGAACTCTTAACTCCTACACAGGTTTCCCACTCGGATTTCAAGTTTTTAAACGAGTCAAAAGCAGGAACACAAAAGGAAAAATGGATGAGCTTCATTAGCAGAGATGTTACCTTTGAGGGCAAGAAGGCAACTGCAGCTGGGGCTTTTTGCTGTGGTAGTCAGCTGGAGCGGATGCTGTTTTTGATTTCCATCCAGCATTCACTTTTCACACGGACAGTGCTCTGCGTGAGCATGTATAGGGCTACAGAAGGCGGAACAAAAACTCCTGGATCAGCTGAAACCTTCAGCCAAATTCTGACCGTCTGACTGATGACCACGCGTGGCTTCTTCGCTCAGCCAGTGACCCCCCACACGCAGGGAGTGCTGGTCATAGGAAGGTCAGTGGAGTGTGAGAACAGAACAGAACAGGATGGAGGACAAGTAGAGCGAGCGTTCCCTCCCGGCTTAACTCACACTGTAACTCCGGCAGATCTATTTGTCTGTCTGTCAGAGGGAGGATGGAAGCCAGGACTGTGAGCCTGGACTGATTATCTTTATGGTCAGCAGCCACAGAGGTCAAAAACTTTGGCTGCTTTTGTTTATTCCCTTTGGCACCCCGAAGCCTTGAGAAAATGAGATTTCACTACAATTTATGGAGAACGTTCACTTAAATAGGTGAAAGGGGGAAATCGTGAGCCAGAAAACAAGACAGAATGACAAACAATCAAATGGAAAGGAAGATGAAGATAGAGGGCCTTTCAAGATGGATGATCTTTGGTACTCCAAAGCCATAGTTTCTGGCATTCATGTCTTACACTTCTGCAACTATTTATTGAGTATAAAACAATGTCTTTGGGCATACAAGTCAAAATTATACAGACAGGGTGTGCTCCACTTTTATAGTCATTGTACTTCATATACACATGTCATGCAGAGATGCATTTAAATACTTTAAAAGAAATAGCAATAAGTGAGAGAAAACAAACAAACATAAACTGTTTTTATCTCAATACAACAACACAATAATGATAATACCACTAAACTAACCCAAATTGAAAGCCAAATTATAAAAGAGTGCTCTACAGTTTCGGGACATAGAAACAGAGCCCATTAATATCAAAGTACTTAGCCTTTTTCATTTCAAAACCTAAATACTTACAAAGCAGTGAACACGAGGAAGTACTTTTGTGAAAGGTTGTGTTTGCTCATTTATCTGTAGGATTAAAAAAATGCTTTAATTAAAAGCACAAATCTTCAATAGTGTGTGTGGGAAAGCCAGTATGCACACGATGTAAAGCCGCTTCGAGGAACTTTCGTTTTGTGTGACGCCAATAGCCAATAGATGACAACATGTGACGGCTTTTGACACCTGCAACATTGTTGTGGTGCGAGAGTATTCCAGTATTCTGTGTTATATTTGAAAATGAACACGTATAATAGGGTTTGGAGAGAGACGCGAAACAAACCCTATTATACTGAGCTGTTGAGTAATGCCACACAGCGCAATTTAACAGTACTTTTCCTGCCTGGTATAGTGGAATAAGAGCAGACATGGATAAAACATGAGGTCATGCTCTTATTCAAGGAATTTGTTCTCAAGACGGATGGAGAGCTGGAAGTAAAGGAAATAATATGTGCTTGAACTTAATCAGCCTTCTGGAATATGTTGAAACACACTCCAATAAATGTGCATGCGTCTAACACCTCGCATTATGCTCAATTTAATGTTTCAAAGAACTTACATAAAAGGTCTCGAAATGAAACACGTGGCCTCGTCTACTTTCAAAATCCCCTCTGTTCATAACGTGAATGCAATCTTATCCTAAAAGACGCGTGTAGGCACTGGCATTTACAGGTACAATAAAATGGGTTATGGTTCAGCGTTTGAGTTGTTACTTTCAATGCCAAAATCTTGCACACCGGGCTCATAGAAATACAGGAAAGGGGCTCTTAAAAGATGACTCAGATGAAAAACAGGGGGAGGGCTGTCTGCTTGTCGCTCTGTTTGCCGTCATGTCGTCAATGAAACAGAAACAGTCCACTTGTTTCTAAAATCCTGAGCACTACCTGCACAGCAGCACCCAGTAAATCTCAGCTGCTATGGCCTCTGACAGGTTGATCTTATAGCCTAATGGTGCTAAAGATGCAAGTTTGGATCCCAGCTGTGGAAACAAAACCCACTCCCCCTTTCCTTATCAGCTATCATCATCATTACCTAAATGAAAAGCATGATTTTACTGATTTTATTTAGCTATTTCAGCATTGACCTGATGGATTACTGAAGCAGAAATTCATGATATACACACATCCGCATTTCAAATTCATTACATTCAAGTACAATAACCCGGCAGAAAGCACAAAAGCACAAAGAGGACATCTTTATCTTCAGGACTCTCCGTGAGCTCTTTGGTGACGGCTCGTCCCCCAGAGAGAAACTGCTGATTACAGCAGGTTTCACTTGGCTGTCTTCATTGTGGTGAAGGGAGGGAGGCCGAGGAATAGGTCTACCAGCTGGAGTCCTGAGACCCCCACGGTCCGTCTGGTAGAAGGCTCAGAGCGGAGAGAGGAAGACCACTATCACTGCACAAAATGTCTTTGAGCCTGATACTCAATCTTCCCTTTCTTCAGTTTTATACTTAAAGTCTCCTCTCTACTCAAATTATTGCGACATTAACTGGTTTGACCTTCACTGTGCAGACTGATGCATGTGCAGAATTTGACACTAGCGGGCTGTTTTTGCTGAGGAGGTAAAGTTTCTCTGCGCTCACCTTGAATCTGTGTTTAAGGTGCGTGCGGATGATTTTGTGACATCACCAAATGGAGGTTAATCCTGGCTGTGATGTGGAAACATTTAAAATAAGGGAGTTTTCAGTTATGTCCTGAAGTTAAACTTTTGAAATGAGAATATTTACATATTCATGGAAGGAATAGATAGAATTTTTAACATTGTAATTGGAAAAACTATATCAGACACAAATTACTATTCAAAACTTAGTATTTTTATATATCTTAAAGCATGTCTGCAGGGAAACAAATGAAACATCGAGGTTTCTTATGTGACTAAAAAAACAAAGGCATTGCTACTTCGTTCATAAGATGAGAATTACGGGGGGGGGGGGATTGACAACAAGTGAACGGGTAAGCTTGATGGTTATGTTGGTTTGGGAAGCTTCTAGACCAATAAAAAGTGATTTCGACAGACACACGGTGCGTGCGCATCTCACTCTCCTTCATCCTGAAAGAAGGGACCAGCCGTTCTAAGAGCTTTCCAGTGTTACTGGGTGCCTACTAATTAATTAGGGACGTGGAGTTGCGAGTCCACCTTATTAATTACTGCTCTAAGCTTGAAAATAATTGGAGCTTCTAAAGAAGGCAATTCAAAAGCGGGAAGCTCCTTTCCAAAAAAAATCCCTTTTGAAGGAAGAAGTTAAAAGGCACAGGCTCTGGACAGAGACGAGCTCATTTCCAAGGCTTGTCTTTGAAACGAATGAATCACAGCATATCATGGCCTTGCAGCCGCAAGGGTAACAAGAAAGGTACAAAGGCTAGAGTTAACGTCGGCGCATCCTTCTCCTCGAAATAAGGTTTAGAATATGGTGTGTGTGTGTGTGTGTGTGTGTGTGTGTATATGTGTTTGAATTTTGCTGATGAGAGTGTATGTTTGCCTGCATAAGAGAGGGAATAAATGAGAATTGGTAAGCATGCAGTATAACCAAGTTACATGGGAGTATCTGTTCATGATGGTGGTTTGTGAGTAGACTGGGCTGTTTGTGCTTTTATACAATTACTTTCACTGTAATGTACAGTACACACCTGCCAATGACTCATTCTGACTGTCCATGTGTCTGTATGTCTCTGAGAATCAAAGGACAAGCCGGTTGTGCACTGACAGGGATACAGATGTGTGTTTCGGATAAGATAATCAGGACCATGCTCTAATTTAATGTCATTTAAATTCAACAGAAATGTACCTTTCGAGAATTGTTGACAAAAATATCAAAAATCCCTCCAAAATACCACATTAAGACACCAAGAGGAAAATTGCAATTATTGGGTTTGTCCCAATTCATAAGTATCGGTAAAGTTGTAATGCTTTGTTCTTTGTATTCTTCGCATGTTTCAAAACTTATATTTCTGTCTTCACGTAAGAAATATCTAAAACTGAAAACCATTTCAAAACAGAATCCAATCTAGAGGCAGAATCTATGTGCATCCCAATAAAATACTAATCAACTAAATCCCACTAAAAGTGATTCTATTGGTCAAGCATCATGTCAATCAACACAAATATTTACCTTTAAGAAACATTGGGGAGGTCAAAAAAGAGCATGTTGAGGCAGTTATTACAGACATTCTGCAATAAACACATTTTAAACACTGAAGGCCAGACATGGGGAAGGATTTGATACACTCCTGGCTTGATGACAAGAGGAAGGATTTGATACACATTGGGTTTGACGTTCCTTAAACAATCTGTGTGTGGCTCAGCAGCCGAGGACAATAACTCTACAAAAGGAGGTCACCAGAGATGTCCTTTTTTTCCAGAAAGAGTTGGTTATTTGTGTGGCGTCTCAAGCCTTCTGTTTGTCCAGCTCCCCAAGAGAGGATGTTTCCTGCCTGTGTTTTCAGTGAGACACGACGATGTCTTCATTGAGAGAAGCAGCAGGTCACAGACCAGCAGCAGTCCAGCCTGAGATAGGGAGTTAAATAAGACCCAAACTGGGACAGATTGTGTCTGGATCTCGTCCAGGCTGAATTTTTATTGTTCTTCCAAACGCCATAGAGATAGAAGAAGAAGTTTGCAGCCTGACCTTTCACTCAGGATACATATCCTCTGCCTGCCCTCTGTCCAGGGAAAAGGCCAGATTAAAGTGCGTCTGTTTGTCTTGCAGCACAACAGACTCCAAAAGATGGATAGCCAAACCTCCAGGCCCCTTATGCTTGAGGCCAAACAACATGATGAACAGGGAGAAACATCCTCCACCCAGCTGACGAGCCCCAGGCCTCCTTTCGGTGATCCTGCGGTCCATTAGAAGGGGAAACACGTATGGAGCGCATGCTACCTGCTCAGCGTGGGACTCCTCTTGATATGCCCAGAGGCCTCGCATTCAAAGCCACAAAGCAGCTGCTAGAACAGCTCGGCCAGAAACGGTTCCATACTGACAGTGATCACCTGATCTACAACCTGATCGTTCCAGTCAGGAAATCTAGGAATGGCACGAATTTGGGAGAGCATGAGCAAATGTGCCGGGCTAACACTGCATTGAGGTTCATCTAAAGCTGGACATTTTATGACCAGTACCTTTATCTTGGTAGCATCATCATACCTCAGCTACTCCTGGGGGAAAACCTGAAGCTACTTAACCTGCAGGATGAGTTAAGAGTCACCTGTGGTTCAATCAGGTAGTTTTATACACCACCTTTTTAACTGACTAACATTTTGATCACATCCTTAATTCTTAACGACATCTCCTGACACCAAATTTTAAGATATAAACGTTTGGCTTTGAGCATTGTAATCAAACTACTCGTTAAAGAAGTATTGTAATATTAACATGCACTTCAGGGCTTCACTCACTGTTGGTTTTCTTGCATCAATACATATTCAACTCTAAGCACAGAGGACTGCAGTAGCTAATGATAACAAATGCATAGCTTACAAAAATACTGGCAGCTAAAACTAGTCCTGTCTAGAGCAAATGCTCTTTTCTTGCAGGTCATTTGATAACAATGAATGTGTCCTTCATGTCTGAATGTTTTTTATACACTCAAAAACATATTTTTACAAATAAGGGCAAGCATCGTTCATAGCTGAGTCACACGAAAGATAATCTAATCTAATCTAAAGTGATTGGATAACAAATCAATATTCTTACAACTTTTTGAATTTGTCGACATAGCAGTGCGTGGGTGCATAAAACGGCAGCATTTCCACATAGAGTGGGGCCTTAATCTTTCAGGCAGACATCTCTTGAACCGTTATTTGGAGCTGGAGTTTGCACGGTTGGCCTGTTGCCCGAGGCAGTGTGCGCCCTTTCCATCCCGACAACAGGCTGCTTTCAAAGGGTGTCCGGAAATGTAGGAATATCTGACGCCCATATCTCCTGCTTCCGCAGTCCTTAATGCCAGAGAGCAGACACGCCAAAACAATGCTCCACATTGGCTCCCAAACACAGCTTTGTTTCTATCAAGAGCAGTTTTCATCATGTTCCCGGCTTTCTAAATGTCACCGGTGCCACTGACACTACACAGCTCAAAGTCAGAGTAAGAAACAGTGCTTTATTAAAAGCAGACACATCCGACACAAAACACATTTCCTCAGATCGAATGAAAATAATAATACCAAAAGCCAAGGAAGCAGTTACAATGCTACCCTTCACGTGGTTATTTTTTTTTTTTTAAATGGAAATTGTCACTGAGAGGATGCCACACAGGGAGTGTGATAAAGTGTCACTTATGAGGAGAAATGATAGTGTGAACTCAATAGTTCACAGCTTCTTTTGAAAGTATCTGTCTCTCCTAAAGTCACTGATTTATCACAAATGGACTGATGGTATGTGACAGCTCAGCACGCCGCTGGTGTCACCTGAATTTCAAAGACATGAACATCTGAATTCTTTGGAAGAATTTAAATACGACTGATGGATATTTGCAGCTTATCCTCTAAGTTTCATACTTTAAAATGAGTCTAAAAAGTCACACATTGTAGCATAAAACTTATTGTTAAATGTGTAGTTCATTGAGGACGAATTTATTCCCTAAAGCTATTGACTGGGCTTTCTAAGAAGAAGTTTGGGTAACATTTTCTATGACGCCCATGTATATAATGCATTATTAACATCCTTATAATGTGTTATTATCTGCTTATGGCTCTGAATAATTATAGTTATAAGCACTCATAAACATTCATAATGCTATTAAGTGGTATAAGTAGATTATAAATCATTTTAAGTATGTTTATAGTGCATTATAGACATGGGCGTCACAGAAAGTGTTAGACGTTTGGTTTATTGTTACAACAGGGATCAAGCTGAAGGTTGAACATAAGACCTTCACAGTCAGTCAGTCTCCAAGCCAAAGCAACATGTCCCAGAGGTGGGTTTTGGCTTTTTTGTTTTTGTTTAAGTCCAGCCATTTAATACATTGAGTTAAATTAGAACTTAAGGTTTGCAATTAATTGGCAGAATGAAAAAAAAATGTAATCATTTCAAGCTGTTTGCAGTAAACTTTTCATGCACCCCAGATAGGCGACCTCTACTAACTCTAGAATACACTGCAGGGGTGATGTGAGTTCAGACATAAACTGAGCAAGTTCAGCTCTCGATGCAACAGAAATAATCGCGTTCAGCTGTGCAGCACATCAACCCTCGTGTTTGGTTGCCAGTGCTATTTATTAACAAGGACCTGAGAAAACACAAATAAATCCGGGCGGTTTAAATCAAATCATTTAATTCTGGACCACACTTTTTTTCCGCCTCTCTACTGATGCCGGCTGTGTTTGAACAACTGGATTTCATCAGCGGCATGCAGCCAATCTGCCAGCAGCTTCATACAAAAAAACTCTCACTTAATGTCAGCACAGCAGGTTGAGTTCTGGCTCGGGCGCACTGATCCGCAGAGCAAACTCCGCTCAACAACACACACATCCCCTTCAAAATCCACGTCCTATTTGTGATCCGTCTTGTCAAACACGCATGGTATAAAGTAGCTTCTATTTTTGACTTATCACAGAAGTGTGTGAGAATCCGCAGATGATGAAAATTCTGCCCTTGCCAGTAATTAAACCTTGTTATCCAGACTTGCTGTAAGTGCTGAGAGTAAATTCTGACAGTTTGGTGTTTGGAATGCAGGGAGGTTTGTTTGAGTAAAGTCGTTCCATCGTGCGCAAGCAAGCTCATTAGAAAGACCTAAATTGCACCTCTCCGTCGTCTCCGTTTGTTCCTCTTGGCCCCGGGGTTTGAGCTCGACTATGGACTTTACATTTAATGCTATTGGACACCGATGCTGGATGAGAATCATATGGGGGATGCATGGGAATGCAAGGTGTTTTTCCACTGTAGCTTATCAAAGGGGGGAAAGTTTGGTTCCCATTTTAGAGATGAAATGTTTTTTTTTAATGTAAGGGAACATAATTCCCTGCTATAAATGGGGCTGGTGAAAATTTGACAATCTGCAAGTCAGCTTTGCAAAATCCCCACCTGTGCAGAGCAGGAATGCTATTCGACAGAAAGACTGTGCAGTGTGGTTTCCTATCAAAATATTTTCAGAGTAGGTAAGCCATAAAATTGCGGTGCGCTGGTGTTGAAAGCTTTGTACCACAGTCTGCAGGTGGAATTTACATATATTAAGTCTTGAAAACAAGTGAGATTAATGGCTGACTCTGACATAAAAACCCCATCCTCTCTTTGCTTCCCTCTCCCTTTTTTCTCTCTCTATCACACAGACAGCTCCTGCTTGTTCCTGGTTGCTCATGTGTGGCAGCAGAGCTGGATGGAAAACATATTGCTCCATCAATCACATCCCATTCTTCTCGGCAACACGTTCGACTCGCAGGTTGTCTGAGACCGAGGCCGCACATACAGTCAGCCCTTGTGTAAAAATGCAAAGATGACAAATATTCCTCCGAACAGATGCAGAGCTCTGTCAAACTGTGCCTATTCAGATAACCGGATCTCTTTCAAATGATGTTCCCCCTCCTTGCCAGTCCCTTGACTGACTCTGTGTTGACAGTATCTTAATATACAGAGCGAGGAGTGTGTGCTGTGTTCAAACAAAGCCTCCTTCTCCCCTGTGCTATGCCAATAGATCAAATGAACAGACAGAGGGAGAAGAAGGGGGAAGATGTCGCTTTTCATCAATGTCTGGCTGATGTATTCAAGAGTTCCTATCTTTTAAGTCTTTGTTTCAGCACACGAAAAGACCAAAGCACGGAGAGCACTGCCGTGCCCGCACTAGCAGTGCGAGACAGAAGGGTTTCCTGCTTCCTTTTGCCTGGCTGCTATGTGTGACACACAACTTGGCCACAGCCCCATTTGTAGCCCCTGGGCAGTGCATGTGTCACCCATTTGTACTGCGCAAAGCACTCAGTTCAGAGCGAAGGCCAAGTATGAGTGGGGGGGGGGGGGGGGGGGGGGACACTTACTCGTTTTTCTCCAGAGCCAAGAGCAGCTGCTCACCTTCCGCTTCAATCAGGAGCTTCAGCGATGCAGGGTGTCTCTGAAGAGAGTACAGACAGGAGAGGGGATGAGACGGATTGTTTGTGGAGCATTTTGATTGACAAAAGATGGCTCTGGTTCTCTGGTAGCTAGCATGCTTTCAATTTAAGAAAATATATGAAATGGCTGCTGTGTGTGGCAATAAAATAAAAATAAAAACCAGCAAATAGTTCTTAAAATGCTTAATTACAATCCAGATGAAACTTTCACTGAGCCACCCAGCGCTGTGAGAAAAGAACGCCAGGAGGCTCTTTTCAATTGAGCGCTCTGATATCCTTATGAAGCGACTTTGTATCTCAGAACAAGAGCTGAGAGGATTAACTTTATGTTTCTATTCCACTTGACATTAATCCTGCAGAAAAGCCACAAGTCTTCGCAACCCTGTGCCGCGAGTGTCTGTTGGAGTCAGATGAAGTGGCACCGGCTCGTACATCACTTCTGTCAGTCACGCTGCGCAAACACACACACACACACACACACACACACACACACACACACACACACGTAGTTCAATCTGGGTCAACTGTGGCAAAGAGCGCCGCTCTGGGTTAAGTCATCCATCATCCCCCGTGGAGAAGAATGTCTAGTGGATCATAAGAGGATATGGAAGCAGAACACTTAAGGTTTAAGGCGGTATCATTGCACAAGTCATGTGGGACTAAACTTTCTGCTATCTTCTGTTCAGACAGCGTTCGACGCGCACGCTTTGACCTCCCTCACGCTGCATAATGTTTATGACGGCTGCCATTTCTAACTTCAGGGAAAACATAGATAGTACACCGGATGTTTGGGCTTGTTGTTAAGGGAGTGATGTATTCAACTCAGCACTTAATTTCACCTTCATAATGAGTACTCTTTCCTTCGCAGAGTTGAGGTTTTGTTTTGTTTTTCGGGTAATAACATCCCAAAGAAACCTTGTGGCACCATGTCTGTTTGGTTAAGCCAGAACAAATTAATTCACGAAGGAATTGACTCAAATAACACAACCTGGAAACTCAAGCTGTGCTTTTAAAATCTGCCTGGCAGCCATGTATTTTGTTTCTATAAAGTCTGGGATTATAACACCAAACAGAGCCAAGGATCCCAGGTTTCAAACCGGTGGGTTGTGTGAAGCGTCTAAGATGCAGATATTGTGCAGCTGCTTGAAATGTACTGAACTCAACACAGAGGGGCAATGACTGCTTACATGTAATGTAAAGATTTAATCCGTATGTTTGAGTAAACAAATTGGCCCTGGTAGATTACTTTCTAACGTGAACGTTGTATTTCTACTGCAGACCTTGTGATCGTCGCAATGAAAGCGAAAATAGTTTCTGCTGTTGTACCTTTCCAGAGTTATAAAATGACGTCCCCCCCCCACCAATGCAACCCCCCTGTGATGTTATAAAACAGGACTGTTTTCAGTCTGAATCGCCTACTAATTTTGTCCTGCGGGTGGTAGAAGACTAATAGCCAAAGGGTCATTGAAATCAAAATGCTTTATGTGAACAACAAACTGGCAATCTGCCTGTCGGGTTATGAAATACAGTATTATTGGTCTGATGGTGGTGAAAGAAAGATGGTGGTGTAATTTTCACCACACTATCCTCAGTTATCTGGACCAGTGTAGGATATACAACTGGAAGTCTAAAAAGAATAAGCAGAGCGAAAATGTAAAAACAAAAAGGCGTTTCATTCCATCAACTATTCCTCACCTGGGATTTGAGCTGGCTGGTCGGTTTCCAGTCTTGTCCAACAAGCTGGAGCGGTACTGTGGTCCCATAGTGTTTCTGCTTCGCTGTTGGTCTGTGTTGAACAGTCCTGCTCAAAAGATTCCCTGCAAAGAAAATAAACACACCATGTGAGAATACACAGAACACTTCAAAGTGAGCATGCTTCATTCTAAATTCTCTATAAAACCAGTTGCGGAAGCAAACAATGGGAACATTTTCTAAACAGATTTTTCGACAAACAACACCGATGAGTAATCCCTCCCCGCTATTAAAGGCCTGAGCCTGGTGTTCATTACCGACATCAGAACACAATCTGACAGTACAGCAGCCTTTTAATATGAAGTGGTACTAAAACAAAAATCACAGTACTTGAATTTGATGGCTTTTCTGCGTCACGGCACACAAATTCCGCTCTCCGAATGGTGTTGTTTCTCATACCTAACAATTATCTACGCTGACAGAATGCCATCTCCGATACGTCCTCGCCCTTCCTGAACACATGTTCACCTCCTTTTCATGGGCTGTCAGTAGAATGGAGCCTGTCTCCTCTGCCATTAAGACATGAACACAACAGCACTAATCAGCACCCTCAGACATCCAGCAATGAGAACCGGAGCCCGTGGTGAAACCGTAACCACCCCCCCCCCCCTCTGCCCCTCCAGCTGCATAAATCTCCACTGTTCAGCGTGAAGAGTTTCTGAGCGAGGAACTGGGGTTGCTGCTGCTGCTGCTGCTGCTGCTGTGATAACTCGCAGGGCTAGTGTCCAGGATGCGGTGCAGGGATTAGACGTAGTTTTGGGGCATTGTTCCCAGCATGCTTTTATCTCCCCTCTCTGTGTTCTGACAGGGTGTTAACTGAGCCTCAGAGAGGCTACAGTTCTCGGAGCTCTACTGTGTTTGCCAGTCATTTAAAAATATATATTCGTGCCCAAAATCCAAACACTGATGTCGCCAAGCGTGCAGCCAGGAGATGAAGTGGCAGAAAAACAGCCACCATCCCAAAGAAACCTACTAGTTATAACTGAAACAGAAGTTGCAATGGCTTCAAAGAGTGCATCATGAGCACACACGGAGTCTGAATACAATGCATAGTGAGCCACTGGAGGACATCGCTAATAGGGTTCCTGCAGTAATCAGCTCCCCACAGCGGGGAAGCTATTCCAAAGCTTGAGTCTCTTACTGAAGCAGCAGGGGGCTAGCACCAGTTGTCTGTGCGCAAACGCCCTAAATCAAATGTTTGCCTTTATTTTGTTTTTCTTCCACTGATGCTCCATCGAGCGTTTCCAAACAGCAGGGGAACAGATTTAGTTTGAGGGTGATGTCAGTCGACTTGTGAGAAGTTGTGCGTGTGGTCTGAGGATAATTGATGGTATGTTTTGAACTTGGGACTTTGTTACTTCTTAATTTTGAAATCGCATTTCAAACCCACATAAACACAAAACCCACTGAAGGGGACCGAGATTATTATTACCAGCGGATTCAAGGTCCTTCCTTTCGAGGTTCACATCACTTCTGTCTCCCTACGCATGACTCACCCAGCTAAATTGCTGAGTCTGCTTATTATCCGGCATTAATAACCCAGGTCGGAGGCAGAGACACTCCCCCCTCCCCCCCCATGCTGAGCTTTGTTCTGGTTCTCCTCTGAGGAAACCGTCACTCTGGAGTTCTTCACAGACCCGCACCAGCTGATAGCAGAGAGTCAGAGGTGACCAGCTCAGCAGTCCTCATCCAGCTCCAGCCTGATGATGAGAAGCAGGCTCCGGCAAGGAGGGATCGGCATCTCACACACACACACACACACACACACACACACACACACACACACACACACAGAAAAGCGGGAGAAGCATCCTACCCTCATTAGTCCTAGAAAAGCACACCGTCTGGGGGAGGTGGGCATGCTGAGTAAGGGAACGCATGACAACCGCTGTGAAAAGTATGGATAGATAAACACAACACATGAGGGGAAAACAGAGAGAAGTTGACAGAGAAAGGTCAAGTCCACATTGTGGTTAGGAAACACACACACACACACACACACACACACACACACACACACACACACACACACACGCAGATGGAAAGGCCTTTTCTGTGGCATCCCCATCAACTTTGAAGACTTGGTTCACAACCATACAGCGTTTGGTTCCCTGACTTCAAAGTCCACAAGTGAATGACCATTTTGTTAATGTGGTGTGCTATGAGATTTAATTCCCGCTTATAAATGGCATTATATTAGTGGAAACAGCGTGCAGGCTCAGTCTTTTTTCCCCCACATGCTTGGGAGAGACATTTGGTAAAGCTGGAGTGTAGCTGCGGTGCGTGGAGTGTGTAAGTGGCTTTTGTTCGCTAGAATGTTATAAGCGCCACCAGAAGCATTAAGGGAGCGGTAAAAGTGGCACCAGAGCCCAAAGCCTTATTTATATGTTCAATATAGGAGAGTGTAAACAGAAGTCTTAATAGAGCAGAGTTCTGGTCATGTTCAGCTCCCTTTATGCTCCGGCATACACACAAGGAGAGTTTGTGCCATTTATATTACCTCAATAAAGTCAAATGCTATAGGTGGGAGGATTGTGTGTGCGTGTATGTGGAATTGGGAATGTGAGTGTTTGTTCTTGTGTGGGTGACTGAAATGTGATTCAGACCTATGACTGGATTAAGTAATTCATTTGGCTTTCCCCAGCAGTGCTGTTAAGCAAAAGTAACAAAATCTATTATACACTCTGTATGTACAACCATTGCTTGGCTGTTTTAGTATCATATTCCCATAAAGCCTGGATTAAGTGATTTGGAACCTGGGGATTGGGATCAAGTAAATCTGTGTATTTGTGTGATGATTAACAAGATATAAAAAGTAATAAACGTCACACACACAATCAGGTTTTTCTTAGTTCTCTCAAACCGTTATGTACTTTATACAAGATTGGGAGCACTTATATTGCCTCTCAACTGCTTTCATCCAGTTGTACCTCACGTCACATCTGGTTGCAAAAAAACAAGATGGCGACCGCCCAAATGCCAGAACTCGAGGCTTCCAAAGGGCAGTCCACAAACCAGTGGGTAAAGCCACGGTGATTCGTCCACTTCTTATATACAGTCTACGCTCTCAACATTGCGACGGCTTAGACGGCGGCTTGCAGCTAACGGTTCCAACAGCACTAACAGTGGGAACTACCGCAAGAGCTAACAGTGTTTACCTGAATGGGTGCTACACTTCCGGTATCTGCCGTATGAGTGCAGTGCAGAGCAAAGGCCGTGAGCTAACTATCGCGGTATGCTGGACTTAAGCATGCGCGGCCGGCCCCGGGAATGTCACCACCGAACAGAGGAGCTCGGGTAACAACACACACCAGAGGGAGCGTGACTTCATGCTCTGCTCAGGTAGACATTACTCCACTATATCTTCACATAGCAAATAGTTTGTTTGCTGCTATATCAATTCTCTGAATCCCTTATATTGCACCTCTGCTCTGCTGTTTTTTTTCTTCTTGTGAAATATTGGAGGATTTATCCTCTCCAGGAATAACAACTACTGAAATGAAAAAGGAACAGCTTTGTGTGAACTCCTCGCAGACGTATGGGACTTGTGATGAGGGGGAAGGCATTGCTTGGCCATAAAGGGTCACAAGAGAAAGGGTTAGTAACTTGAGGTCTAGGTCAGTGATTGGCATTTTAGTTTGTGACCTCTTACATCGCCCATCATCATAATCTATAGGTCATGAGAAGACCAATCAAATTGAAAATTTGAAGAAAAATTTAGATGTTATTCGACCACTATGACTATATTTCTTTCACTTTTTAACAAAATTCTGGCCTGTTTCAGCCACAATATCTAGCCGTGTAGACTAAAGCAGTGCTTGCCGGGGTACTGTACCGCTCCTAATGGTATTTCACGGTGACTCTTTCCTTGGTTTTATCAGCGTTCCCAAAATGAGTGCATTCTCCACAGCCTGTGAGCTGCTGGTCCAAGGAAACATCTGACCTTCCTCGCTTCTTTGCAGATGTCAAGACGTCCTTTCTTACTGCCCTTTCGCAACTCCAGCCCTTCTCTTTTCCCGCCTCACCAAAACAAAACAACAACTGTTCGGCTTTATTAAGCCCCAGAGCCTGCTTCCTCGCGACCAACTGCAACGCGCTCCTTGACAGGCAAACCATGACATAATATATTCATAACAATCTTTGCTTTTCCAACACAAATGCTGCATGCTGTTCTTTTCATCTGCACACTTGATGAGGCCGTGCCCCACATGTGCACAGGGTCCACACGGAGATGGGATACAAGCTACACATACGTAGACACATCAATATAGAGCACTCCTAATCACAGTCACCCTTGCCTTGCGCTGGAAAAGCACACAAGGACAACACTCCAAAGTGATGTTGAGAGCAATGCTCTCCGATCTTGAGAATGTCAGATTGGAAACGAAAAACAATGCCTTTGGCAGCTTGAACGACACTCTTTTGACTTGCAAAGTCGCCCGAATGGTACAAAAAACAAGTGCAGCGGAGACGTGATTCCAGCATTGTTTGACATGGGCGGACAATGTTTAGTTACTATTCAAACCCCCAGAAGGAAATGGGTTTGAAATAAGAGCATGTGGAACTAATTAGGTCAGAATGGTGAGTTTAAATTGGCCTGATTCAAGCCGAGGTATGACACAACAAAGACAAAAAAAAGGTAAGAAGGTTCCACGTAACATGTTCCATATGGAAATGTGTTCTTGATGAAGCAAATCTAATAACATGATCATTTTTTCTTCATCAAAAGCGTGTATCCAGATTTGATGGGTGGCTTTAATCAGAGCTCTGACTGGATTGGGGACATGATCCAGCAAAGTTTTTGAGCCAAAAGTTGGTTCTGACATCAGCCCATGGGGGGAAACTTGGTTATTGTTTATGGTTATTTTTCATTTAATAATAGATGATTGACAGGTATAGCGCAAACTCAATTTATCCGCAATCAGAGCGGGCAAATTATGCTAATTCAAACAGAATGGTGCTTGGGAATAAAATGACGAATGATACATTGGGAGGAGGCAGACGCTCTTTCATAAATGACCTTGGAGACAAAAGCAATGAACTCCGCTGCCTTTCCTTATCTCTTTCTCTCCTTTATCATCGTCTAGCCCTGTGACGAATCATTATTATCATTATTGAATGCTTTTAATCCTTTTTTTTGATTAATTGATGAATCCGTTATTTAATAACCTTTGTGAAAAAATTGTGCCCTTCTCAGGTTCCAAATGGCCCAGATGTATTCAAATTGCTTGTTTTGATCCAACAGTCTCAACCAAACATATTCAATTTCAACTCATCACTGCAGACACAATTATCAAAAGATAATTGGTTAGTTGATTCATACAGAATTAATCGTGAAATGTGAAAATTTCACTGGTTCCAAATTGCTACTTTTTTATAAAAAGTAATCTCCTTGGGACTGCAGATCCCACAAAGCAAGCAATTTCAGGACGTCACCTTGGGCTCTGGGGACGAGCATTTATCACTATTTTCTGACATTTTAAAAACTTAAAAATATCTGTTGCTCAGAGCCCTAGATTATATAAAACGGAGAAAAGCAGCAGATCCTCATATTTGGGAAGCAGGACTTCATGTTCTGTTGATCACCTCGTCAACTAATCTTCACCTCGCTCCCCGTAAATTGTTCACAGTGCAGGGTCCATGGGGATTACAGAGCAAAGGTGAAAGGTGCCCGCTAATCTTGGCCTGACTCCACAGTAAACATGTGACCCGTTTGCGGGACATTATGTCAACACCCTGAGGGTTGCACCAGGAAACATAGAAACCTGTAGGTGACATCATGGTAATAGGAATCTGCACGAATTGGAGAGAGAGGGTCTCCTTAAATCAAATCTAATAAGGTAGCAGTGTGTCAAAAGTCACAGCTCTGAGAGTCGTTAATGGTTGGATTTCTAGACGGATCATTTCTTTTAGAGCATAGCTGAGGGTCATAATCAAGCCGTTTAACACTGGGCTCCCTCTACTGGTAAATAGCTCTTTTGTGTTCTCTCCCTTCCTGTCTCTCTACCCCCAACCTTGTATATTGAACCCATTTACTGTCACACCAGCATGATGTCAGCACATAATTACTCTATGGGAAATAGATGGTCCTGCAGCAAAAAAAAATCCCCCCTTGGCCCAGCAGGAGGTTAATGTTGTCCGAGAACCGGTGCAGTTATGCGAGGGCTGCGCTCGCTGCCTGGCATGGGGGCCTAGCGTGTGCCTTAGCAACAAAGGTCAGAGTCAGAGAGCTTCTGGAGCAGAGCTGTGTGAAAGCTTGTTAATATGGTCGCTATGATGGATTTCATTTACAGCGTCCTGGAAGTCATCTCTGTCACAGGCCTGGCGCACATTCAAAGCACTACAGAACTACAAAAAAACGAAACCTCAAGCCACAGCCGAAAGGCAGAGACGATGTCATCATTGTCAAGACATTGTACAGTATGCGGTGGCATCCATGTCATTACCTCAGTGGAGAGAGACAAACATTAAGGATTACACTCCGTTAATTGATTAGCTGATCCGCAGAAAATCATGCAACACTAATTTTGATATTTCAATTGTGTTCGTTTAAGTCACTCATCAAGCAATATTTATACTATTTAAAATTGAATGTCTTTGACAAGCAACTTTAAGACATAGATATTAGAATTAAAGAACTGCAATTTTCACCAGCTTTTGGAAAAGCTGAAAAGAACTGACCCAAACATTTACCAATCTTAGAATGGTCAACTTTCTACTTGAAACTTTCGTCTTTATTTGTAACTATGTGATATGCTGCTCGCTCTGCCTCACTTAAAAATACATCACAAGTCCGCCCATGTTGAGACGCAGACAAAGCAACTGGCTGAGGCAGAACTTTGTTTGAGCCAATTTGTTCGAATCCTCCCCAGGTATAGGAGCTGGCCTGTCTTGTTCCTGCTTGTCCTTTCTCATTGAAGAACAGGGACATGAAATATGGGGCGGATGCTGCATGCATGCCAGCCTGGAAAATAGATGATGTGGCTCTGAGAGGAAAAAAACACCGCGTTTCAAGTCTCAGTGGAAGACAAAGACTGGACGTTCACATTGGAAGTCAAACTGGGGAATGTTTCCCTTAACACCTACAGTGTAAAGTTTGTTAACCTGGAATTGTCTGTTACATACATTGAGTGAACCAGCACGCAGACTAGCAGCAAAAACCCTGAACCTGCTGATCTAAATGGAATCCAGTTGTTATTAGTTCTCCTTGTGGCCAGAGAAAGAGCTGACATTATATCATGTGTTATTCATATATGCTACAAATACAAGTTCTGCAAAATAGAACACAAGAACTGACCGGAACAGGCTGATAAACTGTCAATGGTTTTGAAACACTGATGGGGTGGAACTTGAACTAACCCAGATAGACTTTGACACTGAAAAGGGATATCTGAGCCAACTGGGCGCTCTCTCTGACCAGACAGAGGAAGAAGACGCTCGGGGAGAGCTGTGCTGAGCTCAACTCTGACCCGACTGGGGTGTGAAAGTCTGATGAGAAAGTCCAGAGACAGCATCGGGTTTCAGCTTGTGTGTTAAGCTTTTGTGGAGGGGGGGGGGGGGGTCAAATGAGTCCAAAGCAGCTCCGAAGAAATCAATGCAACACATGTAGGGTTAGGCCACATGAGCATAGTCCAGCTACCCCCCGCCCCCCTGTATAAATATCCCCACTGCGGAACAGCAACTGGTTAATCAATCTGTCTTAATGCACCACCACACGTCGGCCAACTCTTCGTACCGGCCTCCTGGGTTTTTAACCATCACGAACAACTCGTCTGGAAGATCTGATTCCATTCCTACTGAAAAGATCCTAAATGCGTCTGACTCGAGATGGGTCACATCACGGCGATAATGTCTCTCTGGGGGAGGACACTGTTTGGGGAAGGAATGTTTTACTACAGTCCAAAAATATATTCTCAGCTCAACTTTCATTTGTCTGAGCGTGCAGCACGCAAGCTGCGTGCGGCGCTCCAGGCAGACAGAGTCATGTCGCTTGGAGCGGGTAGGCTACAGCTGGCTAATAAATACTGGCTGACACTAAGTGTGTCAACCATCGGAGGAAGTCATTCATAAATGAGCCCCGGCTAGAACAGAAACATGCACAAGACAGGCAGGGCGAGGAGAACCGGCACGAAAGCTCAAGAGGCGGTGTCATGAAATATGTATGCAAACATGATGTTGCATGGAGCCGAACTGCTCCATCTTTCCTCAGCAGCCTCGAATTCCTGACAGCAAAGACAAGAGGTTTGCACAGACTGGGAGACAAAGTGGAGAGACCCATAAAAGGGAGCACTAATGATTCCCACTCATTGTGCTTTGACATGAAGTAAGCTGCAACTCATTATTTTCATCAATCGGACAATTTTGTCTGTGAAAGGTCCAAAAAAATGTGAAAAATTCCAATCACGAGTTCTGAAATCCCAAGGGGACATCTTGAAACTGCAGCCCAAAACATGTTCAGTTTGAATTTATATAAAGACAGAGGAGAAACATGATGATTGATGGATTATTAAAAATGTCGCTGGTTCAACACAGAACACAAAAGGCATTTTACGCCATTGATTGTATTTGTCTTTTAAATGAAAGCCCATCTTCCTGTGCCCTTGTTGACACGGCTCCCTCCATCCATTCATCTCAATCAGGCTGAATTACCCACAAGCAGGTAAATAACGCTGAAGTGCAACTCCTCCACTCACCACTGTTTGGACATACTGTCCTTGTTGAATCTCACCTATAGGGCATGGAACGCTGGTGATGACTGGGATATCATGAGCCACAGCCCAAAGGGTTGCAACCAGTGGGACAAAACACACGCAAGCACAGACACAAACACATCACATTTGGGACATTTCACCCGGAGCTCTCAAAAGCAGCTATTAGTCATGTGTTGCTTGGCTGTCATAAACATAATAAACAGCACAATGCACAGGTTTTTTTTGCAAACGCTACTTGATTCCTTAAGTTCTAAAACCAACAATGTGACTTTTATGTTTGCCACTAAAATAAATCTGGAATTCATCCATAATTGAAAAATTGAAGTATGTTTGAAGTGCCCTGAAAAACTGAAGTATGCCGAAAGCGCCAGCGAAATGCCTCAAGTGCTACCGCTGATTACCAAAGAGAGTTTCAGCATCATCAATTATACAGCGTGTCCTCTCCTCCGAGGTGCGCACTGAATGGACTGCGAGTTAAAATGTGATGTTCTGCTTCTCACACACAGATCCGGAGGAGAGAATGGCAGAAAGCTATAATTTAGCGAGCTTTGTCTCCTCTGGAGATGTTGCATTCTGCCCAAACATGTGTTATAGATCTGTAAGACATGATACTAAAAGCAGCCAAAGGTGAGACATGCATGAAGAATAGAAGAGAGACGCATACAGGATAAATGCACAATATGCAGACAGGTTCATTTCAACCTTTTTCTTTATGTTTCTAGGTGAAGGTTACATTTGACATGTGCCTGATAATAACTCAATTAAGAAAACAATCTATTCGCTACTTTTGCCCATGGATCTCGCCTATAATAGGCAAAAAAGACTTCACATCTTGTCCGCCTCTTACCTTCAGCAGACCTGGAGAGCACACCGCCACACACCGGGACCGAGACACATAAAGCCTGAAGTGCTGTCAAAATAACAAACTTCAGACTCCGGCTCCCGAGGTTCATGATGCCGGGCTGAAGCGTGGACGGGACTGGCCAAAACTGTTTCACTGCAGCGCAACCATCATACAATCCAACAACAGCTGATGTGCAAGGAGTCCCCCCCACCCCCCTGCCCCTCCCCCCCCCCCCCCCCCCCCCCCCCAAAAAAATAAAATGACTTCCTGAAATATGATCGAGCGTATGAGCGGTGCTTTAGGAAATCCCGAGGACAGCTGATTCAACTCCGTGCGCTTTCCCCATTCAGAGACGTCCAAGTCCAGAGCTGCCTCGCGCAACCACCCCCCCCCCCCCCCCCCAAAAAAAAGTGAGGTAAATGAGGAGCCACCGGGGAAAACATTCACAAATAGACAACACAAGCCGCTGCTGTCTCAGTCGCCCACTGGAATGGCATCGGTTCCAGGAGCAATTACTGGAGAGAAGTGTTGTCTTATGAGTGGGGACCATGTGCTTCAATGACACGCTTCGTGCTCTGCGAGGTCCTAACGCCTCCGCCAGGTCGCGTTATTAAACAAGCATCAAGCTACCGGAAATTAACAAAGCACAACATCCGGTTACAGATTTCAAAATAAAAAACCCTATAACAATTACAATGCACGTTTGCAATACTGTTTTTACAATAAGATTAAATAAATAATAAAGAACGTACTTAACGAATACAGACTAAAATAATTAAAATCAAATGCTGTTTTAATGCTTTTTGTGTACGTCCTCTCCTATGACCTATCATAGCCTGAATACCACAAGTGGACATCCCGAAGAAGCTATTATTTAGACCTTGACATAAGATTATTGATGTCAAATTACAGAAGTTCTGTACAAAGCAGAGACATGTAAACCATATGACACAAAAAACAAACAATTCCTGGAAGGTGCAGGACGCAGAGCGCGAATCTAGCGTTTTATTTTGAAGGCAAACTTCTCCATTTCCGGCCTTCCTCTTATCCGTTTCTCAACTTGACTCAAAGGGGTTCGGTAGGCGCACACATACCGTATATTTGAATATTTCAGCCTACGCGGCCCTCACTCAGATGTTATTATGCATGCAAGGTGTTATTCAGTCAGAGCAAGCTGAAAGCATTTGTGTGTGGGAAAAAATGCCGACTTGCAAATTTAGGTGAATATGTCAATTTAAAAGAATATTTTTCAAATTTCTCTTCTTAATGCATACAGATATGCAATGTTGATTGCTGGGTAATATGTGTTTTGATATTGTCCAATGTCAAATCTGTGTGTGTGTGTGTGTGTGTGTGTGTGTGTGCGTGTGTGTGTGTGTGTGTGTGTGTGTGTGTGTGTGTGCTTCTGGTATCTAGCACAGGGGCTCATCGTGATGGTGGATAGTCTGTTGTCTGTGTACAGAACAGGGTGGCATGAGTTTGAAACCATGAATATTTCAAGATATCTGAATCAATATATGAGACTCACAAGCAGCTATACTCAACTTGTCATTGAAGCACCGGTGAGATGCACTAAATAATGACTGTGCATGGACCCATATGTGGACATGGCCCATTCCAACACTGTGGCTCAGCTCAATAATGCTCTTCAGCGTGTGCCCTCTGCACTGCACCACATGGCTATCCACTTTAGGAGGGAATGCAGGCAGACAGCAGGTAGGTGTCCTGTTTTCTGAAAGCTGTTTCTCCCCTGACAGGAGAAAATGAAAGAGCAGCGTTAAAGGTGTAGTGTGCTCGCAGCATGAAGACTTCGGGTAAAGTCACAGCAGCACATCCAATTGTTGCCTAACGCCGTTTGAAATAGGAACTATAGGGTGTCATAAAACCCCATTTCCTCAAAAGTCTTCTTTCAAGTTCAAATATGAAAGGAAATAAAAGACTACCGAGGAGTATTGCTCTGCATGCTGATTTCAGTGGAACCAAACATTCAGCTATAGGACGTTGCAAAGAGCTGATCTTTTGCTCTTTCTAAGAACCAGGATGCTTGAAGGAAGATAAGGTGCAGAGAAGAGCAGGCAGTAAAATAGGAATTTGTGTTGGTGTGCTCGGACAGATAACACTCAATAATAAATCCCAACTTCTGGGAAATTATTCCATCCAACCTCTGTTATTATGTCAATGCAGTTAGGGGGAAAAAACACAACTTTTCACCAGTGTCTGAAGACAAACATTTTACTGTCACATTTGGAAGAAACCAGAACAAAATATGTTTAAACAAGTCAAATATAAAATACACATGATTCAATTTAAATACAAAATAAAGTTGAAGAATTGTATTGATAGTGAAACAACACACACAGTAAATAACCTTCTTCAAGCAGCAGACATGGTTCCCAGTTGTCTTTAAGTTACTCATTTTAGAAAGACAGACACAATTATGATCCATTATTTATGATCTCCTGTCGTCCAAAAACACCCACACGTGCATTGTGCTCTGTCAAGAAATAAGGTTTACAAAAACAGTCAGGCGTAATCATCTGGCGTAATCTTCTCCAAGACATCGGGGCAAATTTAGATGGATGAAACAGCTGGACTATGAAGAAACTTCAACTTAAAAGGCTAATGAGTAAAATAACAATTAAGAATAATGAAGAGCGTCTGCTCTGTTGCCTGTTATTTCAAAAATAAATATTCACTTTTGATTTATGTCCCGCTCCATCGTGTCGTGGAGAGCCACTCTGAGCACGCTCACTTTGGAGCCCACACATCTAAATCTGCAATGGCAGGCCACCGTCCATCATGAGACAAAGACGGGGACAAAGACTCCATTCAAATGGGCACTGTCCATTGACGTGGGCATTCCCAGTGAGAAGAGGTCACATTCCTCCATTTTACAGCTAATCTCTGGCCCTGAATGGTGGCAGAGCCCACTTCAGTTATAATGAGGAAGACGACGGTTGAAGACTGTCCCGGAAGGGACTGTGAAGCATAATGAATGATTCTGTCTGACATCACATGAGATCATGTGAAAGTGGCTGCGTGAGAGGAGCTCACTCTGCATCCCATTACACCAAGCATTCTGGAAACAAAGGCAATTTGCAATCAAGTGAGAAGAAGATAACACAGATTTTTAAAAAGCATACGTTACTGGTTTATATCGTATACATCAAAAGGGTATCAGTCATGCGATATCTGGTTTGTGACCAAAACAGAATTTTGAGACATGATTTCATCCGTTCATTTTGGTCCATCTTGCATTTGTAATTGCATAGCACAAGGGCAGCTGGGACAGCTGCGCCACGGAGACAAGCATCTGTTTTTCTCAAAAGACAAATCTGTGGCAATCTTTCAAAAAAAAACAGCAGAAGGTCATTTAACAAAACCAAGAGCTGTTTTGAAGGTATTTCATCAAATATGTTCTGTCCTCCAAGTCCACCAATCAGTCCTAAACTGATCATCTGTTTCTTTATCCACACAAAGATGGACACATCGTTACAATTAAACTGTTTTATCAGCAGGTCATTGGTGAACCAGGTTAAAGGTGTTTTTTTTATTTTATAATTCTGCATCAAAATATTGTATTTTTTATCCAGATGGGCAGAAGAGTCTTTGATGGTTCTGAAAAAACTTCCGAAACAGAAGGTACAGTAAGCGATGTTATTAAATGACCTTGTGGGCTTTTGAAAGATTACCACAGATTTATCTCTCAGGAAAACAGATGTTAAGCTCGGTAACTTGGATAATAAGTAATGGAAATACACGAGACAAACAAGACACTGGCTGAAGGACCGGTAGAGCCGTGCCGTGGCCTACACTGATAGTTTAACTCATATTCAGCACAGCCAGAGGGTCACAGGTCACTTCATCAGTCTGTTATACAATGCGACAGGCCTTGTCACGTCATCGTCTTCATCTGTCATCGGCCGTTCAGCTGTTGCTCCTTTGGAGAATCTGATCCAACAGTTTCTGCAATAAGAGAGCAAAACACTCAGATTACTAAAACACTTGGCAGCTGTAGATCATCAGTCTGGTCCTCACAAAACCCACGAGGCCTTTTTTTCCAATCCAGGCGAACGCACAAAAAACGTCACATGGAAATCAAGCAGTCCTGCACAGACGGAGGAGCGAAACCTCGTCCCTTCCGTCCTCTCACCCACACGTTCAGGTTTCCAGCTCCTCTTTCCAGGATCCTGCTTGATCAACTGGCATCGCATCCTCTTCCCTGTGTTATCTGCCACAGCAGCAGTGTGGCTGGAGCAGCCGTGTGTGTTTTGCACCCACACTGTCTGCAGCTCGGCTGAATGGTGGCACTGCACTGTGGCTCTCTCTGCCACTGAAGGGCATTTTGTTTCACCGGGAACACAGGCCTCACACACTCTGAGCACAATGAGACCGTTCACGGTTTCGCTCCATTATGAGAGCGCAGCGGAGAAGAGAACGAACATAGGATTCCTCCAGCAAATCAAACTCTGTCCTGGGTAATAATTATTGATCATGCAGTAAAAAAAAAAAAAAAAAAAGTAATAACCACTTCATGTGCAGAAAATGCATCTTTAAGATCAGCTTTTCTAGTCAAACTCCTGGGAGACGTGCAAGAAAATAGCAAAAGTTTGGCAGCAGCGACATCTAGTGGAACAATAAGCTCATTGCTCTTAAAGAGAAGGCAAGCTCAATAAATCCTTTCACAGATTTCCTGTGAATCCTATTCAACAATCAGCATAAATCACATTTACATCCATTTTTCTTTTCATTGCTGCATCTCATTCCTTTGATGTTTCTTTACAGAGTTACTTACGATCAGTTCAGCAGAACTAAATCAAAGTTCACCTCAATGACAAGTTACCAAAGGTAAAAGTGCTTCATTGGAGCACAATATGAAAGGGAATAAATCACTGTCAGACTACCATGTACAGTATATTATTTATTGTAATATGTTATCCAGCCCGTAACTTGTCTACCTCAACAGGAGAGTACCCAGAAATACACTGTGCGTCCCATCCACCCCCTTGTTATTGTCTTCCTAAGGTCGGTTTATAGATATCCTTCATCCTTCGCGTGTTCCACTCAAAGTCGTCTCAGTGAACCGTGATGGACTTGGTGGGCGATTTAAAGACTTTACTTTTCCACAGTTGCACTGCCGTGAAGAGAGAAGAAGCCATTGTTGGCCATTACTGAAAAACGTTTCACCGTTTGCGAGGTTTAATTGAGCCTATCGAGGAAGGTTGTGTTATCACTTGCTTAATTGCCTGTGGGTCATATACACGATTAATGTTCTGTTCAATGTCTCAGGCAAGTTGTTAACACTGTGGCGGGCTGGTTGGAGGTTATTTGCTTTGTTCCATATTTTCAGGGATTTGATGATTCAGCTCATCATTTCTGAATATATATCTATATAACTTCCGGGAGATCAAAATAGGCAGGTGTGGTGCTTAAACAACACAAGGACCAGTTTGTTTGCGCTAAGGTTCATCTTATCCTATTCAGCACCTTAATATCAATATTTTTCTCCCTTACGTATGAAAGAAGGAAATCATGTTATTCCACGCTCCCTGTCAGTATCATGTGCTGTATGTGTAACAGGTTGCTTTAGATCTTCTCTCACTCTTTATGCTCTGCACCACTCCCTTAAAAGGAAAAGAAATTCGAAATGTCTTTTGCATCGTTCTAAACCCAAATTCAGCCTGGTTCTATTCATCTGTGTTTTGGCAAATAAAGATTTAGAGATTACCTTTTTGAAAAGTTCCACTCGCTGCCTGTTGCTCAAACACACCTCCCTCTTCTTCTCCTCCTCTTTCTTCCTCTTCACCTCTGCATGCGGCCTGTAACAATATGATCAGTTTGTGCCTATTGTGAGTTGCTGGTAAAGAAAAAAATGGCAGTTTAGGGTTGATTTTGCACCACTACTCAACTACATGGAACACTATATTCTGTATAAATCCACAGTCTAACACCTTGTGAGGCCAGGACGTGAAAGAAAGAAAATTAGATTAGAGCAAAAGTCTTGGCAGAGGAACAAAAGCAGCATCATTTGTTTGGAGATATCACTGATACAGACTCTGCCTTCACACATGAAAGCAATACAAGAGATAAGGATGCATCTGATTGCAAAGAAAAGGCATCTGACAGTGGGCCAAGGTAGAGATTGAGATGTAACTCACCGCTTAGATCTCGACTGCATCTCTTTCCCAGTAATGGCTCTATCTCTGGGTTTGAAAAAGTTATCTGGAAACACACACACACACACACACACACATATATATATATACATAATTGCTGATTGAGTTGAAGGCTCTAAAGCATGGCAGTGGATCACTCGAGCTTTTCCAGGTGTTTGAGGAAACTGAAAGACTCCGCTCTTACAGAAAAGAAAGGATCGTGTTGCAATCTCCCGAAAGAACAGACAAGATCATTTTCAACAAGAGCACGAAATTCCACCGCCTCCACTCGCTTCTAAGATATTAAATCTCTCCCTTTCCAGGCTGTCATTGACTCGCTGGTGTATGTTTTGTTGTTGTTGCAGCCAGCAGAGGGCAGAGAGAGCTACGAATTTACTGTCACAAATCTTTAAATTCTTTATTGTTTACTGTGAAGCCTGGCACTGAAAGGAAATCTCATCAGACAGAACATTGTGTCGAGAGCTTAATGCCATTTGAAGGTGACAGAAATATCTTTGCTGTAATCCAATGCTTGCAATCATTCTGAAACCCTATCATTCAATAGAGGAGCACTTGCATACATATATAAAGTATAAGCAATAAAGCCATTTGTTTCATACTTCAAGTGGCTTTTATTGTATTTAGTCACAGCTTAGCCTCTCTCTCTCCTCTGTGCTTCTTTCCCCTCACAGTTGGCCTGAAGATAGTTAAGATGAAAATGTATTTTTATTACATTTCAGATTCCGGCCTGTTATGTAATCCATCCTAAATATAATTTTTCTCTGTACATTTTAGTTATGTTACATTTATTCCTTTAGCTTTTCTATGCAATATCTGTAGCTTCATGGAAGTATAGAATCTGAATGATGTGTCATAGTTTGTCTAAAACTACTGCTAACTGAGAATATTGGGTTTCAGCAGAGGCTTTTAGTGGATTAGCATGCCTTCGAGCTAAAAAAATAAATGTGAATATTATGTATAATTGAACAAAATGTTACCTATCAGTAGCTTAGATCCAGAAATATTGGTCTGAGCATTGAAAAACAACACGCACTGGCTGAAAACGACCCCCCTCGCTCTTTGTTCTGTGTCTGTATGTGTGTGATTATGATGTGGCAAACGGCCACTGCAGCTGCAACAGAACAATGGGCAGTACGAGAGAGGTGAGGGTGGCTGCTGGCACCGTACCGTTCAGAGAGGTTCCCCGTCCACTGCGGGCTCTTCTCTGCCTAACAGCGGCATCCGACCGCGGGCCTACCCAATCCGCCTGATCCCTCCTCTCCTGTGCCCTTCGCTCCAGCTCTCGCAGCCTGCCCTGGGAACGACTGATGAAGTCTGGCCTGGACCTCTGCAGTGCGTCCTGCCAAAACCAGAAAAAACAGAAACATATTGCTCTTCTTGACAAAACACTTAAGCCCAACGTCCCATTTCCAACTCCCACCGCTCTAGAATATAGCTCTGGAAAACTCAAAAGCAAGTCAAAATGTGTCATTCCCTTTTGCTTGACGTTGTAGTGTACTTTAACGGTTGCAAACCTGGGGGTGAAAATCTCCACAAGGGGTTAAGATGAACCTGAGTTGTTAGATAATTAACAACATAGGGATTTAAAAAAGAATTTCGGCTGCAAAAGAAAGGAATACACTGGCTGCAATACACAAAAAATGTGCAACAAATAGACATTTGGAGAATCAGATCCTAATTGTTTCATTGTTATATTGGCAAAAAGAAAATACCTCTGAACTCACCTGTAAAGAAATAGTTTTAGGTGAGCTTTCAGTTTCAAGAGTGCCATTAGGTTGGTTGTGGTGCTGGATTGTTCTTTCATCCGGATGTGAGTTCACACGTTTCCCCTCATCTGTCACAACCACGGCAGAAAAAAGAAATTTTTTTTTGCATCTCATTTTCGCCTGCCCTGGCTTCACGTGCCCGGGCACAATGCAACATAGCCCTCTGGGCTTGCTATGATGACATATAACTTCTTGGCATGAATCAAAACAGGCACAGTATGTAAGAGCTGTGGAATTTCACTGGATCTGTATTGATCCAATCAAAGATGTAGCTCCGGAAACAAAGTGTTGAGCTCGCAACACTGTCAGTTAAAGATCAATGTTTTAGAAGGTGAGAAATTATGATTACATGGGAGGGGACGCGAGAAGTAATAATACCAGTATTTCCCTCAGGTGATGCAGCGGAGTCCTTCTCAGATTTGCCATTTGGTGTTTTCTTCTTGCTAAGTTGCCTTTGGAGTTTGATATTTGCGATGATGGCAGCTGCATTGAGGGCGAGCACTTCCTCTTGAGACTGATGTGAGTTGGGATCTGAAAGGCAAGAGGGCTTTGATGTGAGTGAGAAGTGAGTGAAACAGTGACACCGGCTGTTGCCGAGCTGCCATTCGGCGGTCGAGGGGTTTAAAATCATTTTATAATGTCCCGCCTAATTCGCAGGTTGACTGTATCAAACGTAGAATTTAAATTAGGCCGCCTCGGGCCTCCTAATTAATTGATGACGGTCTTAATGAAAGCGATTAAGGAATAATGAATAATTTCACACGGAGAAAAGACATCACGAACGAAGAACAACTCGCTCAGCAGAAAACTCCCTCTCAATGTTACAATAAGTAACATTGAGTGACAGGATGGCTCTACAGCGGGTGATTAAAACCACCTAGAACATCATTGGCATATACTGAGCATCAGTGATATTAGTGAGAAAAGGAGCCTGCGAAGAGCTGAGGGGATATTAAAAGAAAACCCACCCCCGCCACAACCTGTTCACCCTGCTGCCGTCTGGAAAGAGATGCAGTGTCAGCTGCCGAAGCACCGGACTAGTTTTTTGTTGTTGTTGTTGTTTGTTTTCTTTCCTACGTGGTAAGTTGGGCCTACACTCTAAATTTCGTTGTGCAACCCTGCCGTACAAGGACAAATAAAAGCCCTTGTAACCTAATATTCAGCATTACTAAACAACAGCTTCAAACTGACTGTTTCAGCCCTTTTACATAATCACATGGCATTTTTGTCACATGTGAGGACGTTGCAAAAACGTCCATTCAGAACTGTGGACGGACTTGAAACTTTGACCAAATGAGTGCTTGAGACTTGGAAGACGAAAGACTATGTATCCAAAGCATTGAAAGAACTTGCATCTTGATGTGCAATTTACTTATGACGACACGAGATAGGACTTGAACTTGCCCTCAAAACACTTAAAAACTGCTCTGCATTCAAATCATGGAGGCTAACCTCAACAGTAAAGAAATAAGATTCGACATTTTGGGTAATATGTCCCTTCACTTTCTTGCCAAAAGTTAGATCGATACCACTTTTGGATATGAGAGTATTGATCCTCTAATCTAATTCTCGATAAGAAAGCAACATAAGTCCATTTACCAAAATGTTGAACACAATTTATTAACCTTTACCTCACTTTCCTGAGTTAAACCACAGCCAGAAACCAAGCCTCGATCCCAATAGGTAGTAGGAGTCGACCTATTACTCGGAGGACGTTATCGGTGGACATCTAATCGGTAGATCTGGATTTTGGGCCTCAGGTAATCAATGAGTCCCCACAGTGAGACTGTGTGAACAGATATTTGTCCCCATAAGATGATTACAACGAAAGAAAGAAACAATATAACAGCTACATTGCAGGATCTGGATGCCAAAATGGATTCTAACACATCCCAATGCTTTATTTTCACCATGTTTAGCAGCTTGTGATTTCTCTTCCTCCCCTGTGCTGTTGGTGAGAAGGGGGACTAGAATAGCTCATAAATGCAAAGAGAGGCGTAGCAAAATGAAGGAAGGGGAAGGCAATAAAGCGCCTGTAGGTACCAACGGGGCCTCTAAATCCGGGTAGTGCTATTTGACATTGGCACAGACAAGCATGAGTGTCAGTTGCACTCAAGGCAACAGATAATGGAGTCATCTGAATACAATCTCATAACGCCTATCAATAAGACATCTAAGTTGAAGGACAGTATCAAACCGGAGAGTTTGGCTCCAGAGTGCTGCGGTGTGTGTAATAACTTCAAGCTAGGACACGCAAATGGCACAAAGGAGGTGTATATTTAGACATCGCCATCCTTTGAAAACGGAGATCAGAGACAAATGGAGCCTGCGTGCTGACAGGAAGACAGTCAGAGTGGGACAGAGAAGACCTACCCGGGGCCTTGATGAGAGTTAGACATGAGGACGCTCTCCTCAACGCATTCTCTGGCGGCAACCTTTCTTGCTGGCCTCCGTTTGGCTTAGGGGTGTCTGCCACTAGGTGACCCGCTTCTTCCACTGCTGTTTGACGGCTGACAAAACTACTGCTGGAGTTCGCCGGGTTGATATTGGCCCCCTGTGGGAGCCCAAAGCTCCATTTCCTGGCCGCTGGTTGTGTCACATTCTCCCTGCTTGGCTCTGTGTGTCCAAACATATTGCCATAGCAGCTCAGCGGTCTGTGCGGCCTGTCTGATCTCTGTCCAACCGCCTTTGGAGAAACCTCCGAGGGTTTGGGCGCTGCTATAGCGGGGGGGCTGCTCACAGAAAGACTCAGCGTGGATCGGTGCAGTGTACCATCGTTTTTTCCAGGATCCAAAGTGGGTGTGTGTGGTGCTACAGCAGAGTTTGGCCTCTTTGTGGAATCCAGATGGAGATGTGAAGGTGCTGCACTGTGTTGTGAAT
Source organism: Anarhichas minor (assembly GCF_050575085.1). Classification (NCBI taxonomy): domain Eukaryota; kingdom Metazoa; phylum Chordata; class Actinopteri; order Perciformes; family Anarhichadidae; genus Anarhichas; species Anarhichas minor. The sequence goes on from NW_027466463.1 coordinate 16,021,093, forward strand.
GTTTTCCCTCACTCCACGTGCTGTTTTCGTTGTACACCCCCTCTGTGTAGCTGTGTCTGTACTCTGGGTGCCTCGTCCCAGACCTTTCCTTGGCTGGGCTGTAGCTCTCCCTGTGCTCTGTCACTTTGATGATGGTAGCCTTTCTTCTGTGGACCACTGTGTCCAAAGCATGGCTGGCCGGCGGGGTCCCCGCGTTTTTTGTGCTCTTGAAAGGGCTGGACAATGTCCTTTGCTCTGTCACTTTGAGGATAGTGGCCTTCCTCTGCACCGTCACCTGCCTGGAGTTTGGGTCCATGGACGGAGAACGGGATTCACCGGAGTGGTTGCAGGCGCCGGAGCCAGGCAAACTGGCCGATCTGCTCACTTTCCTGGAGGAGATGGTGATGGAGGAGAAGCCGGCTTTGTTCTGAGGGATGAGCGTAGTCACGGCAGAGTTTGTCTGTATGTGTGAAGGCTGTGAGCCGCTGTTTGTTCTACACAGCGGGACTGTTGCCCTTATAGGCTGAACACCGCCTGTCCTGTGCAAAGGCATTTGTGACTTGTTCGTATCTGTGCTGTTTGTCAGGCACAGCAGAGCGTGCGGTTTGCAGGGATCAGCACAAGTTGTTTGATGAGCAGGAGCTTGCTTGAGGGGGACCGTGCTGGTTGTTTTCATCAGAGAGGACCTGTTGGGGACTGAGCTGGTCCCGGTGGGGAGCACATTGGATTGACTGCCTCCAGGGAAAACTGGCACCCTGTTGGTATTCCAGCGTCTCCTCAGAGCTTGAAAGCCTCCAGGTCGGTCCTCTTCGTTAGCAGGAAAGCTCCGTTTTTCTGGCACCTACAGCATGTGGATGAAAGAGATTCTCTGTGATAAAGATCCTTAATTACACATCGAAACCCCATCCCACCCTTCTGTTGTTGCTAATGTCTCCTGCTAAATGTTTTGTCATTAATCAACACAATAAAACATATGCTGTGGGTTCATCTGGCCAATTTGAGCCCCCGTGTTCAAGTGGCAAATACAGAAAATGAAGCATAACACATATATCAACAATACGACATCTCTCTAATATTACATTTCAACAGCGGGATCAGCTGTCTTGTATTCCTTCAGGGCTTTGCTGTTTGTTCTTTAGTCAGATGACTCTCCCCATGCTTGACACAGCCCCAGCAGCAATGGAAGCAGCAGCAGGAAGAGGCAGCACACAGCGTGACTTATCCCTCACACATTCACAATGAGACTCTATCCTCAATAGGAACTGAGAGGCAAGAAAAAGCAAAGATTCTGGTCCTTGGCCCAGAGGAGTCTGGTGGTTTTTTATGGAGCATGGAGAAATGCTGATATGACCCTGTTGTTGTACTCCCCAGCAGGGTTCATGAGGTGACATACCGCCCTGATCCCTCGTTTATTAATGCTGCATAAACCTAATTTCTAAACAAAGTATGCGATTTAGCCATTTGCACTTCTGTAACACCTTGTGGCTGTCGACAATATACTTTTCATCAAAGAGAGTTAAACTGTGACGAAGAAAGTAGTACAGTAGTGAATAATTATATAGATACCTACTGTATAGTCATTCCTCATATGATGATAAAATGCACATTAAATAACTTATGGCAATTAGACAGGGTTGATTATGGCTGCAGACAATCTGGTCCACTTAAATCTTGTAAAAAGACATTTTTTGTCTAATGATGTCTAATATGTCTAATGTCTAATTTGGCAATGCTTTGGATAAATGCTGCAGCACACAGACAGCACACAGACACTGACATCTGTGCTGATAATGGTCCATAAAGCAAAGATGTCATCAGCAAGTTGCCTTTGTGTTGATCATAAGTCATTTATTTTTTAGTTTTTTCTATTTCAGTGACTGTCCTGCATTCTGATGAGGCACCGAAGCTTTGAGCTGCTATATTGTTCTCTAAATTGTTGAGCCACTTTTTCAAGTTCCATGGAGGATCTTTAATTTTGTTTTCTAAAGTTAAATTCCACCAGTACGTTTTTAATCTTTGATCCCATGAACTGCGTATGAACTGTCGCGAATGAGTGTCGGTTCCCTCATCTTTTAAAGGGATGGATTGCAGCTCTACATTTATCATATTTAGAAATAAGCGACGGTGGCCTAAGCATCAGAAAGCACAACAGTAGCATAACACTAGGATTAGAAGACCCCAGGCAGACATAGAATTCACTCCCAGACACAAAGGCCCACTGACATCCAACATCTCCTGAGCTCAAGTGAAAAACAATCCTACGAGAGGTGTTATCAGTTACCTGATTAATATGGGTAGAGTCTTGATCAGGTGTCTGCCACGTCTTCACACCCAAAGCATTCGGACTGGTGTGACTTTTCTCCACCTCTCCATCTATGTGTAAAGGCAAAACAAATGATCCACTGTCACACTCGTCACAAGACTTTCTCTTCTACACACACACACACACACACACACACAACTCAGGCGTTCCTTTGAGTGTGTGGCAATGTTGACACTGTCAATAATTGACGTTGGCACAGTAAAGTGAATCTAGCACCACCCCAGAGCCACTTCTCTGCTTCCTCAGGGAGGCGTATAGCAGCTCGACTGGTCTGCCTCTCAGCCCTGACTGATACTCTATATTGCCATCCTGACTGCCTGCCTGGCTGCATTTCCACCTGCTGCTGTTACCATGGCGACCGGCTCTCACATTGGGATAACCCCTTGAATGCTGTGTGGATAATCCGCCGGTGTTTTCTATTTTTTTCCCTCTCACTTTGACGGAGAAAGCGAGGGACAGGGTGAAAATTGCACCACTTTGCAAATGTGATTACGCCTGAAAAAACAAAGAATTGCCTTCAGAGGTGCCACAACGGCTGTTTCTGACACCTGCTGCCATCACTATATGTGTCATTTCTTTCTCTTTAAAGGGCCCCAACACCAACTTGTGACCCCCCCCCCCCCCCCCCCCCCCCCCCCCCCCCCACACCCCACACCCCACCCCCCTGGAAGAGCTTCTCTCATTACCTCCACTACCTCAGCTCAAATGACCATTTTGTTCCGAATCGACAGCAGCTTAATATCCAGGAGGAAAATAAAGAAGCATGGCCATATGGCAAATACCCCCCACCCCCCCAATTCATTCCTCATCCTCATGAGTTTTATCTAGTAGTTGTGTGAGCCGGGTGGAAAGTGGCCAGTCTGTCTCAACACGAAGGCCCTTGGAGCACAAGATCCAATTTTATTATCATTTTCTCATTAACATCAGGCCGTTTCATGTTTGCTCAATGTGACGTGTGTGGTGGGAGAGGGCACTAAGTGTCTGCAATAAGACCATCGGGTCGGATTAAAAGTACTTCTGCAAGGGTTGTCAGCAACAACCAGAAGGAGAAAGAGAGAGAGAAAAAGAATGAGGAAGAGGTGGGATGATTTGCCAGCCGGAGTGTAAACGAGTCAGTTCTTGTTGGAATAATTGCAGATGGAATATCTGATAGTTTCATTTGGTTTTGGATGTGGACTCGTGGATTTAAATGTTGTGACAGCTGAGCAAAAGCAACCGGCATCGAAAAACAAGACACATTTGGATGCAGTCCCGCATAACGATTCTTGTTTCTTGTTCTTCATCTTCACCTCGTTGCTGGGATTGCAGCCGTGGCCAATTTGTTGTGTGCATGCACCTGCATATAATTATTATTCACTGTGAAGTAACTAAAAATATGAATATTTATGGCTATATTTGATTGACTACTAACCCATTTATGATCTAAGAGCATTCACTGGAGAAATATTCATTGTGTCAACACAGCCTGTGCATGTGGCTTTTAACTAACTAGTGTGTATGACGTTAATAAGGTTTACGGTGCTTAAAACACCTGCACTTTCTGCCAAAGTTCCCTGCTGCCATGGATGGATTGCTTTGATTTCTGCGAGCAGCCCGAGCCTTGCCAATGTAATCTATGCATAAACAAGGACGGGGCTGAAAGATCAAACCTCAGATCAAACCCAGTGAGTGTGGGGCTGCCATGTTCAAAGATTAACAGGGCTGCTTCTCCAATCATTCTGCCTCCTCCTCATCTTCTCTTTTCAACACCTTTTTTTTTAAACAGTGCCTGTTTCCTTAACCTCCAATCCTGCCAGGACACTGTGGCACAACAGCCGGGACCAGCTGTACATGAACTTGACTTTGTTTCGGGGGGGGGGGGGGGTCTAAAGTGTTCGTACAGTCAGTCAGTGTGGAGCGTTTGAAAGAGGACAGGAGCAGCACTGCTGCAAGGAGCTGATTAGAGGCAGGTAAACTGTGTGGCAACTCAGCCCTGAAATAAGCTTTTGTTCTCTCTCCGGCTAACCCGGCCCCTGCAGTTACCCCGTGGCCATATTTGTTCTGGCAGTGATCAGGCACTAAACATCACTTGAAACGGAACCTTTGTGTGTTTTCGGGGAATTTTCTGTTGTGCAAGAGAGTTACTTCGTGTTTTAAAATTTGGTTTGGTCTCGCTTTTAAGGTGCAACTCTCGGATATTTTGAAGTTAGTGACGTTTGTGGCGGGTTTTCCAGTTATTTTGAGCCCAATCACAATGTTACTCCTCAACTTAAGTGGTTTTGTTGCCTAAACCTCGGCCCGTGTTTCTGTTTGAATTCACAGCGATGTTAACAGTGCTGTGCTAACCATTGCGTTAGACAGGGCTCTGACAAAGAGCATGTGACCGGTTGAAATGAGAACGTGTTGAAGACTACATACCCTGGTGCCTGTTGGCTGTTGCTCGATTCTTCTGAAATGTTGGAGTGATGGCTTGTTTCAGTTTCACCTGTAAACAAAAAAGAGCCCATTATAGATTACACAAAAAGTACCTTTGGCATCAGCACAATCCTGGCATCTGATACATTTAAAAGAACAGTTTCACATTTTGGGAAAAGGCTTATTTGTTTTCTTGCTTACAGTAAGATGAGATAACACTCTCATGTTTGTGTGGTAAGTATGAAGCTAACGCTGCCTCCAGCTGCCGGTTAGCTTAGCCTCTCACAAAGACCGAAAACGAGGAAAAGGCTTGCCTGGCTCTGTCCAATGGTAACAAAACGCATGTTTAAAAATCAAAATGATGCATTGTCTTATCAAAGAGGTGCTTATTTGCATGCATTTCCAAAACAGGAATCTGAACATTGGATAATGCCAGGTTCAAAATGTTTCATTTCAGTTCATTCTGTAGACATATGAGAGTCAACGGTTTTTACGGAGGGAAGTTTGGATATCTGTTTGTAACACTCCGTTAGTAAGAAAATACTATCAACATGTTTTTAGGAATAAAATATTCTATCAGAAAGGCTATGAAAGAAATATGAACCATCCTCCAGAATATAAATAGGAATGAAAGCGGAAAAAGTTTGATGTATGTAAGTGCTACTGAAGTGGAGATTTCTGGCTCAGGGTTTGAGAAAAAGCTCATTTTCTTTCCACTCGTCTAAAAGAACACAAATTATGGAAGCTAATGCTAGCCCAAAATTGACCAATGCATGAACTGTGTCTCCCCTTAAACCCTTATGAAACTAGCTAACTAGCCATTTCCCTTGTTTACAGTGTTCGTGCTAAGCTAAGCTAGCCTAGCGTAGAGCCATGCGTGGTTTCTATCACCTACCTCTCGGCACAGAAAGCGATAGCCTATCCCCAGAATTTCAAAATATTCCTTTCGGCATAATCCCTCAGAAAGGTCTCATTAAATATCCTTTTTGTATTTAAGTTACTGTGGTGAAAATACACCAAAAATCTCAACACTGACTTCACATAATATTCTTTTTTCACTGATTCATTTTGCATCAGTTCAGTCTGATGCACAAAGCACATCAGTCAGACCAGAATCTCTGGTACAGCACAGCAACTTATCGATTTTTGAAGTCAAATCATCAGTTCAGTTGACAATACTCCCATTGAATTGTCTCTGTACATTGACTTGCATCCTCTCAGGGCACAATGCTCAATCTCTGCCGTCACAGCTCCAAATGAGTCGTAAACCTTTCGAGAATGCGTGGAGTTCCTGCCGAGTAAGCTGTTTTCAAAGGATGCCGGAGCTCTGCCTTCTCCCTGGGTAACTGAGACTCGACTGCAAATGACTCTCTGTGGCCCTATGCGTTTCAGTCTGCCTTGCCTTGCCTGGCACTACGCACCATCGCCTCCATTACACAGCACTTTACCTTCAGACTTGCGGGGCTTACACTGTCTCACTAACATCTCAGAATAGCAGCCTGAGAGACAGCCAGTGCCAAATCCAGGGTAAATCAGTGCAGCATCTTTCCAAAGGTTGATACCCTAAATACAAAATGTTTTTCTATGGGGTTTCTGTGAGAGAAGAATTATCACTGCTCCAAAGTAAATCTCCTCTAAGTGTACGGAGGCCTGCCAAAATGAACTGGGTAGCTTTGTTTCAGCAGGTAAAGAATGTAACCGTTTCTCTAAGTTCTTGAAATATTGCTCATCTAAATGTAGAGAAATCCAGAAACGTCTTTAGCATCAGAAAAAAACTTTCTGATATGCTTGAGGCTTTTTGAGGTGTTATGTGTTTTACCTGGCCAGCAGAGTGGTCCGAAGACTGGTTTTGGTTACAAGCATCGCCCACCATCATGACTCTTCTTTGGATTGGCAGCCAGCCGATTTTGACTGGAGGCATACTACTGAGTTGAGCCTGCTCCTTCCTTGGGGCCTGCATTATTTGAACTCTCTCCCAGCTTCCTCTACGCTCTGGAGGAGAAAAAAATCCCGTTTGGAGGGACTCCTGGCTGCCCAGCGAGCTCTCACACAGGCTGGGACTCCCACACGAAGACGAGGCCTTGCTGTAGGAGGGGACCTCCGGCTGTCTCCAGACAGGTCCGCTTGGCTCTTTGTCGAGAGCAGGCATGGACGTTGTCCAATCACTGAAAGCCGGAGCCTGACCGTGAACCGGGGCTCTGAGAAGTTCGCTCTCTATCCTCTGCAGGTGCTCAAGCCATCCGTCCAGCTGGCGTCCTCCTTCGATGGCACTCTGGGGCCGAGGTGCACGTTGGGGGCCAGAAACGCGGGGCAAAACCTCCCCTTCTGGTATCAAGCTCTTCCAGTAGGACTCATCTCCCGATGTCCTCCAGCTCGGGGCTCTCCGTAGGTGGGCAGCTGGCCTGCGGAGAGTCATCCCTCTGGAGCTCAGGTAAACACTCACTGCTCTCGGGTTTCAGGCCACAATAGAAGCCCTTTACAGAGGAGGTATCAATGAGACTCCCCTGGCTCGACTGGACTTCTTACCATGAGGCATGCCAGAGATGCACTGCAAGGAATTAGTAGCTACAAGAATGCTGGAGGCTGTGGATATCACAGATCTGTCACGAGAAGGTATCAGAATACAGATGAGAATTAGAAATAGGTGCAAATGATTCCAGATTATAAGTACATTACTTCAATTTCCATGCTTTTATTACACCACTGTTACTTACTGAAACACCCCTTTTCACTTGCATCCAACTCCTCACTCCTTGGAAGTAAACCCTGTGTTGATATGAACTAGGTCCTGGTGAGTACCGTCTCCAGTGAGGCCTGTAGCAATGTGAAGGATGCTTTGCCCAACAAAAGAGTTACTGAGGGCTGAACATCCAATGCAGAGAGGGAGATGGAAAGAGACAGAGGGGTGGGCGGGCCGAAAGAAAAACAAACAAACACTTGTTGATGCAATGCTTGACGTAACAGGATCTCCATTTAAACAAAGAGCACCATTAACATTCAGCATCGTAATCAACAAACTGTCTAATTCAGGGTTTATGCGTGTCAGACACACCACCCGATGTTTAAAATTGCGAATCAAACTTCTTGACATTCAGGCGTCCTCACAAATGATAGAGCATCACTAATGAGCAGATTATCCACGTTATTCCACGAGTCACTTACTGCTTCAGAAATCCTCCTCGGTGAATTCCCCCCTGTCTCTGCTCTTCCTTGTGATCTCGTGGTTAACGGCTGATGATGAGGCGCTGCTGTCCTCAAGCCTCTAACCGAGCCATGTGACATCTGCAAGACTGTCTTCAAAATGGACCAGTGTCCTCTTGGATAAGTAGCCGTGACCCACGTGATGTCCCACAATGCATGAGTGAAGGGTGTTTCTAAAGACAAGGCAGGATTCTGTTTTTAGCTTTTATTTAGAGGCAGTTGAACACAGATGTTCAAAGATACAACTTCTTCCAAAAAAAAAAGAATTGCCAGCTGCTTGGATGTTTAATGAATTTCTCAGTGGATTAGCAGTCCCCAGATGTCCTTCAAAGCAGCTTAACGTCCCTCTCGGTGGTATAACATTTTCCAATCGTCTTTCAAAGACAGAGATAACACAGAGATATCATAAATTACTGTGACCTGCTCCAACACACCTTTTCAAGCTGATAAGCTACACGCAGAAGGAATATGCAATGGTGTAAAGCTGTTTGTAATTTTTTGTCTGATAACCCAATTGAGTTAGGACCGATTTAAAGAAGGTTCAAAAGATGTAGGTTATTGGCTGTGAGAATAAGTGTGAAAGCGGCCTTGCCCTCTGCTGGGGACACTCCAACATGACAAGTGGAGAGCAAAGGAGAGAGAGGTCATGGGTTTTGAGAGACTTCTCTAAAATATGTGATGCAACCATAGAAAGGATGCAACATTTGTGCAAACATGAGGAATTAAGATGAGCGGATTGAAATGCGTGCACCAGGTGCATCCCCCCTGATGTCTTTCATTTAGCACCTGCAGCTCTGAGGAACAGCTCTTATTAGTTCAACACATCACAGCTCAGGATAACAGGCTGGCTTTGGCTCCTGTAGCTTCACCATTAAGCACAGAGAAGGAAGGACATGGACAAAGACCGAATACATTCTCATTCTGTGGTTGAACCAATCAGAGGAACAATCTCTGTGTGTTTTATCACCATATCAAAGATCACAGTAGGAATACTGTAATATGCTTTTATTATTGATAGGATTGAAGTTAAAACTGTGTGAGGGGTTAGTTACTGTGTATTTATTTCAAGCTGAGTAAAGCAGGGACATTATACTTTTGACAACCACAACAGTTATATTATGCATGTGAATACATAAAAAGTAATTTTGTCCGAATGATAACTAATTGTAGGCGAAGTTAATGCACCACATTCAAACACCAACTTACTTTTTACTTATTTTACTTATTCATGTGCTGTCTCTTCTTTGTGTGTGTTTACCATTGCTATAGTAGTATTAGTGTGTATATATATTTATTTTTAATCGTCATATATATTAATCCCACACACTATTGAATCTGTGTTCTTTGTTTTGGATCTGTGTTTTGTGTATTGTTTATATACCAACTCATTTTTAAGTTTTTTTCAACTGAACAGTACCCTAAAACGTTTCGTAAGCTTATTCTAAAAGTGATGTAACTATATGAATTAAAAAAAACATATAAGAGCATAAATAATTCTCTGGGAAACATATGTCTTAGTGGATAATGACCGGTCGAAGGTCTCAAAGTGTATCCACCGTTTTATTTCCCCCCATGTCATTTTTACAATAATACGCTCCTGCAGATTAAAAACCAACAACTCATTCTAAACTTTTCCTCAGCCATGTGGCAGTTTGCGTCTCAGCACAACACAGCAGTGAAAGTTTAGCGGGACTCCTGCAGCATGAACGCCTACAGGCTGAAAAAGTTGTGTTCCCTTCCTCCCCCTTGCGGAGCGTCCTGTCACTGGTGGAAAATGGCTGCTCGGAGTGGCTCCCCAAAGCTCAGAGAAAACTGAAAAAAAAAAAAGAAAGTCTCGGTTCACTACAAGAGGCCACACCTGGACCGTTTTCTACGCGGCAACTGCGGGGAAGCCTCGACGCGGAGAATGTCTCGCTGGGTGCCCACCAAAAGGGAAAAGTACGGCGTTGGTACGTAAAACAAAAAATAAACTTGCACGCTCCATCGCTAGCTCGTCCTAGCTCTCTGCTCTCTGGCTGCACAAGTTTGGAAAAGGGTTGTGAGTAGAAGGGAAAAAAAAAAAGAAGCTACCCCGGCTGTGTTTCTCGTGCAACATTTGTTTTGCTACAAAGTTGCCTGTTGCTGTGTGAAATCTCACGTGTCGGGGGGGAGAAATTGGTTTGCTGGGATTTGCATGAGACGCCAAAACAAGGAATGTCTGTCTATTGTGTGTGTGTGTGTGTGGATTGGGAATTGATAGAGGCGCGCCTAGTTGTAGCGCTGTTTCCTGTGTTACGGGGGCCTCCGCTGCTCGCTACTTTACGGACTTCTCCGCATAACTTGTATCTTTTTAGTTTGCTGGTTGTTCGTGTTAACTCCTCCCGTCTTCTACGCGGGGAAAGCCTTTCGTCCTTTGTGGTTGTTGTATTTTGTCACTTCCTCAACTGCTCCGAAACCAGGAACCCTGTCCTGAGACCACTGTTTCCGTTTAGCTTCCAGTATCTCCTGTAGCTCTCCGAATAAACCATCACACACAAGTATCTGCAGCTTTCATTGTGGCTTCAATTAGAACAACACCACAGGGCCAACATTTAATCTGTCTGCCACTGCAAAACAGACATGAATATTTATTGTGTTTTAATCACTCACTTTACTGACAGCTGGTTAAATAGGCTACAGTTATAGCATACAGTGTAGCACTTTCCTGCTGATGAACCATTTCATCTCAAGGACTGGATGTAAATTGACAAATCAAACCGCAGGGTTTGATTTGCCTAGATTGTGGTCTGTTAGTTCACTTGGAGCGTTATATGTAATGTTTTGAATACATTTCCATAACTGTTTACACAGCAGATAATACAGATGTTGGTGATTGAGAGAGTTGAGAGTTGATGGATCGTCCATAAAGGAGCTGGAGTCTGCCTCATAAACCACTCTGATGGAGGCGAGATAGCCAGAAACCGTTTTAAAGCATGGTGTATTGGAGAGGATTTGCATGATTTGTTTACCTTATAGACGGACTTGTGAATGGGTAGTGTGAAATACGAGAGTAACACGGTTAAGCATGCACTGTGCTTGAGTAGGCCCCTACCTGAAATAATGATGGGATGGATATTACCCTGATTTCTTTTTAATTTTTTCCCCCCGGGGATCCCCTACAACATCCTGGTCCCGCACTTTAGCTAATCACAGGTTTTATTTATTTTTTTACCACAATGGATTGTTATTTTTAAACGTGTGCAAATGTACCCTGCCGCATGCATGCTGCTACCATTCGCGGCAGTGAGACGGATGCTGATGCTGATTGCTGGACGAGTTCAGCAGGTTACACCAAAGCCCCGATTGTCATCTCGGACTACATCTTCCAAATGAGCGCTGTTGTTTGCGGTCCACTCCGCTGTATGAGCCAGTGGTGTCTTGAGCAGGTGTGTGTGTGTGTGTGTGTGTGTGTGTGTGTGTGTGTGTGTGTGTGTGTGTGTGTGTGTGTGTGTGTGTGTGTGTGTGTGTGTGAGTGTGAGAGAACAGTATGCCACTCTGATGCTAATGATTGCCTGGGTATATTCTCAAATATCCATGAGGTTTTTGAAAGTGGAAGGTCTTCAAGAATTCTCACCGAATGCAAGACTGGACGAGTCATTAGTAGAAAGAAGAGCTGCTGCAGAGGACTGATGGGGTGCACGGCCATTGCACTTTTAATACTGTATGTTTTGACCAAGTAGCACTAATGAGCGCTCTGTGAGACCTCTTATGCTCACTGTGGACCTATTCCTCTTCCAGCAAAACTTTTGTCATACCATTTACTGCTCTCATAATGGCCCCATGGCTTTATTAGTGTATGTAGGAAAACCGTCTCCTTTTAGTCTTTTCACAGCAGTATTAATAATAAATGTCTTCTGACATAGAGCAAAGCAGTGATAATAAAGGGCTTTGTTATCATCCCGGCAGATCCACACGACAGTGGATGAGTGTGGAAGCAAGGCTTTGCCCAGCATTGCTCGCTCCCAACAACCAATATTGGAAATTGAACCTTATTAGATTTGTGTCGCAGTATCCATGAAACACAAATCCATGAAATATTCATGGTTTTGGTTGTCTCCTCTTTTTTGCTGCATTTTGTAGCTCTGCTGGTCATTATTATCATATATAATGTTATCATCTTTGATTTTATCGTAACCTCTTGATTATGGCTGTCCTTCTACTTACACTAAATTATACTCTCAGATGGTTTCATTGTTATTTTCTGAATGATTCTTCCATCACTGGTATGCAAACATCTGTGAAAGACTGAACAAGGTTTGCTATGTGAGCGAGCACCTTGACTTGAGGCTCCACTCTTTATTGCTTTATTACATTGTTTCTCCGGATCATTGTAACCCCTGAGGCTGTAGCTCAGGGTCCCTTCTCCAAACAATGTCTTCACTTCCACCGGCATGTTCAGAATGCTGCCCAATCAGCCCAGATTTAAATCAGCTGATCTGGTGAATTGGCGTTCATCGTCATTCGTGAGGCACAGAAAGGATTATCGACCAACTTTGAATGGAAGTCGAAGGTTTTGGGATCAGGGCCCAACTTCGGTCTTTGACGCGTCGCGTGAAAGAGGAGTAAGGCGATCCATTCCTCAAACACTAAATATTAAAATCATCTCTCTCTCTTGACCTTAAGTTAATTTCACAACACAGTTCTTTTCTTGTCAAATGCCAGCCAGCTCGGCGTTCTTTTAAAGCCTAGTTATTCTTGTGGCGTCTCGAAAGGGATTTAACAGGCCCTCTGGGAAATGTTTCCTGGCTGTCTCTCGGTTGAGTGATGACTTAACCAGAAATACGTTTTGATGCGAATTTCAAGTGTTTGTCTCATTAATGCTGTTTCATCAGGATGTTGCTGTTCCTTAAGAGAGACTTCAGAGGGGTTGTGGCTCTGGAAAGAAACGCAGGGAACACTAAGCAACATGACTGTTTACTGTATCTACACGCCGCTGTGTTGAGACTCAAACAGTGAGCGCTGGCCGTCAGAAGATATGTCTTCCGCCTCTCAATGCGTTTCCCTTTTGTAATCTAAATTTTTTTTCAGTAATCTAGCATAGCTCAGAACATAGATAAAGCTATGATTGTACAAAATACATGCAGTTGCAGATTTGGACAGTATGGAAATACAGCTTCCTGTGGGTCAGATCACAGACTGGCAGCTTATCGAAGAGGACAATTGGACACCCACATGTACACACTGAGCCCCTAACATTACACGCTCCGCTGTGGCTATGATTTATATCTTTAAACTGGTGTGTGTGTGTGTGTGTGTGTGTGTGGCAGACCCCAGACAGCTCTCATTTGGAACAGGTTAGCGGTGAGTGACACATTGGGAGCAGAAAATAGAGACGCAGTGACTTCGTCTCTTGACTGAGGCCGTCAGTAATTTGTGAAAGCGCCCGCCCTGCACCCCAAAAAAAAAAAAAAAAGCCATCTCCCACCTACAAGTGCAGCAAGCTCACAAACGTGGTTGCAATTAAAACGCCGTCTCGGTTACTACATAAACCATGCGTGTTTAACTCCCTGCCTCATATTTAACGCTTCTCTCTCGGCCTGGGCTGAAGCTATTTGCTGTAAAATATGGGAGAGGGACATTTGTGTCAGTCCCTTTCTTATCAGTTTACTTCTTGGTTTTATATGCAGGGAGTTATTTTCATTACTTTTTAATCAGAAAAAGCTTTTTATATATGAACAGCGGTTTAAAAAAAAAATGCGGCTTTTGTCACCGCTGCCAAATATCACAGCTATTAATTCTGACACAACAAGCCATTCAACAATATTAACTACACAGTTGGAGAAGAAGCCGCCTGATTTCTCTCTCCCGACACTTAGACTTTGTCCAAGAAAAAAAGCCGAGCTGACAAAAATCGGAGACGGAGTGAAATAAAGCAGCTGATTAATAGGAAGGCGCCAGGAGATGCCGTGGAGACAATCAGAACAGGGGTGATTTTCGTCTTGTCGGGAGGGATAACAAACAGTTTCATCTTTGTTTGGTGTGTGTTGCAGCCAGCTGGTGTTTATGATCAGCCACCTTTGCTCATAAATAAAACCGCACAAAACAGAAATTGCTTGTCCTTTGCAGCAGAGGGAGGTGATAAAATTACAGGATGCACCGAGCCACAGTGTGCTATTTCTTTTGTCTCGCACACACCAATATGCTGTGGTTGTGTGTGTGTGTGTGTGTGTGTGTGTGGCCATGTTTGACAACGAAAACGTGTTTTTATTAAGCGCCGACCGTGAGAAGTGTGTGTGCGACCCTCCTGAGCGATCTCCCACAGCCTTAAAGCTAAGCTAACAACATTAACTTCCAACTCTATGCGTTTGTGCATCATGGCGTGGGATTCTTTGTGTACGCCCTCCACCTGGGAACTCATCCTGCTCTAGTTTTCCTCCCCCAGTGAACACAACCGTGCTGCACTTAATCGAGCTGATCTGTAAACAAAACATCTTCCTCTTTCTGTTTGCCAACTCTGCATAAACATCTGTAAAATCTGACTTATTTCATGTGCACAGTTACATGTCTGGTGCCAATTAGGTCACAATTTGAGCTAGCTGTGCGCTAAACCGTATGATTCATACCCAGTTTGGGGTGAAATTTCCCCTCATGGGTTACGTTTGGTATTTGATATGTTCTGAGTATTTAGGCGACTAAGCTGTCTCAGCCAACACATCGGCCACCATCCTCCTCTTCTCTCTTTGGAGGTCAGTATGACTTTACTATTATTCATTCTGAAAGGGAATCGTATATTAGCTATGGGCCGCGCTGCTTGGTGAGGCAGTTCTAATAGTGCAGCTCCCAATGGCTTGCTGTGAGATGGCGGCGAAGACAAATGACAGCTGGCCTATTTAATCGGCGCATAGCTAAGTGGTCCCACACTTTTCCTCTTTGTGCTCACCACTCGGGCAAAGCCGGAACACTTCTACATCTTGTTTTTAAGCGTCTGTGTTGAGGTGAGAGGGGAGAGGGGGGGGGGGGAGAGAGAGAATGAATCGATCGTGAACGAGTTGACCTCGGACATATTTGATTTTTCAACCAGTATTTGTAACATTGTTTAACCGGTTCACAACATGTGCAGCTGCTTTGGTGACGAAGAAGAATTAAATCTGAATAGTGCTGAAAATTCAATGTCATGAATTTAGAAGTGAGTCGACATCCTGTGAAATCACAGTCTGTGTCCTTTTTTTAAGGACATCTAGTCCTCGTTGGTGATCTCAACTGTTTTTTGTTTTTTTACTGTAACTTCTGGAGAGGCCGGTTGGTGCGGAGAAATGTCATCAGTATGCAGCCCACATGTTTTTTTACAAGATGTTAGTCGACAGAAATATGTTGTAGAGATGCCGATCATCGCTCGAGTTTAGACCCGTAGTTCTCTTAACAGCAAACCTCTCCTTACTTTCAGTAAATATCTGCCGCCTCATTGAGAGGATACCAAGAAAACCGATTTCCCCTCGTTAAGCTGAACTATTAAAAGACTCCTAGTTGGTTGATTGGTTGCCTTAAAAGAGCAAACTGACTTCGTAGTGAAAGGTGACACATCGAGGGGCGACGGAACCTCCGTGACAGCTACGATGTACCGCGACGGTCCTTCTTGGCAGTTTGTCAAAGGCAGCGAGTCACGAAGGAGAGAGAGGACACACACACACACAAACACATCTGGGTTGATCGTGAAGGATGACGCCGTATGAGCGAGTGACTGGTGTGTGGGTCCTTCCTACTGCTCGGCTACACTAGGCGGGAGGTCTCCAGTACCCCCGAGTATTGATTGTGGACACTCCAAGCAGCTTGAGCATTGTCTGAGAAGAGTCCTGCTGCGCTGCTTTTTGCTCGCCTGACAGATGGCTAATGGTGTGCAACACGTCAATGTGAAACAAAGGTCACCGATGTAGACTTTTGTTGTTGCATAATTTATATTCAGCTGGATGAAGATAATCTATAGGAACTGCCAACTGCCGTATTGTATCAGGCAGCCACTTAGCAGGGTTGCATGAAGTCGATGGTTCATATTCATGAACTTCAGCTTAGTTTAGCGTCTGAAGACTTTCCTCTACAATAATAGTCTCCAGAAATCCCTGCGCAATCCCTTAATGGAAAGAAAGTTGAATGTCTTGGGATATAAAGCGAGAGGAAAGAGTTGGCAGTGAATACAAGGCTGTGAACTCCATGTTTAGTATTCCTAACAACATCTAGCTGATCGCTCTGGCCGAGGCTTTATTCTACCGGAGTGATGAGCTCGCAGCTGAGCCGAGGTTGTGCCAGGCTGCCGGTTGGGTGTGCTGACACCGGGCGACCTGTCTCTTTCTGTGGGTCAAGCGTGAGCCAAAAGGACCGGCTCCCTGGGAAAACTCACTTCCCAAGTACCTCAGAAGACGGAGTGGAGGCGACTCGGTGTGCATGCGTACAGCTTAAAAGACGAGTGCAGACGGCATCGACGTGCAAGCCGTTATTAAAGTCCCTTAAGCTGGGAGACAGTCTCAGTTGAACGTATTTGTTTTGCCCTAAGTAAACGTCCCCAGAGTTAAGTTTTCCAGGCATTATACTAGATCGGGTTTTGAGTCTTGTAATCCCACATGCTGAGACTGAAATTCATGAACAGCAGAAATCATAGGGCTCAGCAACCATGAGGCTATTCAGGTTATACAAAATGTCAACATTAATATCAGCCGCAGCCCATATTAATGTTGCATCTGTCACCTTTTTAAAATGTCCCCTGGGTTGTTTTTGGGGACTTGTAATGGAGATGTCAGTCATTGATTCTGGCTGCAGACGGGCCTGGGATTGCCACGTGCAGCTAGAGTCAGCCTTTCAGTGTGGCTGGCATTTGATGAAATGCCCTTTTGTGTGTGTGTGTGTGTGTGTGTGTGTGTGTGTGTGTGTGTGTGTGTGTGTGTGTGTGTGTGTGTGTGTGTGTGTGTGTGTGTGTGTGTGTGTGTGTGTGTGTGTGTGTGTGTGTGTGTGTGTGTGTGTGTGTGTTGGCGCTTGTGTCTGGCTAAATACTTGATAAAGTCAGAGCGCTGCAGCTCAGATGTTGGTGGGCTCATGGAGGCAGTTTTATATTTTTTTGAGTGGCAGCTCTATTCTGTGATCAACCTTTCGGGATTTAGATGAAGCCTTCTCACCGCGGTAGCTGACACCTCGGTCTACCTTTTTGTTTAAAAAAAAAAAAAAAAAGACGAGACGAGATTCTGCAGACATGAAATGAATTTTCATGTGGCCATCACATTGTCTACCTGAACTGTAAAACTTAAACCCTGTTCTGTATATTTGCATACAGCTAGGTCAATTAAAGTAATACACATATCCAGCTATGTTTATTCTTATTATCGGTTAGTCAATTACTTTCTTTATTCATTTCGATCTGTAAAACGTCTGAAAATAGTGCAAAATGGCCACAACACCTTCCTAAAGCCATGACTTAAATGATAAATCAATTAGCTAAATAGTTTCGGCTCTACTGAACAGGCATACAATTCAACATAGGTTGAAATCATCTGTCAACACCAGCCTGTGCACATTGAAGTGTACAGTTCAGCTGATGAAGACCAATAAGTGTTTGCTGCAGTAGTAATATTTGTGACTATTTGCAGACTTACTTTGCGCTTCATGCAAATTGATAATTCTCAGAACAGTATAGTCATGCTGTGCACATTTCAGAACAGTCATTTGTGAAACCACAACTGCTACATTGCCGTGTAACCTCTGAGGTACTGAAAGTAAACAAATGACTAAGGCTCCGCAAACACGAGCCTATAAATACACCATCAGATGCATACTGGCTGCTTTTTCTGCAGGATGCAAATTGTTTTCGAGAGCGCACGTCTGGCACGGGTGCGACTCCAATTAAGTTAGACTATTAAATGAAACAAGTGATGGGGTGTAGTACTTTAAAACAAACAAAAAATTAATTAGGAAATTATTATCCTACAAATGCAGTTTTATCTTTTTTATGTCTGTGCTTCTGCCATCTGAACCGAGGAAACTGTTGCTTTGTTTGCAAAAGGTTTTGCAGTTGATATTCAGAAAGGGCTCACGCTGTCGTAAGCCAGAGTCCGGTCGTCGTCAATGTATTTCTTAGAAAACGGTATTAACCGGATAAAGGGGAACCCTGGGTACAGTATGCAGGCAACTTTTTCATTATCACTGATTTTTCCGACATTCTTATTTCTTTCTTCTGTAGGCCATTTGAAAGAAGTGGTGTAATGCTGCTCTCTCATCACTGCCGCTGTGTCTTCTGCTTCAGTAGAAGACACAGCCTCAGCCTTTACGACTATAAATAACAGCATGAAGAACAGGTCCGGGGCATTTCCTGTTGCACACGGCTGCTTTTTGCTCGACTTGCACTACTAGATGCATCTGATGAAGGTCAAGCACCGTGTCGTACGCTTGTCGGTCAGCGAAGACAAATATTTTTAGGCAAAGTGCCAGCAGAGATGTTTCAAAGTGAACTTGCTGAGTCAATCGCAGAGTTTTCTTCAAATATTTGAAGGTAATTATGCTCTCATTAGGATGCGCATCACAAGAGATGTAACACAGGGCAGGAAATAATTAGCTACTTCTTGCTGCGCAAAAAGGCTAATCTGTGTGGATTCTGCCAAATGACTTCTCCATGCTGTGTGTCGAGAGTATGAGGAATAAATAAGACCTCGTGATCTGTTCCCATTGTTTAACAAAAGTTGCATAACCGTGCAAAGAGCCAGTGCAGATAGTCTGGTACCACCGCAAATATCACCAGCGTGTGAGCATTTTTGGATGGAAAGCCTTGCTCAGCGCACCGTAACGAGCTACGTTCTGCTCTCTCTCTCCCTGTTGTATTGGGGAGAGGATTTTATTTAATTTTTTTTCAATTAAAGCCTCTGCAGAAGCAAGGGAAGCGGAGTTATCGGCCCTGCGTTAGATTGCGTCCCGGGGCCTGTGTTGGAGCTGGGCGCATGCCGGGAAGTTCTTGCCAAATGGTATTACTGCAGTTGGAATCCAGATCTGGCACATAGTTTTCTCCACCTGCTCCTCCCTTTACCTCTTTCTCTCTCTGTATGCCGTTATATTTTTACACCCTTCCGTTTACCATATCCGTTTCTTTAAATGAGGTATTGTTAATCTTCCTGTGGCCATAAAAAGCATCAGTGTTTCCTTCTGGCCTACTGGAAAGGCCCCATCTATTGTGATACAGTAACAATCTCAGAGTGGCATTTCCTGCTTGTTTCCAGTCAGAGGGAGAGGGGGAGAGAGAGGGAGGGAGAGAGACCTGGGGCTTTCCTCTCTTCCAGTTCGGCTGCTGTCGTATTAATTTCAGGTTAATTACAGTAGCATTATCTCCACTTTACGACTGAAGATAACGCTAAAAGGCTGTTGTGTATAATGGGTTTAAGAGGCAACGTGGTGATTTTGTTGGTATTTCACAGCCCCGGGGTTCACTGTCTGCATTTGCCACACAATTGGAACCATCAGGCTTCCGTCTGAACGCCTAAACCTCTCATTAAACCCTATTAGAGGGGGGCTTGAAATTAATTATCATGCGTTCCCTGCCTCGTACGTCACTGAGAAAGCTCTTTCTCCAGAATGTACCTCGGCCGAACCCCAGCGCACTACGTCGTCGTGTATTTTAACAGCGTACTTGGAGGCTTTCATTTCCTGTACTGTGTTTTGAAATGATCTCCTTAAGAGTTGAAAATAATTAAGATAATTAGGAAAATAATTCACCAGTCCTTGGAATATCCTTAGACTCCCTTCGATGATTAGATTAGTACGAGTTCCCACAGAAACACATACAGTACAAGCCTGTGTGTGCAGGTATCACAGGGCTCAACTCTTTTAAAAACATCTGGCCTGTAAATGTTCTGACACACCAGAACAAAATCCAGCCCCGTACAGGAAGTCATAGCTTCTAAAATCTAGATAATTGTGACACAGAAAAAAAAGGTGGCTTCTTCACCATTGCAGCGCACGTCTCAAAAGACATAAATTAGGGAACATTTTTTAACATTGAGTCCTACATAATGTGCCGTCTGTATGCTACCATATTCCTGTTGAATTGCATCCACTGTGTCCTGCAGTGAGGTGATGCTTTAAAATGAAGAGGCTCTCTGTTGAATCCATAAAGAGAGATGCATTAGAGTTCTATGGTCAGATGTATAATATAATCATGTAATCTCATTCTCTTAAGAGGTATGTCACTTTAGATCTCTTCAGCCAGTCATCTACAGTCAGATAGGGCCTTTAGAGAATACTAGAGATCATCCTCTGTTTAGTCCTGCTGCCAGGAAAAGGGCCTTCTCAGTCCGCTGTGTGCTGATCAAACTCCTCCTCGTTCAGGTTGAGCACTGTATTACATTCATATTGAACTGTTTGCTGTGATTTAAAAAAAGAAAATGGGGATTGTTTTGTAGCTGTTATGGAGACAACACATGCGAGTGGGGCCCATACAGTGTGTCACTCACTACAACTCTATTGTGGCCTACTGTCCACACTAAACCGGCTTTTTTTTTTTTTTTTTTTTTTTTTTGTCTCTTGTTGATGCTCGTCATGTAGCGATCCTCGATTCCTCTCCGGCAGCAAGGCAACGGGGATGCTGCACAAAAGACTCTCCATGCTTCGAATACTGATCGCGTAGTTCCCAGTGATGATGATCAAATAGTGTTTGCTTCAGATGTCCACCCCGAGTCGTCACTGCACAACCTCACTGAGCCTGCGACTCGCCGTTAGTCGGTTCACTGAAGTTACATAAAAATGGCTGCCGCTCTGACCATCCTGCCTCCTTTATCTGAATGGGAATGTCCTTTCTGCTGCTATTCTATTTCAAATGTATTTATTTGCACATGGTGTCAAGGAACTAATCCACAAAATGTGAATCTTGGAGTATATTGTGGAGTCACTGCAGAGATGTGACGTCGTGGCCACACGGGGGCCCCTTTGGCGTCATCTTGACGTGGCAGAATCTTCTGCCCGTTTGGATCTTCAAAAGGCCCAACCAGACTGAGAGTTGCCTTTTGCTCCGCTCTGCCTTTTTCCTCCCGGAGAATCCTCCTTGTCTGGGATTTCCTGGCTGGCTCTCTCTGTGGGCTCACAGCCCAAGGGGACTTCATACAAAACATCAAGAGGCTCAGTCTCTTTTCCGATGAGCCCTTCTCTATGCACTTCTCTTTCCTCTCCCTTTTCCCCACCCCTCCTTCATCAGAACTGTATTTTCTGCCGAGTGTAATGATATGTTATACTCTGCGTGGATTAGTGCAGGTTATTAGCGAGCACAAAGTGTAGAATTACAATCAGTCCGGTGTTTATATGAGTCTGCTTATAATTGTGGAGAGGGCGTAGACGTGTGCCGGCTAAGTGGATCGGTCTGTAATCTGATTCCTCACTCGTTTCCTCTGATGATAATTCTTTCTGAGTTTGCACGGCCTCATGCGAGGGGTTATGTATGGTAATGAGTCCCCGGCAAATTATGCCGCTGTTTATCACGTTTCCAAAAAAAAAAAAAAAAAAATTGCATGCCGTACACCGGGGAGAATATGGTCCACTTCCTCATCCTTTTCGTCTTTTCTCTCTGATGGATTTTTCTCTTCTTCACTGCCTCCAAATTGACATCAGTTTACTCTCGGGTATGCAAATACAGGTTTATGAGTAATCAGAGCTGTCATTCAACCCCCACGCGACAATAATCACTCCGGTGCCCTGCGTTAAAATGCACCATCATTGCCTCGCACGTCAGGATTGTGTTTGATGGTTGTCATTTACTCAGCATCTTCCCAGGGTGTCATTTGTGTTCATTTTGTGATTGCACCTCACGCCCGCTGAGGATCTCCAGAGTTCCCTGAGCTCCCATTTGTTTGATATGAGACCTCGTCTCATTTGCGGTGGTCACAGCGGCGCCTTTTCATTTTCTGATGAATTATGATGCCTCGCGTCTCCGTATCGGAGCCGTTCGTTTCGGCTGCTCCCTCTCGGCACCTGCCGATCGGATAACGTGCCGCGTCAGCCGGACCCGTGACCCAGTTCGTGCAGCAGTTGATGGCTTTACAGGCTTTTCTGGCCGCTCTTAATAACGGTTTAATTGAGCGCACCCCGCTGCACGGTGACTAGGCTGCTCTCTGATGGCTGCTCACAGATTAATCCCACCTCTCTTTTGATTGTTTTGTTGCTCCACCTCCCCCCTGGAGGTACCTTTTTGTATCAAAGCGTGGTACCACTGAATTCATTTCCCGGGGTCTTTGTTCCCTTGTCAGCCCGTGGCTCGTGTTCTGGTGGATTCGCTGGGCTCGTTGGATTGTTCTGGGGATTGCAAAGTGCATTGCAGACATGCACATGCACTTTGATAACAAAACAACACAGCCAGGGCCGAATGAAACGGGCTTCACATGCCATTTTATGGCCTCCACTTAACGGTGAAGCGGTTGGCTGCCTGACTGATGCTTACATACATGCTGAGCATCAGATACAGGCTGTCAGAGGTATTATGTAACTGTCATTTTTGAGGCTGTGCTTTATGATGCTGTTGAGTAGCTTTTTCCTTCCCGATACCGATACCTGAGCTTTGGGTATCGGCCATATACGGAGTACTGATCCCGGGGGTTGATTAATAAGCTGTATGCCTCACTGTGTGGAAGAGACTGGGTTCTTTAATGTGTAGGCAACATCAGGCCTGACTTAAACATTGATTTCCTAAAAATAAATTTAACAGGAATTACAATTCAAGTGTAAACCTTTTTAATACAAACTGCCAAAAAATTAAAAAGGAATTAAAATTCCAGTATACAAGGTATATAAAACCAGCTATTTGGGTCAGTATCATAGGATCAGTATATATATCTGTGCATCCCTAGTGTTGAGCATTTTCCTCTTGAAAAAAAAAAAAAGAGCAAAATATCCGTCCCATGTGTCACATTTATCTCTAGGTATTAACATATTCCCATTTATATGACATGCTATATATATATAAATCTTTTCAGATGGGGCTCTGGTCTTTACGTGAAGTCCAAAACGGTTGGTCTGTAGCTGCTGAGTTGTATTCAATCATTACACTTCCTTTAATTGCTATTCTGTAGATGTCGACACACTTTCCCTTTTGGCTACTTCGCTTAACTTCGCCAGAACATGCCGGCGGTTTACCAACCAAACTTTAGGGAGCAGCCTGTGATGTGCTCTAGTGATTCCTCTTCATTTAGCAAACAAAACAACACCGAGACAAACAAAATATGCGTTTGTCGTGTTGACTAGAGAACCAGAGAAGTGTCTTCATGTCCCCCGTTTGTTTTGTCTATGAACACCTCAGAAAATCATGAACACCGCAGTATTTTATTATCCTCCTGTAATCCTCAGCAAAATCTGTTTTCCACCGGCATTATTGTTGTTTTGGCGCTCTCCATCGTTATTGGTTTCTCTGCAGTGGGCGGTAGTAGTTTGTTGATATTGCAGCATCGACGGTGCCAGACCCGGCCACCACTGTGTCAGAATGTGTGGGTGGACATCCTGTGGACGTGTGATGCCTCTACGACACATTGCAATGGCACACAATTAGCGCCACAAGGGAGCCAAACGCTTTATTGCCTTTTTTTTTTTTTTTTCTCCCCTCCTCCTGTAATATCTGCTCCTCTTATATTGTCCTCTCCCATCTTTTCTCCAGCAATCTATAACTACGATGCCCGGGGAGAGGAGGAGCTGTCGCTGCAGATTGGAGACACAGTGCACATACTTGAGACACATGAAGGTGAGCGCAGGGGTGACACGCGTGATCAGAGCTGACGCGCCAATGTCGGACATTATTTCCATCACTAGTTCCTCTTTTGTTTTGTCGAGATTTTTCTACTTGTGTTCAATAGGATGATATAGATATATATCTATATATAATATAGATATATATCAAGAACGGTTATGATGGTGTGATCCTGTAAATTAAACCTCTCAGTATATTCAGTGTTGTTTTTAACTGTAATGTCATTGTTTATTGTGGATTGATTAATTGTAGTTTACTTTAGCTTTATGGAGAAAGCAGCTTACATGTAACATAACTCTGTTCTCCATTAGACTGGTACAGAGGGCATAGGCTGAGGAGAAAATCCAAAAAGGTGAGTGGCCAGCAAACACCGTTTTCACACACACACTCATGTCCGTTTGCTCTTTACGGCTTCAGTTTTTAGTGTTCAACTTCTGTCCCGGTTCTGCTATAATGCCGTTTGCGTTGTGATCTCTTCCTCTTCTAGGGCGTATTTCCTGCTTGTTATATCCACCTGAAAGAGGCCACAGTCGAGGGCAGTGGGTTAGTACTTCTCCACTTTCACTTCTCAGATTTATTTTTCAACTTCAAAGTCCTTGATTCAGCTGATAACCTTGAGGAACACATATTTGTTGATAACTAAACCAGTTACAACTAAAGGATTTCAACAAACAGGCAACACGTTTGATACAGACGGTGTCTCCATGTGGAGAGGAAAAGTGTTTGAAATGTATTCACCGTCACCGCAGGCAAAAGGAGACGGTCATTCCCACTGAGCTGCCCCTGGTTCAGGAGGTTACCACCACGCTGCGGGAGTGGGCGACAATATGGAGGGACTTATATGTGGTAAGCATGGCTGTCCAAACCCAAGTGGAAACACACACACACACACGCACACACACACACACACACACACACACACACTCTCATGTGAAAAGATGAGTGTGTGTGATAAGGCATCGTATACAGAAATATACTGTTTATTAAAAATAAAGTTATATATTCATGTTTATAGGCTTAAATGCTATGTATTTGACTCCTGTTTTCTTAATTTGAGTTAATTAATACATTTTATTTAAAGTGGTTATTTGTAATGATTCATTTTATTTAAAGTAGTTTTTTATCGAGATTGAATTATTAGTATTTAAAAAAAATACTTTATAAATTGAAACAAATGTGTTATGCATATCTTAACACAACAACACTAAAAATGATTTATAAGTGTTTTCACACATTTTACAGTCAAAAGTATTGGCCTTAAAAATTGCAGTATTGGTCAGGCTCTGACCGGCAAATTATTTTGGTTGAATCTTTCCCGAGGTAATTCCACCGGCTCTTAATAATTAAGAGCTTTGTTCACCTACATTGGCCTGTACCTGCTGCTGATGAGATGCCTGACCTACCGGCGTCAACATGTCCTCTTGCCAGTCAACAGTTCAGACACACGAGCACATGGATGTTCAAAGCTGCGCACATGTTCACCCGTCTGTCTCCGCTTTCAGGGGGACAAACGTGAGATGTTCAACTCTGTCCGTGACATGATCTACAGCCTCATCGAATGGCGTTCCCAGATCCTGTCCGGCACCCTACCGCAGGACGAGCTCGCCGAGCTCAAACAGAAAGTCACCTCCAAGATAGACTACGGCAACAAGTGAGGATCTAGTCTTCAGAGGCTTTGAGCCGTGTCCTCGCCTCCCCACAGCTTATATCCCTTTATCACCAGATCTATCCGGGAAAATGACTCTTGTTGGAATAGGTCAGCAGTGTCAGTCAATAGAAAATGACAGCTCATCACTTAGCTTGAGGACAACCTGGAGGGGTTTTGCTTCAGCAAACCGAACTGTATTCCATCATGAAATGACAGCTCTTGCTGTGACTGCAGTGTGCCTAGAAAATCTGTTGGAGATGAAAATCGTGAAGCTCCATTCTCCTCCTGTGATGAAACTTTAAACCTTTGGCCAGGTAGAGAAATGGGATTGCCTCTGCAGAAGCAGGAAGTCATGAGTTGATGAAATATATTGACTAGATCTTGGCAGCATGCTGTTGTCTGCGTTTACACCCTCCATAGAAGAAAGAGTTGCGCAAAGTAGGGGAACTTTTCTTTAGGTATTCTGCCGTATGTTTTCATATTGGTTCTGGTGCTCGTTAACCCTCCGCCATTTCTATGCTAGGTACTTGGATCTCGATCTGGTGGTCAGAGACAAAGATGGAAACATACTGGACCCAGAGCTCACCAGCACCGTCAGCCTGTTCAGAGCACACGAGGCGGCCTCCAAACAAATCGAGGACCGGATTGAAGAAGAGAAGGTAGAGATAGAAAGGACCTGGTCCTGCTTCTTGCACGCCATCTTTACACCTGCAACTAAACGCCGGTCTTTATCTAAGCTATCCAGTGTAACAAAAATAAGTAAAAGCACATTAGCACACAGTGTGAATGGACATGATGGAGTTTTGACCCAACTTCAGTTTAACAGTGGGGGAAATGGGGCCACTGCTGCTACAAAACGACGCTTGACTGCTTCATCAGAAAGTCAGGAACTCCGCCAAACTCCCCGTCTATTTTACTTGGCGTATCGGTGGCATCCCTCGCCTGAATGTCAGTTGGCAGTATGTGGGAGTGTCAGACGCCAAGTGGCCTGCAGTTATGTGGTCTCATCTTATGTGACCTTGTCATCCAGAGGTCCTTATTGCATATGCATGGCCAATAAGAGAGTGTCCAGGTCAACGTGATAAATATTAATGACGTGGCCCCAGCTTATTTCTGAAGGGCGTCCAAGGAGTCCCACCGTTTACTGCAGATGCATTTCTGGAGATCAAGCGGATTTTTATGAACAGGTTTTATTTTTTTTTTTTTTTTTTTTTTTTAAAGAGTTAAATTTAGCTTTTTGAAATTTCATTAAAGCACAGAGGCAGTGGCTGACATTCAATTATTCGGTGTGCAGTTGCTCACCCCACCTGCACACAGAATCTCCTTCTTTATACGCTGATGTTGTCCCAGGGATCCTTGGGTCTTTCCCCCCGGGCTCATTGTTTAAACTCCACAGGCCCAAAGTCTACCCGCATGTGACAGAAAGCTGTGGAAGAGTGCCAGATATTGAATGCAATATTTCTGTTTCCCTCCGACAGTCTCAGAAGCAGAATATCGATCTGACCAGGCAAGCAAAGTTTGCCTCCACACCATCGTTTGCCCTCTTCGTGACTCTGAAGAATGTGGTGTGTAAGATCGGCGAGGACGCGGAGGTGCTCATGTCACTCTACGACCCGGTGGAGTCCAAGTTCATCAGGTGAACCCATGTGTGCTTATTCACTCACCGCTCTCTCTTCCCCCCCCCCCTTTTTTCACTCAATTACATTCACATACAAAGTTCCGACTAAGCATCGGGTTTTTATGGCCTGTGCTATATTTCGGTTTTAACCTTTTACCTCTGTTATTGCACTGACAATTGAATTCCAAGTTTCTGTGTTGCCAGGGGAACATTTGAAAGATGATGCACGTTGTGACTTGAACCACGGTCTGAACTATGCACCCGTGTTCTGTATTTGACGTCGCTCACGCAGTCGAGATTCTATTCATAGCAATCGTGACACAAACTCGAACACAGCTGGTATTTTTACATTGAGGGATGGTTTAGATGTTCCCTTCATGTACACAAGACTGAAACGAATGCCCCGTATGGACCAGATGATGTCGAGATTGTTTTTGATGTACTTACTCAGTACAGACCAGGGCTGTGTCGAATGTCATTTTTTTCTTACATTCAAAGCTTCTATTGAGTTTTGCTTCCAATATCTGTTATTTTATGATCTCCTCATCCTAAAAACAAATAAAAATAGATTTTTTGTTATTGTTGTATAAATGTAATTCATGGTGCCATTGGATTGCTGTCAGCCCTCCTCGTTAATACTGGTGTGTGTGGAGGAGCAAACGGTTTTAGAAAGGCTAAACGCCAACAAATATGGATTGAAGCAGAATATTTTCCTCAGATAAATACATGCTGGGAATTTTGAAAATGATTACATTCATCATCCTTTTTCTTTGAAGTTGTTGGAAATATTTGGATCATACCCAGCCACCACTGGAATGTAATCATACAGTAGTATCCTACTTATAATAGTGATAATATTAGTTTAACCTAATCTTTAACTGCAACTGTGCAGAAATACTGGGTTTAAACTGAATGAATAGACATGCAAAAAAATAAATAAAAGAATCGGCAAAGGATTCGATACAGCCCCAGTACAAACACTGACAGACACTTGGAAACTCACTCACACACACACACACACACACACACACACACACACACACACACACACACACACGACCAGAACAAGTGCAGTCTGCTTCCCAGGGATTTGCTATTGTTTATAGGATTGTGTCAGCAAATTATCACAAGTAGAGCAGCTCGGCTGCGGAATGTTTCTCTTCGTCTGGATTCAAATTCAAGCTTCCTTAGCTTTTGAAGGAAGATGTAGTTGTTAATTCACCGCATCATAGGTGTTTCAACGCTGGGACAGATTGTAATGACAATCCATGCTTCGTTTCTGTGATCTCTCCCTCACAGTGAAAACTACCTGGTGAAATGGTCAAGTTCAGGTCTGGTGAAAGACATAGACCAGCTTCATAACCTGCGGGCCGTCTTCACGGTGAGTGCGTTTGCTTGTATGTGTGTCATCTCTGTGTGTGTGTGTATGTGCACGCTCGCATGTGGTAGCCCACTGTTTATTCAGCCATGTCATGAGGCATGTGGGAGCCTGTTTGCAGAGCCTGTATTTGTTAAGCTCTCTCAGAAAGAGCTTGGCTCGCCATATGTATTTACCAAGGCAGTCACCTCTGTCTAATGGAAGCCCAAGGGCGGAAGGGTCAGCGTGCACCCACTGGGAGCACTTTGCTAGTTTTGGAATGTATCGCCCACAGGAAATGAATCTGTGGACACAATCCCAGATGTTTCTGAAGCAATTTGTGATGAAAAGTTTCCCCTTTTATACAAACTCATCTCCACCCAAGAAGGTGCCATTAATCGATCAGTTGTGCACCCTAGCGTTGCTGTAGCCTGAACAAAAGGGCAAATATACAACCGGGTTGTAATAGTTTTTGATTCGTCTGCCTAAAGTAGGAGTCCATGTTATTGACTCTAAAGGCAACCGCATCAGCAGTATTGTCCTAACTTTTCTTCTTTTCCCCGCCTCAGGACTTGGGCAGTGAAGACCTGAAGAGAGAGAAGATCAGCTTTGTGTGTCAGATTGTCAGAGTGGGGCGCATGGAGCTAAAAGACAACAACACCAAGAAGCTGACGGCAGGACTCAGAAGACCCTTCGGAGTGGCAGGTAAAGCGGTCGACACAGAGTCACAGCGATGACCTGTTCTTCCAAAAAGAGCTGCAAAGTACGAGTTGTGTTGCTGTTGTCGGAGGTCACCTTTTTAAAAACACTGATAATCTTAAAACTTCGTAGTTGTGACTCTGCACAAATATGCCTTTGTGCATGAGATCGGATAAGAGAGGTACTAGGATACTTCAAAGTATTGTAAGTCTTTGCCCAGATGAGTAAATGTATTTGGGCAAAAATTCACCGATATCTAGCTAAAGTGGAAAAAATAATTAGTTTGATTTATCTCCTGTTGGCAAGCTGCCAGACGTAAACTAATTAAATTGGCGTTTTGCCCACAGTTGTCCAGCAGAGAACACGATACCCCTCTTTCAGTGTCTTTTTCCCACTGCCACTAGAGAGAAGGTAAACGACAGCCTGATTTATGACGGCTTATCTTTAGGCATCATCATCATTGCCACAGTACACAGCATGACGGAAAGCCTGATTTTTGAGATTTACTCTTTTTAAGACACCGTTATCACGGGCTTTATATGGCTGACATCTGGCCTGTAGGGTAATAGAGTGAAGGTGCTGTCAAATCAGCTCCAGTCACTGTGAGTATTTGCTCCGCCTCTCAGCCAATTCAGTTGGAGCCGATTCAAGAATGCGTTTCCTGTTTTGGTGTCCGGCTTCGCTGGTCAAAGTTCATTTTTGGGTAAATTCAATCCCTGAATTTGCATGCCTGGCAAATATCAAAAGTGTTTATGCATCTTGTGTTCGGTGTAACATCACCCCACTTCAATGGGAATAGCTGGTCCACTCTGGGCCGAAGTTGTTGCTACCTTTGGGGCTAAACTTCTTTACCAGAACTTTAAGACACGGCGACTTGGCTTGGGTCTTGAGAAGTAGAAGCATTTCGTCCACAGACAAATAAACTGTACACACACTGTACTGCTACATTCAGCGCTATAACGTAACCCGTAACTTCATACTCACCGTCGCACACGAGGCGGGTCGCCAGGCTTGCGTTAGACCAGCGTACCAGTACACACGTACTGCAGCAAGGTCAGAAGTTCAAACACCGGAGGTCAACAAAACAAGGTTGTCTGGGCATGTTAAGTTACTCTTTAAACTGTTCTTCACAATTGCACATTAAATGTGTCTCGTAGCCTTGCATCTGCCTTAATTAGTGCTCGTGAAGAAGAGCCAACATTGGCTGCTTTCACCCCCTGATGCGTCTCTATCTCTTTCACAGCCATGCTACGCTCTACATGCCTCAGAATGTTTTAACCCTCTCTCCTTGTTCTTCCACAGTAATGGATGTCACTGACATCATAACGGGCAAAATGGACGATGAAGACAAGCAGCACTTTATCCCATTTCAGCCGTAAGTGGATTATTCAGCAGCAAAAAATAAATCATTCACACATAGAGTTCCTTTAAGCTTGGGATGATGTTGCATAAAAGCGGAAATAGTTCTGCTTTTACACTTATTTACATTATTATGAGTATGTACAGTATGTCAGAGACGTAGTTGTTAACTCATTTTTTTTATGTCTTAAATTCTTGACACCTGATTAGCAAACGTTTTAAGACGGTGCACGCTCGCCTATTCTCTGCTGACTCAATTAAGGCAATCTCATTAACTGCTGCCATTCTCGTAGGACTGCGCACAGAGCCAGAGTAACCTTTTCCTTAACGTGATTTCCTGCATAATTGGAAAGGCTTCAGATTCAGGCAGTTTAGCTGGCAGATCACCTCGCTTAACAGTTTTATCTGTGAGCATAAATCATGGGAATTAGAGCCTTCCAGCGTGAGGAGAAGAACAGGTTCTACAAGTGTGAATATATATACCACTACATTTTGACTGATGGAGTTTTGAAATGGCAGTTCCACCGCCCATTACAGTGTGTGTTTTCAAGGCCAGCAGAGGCAGGAAGTGTTGGAGCCATTTAGCAGCGGTATGACGCAGTGATGTCATTTGGATAGACTCCTGGCATCCAAACAGAAATGGAAATGGCTGTCAGTATTGGACTAGATGGGTCGAAATCTTGCTGAAATAGTTTGTTGTTCTCGTTTGTCCCGGACACTCCATCTTAAGTCTGAGTTGAGCTCTTCTCCGGCATGTTGTCTGGAATCAAACCAACTTTCATTTAGATAATGCATTTGTAGCAAAAGTTCCCATTGTGCTGAAATGATCAATTAGCTGATTGACAG
Organism: Anarhichas minor; assembly: GCF_050575085.1. NCBI lineage: Eukaryota > Metazoa > Chordata > Actinopteri > Perciformes > Anarhichadidae > Anarhichas > Anarhichas minor. The sequence continues at coordinate 16,052,220 of NW_027466463.1, forward strand.
AAATCAATTGGCTAACAATTGACTAATGATTTCAACCATTCAATGCAAACATCCTCTGATTGAAGCTTCTCGAATGTGAGGATTTTGTACAAACCTCTCCTGTCCGTCAGTCTACTTCCGTGCTTGGATCGGTTTTGGATTCGAGTTTGGAGGCACTGAAGACAGCCTGATTGACAGAGATCCTTTACGGCTTCCTCCATGCTGCCATCACCGCTGTCTTCTCCTCCATCCTCTACTTCTTCTGCTTGTTTAGAGTCCTCCTCTCTACTGCAGATGGCGTCCCCGCCCACTGCACACAGTCCTCTCACAGCTGCCACACACGTGTTCCCAGATCACACCTGCTACTTCCTTATGCTCTGTACTTCACTCTGCTCAATCAGTTTGGTGTTATCTACACCTGAAGCCCCCTGGAGGACAAAACATGATGTCATATTTTACATTTGCTCTCTCACTGAAGCAGCGTGGGAATGTTAGTTTCGGATGGGGTACAGCTCAAGCTTCCCACCGCTCCAGTGGCACTATAAACGCTGACAGGGCATCATTTCCTAAATGATGATTTCTCTGTGTGTTTCTTCCATCACCCATCCTGCCTCCCTGCTAACTGTTAAGAAGCGGCTTTGTGTCTGTCACGGTATTCGCATCACTCTTCGTTGTGTCTCTCTCTCTCTCTGTCTCCCCGTATATCTTTCATCCCACTCTCCCTCCTCAACTCCATCACTTTGTGGCTCTTTTGCCCCGCTCTTCCTCCTTGTCGTCCTCCTCTCTCTCTCTCTCTCCTTCTTCTCTGCGTTGTTTGCCTGTCGTGTGCATACTGCAGGCTAGCGTTGGATGACGCCATTCGCCACAAGCAGCTGAACATCTCCCGTTTTTCACCCAGGGTGGCGGGGGAGAACGACTTCCTCCAGACGGTCATCAACAAAGTTATCACCGCCAAAGAAGTCAATCACAAGGGCCAAGGTACAGTGTAAGGTTCAGACACGAGAACCAGGGCCAAGGAGGAAACTGTTACTACGATCAGACTTTTAGCAATAAAATGTGTGTCCTACTCAGGCCACAACAGATCACAACAGCCAACCGGGCTGCAGTGTAATCGCTGGGAGCAACTTCTCACCGTCGGTGTACGTCCACTAAAGCGCTTGTTTCTGCCACTGACCGGCTCAGATTGTTATATTAAGTGTCTGACAACATTACGGGAATAACCCTAAAGAGAAATGAGAATTTGTTTTTACCTTTCCTCGTTTGTTATTGTGTCCAAACAAGTCTCGCTCGGAGACGTCTTGCATCCACATTGTCGAAATCAGCTAAATATCAGTCACACCCTTAAAGATCTTTTTAGATAAACTTAGCTACGCTTTCTGTACCGACACTCCTCCCCCACCCCCCAACTCTCACTCACTTTTCCACCGTTGTCTTCTGGCAACAAGTCACATGACACGATAATAACCAAGAGACCGGATCAAGCGAAAGGTAAAGAAAAATGTTTTATTTCTCTGAAGGGTCCTTGTCGTAATCTTGTAATAACAATCGGAGCTCGTCGGAGGCAAAAACAAGCACTTTTATTGGATGTAAATTGATGATGAGAAGTTGCCCCGAGTACTCGACCAATATTATTAATTGTTGTCCCCGTCTCTTAGGGTCCAAGTTGAAAAATACCAAAGATTCCCTTTAAGAAGGGGGAAGCCACACACTCATAACGATGATGCAAGCTCCCTGTTTTTAATTCTATAAATCTGTGTTTTGGCATATTTCTTTTTTAGAAAACACGTTTGTAATTGTGAGTGCGCTCTTTCCTCCGGCTTTTCTCTGGTTACTCTCGACATTGACATTCATTTTAACAGCATTGCACCTATTATCTATGTAGAAAAAAAAGTTGTCATCTCTTCAAAATATTTCCCAATCCTTACAAGGAGGGATTCTAATTAAGCTTAGAGGTTAATTTTATATTTAACCTACATGACCATCGTACTGTACTGCTCATTATCTGTAATGCTTCATTTTAGACATGTCCATACAACGTACCATTAACCCCAATTTACTGGCAGGGAGTTGAAAGTGTTCATTGTGCTAATAAGAACATAATTCTTCGTTGAGAGCTCACACCATACATAACTGCTCGTACTATAAATAGTTGCCCCCATCACCATGACTACAAGATGTAAGTAATCCAGCTGTTAATTAAGCCGGTGAGTCTTCTGCAAAGACTGGATCTTAAGTTATCCGTGGTTAGAAGAAGAACAACATTTAGCCAGCTAAGGGATTTGTGCTGTGGGGGGGGGGGGGGGGGCAACAACATCACAGCCTCCACAGTATTGTCATGCCCCATGAAGATGTACTTGGATAAATGTCAGATCTGCTCCGACCCCCACTGGGAAGAGCAGCCGAGCAGCTGTTTCGGCCGCGCTCGCGTATCAAAAGGCTTCCAGCTCGGCTAGTGAGGGATGTGTCACTCATAACAATGTGGGTCCTGTAAAGCGAAAGTGAATAAAGCCTCAGGGTTCACAGACACCACTCACTTTGGTGGCCTGTGAAGGGGCACACTACAGGATGACTTCTTTAATTGGACCCCCCACCCCCCCACACACCCTACGCTGCCTACGCTGCTTTGTTTATCCTGAGAGAATATTAAGAGTGAGTGTGGTTACAGAGCTGAAGCTGGCACACCGTGCAGTGTCTGCAGAAAAGAAGCTTTACTCTCAACCGGGAGAAAAGCGGGGCTGCCACTGGTGTTAAATTGTTAGGAAATATGACCCATGAAAGCTCCCCGAAGGCCCTTTGTTTCAGAATTATTCAGAGCCAAAGAGGTTTCTTCTCAAGCTTTGCACTGTCAGGTCTTTCCAAGACCAATTATATAAGTCTGGGAATAACTGCACGATTTATATATTCTACAATAAGTGTCATTTAATCTCATATTAAAATAGAAAAGGGCCGAAAGACGAAGTCTGAGGCATTGCAGACATTATTATAAATTTGGCAGTAGAAAAAGAAAATTTATTTATTTATTTAAATTTGGGCACAAAGGGTCTGTTTGTTTTGGGAAAAACATGTACTTGTTTTTCCCCTTCCAGTGTTGGTGCTCAGAATTTGCACTTTTATTTGATCCAAGGTCTGTGTGGCTGTCTGATCAGAACAAAAAGAGTCGTCCACAAAGGAGATACAATGTGCTCGTATATACAGGTGGTATTGTAGATGTCAAACCAGCATCAAGGCTCAACACATGAATTAAATATTTTGTTGTGATTTTTTCATAACTCCTTGATGTCCCCAGGTATGGATTTTGTAGATGTGGTCATGCTTTCCTAATCACATCCCCGAAGGTAGCTGTTATTTAGTGTCTTGCCCTCGAGCCGTTAGATGTCACTCTGACGGAGGATAAATCTCTTTTCAGTATTTTCCCGGGGCGGTTTGCTCTCACATTGTCTTCTCCTGACGTTATCTCGGCCCCTCACCTCTTTACGTTGAATTCATCACCAGGCCTGTGGGTGACTCTGAAGCTGCTTCCTGGAGACATCCATCAGATAAGGAAGGACTTCCCTCACCTGGTGGACCGATCAACGGCTGTGGCTCGCAAGATGGGCTTTCCTGAGATCATCATGCCAGGTGCTTTTAAAAAGCTCTACCATTGCTGCCTGTCTCTGAACGTTTTGTATTACTTATTTGATTTGCTGAATCATTCATTCAGAAAGTGAATTAGAATTAATAGCTGCTATTTTAGAAAATGTGAGTTGGAGAGAAAAGGACATATACTTCATCAAGGTTTGATGAAGACATTAGTTATTTAATGGACTGAACTCACCCAAGAAGTATATGGTGCCAGACATCCCACCTACGATGTAATGAGTTATGCAGCAATATTATTATATGTATTCAGAAGGGTGTGAACCATGAGCGCTGGAAAACCTTTAAAAGTGAGGATTTCCTCCCATCTGACCTGCTTGTCTCTGTTTCTTAAAGGTGATGTGCGAAACGACATCTACGTGACTCTGGCTCTCGGGGATTTTGACAAGGGGAGCAAGACCAAGCCCAAAAATATCGAGGTGATCATGTCCGTTTACGACGAGGACGGCAAGAAACTGGAGGTACGGCTGAGGAATGTTAACTTATACCCATTTGGTATTTCACCTGGGGTTCAGCTCATTCTCTACATTCTGGACACAGAAGTGCTCTAGCCGATCGCTCTCTCAGACAGTCTGTGATTTAACGGGCTTTCTTTAATCTCACACAGCTCAGCACGCTGCTTAACTGACCAGGACTCCTATAAAGCAGTGTGATACACAGGCCAGACTGTACCCCTTTGCCACCCGTCAAAAATGACAGAATGCAATATTGGTGCTTTGTGGTTGATTGACTGGCATTACATTCGGCTCACCACCGCAGGAATCTACTTAATTCACTGTCGGAGTCGGTTCCAGACCCAAGCATGCGGACAGGAAATATAGGCAGCATAGTTTAAAAGCTTAAAGTGATGAGAGAGAAATCAGCTTTTCCCTTCTGGTGAAATAATGACTTTTGGAAGGATCATTGTCTCCCCTGTCTATTCGTTTGTTAAATATTTATGTGGATGAAAGTTTAAGCAGCACAGCAATCATTTAATTATGTTTATTTTTGTGGTCAGCAATTAATTATTCAAATTTCAGTCATACCTTGTAGGCATTGATAGGAAAGTCTGGCGTCTAGGTTTGCAGCTTAATACCATTAATTGCATTGAACGTCTCTAGAAAATCAACAAAAGATTTGAACATTAATCATTGTGGCGACTGCCAATTTGCAACTTGGGGCATGTTTCATGGACCTTTTAACTCCGAGTACGGTTTCCTTTTGAATCTTGTGCCAGCCCATCAGTGTCATAATGTACTGATAAAGCCTTTGTCTTATCTAGAGTCTCGAACCAGTGACCCCCTTTCTCTGATGCTTAATTATAATCACCCCCTGCTGGACTTGAGCTCGTGTTCTGCTGAGGGCATCAGTTAATGGGGGATATGAGAGCTTTAGAGGAGTCGGACATGAGGAGTTTGTAGGAGGGAGTGAGTGTGTGCTCACGTGTCTGTGAATGTACCGTTTTTGATTTTGAGACTTTTGATTCAACTCTTGTCTTGATTTTGGGGCCACAGTTTGTAGAGATCTTGTAATAGTTTGCATTAAGTTAAAATTAATGCAAATGGAACTTTGAACTGGTTATGAAACCGTCTCAATTTCAAACTGATGCCTCTATATGACCAACATAAGCAAACGAGTATTGGCTATTTCCATGTAGTTATTCTAAATGCCTTACATCAAGTCTGAAACGATTTACGTCGTGCTGGTTCCCCAGAAACTCCTTCAGCTCAAACTCCAGTTGGGCCTCCGGCAGCGACCAGCTAACCGCCGACAGACCCAAATCTTTGCTGCCTCTTTAGCCCTGTATAGGTGGAGCTCCGGTGGGAGGAGGAGAGCACCACACCCGGCAGCTGGGAGCCAACACAGACACCACGCTGCTGGAGGCCCAGGCCGTATTGCTGGACTTAATGGATGGAAGGGGGGCACGGGGAAACCAGAACAAGGACTGCATAGGGTAGACTGTCAGACCCTGCTGCAGTAAAATGAGAGGTTTTCTCAAGGGAGTCTGGCATCTTTGAAACACTACTGCTTTTGTCCACAGGGACTGACAAAATTGACACAACATGAAAGTTCCTCGTTGTAGCTTTACGGTATACCTGATATTTTCTTGCAAGGCTCGCTAAGGGTCCTATTGCTGTTATGGCACTCAGCAGGCCTGTGTACTTGGAGTGAGAGGGTAAGTTACAAGGACTGATGATGGAGAAGTGAATTGAGATGAGACATCGGTGGTTATGGGGAGGCCTCCCGCAAATAGCCAATCAGAGGAGAGCGCTATTACCCCGTAGCTGCCTCAATTATACACATTAGTCTTAAATTGAGAGGCTGCGTGTGTGATTTGGCCCGGCAGGCATGGGAAGTGTAAGGATCAGTGGTGATTATAATGTAAATATAGTTCTGAAGTAGCAAATAGCAGTGATGACCCGGGCTTCTGTCAGATGGTACAGGAAATATATGACAATAGAGACACAGCTTGGTTTTGTCATTGCTAGATAAGTAGTCTCATTGTGATTATTTTTGGATGTTTAGTTTGTGCTATCATTTTTACTACATTACATGGACAAATCTTTTAGAAATGTTTCACAAACGCAGATAAAAAACACTTTTCAGTCGGTGTCAATGGAACATATTGACTGTGTATTTAAAGACTGTCGGGGCCTTTGCGAAGCAACGATTTGAGTTAGTGACAGCCGTCAACAGTGATGACGGGACATTGATCACATCTACTGGTATCATGGCCATGTGTCCCTGCAGCTCCCGTCAGTCAACATCTTGTCTTGCAGCTTCTCACAGAGATGCTCAGTGTCATCTGTTTGGTTCTCCGGGGATCAGGGCTAATTGGTCTAATTCTTCCTCTTCCTTCCTGGAGTTTAATTGGCATGCAGGAAATTCTGTTTCTGAGATGAGAGACAACTTTCACATTTTAACGTCTGAAGCTCTTTCAGTGCGATCTTTGATAAGAGAAACTTTCTCTTGAATTCACCTTAAACTTAGGTCGGTTTTGTTTTCATCCAGCCTCTTAAAGACGCCTCCATACACGAGGCACTTGTTAATAGCAAAATGAAATTCCTCTCATTGAGGCAAGGTTTACCCTTTTGTGTCTTTCTCTCTGGATGTTTCCGTCTCGGTCTCAGCCCTCTTATCTCAACCATTCTTCTCTGGTCTCTTTCTGCCTCTGAATTTAGTCATCCTTCCTCTGTCTCGAAAAGGATTTGTGATGCTGTGTAAAGAGAGGCTGGACAGTGACTTATCACCCCGACATATTAGCACCCACCTCCACGAAAACCCCGCTCACCTGCGGCTAGACCTCGACCACTTTCCCCTCTTCGTCTCTCCAAAATCTGAGGCTGTCATGAATCCTGGCCTTTTAGTTAAGGGGAAGTGTTACAAGAGCTAGCACCTGCCCCCCCCCCCCCCCCCCCCCCCTAGATCTGCTCGGCGTGACTGGGGGAGACGGGGCCTGTTATTCCTCATAATTGCTGGTTGTCAGAAGCGATTAGTGTTGGAGTATTTTAGCAGCACCATGGCCAGGGAGTCAGCTGGAGTAGTGGGAGGAAAGAGGTAGGCTGGCTGAGTGCGGATTGATAGAAAACGAGGCATGCGTGCCCTCTGCTGTCACTCCAGCCCTCGTGCCAAATCCCCCATGGGACGCGTAGTATTTTACATACGCACCCTGACCCGTTGTAGAAACTCAGGGGAGACCCACTAGGAAGACCAATTTACATGGCTGGTTCCATCCGCACCAGCTGGTCTGCTTCCCTTCGCCTGGCTTCCCTCCACTTCTCACCGCATGAGAGCCACAGCGCCTCCTTAAATAATTTATTTCTAATTTATTTCTTATTTCCACAATGCTGTCATGAGATTGGCAGCCAACAGGCAGGTTGTGCATGCATTAACTACATCCAGACTTTTAAAGGCCACTACTAGATAAGCTCTGTGCCCCAGGGACTATATTTTATGAAATAAGTGCTTGCCATTCTTCCACATGCTGCAGGTGTGCTAATGGTTTGACAGTTCTAATAACTCAACCATCATGATTTTGCCACTTAGAACAAACTTACAGCCATGCCAGTATAACCGTATAAATCAGTGGTATTGTTTGATAACTTGCTTTGTGTCTTTTCTTTCTCGCTATCTAGAGTGTGATCTTCCCTGGAGCTGGAGATGAGGGCATCAATGAGTACAAGTCTGTCATCTACTACCAAGTGAAGCAGTCACGCTGGTTTGAAACAATAAAGGTGTGTCACTCTCTGCAGTGGTGAATATTAATCCAAACAATAGATTAGATGGTTAATGTGGTGGCAAAATAAATGTATAGAACAAAAAGTTATTGATTCATGTGTTTTATATTTTTAGCTCATTTACTACAAATCACATGTACTTTACATCACAAGTAACCATTTTGCAAACCAGTTCTCCAGAACCGTCCTGAAAAACAATGTTAGCCGTCCCGCGAAAACCATCCCAAATCAAAATGTTGTTTCTTTACTTTGTTGCTATCACCTATAGTTGCTGGTGGCATAATAAGAACATTAAAATGTTGAGGAAATAAATAAATATATTAGTTTTGCTAGCGCTATAGAGAAAAGTCACGCTGAAAGATACAGGATTACCAGGATGGGTTTAAAAATAGTCATATCTGAGTGAACTGCTGTGTCTTATTGTTGTATATTTAGTTTATGTAAATCACTTATAAACATTTTGTTATCAAAGTGCAAATGACCTCCGCAGTGTATTTCATTACAGAACAGGAGTAAATGCTGCAGTTCACTGCTTAACGCCTCGTGTTCCCCCGAACAGAAACTCTCAGTCCTGCTGTGTGTTTCGCTCCATTAGCTGTTAGCTCCTTTTTGTCCCAGAGGCGGGAAGATCTGTTTGTCCCAATATGCATTTTCTATCGACAACGGGACGACGTTAGTCTCACTCTGTTGCAAACCATCCTACTTTCCATTGGTTCTAAATAGTTTCTATATAGTATGAAAGTCTAGAATTTGAGGCGCATTCTGCTCCCGTGTCCCGGCGTGTCCTGAAACATCTGCTTTGTGAGTGCGGCTTCATGGGTGTAGATGTCTCACACGGTCCCTTTCTGTCCTTCAACTCAGGTTGCTATCCCTATAGAGGACGTGAACCGGAGCCACTTGCGGTTCACCTTTCGCCACCGCTCATCGCAGGACTGTGAGTACAAATGTCAGCGTCTGAGTAATCAGTTTTGCCGATGAACAGCTGCACAATTGGCTGCTAATTGGCTGCAAAAAATAGTGGAAGATATCCAATCCGAGCAGATGTGTTACCCGGTGATAAATACTCCGAAGCTCACCCTTTGTCACATTCATCAGAGGTATTAGCTTGCCCCTGCACAAAGCAGCATCATGAAGCGGCTTGTCAGAGGCTACAGCTGGGATGTGAAAAATGCCCGAGGGGACCCGGTTGTTTGTTGGGACCAGTGTCGGGCTGAACGCAGCCAGTGTTGTATCTCCTTCTGTTTTTGAACACCCTTTCTAATCCTGGGGGTGTGGAGGGCAGGGAAGCCTGGTACTGGCAGCCCTGCCGTCCCATCTGCCGGCTACATGGCGAGGCCATCCCTCCAGCAGCAGGAGCGTGTGCAGGGAAAAGGATTTCAGTGGGGTAAAGGGAGCCATGACAGGTGTATTAAACAATCGGCTCATAGCGCACGGAAGGCAAAGCAGAACTGGGAGGATGTCAGCATGCGAAGGTATACCTTTCCCTTAGTAAAGCAATCTGCAGCTGCCGTCATCCTCCAGTTCCAAAATCCTTCAGCTCTGTTTGCCTCTCGCCGACATGCAGGTGGTTTGGAGGAAATGGCCAGGTCTCAGAGCTCAGTGCTGGCTTATAATCCACTTGGAGAGCCTTCTTGTCATGCTTGGCACCTTGCTTCTACGGGGACTAATGCTGTTACGAGGCATGCCTTTGAAACTCTGTGACTTGCTGTTATCCTGCTGTAATGGTTGCTTTAGAAACTGGCTCACCTCAAGTGACTCTGGGACTGGGGGGGGGGGGGGCATGCTCATGCTGCCGAACTTTAACTTGTCCCTGACAATTGACAAGAAGAGGGATGAGTTGGAAACGTGTATTGGCTGGATTAGATATATTTGAACATGGTGTATGCCTTTTATTTCCCTGTCGGTGAGAGTGTTGACACTTGTATCCCATCATAGGACATGGAACACCTGGTCATTCATATCCCTGTACACATGAATCTAGCTTCCAAGTTTCTGATTGGCTGCATCTGTGCAGGCATCAAGCCACTTGGTTTTTCCTGCACAGAGTTGCCTTTTGGATTTCTGCTCTAGAATCTGTTGCATATACCACTCCGCTGGATTTTAGCTTCTCCTCTCCATCACCACGTGTCAGACTTTCATATCGATGTGTAAAATGAATGTTACCAAAACCGGAGAATTAAGTCAAATGTAGGTTCCTGAAGCTAGGATGTTTACATGTGCAAACCCTGACCCATTACCTATTGTGTAATTACATCCTCCGTGATATTAATCTTTGAATGCAGATTTCACAGTACCTTAAAATATATTGCCTGCATACTCCCGGCAAAGTACTTTTCCAGGAAATAGGGGGGTATTAATCTCTCTCCATATGAAGAGCGTTTGCAGCAGAGCAGAGATGGTCTGTTAAAGAAGTCCTTTCAGTTGTCCGCCTCTGCCGCCATCTGCTTGTGTCCTTCCTGCTTCCTCCGCAGCTACTAGCTTTGCACTGGACTTCGTAGAGTGACAGAGCTGCTCATCGAGGCCACAACTAGAGCCTGTGTGCTCGGTACCCCTCAAACCCCCCCTGGTTCAAAATCAGGCCGGTGTTTATCAGACTACCACTCAAGCATTGTCATGGCCTCATCAGGCTGATGACTGATATCACAGATGCCGCCGTGGCTGGAAGAGATCACCGCCGTCTTTTCACTTCTGTTTCATCCGTCATTGTGTGCTAAACTGCCTGGTGAGCGGGGTAGAGGGGAGTCTTTAAAATGTGGCACAGTACACACACACAACATAAATCTGAACTGACAGGCCACCTTAGAGGTGTTCTTCACCGGCGAGGCTGCAGGCAGCAAACCAATGAGGGGATTTATGCAGATAGAATGCGTGAGATACTTCGATGAGTCACGTCTCCCTGCACGTAAATCTGAGCTGGTTGATCCACAATGATGATATATGTTGGCCTCTCCAGACGCTTGGTTACAGGACAAAGTCATAACTCTCGAGGCTCGTTTATGCAGCGCTTCCCCTCAACAGTTCCAAACACCGTCGTACACGTGTGTGTGCAAGCACACGTGAGCAATGAGCATCTTTTTCTTCGCCCTAGATGGATTACACAAACAGCCCTGAGATCAGGTGCAAGTGTTTATTCATATGCAAAGAGGAAGTGGACACACAGGGAATCTTAATCCAAACCTTGTGGCTTCAATGTCAGCAAAGAGCTGTCTAGAGAGAAGTGTTCCTTTCTTTTACAAATCACATGTTTATGATCGAATCAATCGTTGTTATGATCGCTCAGATGCTGCATTTATCGCCTTGTAATTTAATAATTTCTATCATTGCACCTCCCACTTGCTCTCTTCGCCTTGCACAATTCATTCGCACCCAGTGCTCTTAAGGCAGTCAAAATAGATAACTTATGTACAGATACAGTCGCAGCGTTAACACAGAGATCAGAAGGGGACAGTATGTTGTTGGGCTCGGGAGCCCTCTCAGGAGCTGACTCAGAGCCTGTTATCCTGAGATTTACATTTGGGATTATCTGTTTTTTATTTGTCTGCTAGCTTCTTAATGATTTGTTGTAAAGTCCACCTCGCAGCACGGTTCACTGCAATAGACTCTAAGAGGCACACTTTTGATGTGAACACATGACATGATTTGGAGTATTTGCAAATATTTACAAAAAGCAAAAGTACACTTTTTTTAAATAAACAGGAAAGGAATGTATCATCTCCTCCAAAACGGCTGTTTTTTTTAGTCTTCCTCATGCGTTTTCTTTTCTTCCTCCCGCAGCCAAAGACAAATCGGAGAAGATATTCGCTCTGTCTTTCGTGAAGTTGATGAGGTATGATGGGACGACTCTGAGGGACGGCGAGCATGATCTCATCGTGTACAAGGTAAATGTGAAGTAGCCCATAACAACACCGTTAGATGTCCGCCTGTGGTGTTCTGGTATGTTTGTTACTGGCTGCCTACTGTGTCTGTCGAGCCGGCCCTCGTGACCACAGATATGAGTCCGAGTTGAAAAAGTCTCATTAGTAGTTGCCGTAATAATAGCTTCTTTGCCTTCGATGGAGAATTGTGTGGTTGGTACGCATCCACCCCCGCAAATTAACAACTTTCCAATTAAAATTCCTTGTATAACGATACCTTTAGCAGTAAAACATCCTTTAAAGTATAGAAAAAAACATAAAAGAGATGGGGGATAGATATGGATTTCACTTGTCTTTTCCTGGAAAACCAGGCAGAAGCAAAGAAGTTGGAGGACTCCTCTCTGTACTTGAGCCTTCCCGCCACAAAGATGGAGATGGAGGAGAAGGGCTACTCCACCACGGGGAAAAACTCCCAGAACCTGGGCAACTGTTCCATCAGCAAGGACTCCTTCCAGATCTCCACGCTGGTCTGCTCCACCAAGCTCACACAGAACGGTAACAGCTTCTATGCTTCACACTTTGCATTTGCCTAGTTTTCTCTTTCTTTTGTCTTTTCTTTTTGTCTCTACAAAGTGCCTTTCTGAAGACACACTCCTAATCTGTACAGGTGTACAAGAAACACAACGCTAACTTGTCCTAACACCTGTAAACGTATGCTTATTGGCAGACAGAGAAACTAGTATTCCAGCAGTTATCATTTTCAATTGTACTTAAGAAAAACATATTTTTTCAATGTATTTTAGCCGAGTAGACCCTGGATATTTGAAACCAGCTCTGGGCCACAGCTTCTGACTTTGAAGGATGGATTATCTGTGCGCACTAACCATATATCACTTAAAGTAGGACTCGGGACCCCTGCTGTCCGAAGCTCCTTCCACCCTGTCTTTACGCGTGTGCACATGTTGGACGTTTGCCCTCGCCCAAGGGTTGTCTCTATCTTCTTCTCCTCCTGACCTACTTTCTCTTACATAACTCCCTTCTATGAGTCAGTGCCAGTCAGTCCATCTCTGCTCTGTTTACTGTTTTGTCAGTCTGGCAGAGTAATTTCCCAGGGTGCTGCGAAGATCGACACTTATTAAGCTAAGGAAATACCCATCTCTGCCCTGTGGTAAATGGATTAAGGATTTTGGCCTCTTTTGTTCCCCCAGCCTTTATACATGTTTACAAATCCCAACAGACATTACTGTAAACCCTCTTGGACGTGTTGGTATTTGCACACTGTGTTAACATTGCGGTTGTCTCGGTGCGCATTGTGTGTAAAGCTGCGTGTGAGCGGTCAAATGCTCCTAGCTGTGATTTCACAGTTACTCTAAACAGAGCCATCCTAAATGTCTGCGTGGCTTTCCTCTGCGCTTGCTTCTTTGTTCTTTTTTGGTACGCAGGACTGAGTCAACATTTTAATTGGAGCGTAAATGAAAGCTTCCTCTTTCCTCTCTGTGCTTTTTAGCCACAGCCTGAGAGAGGGCGAGAACGAAGAAGGGACAGATTCACCGCAGGCCAACTTTGACTGGAAATTAATTGTTTTGCTTTGGGCAAGCAAAACAATTAATTTCCAGTCAAAGTTGGCCTGCGGTTGGCCTGTTGACCTGTTTGAATACAAAGTTCCTCGTGCCCTTATGCTTTTGTTCGTGGTAACACAAAGATCATTTTAATTAGTCTGACAAGGGCACCATGAAAGGATACGCTTGAACTTTGAAGCAAATTGATGTTTTGTGTGGCCGAGGTCTTTGCGGTCCGTTTGTAGTATCAGAGCGCTCTCTGAATAATCCTTGTATATCCCTGTAAAAAGAAGCACTACAAACCTGTTCACTTTATTCATGTGCAAAATATGATATAATCCTTTTGAATATTTAGATTTTCCCTTCAGGAACAGGTGGTATTGCAAAGTAAAGTAAGGCCAGAGAAGATCGGCAACTTGTGGTCTGTTAAATACACTAAAGTCCTCTTAAAGTTTTAAATTGTACTAAAGGATAATTACATCTTATTACAACTTGACACCAAAATGAACTAGCAACATGAAAACATCGCTTTAACGTTCAGCCAGACTATCCAAACCACTCTATCTGAAAGCAAGCACACTCTCTCACTGCACGGAAAACTATGCATCCACATTACAGCAAATACAATAGGTCAAAGTTAATCCAGTAGTTTTAATGTGTTAACCACAATTCATGTTTACAACAGGGGTTCCAGAAAGGTTTGGCCCACCTGGAGGTTTGTTTAAAAGCTCTGTGATCGTGTGTGTCAGCTTGTGTTTGTTGCTCCCTTTTACTTTGTTTTATCAATGTGTTTTCTGCTTTCCTAGATCTAAGCAAATAACTGTACAAGCGAGTACATCCGTTAACAGAGGCGAGCCATTGTTGCTTTTCTAATGTGAATATGAGAGACAAAGTATATGAGGTTATAAACTCCATAATCGGGAGTTGCAAAAAACGTGCCTCTTGCATTTATGGAACCATCTCAGCACCTCTTGTAATATTGAAATACATACACGGTTGTTGATCTTGATGCGCCGCAGATATTCTAGAAACGCTGGATTTTCATCGGTGGCTTTGAGCAAAGAGGGAACAGCTGTCTGCATCAATCTTCTTCCGTAACAAATCTTCTCTCTACCAGCCACATACTCATGTGACCTCGTGGAAAATCGTTGCTGTCCAATAGAGACTTGAATTCGGAGGAAAAAGTAGATTTTTCATTGTTTCATTCCTAGATGTGGCCCAGATAACGTGCACGATAAACGCTCATAAAGCCACAGAAATGAGGTCACTGCAGAACCCCGAACAGGCCTTGGTTAGATCGATTCGAGGGGAGACTTTTGTTGCAGCGTATATTACATTCTACTGCGTGAAAGAGGAGGACGTTGTGTGTTGTTACCGTTTTTGTGATTAAGTTTAGTCTGCGGTGTAAATTGTCATTTAAATGGAGTCGTGTGTGGCCTCCTACTCGGCTCAGTGGGTGGTGATGTCGGCAGCTTCAGTTACAGAAGCAGAACCCGCCCAATCCGATTACAGTAGATGGGGAAGTCGTGTCAGTAGCTCAAACCCTTGTCTCAACTGTAGATGTACAGTATTTAACATCAACAAGACAATCAATCACCATTTCCTCTCCCCATTGTCCACTTCGCATATCCTTTCTACACTTTCCCTTTTTCCCTGCGTGCGAGCGACTGGCAGCAGCGTGTGTCCTGGTGAGAAGATTCAGTCCGGTAGAGCGGCTCCTCTGCTGATATTTACCTGGCACTATGCGGTGCTAATTTGCAAGGCCCCAGTAGGCGCTTGGGGATCAGGACGCTTCGTCGGCACTGCACACTGAGTTTGATTAAACAGTGAGGTGCGTGCATGCGTGCATGTATGTCTCCCATGGGTTGTCATCCCACGCCAAAGCTCTAGGAAAAGGTTTGAGTTCTTTTAATTAATCAATGCAGAGCCAATCTCTCTCTCCGACTGTGTCTGCCTGCGTTATTAAAACCTGGAGGCTCTTTTAAAACCTTCACTCACTCACTCACTCACTTCCTTTTTCCTTCTATTCTGATTCATCGTCTTCAATTTTAGACGCCCCTTCTCGGCGATTGGAGCATATATCGACGACCGAAGGGATGATTGACGATCGGTTTTTATTACGCGGATATAAAGGCGATTTTGAATCACTTTAACAGACTTAGGAATCCTTAATTACAAACCAGTTTGATCTTTGTTCTCCATAAGCCTGCTCACCATAAGCCTGTGCTGGTAAAGAGTAGTTCATGTTATTATGGCTTTGATTTGGATTGTGATATTAAAGATAATATAACAATACCAAACTGAACATGAGGCTGTGATAGTCTGTAAATGAACCAGGTTGTTTTTGGGGTGTTGATCAGACAATGGTAAATGGACTGTTAAGTTATAGAGGCCTGACCATTGAGACCATTGCTACCCTAACCCCTAACCCTTTAGTCCAAAGCACCCAGCTATTAGTTTGACAGCCCTGTCTTTCTCCTGAGCCACTGCCACCTCAAAATTAGCTTTTTGGGTTCTGTGGAATTTCAGATGTTTTGCTGTTTATAGAACAAATAATGGATTGATTCATTGTAAAAAAAATAATCAACATATTCATCAATAATAAACATTAATTGCAGCCCTTACGTTTGTCTATAACTAAATTCATGTTCACCTCAGGCTAACTGGTTGCCCACATGACATTTCACAAGACTTACTCAGGCAGGACGTTTTGGGGGTGGGGGGGAGAGAACAGTACTTTGAATGCCCCTTGCAACAGACTGCTTGCTTCGTACACATGACACCTCATCCCTGATCCCCACATCTGAGATGAGACACTCTTCTTTTTTTATTAATTAAGATAGATTTATGCATGCGGTCTCCCAGCGCTGGGAGCTCGTGTGAAGTGGCTGCTGGCTCGTCCCTGGGTATTTGCAGTGTGCTTCACTAAACGAATGCTGGAGGAGCAGCACAGATCTAATGGCAGCAAAGCTGGGAAAATATTTTAATAAAAGATAGTTTTAGGATAGAGAAGTAATGTTTATACTGTGTAAAATCGCTGTGTTTAAAAACCCTGCACTTTTAAACTTGTAACCAAATACAAGGCTGTAACTGTTAAAGAAAA
Source organism: Anarhichas minor (assembly GCF_050575085.1). NCBI lineage: Eukaryota > Metazoa > Chordata > Actinopteri > Perciformes > Anarhichadidae > Anarhichas > Anarhichas minor. The sequence goes on from NW_027466463.1 coordinate 16,068,568, forward strand.
AAAGAACACGCTATTATGACCACTTAGTGGTTGTGTTTGCTTGTTAAAAATGAGCAAAAATGCTCTTGTCAGGCAGTTGCACCGAAAACAAACATTTGAATGCTAATACTAAGGTTTTTTTGCATTATGATGTAACCTACTTTCCCGGAATTGATTATTCCACCACTCTCCATCTGCCAGTTTTGTAGCTTTTGAATTCGGCCTACGAAGACATCCATCCGTTCCCAAGCAAGATATTGTTTGTCGCAGGCACTTCCACGCAAACCACATCTCGCGCACACCCTGCCTCACTGTCCCACGTGTTGCAGACGGCGTGACCTCTAACAGCATTGATGATTTATTCTCATTTCATTACATTTGTCTCTCTGAGCGGCTACGCCTACAGTTTTCAAACGCGTATATCCTTGGGGAGGGGGATCCCTGCTTATTTTAGACGGGGTCTTGTGACTGAGCCCTCAGGTTTGCAGGTGATAGACGTACATCACTGTCTCGCCATGCTTGATCGGCGAGCAGAAAGAGGGAGACGTTCAGCTGCTTTTTCTACGTAGGCTTGGCTAATAAACACCATGAATCCGCTATATCTGCACTGGTCTATAGCTGGGTCGATTAGTTGATTCATTCATTATTAATCCAATGTGTTTTAACTTTAGAAAAGATCTGACTTGGTTTAGCGCGCTGGCGCTAACCATCCCTTAACAAATGGACATTTTGAGACTCCCAATTTGATAATCTGCCAAAGGTGGTCTGATCGAGCGCTCCCTTGAGCGTGATTAATCGCGCCATGACTCATCCTCTCATGACTAAATTAATTTTCCATGATTAAAGTAAGAGATCTGATAGAATGACTTACGCCACGTTTAGGAAATTCACTAACTGACTTGTGACATCTCAAACAAATGGCCCCACAACACTCATTAAATTCAAATGTTCAACCTTAATTGTCATTTCTCGCTGCCTCTCAATCTCTCTTCACGCTGTATTACCATTGGCAGGATGAGCATCGCGCTGCGCTTTGTGGTAATGGCTTTTTTTGTTTGCTTGTTTGTTTGTTTCAGTGGACTTACTTGGCCTGCTGAAGTGGCGCTCCAACACCAGCCTGCTGCAGCAGAACCTTCGTCAGCTGATGAAGGTGGAAGGCGGCGAGGTCGTCAAGGTCAGAGGGCGAAAGTCATCCTGCAATGCGCCGACTACGCTGTCGTCTTTGTTTTAACGTTGAGTCAGTGCCTTCAAAGCAGGAGCCAAAAAAACTAACTATCTTAACTCACAATCTGTTTTTAACTGTTGTATCCTTGGAAATGGACTTCCTCCCACCAGGTCAACAAAACAAATACAAAATATATACCTCAACAGCTGGCGACATTAAAACAAAGGCAGTCACAATCCTCAGTGTTTCCTGAAGGTTACAGCTTCTTGGCAGCAGTTTCACAAATGATTTCACTGTCGGAGGGAACAGGTTTGCTAAGGAGGGAGGCACAGAGCACCACACACGGTGTAGTGAAGGGCAGGAGATGACCTGCTGTCACACGTGTACGCAGGCCCTTGAAGTGCTCAGCGTGGGGCAGACGAATAAATCAAGTCTCCAGATAAAGTTTAGCATGGGCTGGTAGGGGGGGGGCCCTGTCAGATTGCAGCGTATATATCTTAGGAAGTCCTTCACCCAAACAGTTTTGATCAGGCCAGATAGATGCGTCAACCACAGCTGGAGCAGTTCATTAAACCACAGGGCTGTGATTATTATTACCAGCACATTAGCACTCAATCGCTCCGAAGCTCTCCGAGGCTGCAATTACATAACTCTTTCAGCGTGGCAGTTAAGAGACAATTTATCAACAGGGTATACACATTGCTATGGGCGTATGCTGTTTACTAGATATTATGCATACAGATTACATCATAGATAAATGATGGGCGGTTTAGATGGCTATCAGTTGTGTTTTTTTATCACCATGATGTGTACTGTTATTGAGTGAACAGGTCACTCCTCCATGTCTCTGTCACTCAGTCTGGCCTTCGTGAGATTGCTTCGTGCTTTAACCTCCTGACAACGCGTTCTATGTTTGTCTCTCGTTGAGAGCGCCATGAATCTCACCCACATCCAGATGACGGACCGTTCACAGTATACAGTGAAGGCTCCGTGTCTGACACTTTTGCGTCTGTTTTCACATTGCCTCACAATTGGCTGTGTAAATGGAGCATGCTTCCCCAGAGAAGGACGGCGTGTATAGTTGGTGTTTCTGGAGGCACTGCCGACAGGGAAATGATTACTGTCTTCATAACGCTATAGTGGCTCATGTTAGCAGCTGTAAAGGGCAGCGAATAGCCCTGTCGGAGCAGGAGTTCACCTGCCATCTAGTTATAGTTAGCTTTTATGGGCTCACATTAAACATGTTCATGATAAAGAATAATAAATTACTTGGTTAAGATTAACAATTTATTGCACTGAACATCTGTTTTGTTCTAACTTGATGTGATTTTGCATATTTTTTGCCATGTACAGTGTATCAGCATTGGAGCAATATTATTAGCAATAGTAGGATGAGGATTTGAACCGAATCGCCCAGCTCTAGAAGGATGTATTTGTTCACCAAGTGTTAGTGTTAAAGCCCCTGCTGCAGATTTTCTGCTTCCACTCTCTGCCCAAAATAGTGCACACCTTCCGCAGAGGTCCTTGGTTTGACTGTTCTCATGTATTTCCGTGTCTCTTACTCTGTTGTTAGGGGTTTTATGTCTTGTTCCTCTTGACACGACAGGTAATTTACTGGGCCTAAGGTCGTTTATCACTTTAAATGTACTCCCTGAAAGAGGGAAGAGATTTCCAAATTGACTCAGTCTGATCTGAAAGAGCAGTGAAAGCTCTTCTGGCATTTTGCCAGTGAGACTGCGACTTCCATGTCCGTGTTTTATCGTTGTGCCTGCCGTAACATGCTTTGTGCCTCTTGTCATTCTAGTTTCTGCAAGACACTCTGGATGCTCTCTTCAACATCATGATGGAGAACTCTGACAGTGACACTTTTGATACTTTGGTGTTCGATGCCTTGGTAAGCAAAGAAGCAGACAGAAACAGCGGAGCGGAATTCATACCGGGAGAGCTTCTTGTCAGTGGGAATAAACACTTCGACCCATTCGCAGCTCAGATGCAAATATAATATGTTGTCAAATCTTTCATATGCTAAACACCTCTCTTGACAGGCGCCTTTGCTCTGTGTTGTTGGCCCTTTTTGATTTACCAACAAAACCTCTTTGTGCGCTACTGTCTGTTTCCTGTTTTAAGCTGTAGCTCCAAACCACCAGGGTAAAGAATCCATTTGTTTTTGTTTTCGGGAGAGAGCAGAAAAACAAAGTATGATAGGAGCAATGTAATAGCCTTTTCTATATGCTGTGTGTTTGAGCATGATTTACCTGTGCCACGGCACATGGCAGTGCAGTCCACAAGTATTTGTACATTCACATACTTTTGTTGTTCTGGCTCTGTACCTCAATATATAGTCAATATAGTTGCAGTTCCTACAGTTTTGTCTTATTTTACATCCCATGTGCTACGTTACAGAGCTAAAACAATAGAACGTGTGTATATTGTAGCTCACAAATTATTCCCTCATCAGCTACAGACACATTGCATCTTATGTGGTTTCACTGCTGCATTAATCTGCATGAATTTGTAGGGCCAGGGTAGCATTTTGTTCATGTTGCTTGTTAAAAACAGGTCTCATTTTACTGCAGAATCGAGCACGAAGAACGACAAAATATATGAGAGTATGAGCCACAAGTGTTTGTGGTCAAATAGTTGACACGGTATCTGGCAGAATCCTCTCTACAATGCTATCGCCTTAACGTCGTGGGGTACATCTCAAAGGAACAGTTTTGATTGTCCGAGAAAGCATGTCGAGATTGTGTTGTCTGTGGTCCCAGATTATCTGCAGGCTCATGAATAGAGAGAAAATGTCTTTCTGCTCGAATGCAATCTGGTTTAACTTCCCAATCTCTGCATATTGAGTAAGACGGGCAGTTTCCTGCTCTTTATTATAAGCAATGTGCTTTACCTTCTAACGGATATGTCTCTGTTCTCTGACAGGTGTTCATAATTGGGCTTATAGCTGACAGAAAGTTCCAACACTTTAACCCTGTCCTGGAGACCTACATTCGAAAGCATTTCAGTGCCACGCTGGCATACACGTGAGTTATTTACCCTCCGCACAAATAGACCAAAGACATTTCCAGTAATAACTTCTATCCCATTTTGTGAATAGCAGATTTAACAGACTCTATATCGTTGTGTTTGAAGGAAGCTGACCAAAGTTCTGAAGAACTATGTGGACAACGCTGAAAAGCTGACGGAGCAGCTCCTGAAGGCCATGAAGGCTCTGGAGTACATCTTCAAGTTTATCGTCCGCTCCAGAGTCCTCTTTAACCAGTAGGTCCTCTTTAACCAGTAGCTCCTCTTTAACCAGTAGGTCCTCTTTAACCAGTAGCTCCTCTTTAACCAGTAGCTCCTCTTTAACCAGTAGCTCCTCTTTAACCAGTAGGTCCTCTTTAACCAGTAGCTCCTCTTTAACCAGTAGGTCCTCTTTAACCAGTAGCTCCTCTTTAACCAGTAGGTCCTCTTTAACCAGTAGGTCCTCTTTAACCAGTAGGTCCTCTTTAACCAGTAGGTCCTCTTTAACCAGTAGCTCCTCTTTAACCAGTAGCTCCTCTTTAACCAGCAGGTCCTCTTTAACCAGCAGGTCCTCTTTAACCAGCAGGTCCTCTTTAACCAGCAGGTCCTCTTTAACCAGCAGGTCCTCTTTAACCAGCAGGTCCTCTTTAACCAGTAGGTCCTCTTTAACCAGTAGGTCTTCTTTAACCAGTAGGTCCTCTTTAACCAGCAGGTCCTCTTTAACCAGTAGGTCTTCTTTAACCAGCAGGTCCTCTTTAACCAGCAGGTCCTGATGCACTCACTAACACTCGAAGAGAATGAAATGAACTAGAAAGCCCAAAACGAAACGCACAGAGAGTAAAACGAAATAAAATGTCATAAAAAAATAAATAGAATCACAGAAAAGCGGGTTTTTAAAAAGTGATTTTTAATAAGAAACGAGGTTTGCAGCCCCGATCTCCTCAGACAGGTTGTTCCAGAGTCTAGAGAGGGATTTCATGCCAGACAGCAAGAATATACATTCACGTTATTGCCAAGTGATGAAGACGTGGGTAATGGTCTCCACGTTTTGTAGGGGACGAAATAGTCTAAAGAATATTTATACTTATCGCTGGTTGGCTTATTGCTAATAGTTTTCATTTCTATATTGCTGTAGTTGTACCACAAAATCAGCATTGTGTGCAGCGTTGATTGTGCTCTCCACAGTGTGCCACTGCTGTGGAATGAAGTTGCAACAGGTGAAAATGAATGGTGTTAATGGCGAGGTGGTGATTTATAATGGATGTGTTTATAATTGGCTGCGGAGATGTTAAACGGATGATAGTGTTGTCGAGCCGCTGAATGAGACGGAGGGGCTGATGTATGATCCTGGTCTAATTGAGTGTGCAGAGTTTGATTGGTTTTTCTGTCTGATGTCTAGAGGACGCCTCGTCCTTTGCCTCACGGATCAGACTCCAGCAACGCCGCTCTCTTGTAGGGCCGTCCGTGTTCACGCAACCTTAAAGAGGACCTCCTGTCTGTGCTTTGTCGTTGTCGAAGCGCCTCCTTTGGTTGGGTGCCAGTGTCGGCTCTGTCGGGACTTTGTTATCAAGTTAGAAATTCTTCTCAAGTCTGAAGCTGTGTTTGTTGAAGCCCGTCATGCAGCTCTGTCAAGAAGGTGCCGAGGCTACATCGGCACGTGTTTGGCTTTTCATCGCGGGCCCCGCAGAGGAGATACTCTAATCACACACTTCCCCCCCCTGTGACTTGTGAGTGGTGTGGCTGTCAGGAGCTCAACTCTGCTCCTCTGTGCTGCAGGTGAGAGGCAGCTTTAAGTAATTGTTGTTGTAGGACCCCAGGACGGATGCCTCTAATCCCATGATTTCTGTAAGCCCTCAACAGTGACTATCATGGGCCATGTAATACCTGCAGCCCCATGAGAGATTGTGGCAACACAAAAACCCACCTCTCTGGAAGCAGGCCAGTGAAATCTGGTGCAGTGGAGCAATCCAAACACTTCACACCTCTCTACCCTGCCTCCCTCTCTGCTTCAGTGTGTGTTTTTGAAAACAATTTCAATTTGTCTCTCAAAGTTTTTAATTTATTTAATCTGAGCGGTTGATGCACTAAATTGCCTTGCAATGAGCACCACGTGGCTCATTTACAGTTAATACCCAGTTTGGGGAGATTTATGGGCTCTGCAAGTGGGATGAAATGCATTTGCATTTTTTGGTGGATTATAGAGGAAGCCCTGCTTTGTGTTCCCGTGCACTATTTTCCAGCCATTGTTCTGTGATCATTGGCTTTTGGTGGCTGCAGTCTCTGGGCAGCATTTGCTCCACATAACCAAACTCGCAGGAGATTTGCTACGCATGTTTAGAAAGTAAGCTCACATGACATTTGCTTTCTGTTCCTCGCATAGTATTCGGGGAGAGTCATTAGCATAGGTCATTAATTTTTTTTCAGATTTTTGTTTCCACAACAACAACAGCAGCAGGCAGGTGCTTCAGGGTCTTGTCGTGTTGTTTTAAATGCTAATCCGGCCGGAAGAAAGAGTGACGTCTGTGGCTCCGATCCAAACTTATTAGCACTGATAATAAACACCGGCCATTCTGCTGGCTGCTTTTAATGATTTAACAGGGAAGCATCAAACTCTTGTTGTTTTCCACTGCGGGTGGGGCTGTTTACACAGGGATGAAACAAACAACAGCCTTGTGATCATCTGCCAATGTAATTCTCTACTTTTATCTCCTCCCAGGCTCTATGAGAACAAAGGAGAGGCCGACTTCATGGAGTCCTTGAGGAACCTGTTCACATCCTTCAATGACATGATGAACAGTAATTCAGAGAACACTGGCATGGTGAAGGTAGGCCGACTATCGCGCAAGTCCAACTGCATGCTGTCGCTCCAACTCTTTGCCAAGAAATAGCTGCTGCTGCGTGAATAGTAAACAACTGCTGCGGAGTGAATAATACTAATACATCTGCTGTGATTTGCTTTGGATGGCATGCTCTGTAGTTGTAGACGCATCTGTCTTGTTAGATATAAACTAATATACAGCAGCTTATGAAACATTGATGTTTGGCTTCTGCATTATCTGTTTTCTTCACCTTTGTCACGTCTCTTTGTGCAGATTTTCCCGATCTTTACTCTCATTTGCTCTCTTGTGTAAAATTATTAGGCGCATACAATAAAAGGTGTATATTAAAGAGCATCTTAAATGGGTACTTAAAGGAATCGTTCAGTATTTTGGGAAATACACTCATTCACTTCAGAGTGAGTTAGAGGAGACCGACACCACTTCCGTGAATGTAAGATATATATATTTGAAGATGCAGCCAGCTAGCTTAGCTTTGCTTAGCATGAATGCTAACCTGGCTCTGTCCAAAGGTAGCAAAATCTGCCCACAGGCCCTCTGAAGCTCACTAGTCTTTCACCTTATATCCTTGAACACGGTAGCCGTTTCCAGTCTTTATGCTAAGCTAAGCTAACTGTCTACTTTCTGTAGATTCTTACAGTGTTTACCGCATAGATCCGAGAGTGGTGTCGATCTTCTCATCCAGCTTTTGCCAGGAACGCGAGTAAATGTGTTTCCCAAAATATTAAACTATACCTTAAAGATCAGGGCTCAGTCTGGAACCTCGGTTCTTTTAAGGTATGGACCGGAATGCATCTGCTGCAACAAATATCAAAAGCTGATGAACTCTATGGTTTTTCGTGCAGCCCTAATCTTTCACATGTTTCTCGCATCCACACATTATATATGTTTGTTCTGTGGTTTTTTTCTCTTCTCTTTCTGTTCGTCTATATGTGTGTTTGTGTTTGTCCTCTCCGTCTCACTCTGACGTTGACTGTCCTGTGGTCTGGGGCTCCTCTGGCCTTCTGCTCTTTAGCTGCTCCTTAAGGTATTTATTTCCCTGCCTTGCTCCTTGAGCCTTTCAGCTCTTTCCATTGTTCTTGGATTTGTTTTTGCCCTTGACCCCAAACCCAGTGACTCCACATTTGAAACAAACCCACAAGAGTCTATATTTTTGCAGGTGCACTTGAAACCTGCTGATGTGCACACACGCCTACGCTTTCAGAGATAACATAATCGCGGTGTACATGCATATTGGCACAGCTACAGTAGATCCATGTGCACGCTCAACCATGGGAGAAGCTCAGGAGTCAATTAGGAGTCAGTTGCTGTGTAATTGGGTGAGATATTGGCTTTACTGTCAGTAAATTAAAAACTGATCTTGAGGAACGGGCGAGGAATGCTGGTTTCTTCCCAAGTCCGCCCTTGTGAAAGCACTGTGACAGGTGGAAGCTAATGAGCAGTCCCATCATACCTCAAGTCTGAATCCTGATGAACATCTGGACAGACCGACACACACTCAGACGAAAACTTTGATACACACACACACACACACACACACACACACACACACACACACACACACACACACAGACTAATGCGTGCTCCTGGTGAGTGTGAGGTGCACACAGGAAGAGGAGCAGGAGACACAACTCCTCTGAGAATAGCTGTGACACTTCACACAACACATCCCTGCACAACAGGTGGTACTTAAGTTGTTGCTGAGAACAAAGTAAAAAAAAAAGAAAAAAACTTTCTGATGAAATGGCTTCTTCAAAGTGTAAACAGATGCAGTTGAGCAGAGCCAGGATTGCTAACCGAATCAAAGTTAAGCAGCACCTTTCTGAAATCCCAAGTTTCAGCCTCCCAGACTCTTTCTGTCTGCAGAGGGAGGTGGAGGTGTTGATATGCACACGCACTAAAAATATCTATTTAGATGAGATTAGATTAAAGCTCTTTTATTCGTTTTTTTTGGGAGGTCGTGACTATATCCATGTTTGAAAAATGGAGCTTTAGAGACAGCACAGTGTTCCTCTGCGCTGCGTGCAGACATGATCAGATATATGTTCAGTAAATCTAACTACTTGAACAAAACCTCTGTTAGAAATCCGGTCTGAAGTCGGCAACAAAGCATTTGCTCGCTCACCAACTTCCTTTGAACATCGCTAATTACCTTTCACACATTTTCATTTTTTTACAACCATGCACAGTAACAAACGGGATCGTAGCTGGGCGAAGTCCAGTGTGCTACTTCTGTATAGCTAATCAACCTCTGAGTCAGAGCGGCACTGCTGCTAATTTGCACAGATGCTATATAAACACTCCAACCCACCTTGGCCGGCCTTTAGCAGCAGGCAGTTAGAGAGACGGAAGTATCAGCTTCCTTAATCATTCCCGTTATTAATGAAGGTTCTGTTATCGGCTACTGGTGGCACGCACTTCACGTTTTTATTGTAGTATTGATGGGCACATGTAGATCATATCTGGCTGCATCTATCAAGGTATCATTCCAGAGATATCAGATATGGATCCCAGTTTATTTATTACTCGTCATAACACCTCCCACAACGAGTTGATAAACGCAGAGCCGCTCAGAGTATCATACAAACACGTTCCGGCATATTGCTCATCAAAACAAGTATTATTCTCATCAACGGATTAATTGTTCTAGTTTATGGCCGACGGGAGGCGAAATGTGTACTACAGCATGTGTGCTACTGAGAGCCCCACTGTTTTCATTAGTGAAACATTTACACTTAACTGCTATGGAAAACACTGTATATACTAATGTGGGATGGAGTAGCCTACAAAATCTAAACTAATTAACTTGAAAGGTTTCTTTTCTTTTTTTTGGTTAAGGGTGCTGCACTGAAGTACATTCCCACCATCGTCAATGACGTCAAGCTGGTCTTTGATCCAAAGGAACTAAGGTAATTTCGTGTGCTCCGTCACGTTTCTAATGCTGTTGTTGTTACAATGACGCCTGCAGTACACAATTATAACTATAAAGGGAAAAGTATTCATTGATAGAGGTGAACTGCTCTCTCTGCTCACTATTTCTGTGCTTTTATTTTGTAAGACCTGACTGTAATTTGCATCTTTCTGTGAGTTTCTCAAACTGACGGGTTGTTGCTGAAGAGCACAGGAAACGTTCCAAAGACTGGAATGGAAGGAGGAATCTTAATTGCTTGTGTTTTTGGAACTGCCGCTTGAATTAAAATGTCGCGTTGAGATGAATCCCTAACAAGCTCATGGGAGGTTTTGCCGCTGTAAAGACTTCTCTCTCTACCGTAGGCTGTCTTTAGTCAACAACCCAACATTCTGTAGCTGTACTGTGATCGGGCAGCGATTTAAAATGCTATTTAAAACGGATAAAAACAGAAAAGAAAACTTTGTAATCCGTCATTAACATCTTTCATTATTGAAATGATGGACTGTAGATTTCAAATGACCAAAATCAAGTTTCATATATATATTTTTTTTTTTTCAAAAAATCAGAGGACATTGCATTTGTGATGAATGCCTCATGGGTGTGCCCTTGGTTTTCTGCTCCATTTAAATGTCTTTGATCAGTTATGCTGTAAGGACACGGCACAAAAACAAAACAGAATAGCCTCATTTGTGGAGCGTCACATTTACAAATATACGAAGAAAGCTTTTCTAATGCATTCAGCGAAAAACTTTTCAACTGCAAATGAGTCTTTAATAACATATTTCCTTTTTGTTCAAACTAATTTGTTAATTGTAAATATTTAGTCGAGACAAATATATTCATATTGGCTCATATTTAGTTCTGATTGTCTCATTAGGAAGGTTGCTTTCGACCAGGCAGAGTCTGCTTGTCTGAAAACTACTCTTTTCCTAACGATGTTCTATTTGTTCTGATGGAAGTCAGGAGAGAGGGGTTGAATTAAAAGGAAGACTGTGAAAAGTGTCACGCTGTCTGCTCTTTCATTAAAGTAATGTCATCCAAAGCTTTACATGTTAAATCCAAAAAAGGGAGCAAGCAATAGGAGAAATTAATTCACTTTCATGAAATAAAACCAAAAGTACAATTTCACGCAGCATAAGCCATATATTGGGTGATTGAGGCGGTTGTTTATACCATCATGTAGTTAGTAAATTATGATGAGACAAGATGCTGACAGGATCGGTCCACTGCCGTCCACTGAAGCGGGGGTCTTTTGTCAAAGGTGGAAGATAGTCCTCCAGCCCATCCATTCTGTCAACCAGCCGCCGTTCCTCCATTCAGCTTTCACAGAGTGTTTTTTTTTTTTTTTTCCTCACCTTCCCTCTCGATTCAATTCAGCACGTCCTTCTCAAGAGTCTGACACTGATCTCAGGCGAACACATGGTGTTCACTCTTCATTGTGTCTTTCATAATGAGGCGCACGAGCATTTGTACTGCTACCAGGAAATGTTGATTGAATTATTGGGTGACACCTGTCCTGGTTGTAGGGCTGCACAATAAATTGAATATTAATCGTGATCATGAGTACGACTGCGACTCCCACATGATGTTGTGATATTGACTTTTAAAACGACAGAGAGCAGGTGTGCAAAATGAAAGTGCACCTTATTTTAAATTAAATTTTGATGCAAAGATTTGATTATTTTAATCATAATTTTATTTCAAAAGTTTTATTTAAATGTGAAAATGCAAAACAAATATTTTGTTCCGAAAATGAATTAATTATCTTGAGAAATAATCTGATTCTCAGTATTGATCAAAAATAACCGTGATCCTTTTGGCCATAATCGTGCATCCTTACCTGGTTTTAACAAGTGCAATGCTACAAGCTCTGCCATCTTTTCTGTGGTTTTAGAGGAAACGACGAGAGAAAAATCTTTTGAGGCCAAACTGGAGGCGACTAAATTGAAACCGTGGGGGTGTGGGGGGTGTTTCATCCCCTGCCAGAACCTTTTCTTTCCTCCTCGAGCCTCAGCTTGCCAGCATAACAAGCACCTGGCCTCTTCATTGAGGAGGAAATGTCAGCTTTATGTGTCTGCGTGAATGGAGATTCATCTCTCAGGCTCTGAATAGTTGAATGCCCATAGTGTAGGATCTTGCTGAGCTATGCTGTTGGTCGTCTTACAAAAAGGAAAAACTATTCAGTTGAATAGTGTGCATTGTTTACACGGCTGTATCAAGCTAGACAGCCTTCACGACAGCAGCTTTGTGCAACAGAAGAACAACACTTACGTCTACTGGAGCTATTGGCAGTGAAGGTCCCACACACCCAGGTGTTTTCACTGATTTGGGCTGATTACAATATTGAATATAAAATGCGGTTTGTCAAACTTACATTTAATGAAGTTAATATAATACAATTATTTTAGGAATTATTTATAACTGTAATTTTTATATTGGTCCAAAGTACTTTGAGAATGGGGGTACTGATACTCTAAATACTCTGCTACTAATACAACCGGAGATATCTCCGATAGCAAGCTGTTCTCAGGTCAGTTCTTCTGGGTCAGTTGACAAATCTGTAATGTCTCACACTATATATATTGTCATATCCTCCAACCCCAGCCAGAATATCTGAAAGGTACCTGTGTGGATGTGCAGGGCCTTTTTAATTGCGTTTTTGGATGATTGCTCGTGATGGGAAGCAGTCAGCCAGCTCAAGACGCCCGATCAGTCTGACCTTTTTGTCTTTATTGTCCTCCTTCTGTCTCCGTAGCAAGCTGTTCACCGAATTCATCCTAAAGGTTCCTCTTGGTCGCCTGGTGAAACAGAAGCTAGACTGTCTGATTGACATTGTCCACAGCGATCTCTTTACTCATCACGGTGAGAGCACACACACACACACACACACACACACACACACAGACTGTACTCACAGTTCTTCAGTGCATGCACCTCCACTCACGGAGCAGTGATATAGGCAATCACAAGCACCACCTGCCTCCTCTTGCCAGCTCTGTGTGAGCCCCTAGTCCAGGTCATTGGTGAGGCGTAGTGGGAATCCCTCTTGTTATCAAAGACAGTTGAGTGATCTCATTGCTAAAATCAACAGGACTCAAGTCTCAGCCCCTCTCCTCTCTGTTTTACATCTAGAGATGTAATACTACCATACTATTTAATCCTTTTTCTTTGAAGTGTGTTTATCAGGTTATTATGTACTCGTTTCCTTTTCCTTGTTACACCCCAACAACACTCCAGTACCATACACATTCACACTTTTATAGATTTTGCTGGAGGCAGCAGTCCTCTGAGGCCATGTTAGGTTAGGCCCTGATTTAGAGACAAACACGGCCACACAAACACACACACACGCACACTGTAGAGTGATGGTAAATTAAATGCAAAGTTCTCAACCCAATGAAATACCAACTGTGATTTAATGTGGCTGGCGGGGACTGCACATGTCTCAGAGCGTTCGGCCAACGTAAAAGAAGTGGACAACAATTATCCACTTGCACGGCTGCTCTCCGCCTCCGTTATCAGCACATGTTCAGTTCAGCATGGATGTACAGGAGAGCAATATGGCGTCTGGACTGGGTGTGATGGCACATTTGTCCTAATGAATAACCTAGTTTGATGTTGAATATAACAGTGTAAGATTCTCTGCCTTAACTACTCTGGCATCTTAAGATTGTCTGATTGGTGGTTTGGCCATTTTAGTGAGAAACTATTGAAGGGAAATAATAATAATAATAATAATTTTTATTTGTATAGCGCGTCCCAAGCTGGGAGCACAAAGTGCTCAGTGTGTCATGCTCCGGTCATTACTATTGATCTGTTGCTGGTGTGACTGTGGAAAGGCGAGCCTCCCTGATGCTTGTGAATGGCCTGCTGATCAGCCGGAGGGCTCGTTGCTGTGATGCAGATGCAGGATATCCCGCCGCTCGGTTCCTTACAAACAGCTTCACGCACTGGTGCTTTGATCATCTCCAGTAGTCTATTAAGCGTATGCATGCTTTTAAACCAGTGATTGAGAAGGCTTAACTGCCAAGTAAAATTGTCCTTTTCACATCGGTATCAAGCTGAGCCTCCACTTTGGAGATGTTTTATTACAGATAATGACCAGGGCGATGAGCAAATGGATCAGCCAGACAGTTCTTAAAGGTGGTCTAATCAGCTGTGGTTGTTAGATGCATCCCGATCCCCAGGAGGGCCCTGAAAGGTTCCCTTGCCAGACAATCCCGAAGTGAAATGAAGTGGAATACTTGGAGCAAATGAACAACCAGCAAAGAGGCATCTACCTTAGATGCTCAGCTTGGACTTTCTTAGCTCATCACACGCTCAGCAATATGCGTTGAATGTCTTTTTTTCTTCTTCCTGTAGGCTGCACAGTGATTAACATATTAACTGTTTCTGGGTTAAAGCACATCCTAAATGAGTATTTTTCAGTCCCCGATGGTCTTATTTCTGTTCAAAATGACGGCTTTTAGACAATAAGACGGCATCCTTTTCTCCAAGGGCTTCCTGTATACGTTTGAAATTGAAATGCTGCGTGTTGAGTGTGATTTGGTATGCAGACGCAATTCACTGCTGCAGATGGAAACTTAATGAACTCTGAAAAGAGGGAAGTTTTTCGTGTCTTTTTTTTTTTTCTTTTCTATTTTGGAGGCACATCGTCACGTCACCTTCACTGTTTATGATGTGAAAGGAGAGAGCGGCACGGGCGCATAAATCACTCGCAAATGGGCTCATTGGAAGCAAACAAATATGTCAGCTGCTCTCCCGGTCTGTGTTAAAGGGGAAAATCACTGTGGCGCCTAAAATCTGTTTGCGCTGGAAGTTTGAGGAGTGCGCTCATGGCCTAGCTCGATAGTTCCAATCTGTGCACACATGCATGTGCACGCTCACATGTGTCCATTTATGTGTCACAGTGTGTTACTACCTGTGTGTATTTTGAGTTGGAAGGAGGCATGAAGGGAAAGGGGGCCCCGTAAAAACAAGTTATTAAACTCTACTCTACTCCTCAGATAGGAGATTTATATTATTATAGCTCCACTGTAGAGCAGCCTATCCATAACCCTGCCATCAGACATCAGAAACAAGTCACTTATTTGTTATTTTTGAGATTTACAGTCAACGCTGTAAACTCTGTCGAAGCATTTTCCTGCCACTGACCAGTGGCTATAGGGTTATTGCTCATGAGGCTCCAGGGGCGGCGGCAGAGTGGACAGGTCCAATACTTTGGTCCAAAGTGAAATATCTTGACGACCATTTTATAGTTCGGGCTAAGACCTGCTGACTTTGGTGATCCTTTTGAGCTTTTATCCAGCGTCACCAACAGCACTACATTTACACTGCGAGAAGTGATCGTTGGATTTCCATGTAGGTAGTGGTGGATAATTACGATAATTAAGACATGAGGATGCATATTCTTGATTTTGATGTCCCCCTTGCCTGTAGCAACAAACTCGAGGCAGGTTGTCAACTTCTTACACAAGATGTCCCAAAATGTACAGGAAAGATTGCCATGACATTTGCTGAGCAAGATCACGCTCCCCGAAGAGTGAGCTCCTTTTTCTGTTTAATTGAGAGACCGATTTAAGGATCCTCAGCTGGAAAGCATTATATATTTTGGTCACTGTTGCCTAATCATTGCCCCAGCCTTGGGTTCAAAAATGAGGAAAAATGACATGCAAATGTTGGTAACTTTCATGCTCTTCAGAGGATAAACCTTTCCTTTGGTGCCACCTTCAGCTCAAACTTGACATGTTTCTCTCCACAACTTTAAAGGATATAAAAATTTAAATTTTCTATCTATTATTTTTTTTATTTCTACATAAACAACACTCTCACTGTTCAACACACAAAGTTGATGCGTGTTTTTTTTTTTTGTATAATTGCAAAATGATGGTTCATCATTTGGACCCCATATTTAGTTCACACACTGTCTTCAAGTAGGAGCTTCCCTGTAATTATTTTTGAATAAGGATTATACGAAGGCATTCATTATGTAAGATTTCCTAGATTGCTACAGGAGAATCATCTTGTAATTGATGCACTAATCAATGCCTGAGTCATTAAAGTGTAATTTCAAATTCTGCAGAATCCTTTTATTTGTTAAATTGCTAAATACAAGGCCATGCATTGTCTCTGTGTGGAGCCATGTCTTAGGGTGAGTTCCAGTAATACTGACATCTGAAGACATGAAGACATTCCCCTCAGTCAAAAGCATGGTGGGATGAAAACATCGGCATCCTTTCTTCATCTTCACCTCTACTGTGTCAATCCATACTGTTCAATTGTACATGTAGTTCCTTTAGAAAGAGGTCATAGAACACATAACACTGGATGGATTCATGTTTAATACCTCTGGGTATCGTTTACGAAGAGGTCGCCGAAGTTGACGCTGTTCATTACGCGTTACACTTCGCTGTTAATCATTCGGCCTTGAGCAGTATTGACTGTTGGCAGAACTTTATGTTTGTGTGTGTGCGTGTGTGATTTCATTAGTAATGAAGTTAGGAGTTGTATCTTGTCCCAGTTGAGTGGCTTGTTGAAGCTGTAACATTTATCTGTGAAGCAGAGAGCTTGTATTGATTGTGAATGGAAATCCATTGCTGGGTAGCCCTTTTGAACAGCGGTTCCCCCCCCCACCGTGTCATTATAAAGATTGGTATTGAAGAGAACTGTTGTCCCTGTAGTCCGCCACCGCATGGGAGATGATTTCACACCATGTACTGCTTTTCAAAACTTGTCCTTTTATTTTATGTAATTTAAAGTTGTATTGAATTCTATAAAAGTAATATCCAACACCAAAAAAACAGGCAGGTAACCTAACAGACATTGATATAAAGGTAGTTATTTGGTTGCAATAATGTGGTGGACACTAGTACATGGCGACAATTCCAATAACAAGAAGAAGATTATTGCCACGGTTAGGTTGCTTCCTGCGGATATATATCCGCTGAAGTAGTCCCATTGTTCTTTAACCATATCATTTTTACAGTTTCATCTTTTTTCATGTCACAATTCCCCTCATTTGTCCCAACATACTTTCGGTGTAGGAGTTTTCAGCTCACCCTAGTATAGGGCACTGTTTATTAAACTGCATCACTACAGTTGTTTTTTTTGTCCCCAGCGAAACATAACTTCCGGTGACCTGGGCAGTTCACATTCTAACCACTCACCCATGTATCCCAGAACATTTCTCCACAAGGGAGACCCATTTTATTGAGTCCAGTAGGGGTGAACTATTTTATATTGAATACATTTGTCTCTGGCTAATCGGGTCTTTTCCCTACACCGTCCTAAGGTTTTACTGCCATCGTTACTTACCCAAGGACATGTCCCATACCACCTTGATGCTTTATGAAACTGTATTGGAAGTTTTAGGTATTATTCCATCGGGTTAATTTCTTTATGTTGTAAAGTGAACCATTTCTTTATTTTTTATTGTAAATATTTCTCGATTTGAACCCTATTCTCCTTTTCTTTTAATATGACATTCATATCAATACTCTACCTTTGTGTTTGTCAGAGCACTGCTCGGGAACATTGAGAGGTGTTTTATTTTGAACTTTCTGGCAGAGGGGTTATCAATTTATATTCTCGCCACAAATCAAAAGAATATTCACTTAACCCCGTAACTGATACTCTGCATATTTTCATTAAACCACCCTAACTCCAGTATTTGTGCCAAGGCTTTTAATATGACCCCACAGACATACACAAATGCCACTAAGATTGAAATCAGAAGGTTTAATAACAAATATGATAATTTTGTGGCAGACTGCTGTAGGTCTACCTCCCGTGAGAATACTCTCTATCTCTGCTGTCCTCCGTGTCCAATTGCCAACCAAACTCTCTTCCCTGTGCAATTGGAAATTCACTTTTTGATGTTGGCGCCTTTTCATTTGGGTTTGGTTTGTATGTTGTGTTGAATTAATTATAACTGTTACTTTGACAGTTAGCAAGAAAGGTATTGTTTTCTACGATGAGTCAATAATGTCATTTTTGTGGCAGGACTAATTGGCTGTGCTCTGAAAATATGCCTGACTCTGATTGGCGTTTATTCTGACATCATGCTGTTGCACTGTTAACTATTCCAAATGATTTTGGGAGGTTTTGCCACATTCAGTTTAATTAATAAATTCATTCTGACCATCGTTTTAATTTGAGCCTCTGAGCTGCGATGAAGCCATTAACGAGCTGCGTGCGTCTTCGTCGAGAGTGTGTCGAGAGCATATGCCGTCCTGCCTCGTGCGATCCATCATCTGCTCCATGTGTTGAGCGGGGTTGTAAATGTGTGTATTTGCTGGCGTCCCCGCAGATTGCAGAGAGATCTTCCTGCCGCTGATGACGGACCAGCTGAAGTTCCACCTGGAGAGGCGCGATGAGCCGAAGGCTTGCTGCCAGCTGCTTAGTGACATCCTGGAGGTGCTCTACAGGAAGGATGTGGTGAGGAACACCGCTCTCTAGTTTTATCTGCTTTTAGTTCCCTCTGGGATGAATAGTAGCAGATCAAGGGGGTCCAGGAGAACCTCCATACAGAAGAAAGCACGTTTCGACTGTGGCTGTTTGACAGAGTAGCTCCTAATCAGTGTGCTATTCCTCATTTATTTGTTTGCCCTGCTTGCACATTTTGCAGCACTGTTAATTTACTTACTTGTCGAGTTGGTGATGGGCTCTGCTGGTAAATCAATCACTGACCCAGTTATGTAGCCAGTCAAAGCTATCACGGGTTAATCTATTGATTGTTTATCTAATTAATTAGTTATTTGTTTAGTAGCATAAATGAACTTACCACTATACCATTACAAGTCCCAAGAGCCCAAAGTGACGTCATCAAATAGCTTGTTTTGTCCTGACCAACAGTCCGAACCCCCACAACATTCAATTTGCAATTACATACAACAGAGGAAAGCGGAACATGTTCACATCTGACAATCTTCCCTTTAGATGAAGCAATTAATCATCAAAGTTGTCAACTTTCTGTGGATCAATGAATGGATTAATCAACTACTTGTTTGTTACTGAAATCTAGCTTTCACTGAAGTCCACATTCCTCACACTCTCATGCACAGACTATAACAAACACACACACACACACCTACACACAAACACTCAGCTGCTTCCTGAGTGTGTTTCATCCTCTTCCATGCCCAGACACCTGATGTCCTCCCTCAGGCCCTCTCAGACTCCCCTCACCATTGATCACCACGGCCTGGCCTCCCACACTCTACTCTATTCGGGATTATCTCCCACTTCCTCTCCCATTCACACTCCTTCTGTCTCTCTGTGTTTTTCTTCCTCTCCCTGCCCTGCTCTGTCTGATGTGTGTCACACTTACTGCGTTGGAAGGCGATACTCCCTCCTCAGATAGTTTATTCTCCCCAGCGCTGCTCTGTGAATGTTTGTGTGTGTGTGTGTGTGTATGTGCACAGACCTGCGTGCACGAGTTCTTCAACCGCAGAAAGAGCTGTGTAAATTATTGAAAGTTGAGGTTGACGCTGCAGAGCTCGGTCCGCTTGGAAGATTCCCCCCACAGACGGGTAAAGACAGTGAGAAGCCCTGTGCTCACTCAAACTCACTAACAAGCAAGTCCATGGAAAAAAACATCCCACTTATGATGGCGGTACAACTGCTTCCCTCTCCAAAAGACAGGATTCACAATACATAAATCATTTTGGCTGCAACAGTCATGTTTTTCAGGTCTCTTAGCACAAAATATCCTCAAAGTATCTTCAGATTTTTTTGTGTTTTGAAAGGCAGTATTGGCATTTGTAATATCTATTGATTAAGACAAAAAGATGTTGTAATGACACCAACAGCAGTAAAGCAACCTGTGAACAGATTTCATTGAAATGTTGTGGAAAGTTGAGCCACGGACCAAGAAACAAGCAGTTGGAGTTGTTCGTGTCCCGTGTGAATCCAGAAGTCAACGCTGATTGTGTCCAATGCGAAAACGTGAACTAGAGCCTGTGTTTGGTTTGTCCATTCTGGGCTACTGTAGAAACATATCGGCCGGCAATGTAGAAATAAACTGCTCATTCTAAGGTATTGGAAACACAACGGTTCTTATTTTCAGGTGATTATACATGAAAGAAAACGTACTTAATAATGTTATAATCCATATCTCCAAATATATCCCTCTAAATGCTACACGCTCTCCCTTTAAGTAATGCCACTTCCTTTATTTTGACCAAAACCACAATGTCTTCTCAAATCGAATAAAATAGTAGTGTAGCCTAAACCTAACCAAGTTGTTTCCTGTGAAAACAGAAGTATATTTTGAAAAGACTGTATGCTTTTCAACGAACACAGATTGACAAGTGTTGAGGAATCACTTTGTGTATGAAAGATACATTGTCTATGGTGATGTGTTCTACTTGCAAATCTACATGACGAGCTCTACGTCCATCTGAATCACCAACAGCCTCTCAGAATCCAGGTTTGCGGGTTCTTCCGAGACTCGTCAATTTGCGGTGACATTCGAAATCTAATTTTAAAAAACGATGGAGCCACCGATTTTGAAATTAGAAGACATGTTTATAGCCATTGTGGCAAATGTAAGAAATTAATGACTGGAATTTTATTTTTATTTTTTTTTTTGCAGGGTCCCACCCAGTGGCACATGCAGATCGTCATGGAGAAGCTGCTGAGGACCGTTAACAGGACCGTCATTTCGATGGGCCGCGAGTCCCCTCACATTGTAAGTTTGCTGTGTACCCACCACCCGCTCTCTGTTTTCTTCTGGTTATCACACACATACAAACTCGTACACTTGTGCACACACACACACACATGCGCGCAGGCACACTCCAATTTAGAGGCTCCTGTATCCCAACCAGCTTAGCTCCCACAGGCCCACTGCAACTCCAATTCCATTCCAAAGCTATCATTAAAGGTAAAGTCTACCTTGGTGGAATGCTTTCACACAACCTCAATCTAAGACTTGCTTTGATCTGCTCATATCTTTCTCTGTGTGTGTGTGTGTGTGTGTGTGTGTGTGTGTGTGTGTGTGTGTGTGTGTGTGTGTGTGTGTGTGTGTGTGTGTGTGTGTGTGTGTGTGTGTGTGTGTGTGTGTGTGTCACGATGTTTTAGTAGGCATGTCTTTGCCTGTTTTTTGAAATTTGTCTTTTATTTAAACATATCTGATTCTCTGTGCTGTAATCTAGGAAACACAACCCCCGTATCCCTCCCACTGTCATTCTTCTCCCAATCACTCTCTCAGCTGGAGCTCGGAGGCAATTAAAGCACTTATCAGTCATAGTATAAATATGCTGTCTGCCTTATTTCCATCTGCAAAGCTTTCATCCATTTTCATGAGTCCAAAGAGTCCAATGAATGTCAACTTCTGTATTCGTCGAGTCATGAATATCAAGTTTGGCATTCTCTGGCTCATTGTACTGCATCCTGTTGACGCTTGTATTAATCAGAGCCGCATGTAGCTGGTGATGTGACTTTGAAAGTGAGTTTTTGTTTTATGATGGAGATCCCTCCGAGGGTACTTAAAGGTACTTTTACTGCTCACTTAAATACAACGAAGTGATGAGAGGGACATTTTCTCCAGACTTCAAACTTATATTGGAAAATGGGGAGTCGTATGATACTGACTCGTTATATCGATACTATTACTGGCTGGCGTAGCATCCTCCTGGCTCGGGTTATTTATCGTGTGTGTGTGTGTGTGCGCGTGTGCACAGCACCCTCTCCATATGGGGAGCAGAAGGAAACGGCATCACCTGTTTAAGTGGAAGCGTATTTGCTTTTATCACCAGTTACTGAGCCACACCAGCAGAGAGTGATTTAAAACAACAAAAAAAAAGTACCCCGAGTTACCGCGCACTAATTATCCAGTGTGTGTTTGTGTCACCATGCTGTAATAATCATCCTCTGTCCCCTGTGTCCTGCTCTTCATTCTTCTCAGAGCAGGGATTCTGCAGCCGTTTCTTTCATTCCATCTCTCCCTCCGTCTAAAGGCATCTCATCAGTGCACCAAGCTAATCGCGTGAACTTCTGTTGTGTAACAGATCGCCAGCGTGCCTGGCGCTGTATAATGCAAAGCTAATGAAGCTGTGATTTGAGTCGAGGTATCCCTGCTACCCCTTCTCTCCCAGACAGCTGCCTGGAGGGGGTCTAGGACTCCCACTCACTCTAGCTCTCCCATCTCATTCATTGTTATGCCGGGGGTACAGGCTCAGGCGGGACGGTGTTTGCTGGTAGATGTTTTATTAGAACTTGGACCAGCTGCCTTCGCCGCTCACATTCTGCCATTATCTTTCACTGCAGTGGGTTTTTTTTTTTTGTTGATCATTTCAGATATGGAACTTGCCTACCACTTTGTGTTAAAGGCTATCAACGTTCATGAAGGCAGCACACGCAGGCCTCCTCTCTGCTGTATTATACTAAGTGCATCCATTCCCCCCCCCCCCCCCCCCCCGTGGTGCAGATAAAATGGCATTCCGTGCTTCCAGCACCGCCTGCTGAATTGCTCAATAGCAGACCAGCCTCCTTTCTGGTTAATGACACTGCTCTACCCATGACCTCATGTGGCCCCCCCATTGAAACTATCTACTTTGTATACTGCACATGTGCTGCAGCTGCTCTCTACCTTACTTCCCTCATCTATTTACAGCATCGTCTATCGTCCCTACTGACCCCTCGCCTTTGTCAGCGCCTTTAGCCACTGAACTCAATTGCCTTGATATTTCTAAGTACCTGCATAATATTTAGCGTCAGTGTGCAGAGTGCTCCTATTAACCCAGTGGGCGTTTGAGGTCACATCAGAGCCTTGTCTTTTTTGAAAGAACTATGGATCGTTACACTGTACATCATATAGTGCTTTAGGATGGAAGCTGCATTTGAAGCGGCTCCCCACATCACTACTTGATGATCAATAAGGCTAGCGAGAATTTGAACAGCTATGAGACCCAGTTAGTGCTGCTGGAAGTGTCATAGCTTTCTAATCAGGGGACCTTTGTTGCCGCCGCTGGGCTCACTGCTGCCTAGTCTGCAGGCAGATTGCGCGCTGCTGCTCAGACAACATCGCAGCCAACTACCGACCTTGTTCCTCTGAGTGGCAGCCTCTTGCGTTTTAGATTTATGCATCAATGTTCAACTCGGTCTCCCGCCTCTCTCCGTCTCCCTCTCCTTTTCTCCTCTCTCCTGGAGGTGGTTCACACAGAATGTTGATGAGACTGATCACAATGACAGCTTGGGGGGGGGGGCGTCGGTTTTGTTGTGTGTTGTCACCGCAGTGCTACGCCTGTTAGCGACTCGCACGGCTCCGCCGCACATTTGCATCGTCGGACATCCCAGCAGGCTGTATCTTTATATTCATGTCCACCCTCACGCAGGTTGAGATGAGTCCTTGTGAATACATTTACATTCGGATAGTAGCAGAAAGATATTGGCAGTCCGTGCTGAAATGACCACGTTCTACCTTAATGCCCTTGAATTACAGTTTCCTCCTGTTTTAAGCCTCTGGATGAGCCCTGCAGATACACACGGGTAGTAAGATGCTGCTGGGACAATCCTCTGCTTTTAAAGTTCCAACCAAACCAATAAAAACAAAGCTTTGTGTTTTTCTTATCCTGTCATGTTAGCCATACTGACCTTTGCAATTTTGCTTTGCATGGTCAGCTAACAGCTAAATGTCAAAATGAATAATACCGTATACCTAACAGACCTGAGCTCTACCTGAATGTTGTGGTCAGAGTTGGCTGCAGTGCTTCCTGGTTATCCTGCCGATTTACCTGCAGTGTGCAGAAGGAATGGAGAGGAAAGCTGCAGGGGAAGGACTTGTGCTATTGATTGACAGTATGGAACTATAGGGGCTGGAGCTCGTTCTTTGCTGCATGCACTCGCTGACCAAATATCTTGCAACAAAGCCATCTCACTTCAGATCGGTCTCCGCGGCTCTGTCTTTGTATCACTCTTTATCTTTGTCTTTATATCTGTTTCCGTCCACATATTCCTCTCTTCGTGCTTCTCTCTCTCTCTCTCTCTCTTCCCCCCCCCCCCCCCCCCCCCCGCTGGCCAGACTGCTGCAGAGCTCTCACAGAAAAGAAGCATAGTGAGATATGGCACTGAATCATAATGCCTCAAACGTGCACTTATCACTCACTCTCTGCACCTCTCCTCTCCTCCTGTGCTGAAACTTTGACAGAGCATCCTCTCGAGTACATCGACCCTGTGACAACTCATGTCAGACGCGTGCTCACTGTCAAAGCTATGTGAAAACCGCCGGGAGTCGCGTGGTGACGCTCGTCACCTTCAAACCACGGAGGACTGCGGTTAAAGGGTGTAAGAATTCGAGATGTGAAGCTGGGGTTCTTGTTTGTACCCTCAGTGCTGTGCTGTTAACAACCACTCGAGGGTAGCCCTGTAAAGATGACCCTCCACTGGGTGAAAGGAGGAGAGGAGGGGGGGGGGGGGGTGGTGCAGTGTTGCCCTCGAGCAACATCAGTCCCTGCAGCTTCATGCATCCATGTGAGGGTGACTCTGCTTCTCTGGGGCATTTACTCAGAGCTTTGTCCCCAGTTTACCTCACAAGTTCACCTCGCTGCTGGTCTGCGGCAACATCAGGCAGTTGCATGCACGCACACGACCACATGGACATGTCCGAAGGTCCACCACACACAGCATTGATGTAATCATGGTGAGGGGCAAAAACTGTGCTATGAGTGCAAGCTTTGGATCAGAAGCAGGTTCTTAGGAAGGTTGACTGCCTGCACCAAAAGCCCTTCGCTGCTTATCCCTCTGTTGTATTCTGCTCCGCATTGTGCCACCCCACTACATCAAAGAGATGCAGGGCTGATTTTAGGTGGATTTTCAACCTTATCTCCTGCTTTTCGTCACATAATTGTCGAGTTGATTGTTTTGCATACTGGAATTTTCAAACTAAGCCGAAATGAAATCCTAAATTTCACGTTTGGTTCACTCCAAATACGACATGACATTTCCTCACGTACCCCACAGACGTGTTTGTCCATGCGTATAGTTTTAGTTTTGTTGGCACACGTTTAGAGATATTCGTCTCTGAGATTTCTGCTGACGCCTTAATTGCAGTTGAGGTGAATGACATTTCACTTGAGGTGCTCACGACTTTGAAATATGTCAACAGCAACATACTTTTCCGGCAACACTTGATAATCCAGACGTCACAACAATCCTGAACAAATATAATTCAAACAGATGCTAATTGCTAAATACCATCAAAGGTAAGTGATAAAATATCTTTTATTGTAAGTGCTTTTTACGCGATTGGGGACATTTATATTGCCTCGCAACACGGTGACGGCTGAGCCGCTTCTTGCCGTTAACGGTGCAAATAACGGCAAAAGAGCTAGCAGTGTTTGTTTGCTTTGATGAAAGTAGAGCTATGATGCTGACTATGCTACTATTCTCCTTTGCGAATTATAGTCGGCCTTCTCCAGACGTTCAGAGCTCTGTCTTTTAATATTTTGCATATTAAATATCTTTATTTTTTATTTATTTTTAAAAACAGTAGAAAAACACAGTATTGCACAAATTCAATCAATTGCACTTCTTTAAGGTACAGATAAACATCTAGTTCTCTCTTGATGCTACAGCATAACTACTGAAAGAAACCTACCCGGCATGTACAAGAGTGGAGGTGTGAATCACATGTAGCCAACAGAAAGCAGCATGGTGGATCTTGTGGAGGTCAAACCAGCGACGTCTAGTAGTTTGCAAGGTATATTGTGACAGTAGATGCTTCTTTTATGCCCTTGAAACCACTTTGGCGCATTTCCTGTCTTTTGGGGCAGTGTTTTTGGCTTTGAGAGTGACTTCAGTTCTACGCTCCTGCAGGCGCTGTCGACGTAGCGGTTTCTTTTGGCTGCGTCCCCACTCATTAATATGGTATTAGCCCTATTTGATGCTATACGACATGTATTGATATAGAGTAAACGCAAATATTGTTTTGGCTGTACATAGTCTGTGAACCCTGTGTAGAGCTACAACAAGAGTTTTTACTTTACAATTGAATAGACGGGAAGCGATGAGCAGGAGCTAGTAAAAAAATAAATAAAAGGGGGTGGGGCAAAACTTTTGTCATTCTCTTTTAAAAAAAAAATGGTTACTTCAAAAGCTAGAAAATCTCCTGCAAAAGTTGTAAAAAGCATGCAAGGCTACACGCCTGCCACCCTGCACTGTAGAAGCCCTGGTTGTGATCAGAAGTGGCAAATTCAGTCTCTCTGGCTTGGTTTCAGCAGCTAACGGAGTAGCTGGTGCAGGATGCTGCAGCAATACAATCACAGCTATCTTCTGTTGCCCCTCACGTGTGCTCAGAACCAACATTAGCTGTTGCACGTGGTTTCATGATTGAAACAATAAAGTATCTTTAAACTTGATTTTCTCTGTTGAAACAGAACACTACTATTCTATACTGATGAAGTTTGATTGGACTCGTTTACTTTCGGGTGTTTGGTTTCAATGACGGTGCACTTTGAGGGGAGTAGTTTGAAAAGTCCTCCTATGTTTTGTTTTTGTAACGCACAGCCCCTTCACTGCAGCTCAAATCAATATATTCCACTAAACCTTAAAGTGAATGTATATAGATAGATATATATATATATTTATATAGAAAAAAGTACATTGACGTCTAACTTTGCAAATGTTATTAAGAAAATAAGTGTTATTTATTCATTCTTTACTTCAAAGTCAGTTGATTCAAGGAGACATTTTAGAGATGGATAGAAAGTTGATCGTAGAACTCCAATAAACATGTCTGACTTCTTTGTCCTTTAGGTCTCTTCAATCTGTCGTAGTTAGTCGGCGATCTACATACGTGAGTTGATACTCAAAATAGTTCTTTTTTTAATTACTCTGGAGAAAATGTATCCTGAACGGTGTTAATTGTGCTTTAGCAGAACGGTGATATGCTGTTGATGTAGACCTCAGAGCATCGTGGTTGACTTTCCAGCCTCTCCTGGAGGCTGGCAAGAAAGTCAGAGTCCCAACAGGTGAATAGAAATGTGACGGTCACTGAACCATCATCGTAGAATAGGACCCCGTAGACGTCTGCTAGAAAAATATATGCAAATAGGCGGAGGGAAATCAAATGCGTCTTTTCACCTTGCTGACCTCCAAATATGTTGCCCTGGTGTAATTTCACACCCTGTTTGAAGAAATGAGTTCAAAAATAACTCTGAATCCGTTTTTTGGTAAGCATGAAATTCCATGGAATCCGCACCCGTGTCCCATTACACATCCTGTCGTCTCTGACGGGGGACTCTCAGTATCCAGTGGTGGCGCTCTCCATTAGTCACCAGGTCTGCAAAAAAACCGAAGAAGATGGATAAACAAAAAGAAATTTGGACGACCAGACGGACGCATAAATCCTGTGCATCAGTAGCGGGTGAGGTTGTCGGTTCCGCGTTTTCACAGGAACCAAAGTTTCCAGCGAGCGTGCTTCTTGGAGTCAGCTTTGGACTTGCGTTTTGGGGTGGAGGTGAAGGCCTCCTGGGGGTAAGGCAGGGAGGCGAAGTGGCCGTCCGGCGTAGGGCAAAGCCTCATCATCAGCGGCTGCAGCTTGTCCTCCTGCTGCTTGAAGTCCAGCTCCACACTGCAGCAAAGAAACGGAGACACACAATCAGCAAGTCAAACGCAATTCTGCACGCAGTCAATAACACCACCTCATCAGGTGCTGTAACATGCTAAATTGTATTTTATTTAGTAAAAGCCTCCCTGTTTTCTCTCTATTTTACTGCTTGCTGTGTTAAAACTACCGAAACACTCTCTTCATATGAGACGCATTAAAGCCCACCGTGCTATTATAATCCCTGGAAGAGTTTTTACTGTGAAAAGTTTTCATAGTTGATCAGAATGAATTAATTACTGAGAAATAACAGTATTTCCCTTTATATTCACCTCAATAAAATACCAGAATTCTTCTTTACGTATTTGAAAAGGCTGCAAACCCGGCTTTCATTTGATACACTTTACTCTGTATATTCTTCCTCCATAGACACTGAAACCACTCAGGTTTCTTTCCCCTTCACGCTTCTTTTAATCTTAACATGTTATGACTGTCACACCCCCCCCCTCTAATCGTATTTCCTATCTACGTTTTGGCCTGATCTCATTGACCCCTGCACTGGCATCTGTCACTGCACTGCTCAGCCTGTTAAAGCGACCTACATTTCTCGCTCACTCCATCCTTATTTCCCAGTAAAATCTCCCAATCTGGACTATATTTGATCGCATCTGGCGGCCCGCTTTGGCTGCCACCGCTGTTGTCGTTTTTTTTTTTGGTGTTTGCTTTCTCATCGTGACTTATAAAGCAAGTATTTTTCCCCAGTGAGAAGTGCTGGGTCAGTGAAGTGTTGAACCGAAGATCATTTGCTTTGCTTAAACTGAGATCCGAGCCTTTTAGTTTAGTAGATTTCAGTTCATATCATCTTGCTTTGATCCCTGCACGTTCATACACCATCAGCAAATGGTATGGACGCAGAATGAACTCATTCGTGGGGTTTTTGTACACGATCGTGAGTCTTTTCCGTCCCTGTGTACATTTACGTTTCCCTAGGGTGCGAGGGGATTTATCTGGACCGGCCATCATTGTAATCCCATGCCCGCGCACATCTGACTACTAAGTGAAACTCCGATTACAGCCTCAGCTGTGGGAAGTGTAGAGGGACTGTAATCTGCTAAACCCACCAGCCTGAGTCGGGCTGGTGGGGACTGACGGACTTACATAACGGCAGCAGGATTCACCTCGTGCCGTTTCCCTGGCTAGACGTGGAGTTTATTGTTGCGAGGGATTACGCAGTGTCACAATGAGGTGGACAGTCAGCTGTCTGCTCTGATTGGAAGACAAAGCATCTGTAATGATTGCGCGTTGCTACATGAGACATCTTTTTTTAAGAGCGACTAGTTTTTAACATTACATTCAATATAATTTCATCTCAAAGTACTGGATGTTGGTCATGATTACAGGTGAGCTGTAGGTGCAGATTAATCGGTCTGTTGCATCTCAACCCAGCCAAATATGAATTCCCAGGCTATACACATGAGTATCTGATGGTGGGACAATTTAAAATAGGGTGTCATAGTAAATACCTCAGTTTTTACTATACACGCAGATGCTCTTAGGATTGATTAAAACAGAACAGACATAAATGTGGGCGTCTGACAGTGACTCAGTGAATATTGGGTGCTGAAACAGACACTCAGCACTTTGCGTTTGTTTGACTCAGGTCTTTACAAAGGGCCAAGAACACTGCAGCTGTTAGCAATAAGTCACAGGCTGTTAATTACACTGTATGAATCCACTTCACTTTGTGTGAAGACCGTTACAGTTTGTGTGTGCGCGCGCGCGTACGTTTGTCTGCGTGGTGGAAGCGGTTGCACGCATGTATCGGTAAATTAGACCCGGGTTCAGGTCCAACCTGTTATATGCAGAGTTCGGTTTCTCGTCACATCTTGTTTTGTCTGTGAACAAAGATTTGAGACTAAAACGTAACAATGATTTTTTTTTTTTTTGTTCGAAATAACCTTGCGGTCCTTGAACCAACGTTAAGCCCGACGCACGACATGTCTGTGTTTTGTTTTCGTGTTCTGTTGGAGTCAGAGTTGGACTTTAAACATTCCTAAAAACCTTCCGCTATAAACATGCTTCATCCAGTCTATTCTGAATTGTATTATCTTTTCGCTGTCTTACATTTACTGATTGCTTTTATTGTTGCTTTCTTACTGTTTTATTTGTCCCACGATATCTAAAAAAGCACTTTGATACCATTTTTAGATTTTATTTTTTGTTGCATCCCTTTGGTCATGCCCAAGGGAGCTGAACTAAATGTGTGAACAAGGCCCTCAGCGTCATGATGTATAATAAGATCACGATGTCTTCTGAAGTCAAACTCAAGCTCACGTATTTCACGTAATTCGTGGGCTACACAATTAAAAGGCTCTTGCAGCTGAAATAACTGTAGTAAAGCAGCATCAAAGGGTTCTGTGATCAATGACTGTGTTTATCAGAGTCGAATGAGTGCCGGTGTCACACTGTAGGTGTTGCAGTATGCCGAGTATTTCAACGTGCCTTTTTCTTCTCTTGGAAAAAAAACTTCAATTAAGACTGTGTAGTGACGCATCTCTCTACCATATTTTCGGCGTCTTTGGGGGAAGTACTGTCGTTTAATGCTGGGGCAATTCTGTGGGATGTTTCTCACTAAAACACACCGATGCACTTGTAACAGTGATGGGATCTCCCCTGCTCCTCGGTGTAAGCCTAAAGCCGCTGTTCTTGCTGTGCATCCATGGCTAAATGTTATTGTCCTGCGTGTACACGCAACCATTTTACCAGATTACCAGTGTCGAGCCTTTATTATCATGTTTACATGCTTCATCTTTACAAATTGTTTACACCATTTATCCAACTTGGTACCGTGTAAGTGTTGTCAGATTATGAATCAATATTGAGCTGCAATCATTTGAATGCCCGTGCAGGTTTGCATGCTACCTAGCTGTGTTGTAATCAGACTAAATCCTTAAACACACTCTCTCAAAGATCCTCAGTGTCCATATTTGAACAACCTGTAGATTCGTGATGCTCTGAATGCAACAGTGGTCCCGGTGGCTGTTTATTTTGCCTTTGACTTGATTTATTTTTGTGGAGCTGAATCTACTCTTTAATTAAATTTGCTCAGTTTCAATCTGCCGGGAGAATCGTACAAAGAAGAGGTAAAGTGGTCTGTGGCTTTGGGACGGCATGGCCAGAAAATGTAATTGAGAAGAAAATCATAACTTAATTTGGGGAGGAAAAAAAAAGAAATCAGAATGAAAAGATAATCATCTCATCTTTGAAACACACTCCAAAGGACTTTTAATGAAAAATGTATTCATTTCTACACCCGGCCCAGTTATCAGCATCTCCTTATAAAACTGTCACGAGCCCTGCTGCGTCGCGCCACATTTTTATTTATTTATTTTTTAGCTGAAAGTGAATTTTGTTGTCATTTTACTGTCCCCCTGAGTGTGCTGTCGGAACGGAGCAAATCGAAGAAGGCTCTTTGGACCCTTGTCAGTCTTTAACCTCTCTCCCACACTTGTTCTGACTCGTCCTCTTGTGTCTCTCTCGCTCACTCCCACTCTTTCCCTGTCGTCTTCCTGCTCTCCAAAAGAAGTGTATACAGAGGAAGAAAAGAAAAAGAAACCGATGCATCGACACACACACACACACACACACACACTTTAAACGTCTGAGTCTTTATCGCTCGACGTCACCTTCATCCGCTCTCTGTCTCCCTGTTCCACATTCTCACCCTGCCTTCCTTATCTTCCCCCGGGTGTGTGTGAGTGTGCTCTTCCTGGCTGTCCTCGCCGTCCCTTCACACTGTCTTTCCCACCGAGGATCACTTTTGTAGCTATGGTAACCAGCTTGCCACCATGTTGGAAAACATCATTATGCTCTCACAAAAAAGAGATATCTCCCCACAGCAGAGTCGTGCGGCAGGACGGCCTCGCCGCTCAGTTCATTTCCATATGTTATAATGTAATCAGCTCTTCAGCCTTTAGTGACGCTTAATTGATTTGCATAGCCTCAAACAATAGATTGGGGATTTTTTTTTTTCCCTCCTTTTTAAATATCATTCCCTTTTAATATGTTATTTGCACTGCACACAATGTTATTCAAAGACTGTTTTACCATCAGATAGTGTGTTTAATGATCAGCTGTTGATTTTATCGCAAGACAAAATTGGGTCTGTGGGAAATGACCGTGGTCCACTGTGAACAATGATACCCGATGGTGGGGACCTCCTCAGTCGCCTTCCTTAATCACCACCACTTAAATCCATCTCCCTGTTTGATCAGCACATTAGCCCACATAAATGCAAAGCGAGGAAAATGAGACTACGGGGTTTCTGCGTTAAGACGCGTCACGACTTTAATGCCTGCGGTTTTAAAGTAAGCGGAATGCATTTTAAATCCCCGGCGCTTGTGCGCCGCCCTGTCTCTCATTTTCTTCCCATCCAGCCTCTGTCTGTGTTCGTCTGTGTCTCCGACTTCTCTTTCCTGCTTTTCATTCCTCCCCCGCCTTGCTCGGTAGAAGATATTGCATCACCTGGCAAAATGGAATGAATTGCAATAATCTTTTCATCCCTTTCTCACCTATTCTGTTTCAATGTTGTGCACGTTGTGTTAAGCGTCGAATCCCCAAGTTCATTTGAGCGCGCAACCGTGAGCTGCTAGGGGGGAGATAACGTATTCTGGAGAAGCCGTGAGATGGCGAGAGAAAAGTTGTCGAGGGGAGGATAAAAGAAAGATGGACTGAGTTCAGCATTGTTTAAAATGAGGAAAGTGGGACCAGACAAGGACAAGAGACTTCAGCAGCTTGTGTATTCTGTTTGAAGTCCCGGCCCATAGTCCACAGCAACGTATCGATCCGGTGCTGTTGTTATGCTAAAGATGGGTTCTGTGGTGATGCCATATACTCTCGGACAAATTGATTATGCTGAAGAGGGCATGGCTGGCTCCTCTCTGGGCTGTGTTAAAATAATTTATGGACCCATATGTCCACTCGGGTCATGAGACCAGCTACATCGTAAACACAAGAGTTAGGGATTTGGCCTCGAGCGTTGATTCCCTGCCCAAACCCGATTGGGCCCTTTTACTGTCAGTCGAGCAGGAATGCTACGCGCTATAATCATTAACCTACTGTTATACATCATTTGAATAGGGATTCGATTTTTCGTTGCTCTTCGAAAATCATGTCACTGACATCAGTTGTCACTGCACTGAAAGAACTGAAGGTGACTTTACATTGTTACCATTTTTTTTTAGATATTCCTTTTTTTGTTTTACATTGAAAATTTGAGTTTTAAATCGGGCTCAAGCCCAAAAACTGCTGCCATGGTTTGGGGGCCGGTCCTGCTTTTTGGGGGCCCGAGTATTATCGCTCGTTTGGCCACAAAGACATGAACATACAAAAACCCAAACTCATAGATATCATAGACAGCTATTCTTCCCACGTACAGTGTGTGTTCCTCCACCTCCAGAGAGGTTGTTTTCATGGAGATCTAAGTAATTAGATTTTAATCCTTCTGCCTGCGTGAATACAACTGCTATATTTGATTCTGTGTCCAATCAACATAATTTACCATGCCAAGCGAGTCTCTTAAAGGAGAACCCGGGTCAATTTAACAGATTTCAAACATCTCACTTAGAATTTTTTTGCCTTTTTATCGAGTTGGAACCTTGCCAGGCGCCGGTGAAGTTTGTCAAAAAACGTGCATTCTGTTTGGTATCGAGTTTCTGTTTTTCTACACTTCCTCCACAGAAGCGTTTGATGTTAATATAGCGATTGTTTGAAGACTGTTGTCAGTGTGTGTGCATGATCGGTGCCGACCAAGTCGGGGGACAAATCTGACCTGACTTCGTCTGTGACGTCATTAGATGATGTATCAATTTCCCTCTGGGGATTGTCAAGCGCAGGTAAGAAACAAACTAGATAAGACGGATATGTTGGACCACTCACTGGCACGTACTGTATGTATAATTGGCTCATTCAAATGGGCAGACTTAATCATAGCGTTTATTGCAGCCTGCATTTTGCATATTTTAAACCCTCATTGGGAATTCAAATCATGGTGATATATAACACCTTTCCCAACACATCAGTGATGGGAACCCTGAGCTGCCAAGATTATCTTGACAAAAAGAACCGTGGTTTGCTCATATATATTTTTGGGGGGAATTTAGGCGCGTTATCACACTGCAGTTTGTGCTCACAGATTCAGAGGGATGGTTAGTGAACATCTCTAGAGTCTGCAGAGGCTGGCACAGCAGGGCGAGCACAGTTGGTCTTTACTCAGGCAGGCAGAGATGGAGGATAGGTAGACCAGAGAGAGCAGGGCCCTCTCCCAGGGCCAAATCACACAGAGTTACTATTAGACATGGTGCTGACTAATTTATAATACCAGGCGAGCTCCCATCTCAGCAGTCTGTCCTGTGTCATCCATCCTTTTAAGCCTGTGCTCAACCCACTACCCCTTAATTCACTCATGCCATGTTGTGCTCTTCCAGTGTCCTTCACGTCATGTGCCATAATTCAGCTTCCTTCACTTCAGCTCGCGGCCATTGAATTGTTGCAAAAAAAGCGACTGTGTTCTCGTGTTCCACCCTGTGGCCGTGCGGGAGTCCAGCTGCCTTTCGAGCGCACTCCGTCTGACGACCGGATGCACCTTCCTCAGCTCATCAGAGGGAACAGAGCTGTGACCTGCTCCTTCATTTCATCAGGAGCTGATTAAAGTTTGGCCAGAGGCTTATCAGTTATTGAGAGCAGTAGATGGAAAATAATTTAAATGGCTCTTCAGAGGCGAAAGCCGACCGGGTGGAACAGGAGTGTCCACTAAAACGCGTTCTATTATTTATGGCCTCTCACCTTCCTACTCTTTCAATGTCTTTTTCTTTCTCGTCTTTTTCCCCCTCAACTTTTCCTTTTGACTTTGGGAGTCATGCTTTTTCTGAGTGCCTAACGGAAAAGCAGCCGGACACACATACACACATATGTACCTACTGGTTTGTCTCATGCAAGTAAGGGATTACATTTGCAGCAAATCCTCACATCTGAGAAGCTGGAACCAGACATTCTTTGTCATTTCTTTTCTGAATAAGCTTGGTATTTTTACATTTTACATGTTACAACATTTTACAATGTTTGAATGGTAATTCATTTAAATTTCGCGGCCCATTGCTCACTTATTCTATAGCATGTATCCTCTCTGCTTTTCAACCTTGCGCCCTTTTGTCTCTAAATCCAGCGAGCCTTACACCTGCTACACACCAGTGATTGAAGGGGTGTGAAGGGATAATGGCGGAATCAGACAAAGATGTACGCGTAGAGAGAGAGAGTGTGTGTGAATATCACACGTCCCCATGTGCAGATTAACAGCATCCACATTAGTCTTGCATCCCCTGGCCCTTCCCCCTCCTTTCCGCTGTCACTTTCCCACCTGTTCACTTTCCCTCAAGGAGAAAGGACAGGGGCACATTTGGATCACCGTGTCTTTTGAAGAGAAATGGCCACTCACCTGTAAATAATGCATGCGCTGTTCCGGCATGTGTCGCAGTTGGCCGTGTCCTGTCCTGTTCGATAGGTGAGTCTGCGGGGAAGATGGGAGTCGTGAATGAGTAATTGCAGGACTTGTTAAGCTGCTCCCTCACACCTTCCTTTCTCATCTTGTTTGTCATCCCTCGTTAGCAGGGCCCAAGTAAACGAGGGCGTTGAGGAGCCACGCTGCCCTCCTGAGTGGCCTTTGTCCGGCAGCCAGGGCCGAAAGAGCACAGTGTCGGGGCCATTAGCAGTGTGCTGACTGATTTGAGGTCAGATAAGGCAAAGTAGTACACAGGATCAAGAGCTTGTGTTCCGGGAAGAAGGGTATCACAGAACAGTCGACCATCAAAACCACTAGTTGTGAAGTAGACTAAGCGTTCGTCTGTGGCTTTAGCATGGTGCATTAACAAAGCAGTGGCAGTAGATCTGCAACAGATATGCAACAGTTATAGTTGTCGTGTCAAAAACGCTGTCTAGCAGAATTAATCAGCTAGACGACTACTTCTTCTGAGTAGACGATGACAACTAAAATGCAGCAATCGTGAATGCCCGACATCATTTATTACATTACCTTTCAATTACATTACAAATGTAACTAATGCATCTTTTTGTTGCTGATGAATCGGGGGCTAATATGACCTGCTCTGTCTGCTTTTCTTAATATCACGGCTTTTTACTCACACTAGAGAAACTCCATCATTGATTAATCCATTCTGTACATTATAGTGTTGTCAAACGCACAGTAACCGTTATCCTCAGTATGAACATTTTTCGTTATGGGGAAAAAAAACTGAAATGGAAATGAGATGGCTCCTCGAAAGAAGATACATCTTGACAGTTTTGGACAGCAGCCCTTTGGCTTCATACAGCCAGCCCGTCTTCATTTCATTGTGATATTGATTCACCAAATTCACATTCAAACCCGTCAATATCCTATTATATTATATCCTGTGTGTCCCTGTATCGTTCTATTATCAGTTTCCTCTGGGATGAAAGATGGTCATGAAGCCAGTTCTCATTATAGATTCCTATTTCTCAGGGGGCAGCTAAAGACCAGGTGACGGCTCTGAATGGAAGTATTTGGTTACATGCTTCAAAGGCTCAATGGTTTTCTTATTGGATTACAGTGTGGAAATGTGCATATTGATTGACAGCAATAGTTTCCTCTTATAATTAATGACATATTAAAATGGAAGTACTGTGGACTCACTTCCCCGATGACATGGACAAGGACGATATTGTCTGCTGGGGTTTTTTTATGGTTATGATCTGCACTGCTGCATGAACAGAACGCATTCTTGTAGATCCAGTACAACTGTTATTTACCCAGGTGTCGTCCTTCATCTATCACTTTCCTTGAGTCACACATAGCCTTCACAGATTTTGGTAGTTACTGACATCACAGCGGAAAGCACACTGTATGTCAAAAAGCATTTGTTTTGGTTTTATTTAGTTATCTGTTTTAGAGATGTATGCCTCTTTGGTGATTAGTCGACTAATCTGTCATTTTGTTCTTGATTTCTATAGTTGATTAGACGTTTTTTAATATCTCTTTTTATTTCGAAGTCATTCATTTCCTAAAGTTCTGCTTTTGTGTGATTCTTTGTGGAGAAAATCAGCTTTACAGATTGATCAATGACGATTAAATCATTTGATAGATTAGTGGACACAATTGTACGTGTGCTAGTGGACTAAGACTTTCTTTGTTCGGGGACGGCCCTAAACTCCTTTCAGGTGCTCACAGCAAGGAAAAACTACCAGCAACGTGTCTCCAGAAACAATGTTCCTGGTACTCTGGACAATCTGCAGACCTCAGTGTCACAACAGAAAAGTGAAACATTGTTCAAACACAGTGAGGTCTTTGGATTATCCGCAGTAATGAGCGTACTGTTTCTGAAGGGAGATGGACGCGGAAATGCTTTTAGAGCCACAAATGGTATTCCATTTACTTCCATTGTATTTGGGTCAAGGCAGGAATCATTGTGAGCTATTTTTTTTAATTTGTCAAATAAATCCTTTAAAACAATCACTGTCGTAAGTCAGGGTTTCTCTAAATGAACATTGCTGTGAGCACCACTGGATTCTTCTCATTGAAGTTAATGAGCTCGCGTTCACGTTTAGTTCTTGTCTCTGATTTTTGCAGTCGCAGAGACGTTTCTCAGTTCTCCCTCAAGGACTCTTGTCACACTGCCCACCAATACAAATTAAAGAGCTATCATAAATGTCCTTATCTACTCGTTTCTGTGCTATATGCTCTGACAGCTATACGAGAGGCGTTGATATCAACATCTTTTATTTAATGCCGTCGCCTAATGAGCTAATGGAGAGAGTCTGAGAAGAGGACACGGGGAAGTTTGCAGCTTCCAATCAATAAGCAGCCGATGGGATACTGGGTCACCTGGGTCACCTCCTTTGAACAGCTCGCCCTTATTCTCTCCATTGCATCGCCGTCGTGCTGTCTCGATCTGTTTCTAAATCGATCTTTTGTCCTTCCCCACCCCTCTCTCACACTGAGTTGATTAGAGAAAATAAGGCAAGCCTCCCTGGAGAGAGCGAAGCCAAAAGTGCCATTAACAGTGTATTTATCCACCCTACCCCCCTTTGTGCTACTCGGTGAGCTCTCCCAAAGGTCAGTGAGTGGGTGGGAGTCCAAAGGCACAACAACATGCACACATACAGCGTTAATAGACAACTAGCTAACAACAAGTCCCCATGAGTGTGATTAATTGGGTCCGGGCCTGCCAACATTGGCTGATGATGCAGCAAATTTATTCCTGCGCTTTGTGCGGTTAAATGCAGCCAATGATGTACTACGGGGTGTTGTACGCCCCGGGCGGGGCTGTACCTGAGGGACATATGCGAGTGCTTGCATGCATTGGTGTGTGTGGGGACATGAGGCGAGTCTAAATTCCTTTTGTTCCCCCAGCAGCAGCATGGTAAGAGCTGCTCATACAATCTATACAGTTCTAAATAATACAATAACCAAGGGAGACGTAGCCTCGGCCTTCCTTGTCACTCTCATGTACTTTCTTTCACATGCTTGATTTCTGCCCGTTTTCCTCGTCAACTGTCTCCGTTCTCGTTGAGTTGCAAAGTGGGGGAAGTCATTTTGGGTGTCAGGGGTCCGTAAGCGCTGTTTATTTTCTTTATTGACAAAGGTAGGTGACTTGCACTTTCCACTTCCAATTCTTGAATGGGAGTAAAACGATCCCAGGTGAATCATCCGCACAAAATACGAGTATGTTAGAAAATATCCAGATCCTTAATCGAATGGGGGAAAAGGTGCAACTTTTGCACATAATCATGTAAGGGCAGAAATCAACTATGAATGTGTCGGAGTATTTGAGTCCGAAACACCCAATCGCAGACCCTGAAAGTCAGACTCAGCAGTTTCGGGGGTAATTGTGCTTTTTATTAGTCTCAGCACATAAGCCATTGGATTCGTGTCAGCATGTCATGAGCACATGCATAGTGATGAATGGGCACGGGGGTTACATTTACTTTCATGAAAAATGAATGTCGTACAACATAAGCATTGTTATATATCTGATAATTTCGCTTGGTTCACCTATAGCCTGAGGGGCACTCCTATTTGTTGTGTCAGTGACATTTATGTTAAGGGCAGCATGGAGCTAATGTAGTGTGACTAAAGCAGCATTAGATTGTTTTTGCTTGACTGATTTAGAAAAAAAAGAAGTGTACAGGAAGAAGAAAAGTTTCAGATGGATTACAAGAGACTTATACTGCTCACTGACTTAAACTAAATGTAAGCTTTTGTAATTAAAATATGGAAATACAATGTGATTGTTTCTTTGTGTATGCGACCAGATGGCACCATTAAACAGTAGTCAGTCATTTTTATTTACAAGTTAAGTCTCTCCTCATTCCCCTTCTCTTCTCTCCCACCTGCCGCTTTAGACGCATCTGATGAACCAGATGTGCTTGGCAACACAGAGAAGATGGCTCCCCATGCTGCACCACATGTCCGCTTACTTTTTCACACACTACACACTTTTATGAGTTTGGTGATGAACAGATTACGGCTGCCTTGTGCAAGATTGTAAACTACTAATTTCCCATTTTTAGACGGCGTAAAGTCACACTGTCCTTATTCAAACACTGTTGATTCGGAGTCCTACACTGTCGATCAAGTGCTTTTATACACTTTGCGGCATTTGTGTTGGAGCGGATGTAAGCTTCACAGGTGTGCCTGTGGTTATTCCCGCAGGTTTTGGACTCCAGGTTGGTATGATGTAATTTTTATGGATTTTCTCACTCCATACCTCTCCACACAGTGCTGGTCAAAGCAGATAGGGATCTGAGTGCAGAGCCCCAGCAATTCACTCAACAAATTGGCCATTTTGTTTGCCTCATCCCTTTGGATAGACTATCCTCTTTTTCAGCGGTCTAGATGCTATCTACAGCCCTTTTGTATATACTCGGTATCCATTGGACAGTAAATTACTTTTTCACAGGCTATGGCTTTTTCAAAGGCCTTGGACTTACTAGATAAACACGGCGTGCCGCTGGATGAGGCCAATTGTTAAATTTCTGGTTTCGTATTTTGTGTACTTTTCCTAAAAGTGCTTTAAAGTGTCACCGTATGATATGATGTCCTCAGAATATACATTTTTTCAGCATCATAACAATTACATTCTCATATTCAGACATATTTAGTATTCCCTATTTATTCTTAAGAAAGCCCCTGGGTGATACCGGCTGCTTTAATGCAAATACTGATCTCACACACATTGTTTTGTTTTCACTGGCGGAATCTGTTCCGTTCACAAGGTACTGAGAACTTGTCTGTTTCACACGACGGGTCATCAAACCGCTTGGGCCAAATTGGGTGAGATGAATCGTCTGTGAACAAGTTCTGCTGCAGCGCCGTCATATCTGGAGGGAAATCATCACACACAAGGACACTGTGCTGTAATAGCACTGCAGGGCACATTCAGGTAAATGCCACATCATCGCCGCGACATGCAGCTGTGATCTCCTTTTCAACTATCTGGGTTCATCAGCCGCGGCTCTGCTGGACAGCTGTCACACGTACAATCTTGTCCTTAAGATCTAGAATTAATGTGACTCACCAAGAGGACACTTTTCCTGCTCATGCTGAATCAT
Source organism: Anarhichas minor (assembly GCF_050575085.1). NCBI lineage: Eukaryota > Metazoa > Chordata > Actinopteri > Perciformes > Anarhichadidae > Anarhichas > Anarhichas minor. The sequence goes on from NW_027466463.1 coordinate 16,108,656, forward strand.
GAATGGCTCTGTGTCTCTGATGTTTCCTTGGCTTTGCCCTGTGTACACCAGGCCCTTTTTCCCCCGAATAGTATTTATAGATACACCGATGTAAAGTAGGGGGCCGCTAATCCAATTCACCGGATCAGTGACAGCCCTGATACTGACCTTATTAAGCAGATTCGGTATCAGCCATTAACACAGTTTCTTAGTGAAAGTTTGAACATTAAGTGTTTCTGCTATCAGTTTAGTCATGGTGGGCAGTTTTTAATGCTACAGCACTCTCTTGTTCAAATGTGTTCTATGCAGTGAGCTGTACAGATTTTAAGATTGTGAAAAAGAGAGCATTAATGCTCGGTATCGGCAGTGAAGTATTGGTAACAGTATCGGGAGAGGAAAAAGTCTGCATCTTTAGTGTAAAGTATTGGCTATAAGTGAGATGTCTTACCCTTCTCTGTGGGCCTCCCCCTTCTCCAGTTCCTGGATGACCCCCAGCAGCACCTTGATGGTCTCTTGGCTGGAGCTGATGAGATTTTCCATGGCCTGGAGCTGTGCTTTAACATCCCCGTCCTGATTCATAGGCACTATTTGCTTGCAGGCCTCCCGTGTGTGGTCGGGCGCTGCCCCACGAGCCTCGCCACCTCTACAGGGTGTCAGAGGCTCATCCATGCCCCGTAGAGGCCGGGCAGATAGCTGTCCTGTGTGGCACTGTGCCTGTGTTGTACAGCCTCTGCTGGAACGTGGTAGCGTCTCACTCTGCAGCCCGTTAAGCTGCAGTGCTTTCTTCCGCTTGCTACGCACAGACGGACTTTCCAGGCACTCCACCTGCGTGAGGGAGTTCCAGGCGATGGGGCCCGTAACCTTGGAGGCCCTGTCCGGCAGGGTCCGGGACGAGCCCTCCTCCAGATTATGCAGCTGCCTCTTTGCCGAGCGCTCTGTATCGGCCTCCCTGTGTTGTAATCCTGTCCTGGCTCTGGATGGGACACTGCAGAGCTGGTACTCAGCCTGCGCTCCGGCTCGGCTTCCTCGCTGTGTGCCGGCAAGGCAGTCTGTGTCTGCAGAGCAACTGAGCTGCAGAGCGTCAGAGCACAGGCCATCAGGTGCAGTGTGCTGCTCCACTGTGGCAATGCACTCATTAGTATGGAGCAGAGCCCTGGTCCTCCGGACTCCACTCCCACCGCAGGCTCCCTCCTCCTCCTCATCTAAACCCTGCTCAGCAGCCTTGGACTGCTTCACCTCCATGACAAAACCGTTATTCTGACCTCTATACGTTTCCACGGCCGCCACGTGTTTAAAGGTGTGGCCTTTTTTGCGCTCAAAGGGAAAGGTCTGATAGCGTTTCTTCAGATCAGGGGACGTCTGCACGCCTGTGCTCCTGGTGACGTTCGGGATGGACCGGCGGGCGGGGACGGTCATGTACTTGCGGTACGCCACTTTGTAGGAGATCGGCTTGCCGCCTTTCCCTGCTGCCTGCAACTCCGCTTCCCTTTGCTCGTTCTGTGCCTCGCAGATATCCTTGAAACGCACTTGCAGGGCCTTGTTTCTCTTCCTCACCTGTCGACTGGCTTCCAGGGAATACTTCACCTCCAGTGCCAGCGAGGTGGAGGGCAAGGGCGCTGCCTCCGAGTCAGACTCTGAGTTGGTGAGCATGCATTTGCCACCCTCCTTGCTCACCATGTTTCCTGAGAGGCATGGAGAGAGACGCTGTGTTAATCATCGGTAATGAATGGCCTGACTATTACATCCTACTTGACAGAACCCACCCACTCTCTAAGCTGAGGGAGAAGGGAGGAACCTGTGCAGTTATTTAATGAATATTATCAAAAAGTGCCTTTTATTAGACATTTGTCATCATGCATGTCAAAAAGCATCACAAATACAATTTTTAAAGGAGAAGATTTGTCATATATTTTAGGTTAGATCCCCTGTTAATTGATTATAACAGGGATATTTGGTTAATTAACGTTTAAGACTGAAGGTGTGGTGATGTCATGCAAGACTAAAGTTTCCTTAATCATCTACAATATATTTATCCTTGAAAGAAAACCGTCATTTCCTTTTTATTGCCAGTTGGCACAGGTCTGTTATGCTTGCCAATCCGTCTGTTTATTCACTGAAGTGATTTAAGCAAGCCCTAAAAATAATCTTAGCAGATTTCCATAATCTTCATCTCTGTGAAACCAGAAACTCCATATTAAGCATCATTTTCATTTGTTCATCATTTCCAGTTAAAGCAGCTTTTGACTACCAGTTCCTCCTCTCCCACTCTCTAAGTTGATGAGTGTTGGTGTCTCAGACGCTGGACTTACAATCACGCTCGCTCTCACACACTCGAATACACTAGAGGCTACAACAGTGGCAGTGTACTGTGGACTACTCTGTAGACCGTGCCTGAGGTCTGCTCTCGGTTTATCTCTATGGCTCATTAGGTTCAGCAGGATTCTTCACTGTCTGACCTTCCCCTCTTAATTATAAAGTAAAAACAGGGTTTGGGGCCTATTTGGGAGCCCATTTTCACTCCTCTAGTGTATGGGAGTATGGGGTGTTTTCATTTTCCATTTTCTAAATGTATGGAGACAAGAGAATATGCTGAAAAATGGTACCTGCAAACAGACAAACTTTTGACAGAGAACTGTGCAACAAATCCCCTGAGGAACAACATCCTGAGCATAAATGTGAAGACGAGATACGAATTATCTTTCCCCACTACCACAGGCATGGCGGGGGTATCGCTACTCTGCTCTCTGATGCTCTGACAGAAATATAATTCTCCTTCTGCCTGCTAATTTACAATAAGCAAACACTCCACACGCTCGTGTAGATGCTGAATCGGATAGGCTTATAATTATCATGCTCAGCTTATCTGCCGTGACTCTCTGTCAACTTCCTACTTCAAACCTTTCTGTTTACTCACCTGGGAGCTATAGAATGGACATTTTGTCTCCCTGTCTTCCCCGTCATCTTAGCGCCCTGGCTCAGTGTTTTTAAATTATAGTCTCCGCCCAGTTCCTAGCTAAGATCTAACAGGACAGTTTCATCATTCTACAAATCAGTCTACAGACATTCATAGCCTTGTAGCCACGCAGTATGATCTGTACATATAGCAATATTACATGTTGGCATAAGAATTCAGTCATTTTTACTCTGGCAATCTGCTAACAAAGGACATAGCAACATTAATAAAACATTTCTGTAAATGCGCCAGAGTTAGCCAAGAGGCTTTTTTTCATCTGTAGTCCCAGACTACCAGTGTTGGTTATTTCCAACATTGAGATACCGAAACAGTTTTTGCTGTGAATAATATCGTTTCTTGGTAGATCATACCTAACTATCACAGTAGCCTGTCTCGCGTGCCAGATGCCAAATATCTCATGGGCATTGGCACCATTTGTAAAGGTCCTGTCAAAAGAAACCCATGGTTGAAACTTGAAAAAGCCAAATGAGCCCGGCAATGTTGACTGTGCTCCCCTGAGCTGTCCAATCATTGCCCAGTAATGTCACTGGGAACACTGTCTGAGAACAGCACAGCGTATTTCACAGACAGGTTCGAGATGGCAGCTTTCTGCTGTGCAGGCAGATGTTTGTTTGATTCTCAACAGACAGGTAATTACTAATGTGTCCCTATGACCAGGGAGTACAGTGCTGTGAAATGCATGTGGAACATGACTACACGTCCAACACAGACGGCGTTAGGACAGAGTACAGGCACTTCTGCAATACAGTCCAGAAAGTATAGCCCGAGCATCATACAGTACATGTAAAATGGACAAAATATGACATATTCTCCATACTGTGCAGTCAGGCACAAAGAAATGCCCAAATCATTTTTAAAAAGCACACCGTGTTATAAGTGGGAGCAGTCTAACCAACATCTCTAGTTTGGTAAGACCCCCCCCCCCTTCCCTTCTGAATGTTTGACGATGCGCCGCTTATTCCCCGATTATTATCTATTCACCAGCTTGGCTGTGCTTTCCTGGTCCATCACTGTCGCTGTCCTTTCCATGTTTGTTCCAAGGATGACATTTTGAATAAGAGATTAAACTGTAGCCTTACCTCCCCTCTCCAAATAAGGTCAGTGAACATGTCTTTGTTATGAGCTATAGGCCAAAATTAAAAATTATATTCAATATGTGCACAATTATATCTGTTTACAATTCAAGATGCCACCCTGCTCTGAACCATCAGATATTGAGACGTGAATGTATCTTGTCAGCACAAACGGCGCCAATGTTTTCTCCGCTCTCCCTTCCCTCCACACAGCCTCCACAACGCATGCAGTTTCATGGTATTGTATCGTATCCTCGTTTAAATTGGATCCCTTTTGACATGCCAGCACTGCAGGCTGAATGATGTGTCCCCGGCTCCACTTATCTGATTTGTTACCCATTGGGTTCGGACCCAGGCGACTGCAGCATCGCTCGTACCACACCTCCGGCTAGAACAGCCCCCCCCCCCCCCTGGCCTCTTGCATAAACAGCATGACTCATCACGCAAGGCTGTGACAACTGCCTCTTTTTAGGGTGGCCCTGATCCTTTTTTTTCCCAATTTAAGGGGCAAGTAAGTGAAGTGAACTGACCCACTATTTTCTACCCAGTAGGACAGACTGAAAACAGACCTCACAGGATCATGTGCGCATGGCAAAACATATCGGACATGTTCACAACTGACCTTGTTTTAGCAGCACGGCTCACAAGGCTGTCGTACTGGCGCAACGGGTATTATTTGGGTTATTTCTAGGCACACAAGTGAATTTTGTCCATTTAGAGAGCCTGTTTCACACGGCTGGTTCTTGGGAAGATTTTCTCTGCTAATTCAGCCATTGTTTAAAGCTTTGGAGCGATGCAGGCACAATCCAGATTGCCGTAGTAATGCAATTCATTATTCTTTAATGGAAATGGTCTTTGTGCTCGGAGCATGTGCTCATCTAATGCAACACACCTTGAATTTAAAATGGTTTCCCCATTTCTTGCATTATTTTAAACTGCATATGAGTCGGCAGTTTTGTGAATGGCGGTTGCCTAATTGAACTTTTGGTCGCGGGGGGGAAATTCATAAAAAGGGGGAAATCTTAGTGTTCTGATTCCACCTGGGGATTGAATGTTTACCGTACGGTTGAACTTGACTCATTTTGTTGTATCGCTTCTGCTCCAGGGACAGGAACATTCATTAATATAGTATGCATCGCAAAACCGGGGGATTGATTAAACGCTGGAAATATGGCTATACATGTCAATTAGCGGCAGCAACCTAAACAGCCTTTCCTGTTTAAGTATTTATCTGGTTTTTTCATTCAACTTTTCCATTACTGTCATTTTTGGACATTACCTTGATTTATTCAATGTCGAACTGATAAGAATGTGGTAGTCAAAAGTCACTGTGACCTTACAAGACATGGCCATAACTCAAGAGTTCATATGTTAATTACGAGAATTTCATACAAATGTCTAATAGGATTAAAAACAATGAAGGGATGACGTGGATGTAAACTGCAACACGGCTGGTTGGTGGTGGCAGTAACTCCAGTTTACTGAAGCATCAGGATTTTTAATTACTGACAAAGTGAGCTCAAAGTCTGCCCTTGTGCTCCACGGTCACCAAAAAAAAATACAAAACCCTGCTCTCCTATTGCTGCAGTTTTACAATATTCCAGCTCAGCATGGCGTCAGATGCTGCTCGAACAAACGAGTGTGTTAGTATCATCGCAGCCACAGAAGTTACAAACTCTACTGTAATCCAGCTTTGTCTACTACGCGTTTTGTTTTCCTCTTTTCTCTCTTCTGTCAGCTTCCATTCATAATTACACGGGGCTTAGTAGTGTTTTGAGAAGTCTTTGATTTGTCTCTGAAGAGCACACTGATTATGCAGTAAGAAGACATCCAGGCTCTTCCTTTACTTTAGCTTGTGTTGGTAAGGTCATTAGACGGTGTGGGTGTATTGTGTTTTTATTTTTAAATTGTCTGTCTTGTCTCTGTGCTGCAGCATGTGAGCAAGCACGGGTGCACCCATGCTCTCAGGGTGTGATGCGAGGGTATATATAGCCGAGTGATTGACTGTACAGGCGAGTGTTGAGGGATAACTGCAGTACAGTGCATTAGGCCGATACCAAACGCAGCAAATCCTTTGTCAGTTAATGCTAGCTTAATGCCGTAAAATGGAACGGCACTGGAAATCACAGGATTTTAAGGGGATTGTCTCCCTAGTAATTGTTGCTCAGTCATCATGGACCACTGTGCAGTTGCCAAGCACCATTTTCAAGATTTCACTCTGAATAATTATGTAGCTTTGCTACTTTTAGTCGAGAGCGCGCTATGAAAGTTACTAATTATAAACCGAGGGGAAGGCAACATGTTTAAGTTAAGCTCACGTGTAGATCCATGATAACTGACATGTGTAATACCATTGTGAAGTGTCGGCATACTTCTGTGATACATATCCAATCAAATATAGATGCAGCAATAGCAACCTGGCTTTGAATGAAACCAGATGGTCCTAAACTGTGCGACAAAACCTCACGGATGATGAAGCCAAATTATTCGTCTTACAGAACTAACGCACAATAGTTGTTAAGCTTTGCTGTTCCATTTGTGGTTTAATATGGCATCATAGTGATGAATATGTACATGAACTTAGTGTTCCTTTTAATGTCAGAAGTCTGATACTGTGACGGGATAAATCCAGATTTGCTGTTAATCCACAGCACATAGAACATCCTCACACGTTTCCTCCATATGCACAGCATTTGTTGACGAGCCATGTGTGCATTACATATATTCCCACATTCATATTTTACATTCGTATTACATTTAAATCGATTTCAGTTGTATACTTGTAGCTCGTGTGTGTGTGTGTGTGTGTGTGTGTGTGTGAGAGGGACTGCATTAGATACTGCAGTTACAGTACAAGACTTGATGCAGCCTAACAGCCTCTCACTGATCCTCCTAAGCCTGAGAGTGTGTGCTGTACACGTCATTAGTATCCATCCCCGCTGTGTATGATGCTAGAAATTACCACCTTGAAAGAAGCCTGCTGCTGTTTTCATGGTGGACTTCTTATCCTCGCACTCAAGCCTGCAGACATTGTAGCCTTATTGTTTTGTACTCTCTTTGTCCCCACTGATTTGTCCTTCCCTTTGCCGTGAACTCACTCGCTGTAGTTCGTCGGCTTTTTGTGCGACGCCTGCACCCAGGTGGGTTCTTGGGAGCTTGATGAATTTACGGGTAGCCTGTAAGTCATATGTCTGCTAACATGCAGGCTAGATGGATATAAGACCTCGTGAAAGGATGCATGCTGCAGCGGCTGCCTGTTCTAATCAGAATGCATCAGATCGCTCTCTCCTTTCCTCTCTTTCTTGTCTTCCTGAAGAACATTATATATCTTCTTTCTGTCACAGGTTTTTTTTTGTTTGTTCTCCTCCTCTCATTCTCTTCCCCTTTGTTGCTTTCTGTCTCTCCCTCTCTCTTTGCCTTCTAGACACGCTGAGGGTTTCAAAGCTGATGGGTAACTACAGAACTCCCCTGCTGCTCTCAGATTCCTCCTAGCCATCCCCTAGCAAAGACAAAAAAATAGAAGAAAGAAACACACAAGGACAGACGGGAGGAAAATACTAGAAGAAACAGGTGCATGGCTGTAGATGCAGCAGGATTGAATGTGAGAGAAAATAGACGAGATAATTATGATGAAGAGGGAAGATGAAGCCAAAGAGAAGGATCCATGAACAAGAATAGAAACCCTGGGACGGGAGGAGAGAGATGGCAAAAGCCATGCTGTTTTGTCAATAAGATGTATAATTATAGTCATAATTATAGTGGAGGAAGAGGGGCAGCTGTAAATTCTATTTCAACTATTTCGTAAAGATCTTCCTCAGTACACCTGTAAGTCTTAACTGTACATAATATCCAAAAATACATGCCAGGCTTCTTGCTAAAACTCTTTCCCAGAAGGATTTGATGTGAAAGTTTGAACACTTTTTAAAGTGACTGTTTGCAGGACACATACAGGAACTATAAAAGGAACACGTCACCCACATAGTGAGCATTTGTGGGACGGTAGTGGCGGAAGTGTTTTACATAGTTTGTTTTGGCAAAGACGCACGTGTTTGGGAAGTAGTGAGCGTAGGACTGGATAAAGTGGCTCCCCGTTTTGTTCAATTTTTTTCTTTGGAAAATGGAAGGTAATAGTAAATGGACTTGTACTTGTATAGTGCCTTTTTAGTCTTCCGACTACTCGGAGCGCTTTTACACGACATGTCATTCACCCAGTCCCACCCATTCATAACTGATGGCAGGGGCTACCATGCAAGGTGCCACCTGCCCCATCAGGACTGCTTCATCATTCACACCCAATGGTTTAGTGTGTTAAGTGTGTGTTCGGCTAAGTGTCGGAGAAGATGCGTAGGGCACTTTTAATGGTTCAAATTCACATTAGGCCTACCTGCATGCTTGACAGCTCACCCCGACCTCCACCTGCTGGGATCAATCATTTCTATCAGCATCAAGCCACAGTAATGTCTGCTCGGACCTCAAGCCACACATAATTAGTGCTGGAATGAACTTATTTGACATCATTTTCGATAATCAGTGAATTATTTGACATTTATCAAGTAATTGGAAATGTAATGTGTGTGTGGGGTTTGGACTGTTTGGAAGCGATTTCAAGATGTCTCCTTGGGCATTTGTCATTATGTAAAAGACAAAAGCGTTAATTGAATTTTTTTAATCAAAAGAATTGACTGTTGCGAAGCTAGAAGTACATAAGCTGCAAATATATAAATACTTTAAATCAACTTCTTCCCTTCTATGTCTCCCTCTGCCTCTGGGCCCCGTCGGAGCCCCAGCTGACTGGGGGCCCCTGCTGCAAAGCAGTGGGGAACACATGCTTTACACACACACACACCAGCGCGCACTGACAGCAACACCCAGGTGGGATGATGTGCGAAGAGAGTGCTTCTGTATGCAACAGAAGAACCGAAGTCCCTCACACACTCTCGCACCTTCCCCTCTTCACAACAACAGACGCCCGCGATTCACCTCAACTGCTTGGCTTTGTCGGCGGCGCTCCCGGGGAAAAATCTGACTCTTAATGAATAATCCTATTAGCACATGAAAGGTAACATCTGGCTTGTTCCAAAAGCAGTCATTCTTTCATACGAGAGCAATTTGTCTCCTGGATGAATGAATGCCCCTCCTAGCGAGCAGGTTCACAGGAGGCGAATGCTCACTTCCCCCACTCGTTTGGAAACCCCCGCACACTCTCTCCCTCCCCCACTCCTCCTCTCACACGCTGTCATATTTACTTGTTTTGGGGAAGCATGGGTCGTGAAAAAGGGGGAAAAAAAGTTCACAAAACTGCTATTCGCGCAGACCAACTCCATTTCATTTCTCCCCGTCGGTTCTCTGTGTCGACGCACGACGTCTCCGTGTAAAAGCTTTGTCGTAGCTTTGTTCTACTTGCACAGACTCCTTTCATGCGAGCGCATAAGTGGCAGAACAGTCGGTCTTCGTCTCCCTGCTCTGTCGCGCAGTGCCGAGGTGCAGACTGATTCCTAAAAATAAAGATTGGCTTTGAAGCGGTGGGCCAGCGCGCCCGTCACTCCTGGACGGCCGTGCCGAGTTCTCACGGAGGTTCAAGGGAAGCCAGGCAGTGACTGACGTAGAGGGAACATCATCCCTGTCCTGTCATTTTCTTTAGTCGTTTTTACATTAGATAAATGAGTCTGCGATAGCAGGTATGTACTTTTCATGTCACTCTTGGGTGCCGGCACATAAAACCCTTCAATTGGGGAAAAAAACAAATTCAATATCCTCTCCTGTCATACTGTCTCTATTACTTCTCGCAGACAATGCTTTTTTTCTCCCTCTATATATCTCTCTCTCTTCATCTATCTTCCCTCAGTCCTCTTCTGTGTCTGGGCAAAGTGAAATAGAGCAGAGGGGAGATCGTATCGGAGCGTTGATGTGAGATATGGTTGAAGGGGAGACGGAGAGCGATGGCAGGGGGCTCGTGGTGATCAGTGGGAGTGACATGCGTTTTGTGTGACGGTGGAGACGTGAGGGTTCAAGACGACCCGTGTTCTCTCTCTCCACACACACACACACACACACACACACACACACACACACACACGCGCTCCAGTAATCTGTACAGAGATGGTGACTTCACCCAGTCCATTAATCTAGATTAGTGTTAAATGAAGGTCCTTCATCAGATGCAGCCCACTGTCTGATGTCCAGCTCTCATTACCTATTCCTCTGTGCTGCGAAACACTGCTGCCTCCGTACGTGGGACAGCCGCTTCACGCAGGAATTCTGCAATTGTTCTTTTTGATTTTGATAGCAGTGTGGTTTATGTAACGCTCCCTCAGCTGCAAGACTGAGAGGAAATGCAGCATCATGCAAGCCCTAAGCAAGCAGTTTTAGCTCTGTATGCAGAGCCAGTCGGGTTAAATCTGGATCGAAATCCTCTCGGAAACCAAAACCTGACCTGCCAGATCTGATGAATGTCAGCTAGTCAGGCAGTGAGTTCCCCCCCTCGTTTCTTTTCCTGAGATATATAAACATTTTTCATCTTTAAAGTTTTCTAAACTGACTGAATGCTCTCTTAAGCTCAGCACCAACACATTCCCCAGCCGCTGCGTGAAATCTCCCTGAACCACTTCTCCCCAGCAGAGGCAACTAAGCTGAACTCAAATCAATCTGAGATTTGCCTCCTTTCATCTGCCACAAGCATTTGATATTTGATCAGCCGACTGAAAGGGAAAATCTCCAGTGAAAACATTCCCTGTGGATAATCCCGGGCTCAGCCCCGCAGAGCGAGCAGGTGCCTCGGATTTCCCACCTCCAGAGGTTATTTGATCAGACTCGCAGTTGCAGACTGAGAGGTGAAATAGAGGAGAGGACAAGAGCAGAGAAGAGCGACTCACCTCAGACTGTGAACTACTGACGTAAAGGATGCGTTAGCCTAGATCCCTGGCTCTGCCCATGCATGCCCGTTTCCTTAGTGGATTAGAGGCGAGCTGGAAGAGGAGGCTATGCCATGGCAGAAGTTAAGAGGACAGGCAGGCAGCGGCACGCAGGCAGAGCGGCAGCGTCAGTAGTTGGAGTAGTTGTTGCACATCGGCGTCCTCTGATCCAGTGGCGCGAGGTTCCTCTGAGCCCCAGTCAGAGTCAACACTCCCCCTCTCTTTTTCCTCCTCTCCACCCGTTCCCCTTTCCCTTCTCCGCGCGGCGTCGGCAGGGGCTCACACTCACTCACTCACACACGCATGCACACACACTCACACAGGCACACACTCGCACACAGTGGCTGAACTCCGGACGCCTCAGCGACAGAGCCCACGCAGGCAGAATATCCCCATCGTGCCGCCGCAGTTCTCTCTGGCTTCCTCCTTTTTTTCTGCATGTGTGCGTCTGAGTGTGTGTAGAGAGAGAGAGAGAGAGAGAGAGAGAGCGAGAGTAAGATGGACAGAGAGAGGTAGAGAGATAAAGCGAGAGGGGGAGGGAACAGGGGGGAGAGAGAGAGAGAGAGAGAGCAGAGGGAGGAGGGAAGGTTGCAGTGGAGAAAGTACAGCTCCGATTTGGGCTATACATCTGGCAGGTTCACGCATCATCCCTTTATCTCGTCATCAGTGAGAGCGGTTCTGTCAGTGACCTCACTTCCTTGGAGACCATATGCTCATCAAAACTTCCTTCGTCAGGAGCAGAAGAATTAACTTTTAATATATCGCACTTTTCCTCAAAGCCCTGCAGCCCTTCATGCCAGCGCTTGTCAGGAGAAAGACATGGACAGATGTGTTGTTTGAGACACAGTCTACATGCATCCCTGTGTCTTTAACTCTTGTGCGCGTGTGTGTGTGTGTTGCCGTTCCATATCAATCCTGAGTGTTTCATCACAAGTCCATTCACCTCTCTTTGTGTGGAAAAGAAGACTCTATCTGCTTGTCGTCCCTCTCAAGACTTTGTTTGCCTGATCTCATCCGAGCTTTTCCTCCATCAGTCGGGGGATAGTTGGTGTTTAATGCCGTTAGTGCAGGAGAAGACATGTTTGTCATCTTGGAAGGAGCGTTTGCCTCTTGGACTTGATTGGATGTGTGGTGTATTATTGGAGTGCCTAATGAATGAAATTACGGAGGGAGGAGATGAACCCTCTTGGTGAAACCTTGATCATGTTAAAGTGGAGCTGTATTGTGTGCCTGGTTGGATGTTTTCAGAGCCTCAGCTCGCCCTCACCCTCTCACTGGGAAACTCCTGGCTCTGCTTTAAGCCTCAGGTACCATGGTAATGAGCTGCAGCTCTCCAGACAGCTGCTGCTGCTGCTGCTCCTCTGTGTGTTTTGGCATCGAAGTGCACGTGTGAGTTTCTCCTCATCCCCGATGTTAACCGGTGAACGGGCCTATAAACAACGCGCAGCCCATAACACATACAGTCAAGATAGGCTAACTTCATTCAACCTTCAGAACCTTGTTGAGTCAATATGTGTTGTTTTTTTATTGTTAGTGAGGTTTCATGAAATTTTGGGTAAAAATTAAATCCACTCATCAAATTGAAGCTTTCGTCAGTAGTTTAGTAAAATAATTAACTGAGATTGGACCACAATCAACCACATTCATCTTTTTTAGTAAAAGTATAATTTTTTATAATAACAGTTCTTAGCTATCTTATTCTTAATAGGTCACTTCTCATTATAAAATCTTATTAATGCCACTTTATTGTTGTTATTATTGTGTTTCTCATTAGTTTTATTTCCCTGTCGATTCAAAATTGTTAAGATTTTATTTCTCTATCGGATTATTCCTTATTTTTGGATAATGTTTTGTCGTTGAAATCTTTTCTCATCATCATTAAATCCTTTTATATCGTGACGTCAGTTCTTGTTAATTAAATAAATTGATGACACATTTACGATGATATGCGTCATACTGGTGAACTAAAATGATTGTACGGGTGGAAGAGAAGAATAAATGTTTCATTGTTTCGTTCTCTAAATAACATAATAGTCGGTGTGACCTGTGGGAGAAAGTGCCAAAACACTTTTAGAGAATAAAAAGGGAGATGTTGCTGAGTTATTACGGCCGGGTTCAACCCGCAAATCCATTCGACCTTCGTTCCGTTTGTTTATCGCCCTCTCACAGCTCAGCCCTTTATGACACGTGTGAATAACAGAGAGTTGTGCGATGCTTTGTTCAAGCCTTCGCCTCATCTTGTCTCTCTCTGACGTGACAAAAGAAACCTCTGTTTTCTCACTGCACCCACACTCACAACACCGTTCCACGAGACTGGCTTCTTGCTTGGAGTGACGGTAACACAGCCAATGACGGGCTGCAGGTTTGACAAAGGAGAAAGCTGAATAATGTTTGTTAAGATTTCCCCTTGGAACGTTGCGGTGCCTGGCAAGTGTTTTCGGTCTGAACCCGGGGTTAATGGCATTTGTTTAATGGGTAGAACTCCCCTGGGAGGTGATGTCTACAGTATGTGGGGTTGGAATAGGCCTCGCTGTATTTTCTTTTATTGGAATCTGCTCTGCGATGTTGCTGTGTAAGCACACTGTTTCTCAGATGGATAGACCGATGGCATTGGACAAGTCACAGGAGTGACTCCTCTATTGATTTCATTACCTCCAAGCCAAGCCCTCGGGGGACTCCTATGTGATGTCCTTGTCCCCCTGCTTAGATATGCTAAACGCAGTGCTGTGGTTAGAGGAAGACACAGACCCAATCTTCCATTTTCTTTTTACTGCCGTTCTGTCCCACAGATTTCTTATGTTACTATCAAATACAGGCTAAACAGCAGAGAAATCTTACAATATATGAAATACGGCACCTTGGCTTAGGTGGAGCAAAGAAGAAACAAACAAGACTTCCTATTGTAGACGACGCTTTTAGATCATTCTGTCATGGTTATACGCCTCCTTTAAGTCCAGTTGAGGCCCTTGTTTCATGTTACTTCCCTCAATATCACCGTAGCTTATCACCATGGATAAGAAGTGACAAATCGGTTCGTTACGAAACACAAATGTCATCGGAAGCATCAATGAAATGCGATGAGGAATCACGTCGTTATTGCGTTACTGGTGCTCGATTGAAAATGAAATCTCGTCACATCCTCTTTAATAACATTTGAATGGACTTGTACCTTCTGTGATTTTGAGTACAGAGTTGTTACCGATTCCCGGGCATCGGAGTGTTCTCTCCTCCCACTGCTTTTTCCTCAGCTCACACTGCTGTCAATTAGCGTGGCATGTGTTTTTGTGGAAAGGATACCTGACTTACCAGAATTAATTAGGGTAGATGCTAGAATGTACACGCCAAACTTGGGTAAATGCTTGGAGGGGGGGGGGGGGGTTTAGCCCTGAAGTTAGACACAACTTTAGCTCAGAATCTTAAGGTGGACTGGCTTTTAAGGTGGACCGGCTTTTCTAACTCCTCCAAACTCTGAATGTGATTACTCTGTATTTGTGCGCATACAGTAGTCAAGTGTAGCTGAAAACATATATATTTTTAAATATATAAATGCTATGCCAAGTGGTTATTTCAGATGGACTACACATTTATTGAATTTCTAGAAAACATTGTGAGCTATATATCGTTAATGGGTTATGAAATGACCTCTGGGGTTTAAGGATTTTGGCCATATCGCCAGCCTTACAATAAGTTATCTAATGCACCGAAACATCTCAAGTGTTCTTAAACTTCTTCTTAGATTCCCAGATAACATACGTATGAAACTTTCCTTCATAGCCTCACTACCAATCCGTCCCCTGAGCTCCTGAGTGCATTCAGCCACACAAAGTGAATTAGATCGTCGAGTGTCATAGCTGTATGGAGCCAAAGTACTAGACGGTGAAGAGAGCTGTCTGTTTATGGTGGCTTTGACTTTGCCAGGTGTTCGGTGGTTATTATTTGTTTCTATGTATCCAGAAGTGTTGATCTGGACGTCACCACGACCAAGACAATGAAGTGTGAACAGGTCCTCCTTCTCCTGTTGCCATTGGCTGGCCCGTCTGCCTGACACCTTGTTGGCACTGATGTTTGAGCCAAGCGGGCTCGCTGTTGAGTCCTGCAGCAGTGGCCAAGTGCCTCGCATGTGTCAGCTCTGCCTCCCTTTGACAGGCCAGTGTAAGAAAGTGCAGCCGCCTCTCCAGCCTCTCTGTTCTTTGCTTGCTTGTGTGTGTGTGTGTGGAAACAGAGGTGGGCAGATTGATTTTCCCCTCTGGTACAGAAGCAGTAAGACTGCATGAAGTCATTAGTGCTCCTATGAAACAACAACAACAGCATACAGTGTTCAAATCAAGTTACTTCTAATAAATAAAAGGTATATTATAATTGATATTGCCTGACAATGTGATTATATTGTTGTTTTATAAAAATTCTGTTTTCCAAATGAAT
The DNA here is from genome assembly GCF_050575085.1 of Anarhichas minor. Lineage (NCBI taxonomy): Eukaryota > Metazoa > Chordata > Actinopteri > Perciformes > Anarhichadidae > Anarhichas > Anarhichas minor. The sequence goes on from NW_027466463.1 coordinate 16,124,015, forward strand.
GAAAATGAGATGTTAAGGATTTCATTCTAGTGTGTAAATGTAAGTTGATGGCTAAAGGCAGAGCACAGTTCATTGCTTTGGACACAAGTTATTAAATTAAAATGTGTACATGATTAGTTTTTTTAGATAACTCCTTTAATGACGTGAGTGTTAGTTAGAGAATATATAAATTGAGTATACATTGTGTATTCTACAGCAGCAGAAGAGACTTTTCCTCTTGACATTTTAAGGTGGTTGATCCACAGCTACTTCATTTATTTTTAGATATTTTTTGTATGTCGAGTTCTCCTGTTTTTTATTGTACAGGGACTATTGACACCATTTCACATTTTCATGTGAATTGTCCACAGGAAATCCCCTCAATGGGAATATTTCTAATCCCAGTTCCAACAATGCTTTCTGTTATTGAGGAGGCAAACTGAAGAGATCTCACCGTGTGCTGTTGACTGCCTTTGCCATCACCCAATACATGATGCAGCAGTGTGAATCACTTGTGTTTGCACTATGTCTTCATCCCGCTCGGATTAAATAGCATAGTGACGACGTGAGGGTTTTCTGTGGGCTTGTGTAATTTCCGTTTTAATGAGCCAGAAAATTCATATTTCATCAGGCCTGAAGCTAATGGAGAGAAAGAGGGAGTCATTTTTGTCCCTTTAGGTCATCCCCCCCCCTCCTCCTCCTCCTCCTCCTCCTCCTCCTCATCTTTCTCTATACGTCTGTGTTTTCTCTCCTCCAGAGACGGGACAAGGCTCTCCATCTACATCTCTCTAGAGACCGACATGCCATTTCCCTACTGGCTTAAATAGAGGCTTAAGACAATGCTCTGTTTATGGGGCAACCCTTCACTACTAGAGCAAACATCATTTCTTTTTGCTTCTCCGCTGTCAGGCACTAAAGTGAGATGAATTATCAGAGAGATGCGAGCTACACAGCGGCGTATGATGGATCTGGCCCTGCTCTCTAATCACTGCTTTTTCATTTCCGCTAAGATTCTGCCTCATTTGCCCTCACGCCTAAGATGGATATTGGAGGCAGGGTTTTGGAAATCTGCAACTTCTGGCCACTGTGATAGATATGAATAGTAAAGTATCCGTTTGTTGTTTAGCCTGAGGAATAGATAAATGCTTGAGATTGATGACAGCTCAAGTGGTGGACGTTAAATGATTTACTTCCTTCAACATATTGATCATTTTTTTTTTTTGTCCTGTCCTTCAGGTGCTTCGTCATCTCCAAGTGTAAGCTCAATGATCAATCTAAAAATGATGCTTTCTGGCTTTGCGCATATCTTCTGTAGCCTATTTGAGGTCATGAGCTTTGTCTCAAATCGCTCCCTTTCATGACAAACACTTAATAAGGCCACTCTTGTATTTAGAGAATTGAGATTTCAGACACTTACCAATCATCATTTTGCATCATCGCTGACAAGTGTAGTGTTTTATAACTGCAATTTATCCGTCTGTCTGAAAGAATTGTGTACACGCTCTGGACACTACAATGTTGTCCGTGCAAGACTTTGCTTCGGTGTACGGCTGATTTTCATATCGGTAACATGTGCCATTGAAAGAATTTTTAATCAAAAATGTGATTTAATTCAAATAAATGTAGCCGTCGAGCTGGAATACAAACAAGGCATGACATGCAGGTGGCATCACACAATCATAATGAAAGCAAGCTGGCAAGCTGGCAATAAAAGGAGTTGTGTCAGGACGTCTTAACTGTTCTGGTTCTCCTGGTCTTCTCTTGTGCTTTGGTCATTAGTCATTAATGTTAGGTAGGCGGCTGAAGAAGTGTTTTCTCGTTCCCTCGCTGTACCAACACCCCTCTGTGCAGCTCCTCAGTGTGTCACATCACAAAATCAGAATTGATTGGCCCGTTTGTAACTACTGAGGCAGAGACGGCTTCTTTTCTTCGCCTGCTTTATTTGATTTCCCACCTTCCTTTCTCTGTGCTTGAAAAAATATATATATAATGGATAAAAAGGCATTGTCATGGTAACACCGCAGGAATTATCAAGACCATAAAAGTGGAGAGATGAGCCATGAAAGGACTTTGCTGGCCTTTGAGATCTTCTGGTTCACTCCAAAACGCAGCTGGACACTGTGAAAGACCTGTGCAGTCAGCTGTATGACAGTGACTTTGTGCTTATCAACTTAGAGCTGGAGACCTGAGAGCAGCATATCTGAACTTTCCCATTCCTCCCGTCATACCCATCTCTATTTCCTCACGTTAGCCCTGAACAGCTGGTGTGGCATGTGTTCCTGTTCCGCATTTAGATCTTAATCGCTGCACAGTGAAATGTCTGAATCCCTTTTCTGGGTGGGTTTTTCTCTCTGTGTCTTCCACTCTGAGACCAAGTCAAGCTGGGAATATGGCAGCTAGATCCCTTACCTGTATTTAATGTGCCATCAGGATTTGCCAGCTGACCCTACTGCGTCTATCAGCAATATCATTTGTCGGGCAGCTTAAAGGGTTTTTAGGTTTTTATGTCATTGTATGGATTTACAGTGGTGTTCCTCATGTATTCAAATCCAAACATTCAAGTTTTGGTCAAAGTACGTACGTCCAAGGAGCATGGAACAATATGACATGGGTTTCTGCATGATGAGGTTATCCTTACCCATAGTCGTTGTATATTACCTACAGGAACTCAGATGGCCTGCAAGGAATGAGAAATGAGAAATGTACTGCTGTGGACGCCAAGTTAGTCCGAAAGTCGCTCAATAACACAAACAGACTAACCAGTTAACGTGGCGGTAAACCAGCAACTCCCGTGTTCTGGGAGGTAAAATGACAAAAAACTTTGTCAAAGGAGTCTTGTGGCTTTAAAGACAGAGATGTAACCGCTTCAGTTCCACGTCCGATAGGGCTGTCTGTCGGCAACCTTCCAGCTTATTTTAATTCAAGTGGCACTCCAGGGTGGGCATTTTTCTGAACAAGGCAGGAAATACGAATTTGAAATGCAAAAGAGGCGGAACGCATTGGCCAAAATGCAATCTCAAAACCCTCAGGCTACAGTCCGACGATGACTTAGTCGGCTACTTGTGAAACAATCCGATTGTACATGCCGTCTCTCAACTCCACCTCAGAGTACTTGTCATTTCATTTCAGATATCATCCCGATCACGATTGTGATCCCCATGCCATCGCCGGCGTTCCATTCGGAAAAAAACGGAGTCGACCTGATTCATTCATAATTCATTCATGAGTAACACGTTACAGCGATGAAATCAATAGTGGTTTTGGCGTATGTATGCCTGTGTTGTTGGCAGTCTCGTTTGAACATTTGGAGTACCTTAAGGGTTATGTAAGCAGCGCTGGAGCCTTATGGCAAGTCCCACACTGAGGCTTACAGCATGTAAGATTTGCTCTGAATGCTCGACTTCTAAAGACCGCCGCCTGCTTTGAAGCCCTTGCTCCTTTTTATTAATAAAGTGACTGCCCAATGTTAGGGGAATTGCAGCAGCCAGTGCCCCATCCCATCACGCCAGTTAGACTTGTGGATCTGGGAAATTAGAGTTTGAATGGAGAAAGATGGGTTTCAACATCTTCAAACAAGTCTTTAAATATTGCAGTCTTTGCCAGCGAACTATTCATTGAATCTTCCCCAACAAGACCAATGCCACGAACCGACCTTTAAGTCAGAACCAGAGGTTATCCATACGCTTGTGATCAAGTCATTTCATCCTTTGTTCTCCACTGAAGACGTGTGACAGAAATGTCCTTTTACACACCTAACACACACCGTTTCTAATCAGGCTCTGTCTAAATGCGTTCCCCGTCTTTAATGCTGAAGAACCGAGGCTTGCATGCCTCCACGGATGAAAGAGTCCTGCCCTCTGTGCTTTAGAAAAACATATCCATATTAATATAACATGAGTCACACTGCTTTCTGTGGAGCAGTCATCAGCCCCACGTAGCATAACAAAGAAAAAGTGAGGGAAACATGAATAATAGACGTGTGCATTAGTGATTGTTTTTGGCGTCTTATGCATGATGGTCTTATTGTGTGGTAATTGCCATACATTCAAACAATTATAATTCACTTTTGTCTAAAGATATCACAATGTGCTGTACTGAAAACGAAGCAAATGCAGGAACATCAGAAAAAAAAAAAAGCAGAATTCGGAGCGAGGGGTCAGGTGAGGGAAGAGTGTGTGTGTGTGAGTGTGTGTGTGTGAGTGTTCAGCATTGTTTCTGCTCTGCTGTGTTTTGGTGGGTCAGGCCTAATTACAGCTCAAGGAGAGGTTGTCCAGCAGAAACGGAGAACGCCTTGCGAGGATTAACTACCATGAAGCAGCCGAGCTATATCCGTCGCATGAGTCTTCACTTCACCGAGGTAGTCCCCCGTCCAGCTTATGGTTCCGACTTGTGGTTTGTTCAGGTGTTCAGCTACGGAAAGATTCACGCTTGTGGAAAATGGCTTGGCGTTGTTGTAACGAAATCTTGTTGTAACTCAAAATACACATCGGCCTTGCTCAAATTCACTCTCGTCTTACGACATGAATCGATACAAACCTTTCACGTCTTCAAAGAGTGCATTAAAGCTGCTTTGTGCATCTGTCGTTGGGAAAGAGGCTTTCAGTCAAAGATTGAAATAAATCGGTTGATGAAGAGATATCAAATTGGAAAACAATCTTTTTGGCCTGACATTCTCGTTTCCAGTTAAAGATGTTTGTGGAAAAGGTCAGTCTTAATCCTGCCATACTTCAGTAGTTTTGAGATAGGCAGTCGCCTCTTAATGCTTATCAGACCTCAGACTTATTAATCTGGAGGTGCTGTCATGCATTCTGTGACGGAGCCGTTTTTAATTGCTTTCTCTTATCTTTGGCGCATTTTCTTTGATCAGCTCGTTGAGGTAAAGCTTTCAGGGAGTATTCCAACAATACTACTGCATGTTCTTCAAAAGTACTTGTGCAAATTCTGTAATGTATTGTTTCGATTTGTTTTTCATTAGCAGTACGTCTTTTGTTAGCCCAATATATGCATTTACAACATCATCTCTTCATCATCTGTGTCTTTTAACTTTTCTGTTGTTCTCCTATGAGTCTCTTGGTAGTTTATTACCAGGATTCTCTGTATAAATCCTGTGCTTGATTCATCTATTCCTGTGATATTCTCTGTCGACCTTAAAAAGTCAATCCAGTCCAGACAAAACAGTCAAGCAGGGCCCCTCCAAAAAAAAGACCCAGTTCTCCTCACATTTATTTTTTCTCTGCCTCCAGTATGTCTCTGCTTTTGTTCAAACACATAACTGGCATGACACCTGATGGCAGCGGCAAGTCTCCACACAGCCTTCCACACATTTGTCTTCCCTTATCTGCTCTGAGCAGCGCACGTCCAGCGGGCTAACCAGAGCCAGGCTAGCGGACTGTAAAGTAAAGACAGCCCTTTGGGGACCTCGCAGGCATTGTAATCAGTGGAGACAAAGAGATGGGGAGTGGAGGTCAGCCGGTTAATGAGATCAGCCACTGAGTGAGGGCGCCTACCTTTTTCAAACCTGGGAGGCCAGGTCTGCTTCAGTATTCAGATCCAATCAACTCAGTATCCATCAAAATCACCTGCACCGAGTCATTCCATCCTCAGCCTTTTGAACTTTGAACTTGATTGTGAATTGAACGCGCTTCTTTTTCTTCTCCAGGGGAGCTTCGTGGCCAGCATGACCGCCACGCTGAGGCAGATGGACGACTATCATTACACTCATCTGATCAACACCTTTGGCAAGATAAGGAGCGATGTGGTGGTGAGTACACCTTACCGGTGCGTCCGCGTCTACTCGATGAGACACTTCGGGCTACATTGTCAAGTAATACCTTAAATTGCAGGCCCCAAAGTTTGTTGGTATTAAATGAATGCATTCCTTGTAAGAATATATTAACTTAGTAAGATTATCACTTAATTGTCCTTGAGCTTGTTTTTGCTGACATCCTGTTCCGCCTGAAAAGCAGTATTTATAAAGCTGCGTGTTTTTATTGAGGCATTTATGGTATTTTTTCAGGTGTCTGAAAAAAAGAAATCAACAGGAATAGAACTCTCTGACCTTCATGATTGTATACCGGGCTTGTTTGAGGCTGCCTGTCTAGTTCCCATGGCAGGATAAACAATCGCTGTGATAAAGCTGGATCTTCACACAAATGTATTGTTCATGAAGCTGGCGTGGGCCATATCCACATTTCAGAACTGGCTGCAGCCCAAAGGACCTTGTTGTTTTGCAGTTGTTCTCTGAACACGCCCAGCACAGGGATTCATCCAGGAGCGAGACATCTACAGACCGAAATAGTTTTTTTCATGCATATTTATGTTTTCGGTGTTTGGCGGCAACTCATATTAAGAGAAAGCCATTGTAGGTGAGACGGTAAAATACAAATATTGAAATTAGAAAAAAGATGATGACTTTGTCGCCCTGACGGGGCATGTGGTTAAAGGCGCATTAAGTAGGATTTGACAGTTGCGGTTCATAAACATTCAAAGCTCCTTCTCCCTGGCTCAACGAGGGTAACGGTGTTCGCTGGCGAGTGAATGTTTTGGAAGGAGCTTTTTCCGCCTGGCATGTCGCCGACCCATGTTTGCAGTTTTTTCTGTGCCGTGTTCGCTATTTTCACAGCTTCCTTTCAGATGCGTGCTTCCAATCTGGCACCTGGTCGTCATTTTTAAAGAGGTCGACGCCCACGAGCACAGCAAAGGGAGAAGAGAGAATCAGTATTTGTATTGTTTTGCGCACAACCAATCGCCGATCAGTGTTTAAAGGATACCAAGCCCAAATTATAAGTGATGATTGAGGGGGGCTATCTTTGTATGTGTTTATACATGTTTTTCTTTTCGAAAAATCCTACTCATTGTGCTTTTTAGGAGGGAGTATTTGAAGTCATGCTGCTACAGAGAAAGATGAGCTGAACATCTATTAGCAGTATAACTGAACCTACTCATCAAGTTGTCATGTTATGCTTTAATAGCTGACAATTATGTATCCGGTTCGTTAACTTAATATCCCAAGAACAGTTTTCCTGCGAGAAATAAGACGGCTGTAATCTCATTGTACTACAACATGTGAGGATTAAGAACACGCCGGATTATTGGTGCCACCTGCAAAGGGAAAATATATGTGCCACCTTGACCTTAAAAGCTAATCGAATAGCTGTTTCTGCCTGAACGCCACAAACTCCCAACAGTTCATTTCAGATTGCCCTTATCTTGGAGGTGGAAAGAATTACAGTTTTTATTTTGAAAACTTTCTCTCTCTCTTGCAGGATTTCCTAATGGAAACATTTATCATGTTTAAAGATCTCATTGGGAAAAACGTCTACCCCTCAGACTGGGTCATAATGAACATGATGCAAAACAAGTAAGTACGACACAGCTGGACACATGCAAACGAACATAAAACATGCTGCTTTAAACTCCCGACACTGTTATTGCTGTGTAACGGCAGGCAGAGGTGGGTAAGTCTATTTCCTAATTTGTTTCTCTCCATGCAAATATCGGCACAAGGCCTCAGCAGTGTAGCAATCAGATGAGCAGTCAGCGCAGCCGCAAACAATGGCATGAATTATAGATGCTCGGGTGTTATGCTGCCTTCTAATCTCCAAACTTAGTCTCGGCATCTCTTTACTTTGTTGCTTGTTGTGCTGCCACAGCCTTCTGTTTTATTAATGTGAACACTGCCTGATTCCATTTTTGCTGAAAATATAAAGGGATGAAATGTGCTTTGCAGTTTTCTGAGTTTAGTCGAGAGCCGTGCTTTTATGCACTTGTCAGATGAAGTCGGCGCTAGAAAAGTATTTAAAGGCGCTTTTGTGTTGTTTTTATTTGTATTTTTTGTTTTTTTTCCTTACTTCCATTTGTATCTTACCAGAGGAGACTTGGACCAGAATGAGTTGTTGTGCTCGGTTATGCAATGGCAGAGCAACAGCTGTCAGATGAAAACTTTAAGTCAGTTTTTCGATTACAAAGAAAGTCAATTTCTTCGTCCCCAACAGCCACTGTGCATTTTTGAAGCTGCCAGATTTGTTTTGAACAGTGGTCAAAGATCCATGGTCACTGTGAAATATCATCTATTTTATTTCATATATTCTACCTCCTTATCAAACCCTGGTGCCTACCTTACCCACAATGCAACTCAACTGCCGAAAGTTCAGACAACGATTAAAGTGTTATTGTGTTTTTAACGGCTAATGTAGCCTCGAGCCGCCATTGTAAAGCAGAGATGAGGAGCTGGCGACAGGTCTGGTTAGCTCACTTATTGTCTAACTACACATTTAACTACGATTTCTTTTCGTTTCACTTGTAGTCTTCAGTCCCGAATGATACTGACTCATGTAATAGTTGAGGCAATTTATCAGATTTCATGCAGCTGCCTCCGGAGTCACAAAAGACTTACTACAACTTTATTCACAAATGTAGTACTACTCCCCAAGACAGACTTTGATATGTAAAATCAGTGGAGTTGCCCATCAATAGAGCACGCATCAGACAAAGAACAGTGAACACACAATAAGTGAAATAACAAGGCGCATTAAAGCAGACTACCTGGAGCAGCATCTGTTGGAGCTCAGCTTCAAAGTGTCCATTCACTGCAGGTGCAGAGCTCACAGAGGCAGAGCTCACAGAGGCCAAGTTGACTGTGAACTGTCTGACTCCCTGCCCACTCCTTCCAAAACCATTTCAACATCATCACCAGCTAGCGTATTTGACTATAGAGATTGCGCTGCTTCTCAATTTTGGTTCTATTGCTTTTATCAGTCCATTTGATTGCTACAAGCCAGAGTTATTTTGGAATTTACCCCCCCCCCCCCCTCCTAAAAACACCATCAGCCACCTGGGTCACCATGCAGAAGACATCCCCAGTGCCCTGAAGGTGTGCAAATCACATCTGTTCTGCTGTAGTCCGTGCTGCAGTGTTAGGGTCTAAAAACATGCAGTCCTGACCCTCTTAAGCCGCACACACACACACACACACACACACACACACGCACACACGTTAACAATGCATGATCCAATGTGCATTCACCAGCCCAAAAAGCTTGTTCAAACACTCCACAATGTGATCCTGTACATTCTGAAGCTGCTTTAGGGATGTGATGAGCATCACTCAGATGCCAGCAGCACTTCCTCAGATCATGCTTTGTACTGTTGCGTGTGAAATGTTTTATTTTTGACTGGAGGACAATGTGTCCTTTCCCATGCCTCAGCAAAATCGTCTCCAATTTCACCTTTTATTCTATTCGCACCTTGTTTGTGAAACCCGTTAGATTAATTTCGCGTTCTAGTGAGTGCATTCAGCCACTTGCTGAAGTTAAATCATTGTTCAGCTCAATGAAAAATAAGCCTGTCAAAGTCTGACTCATCTTGCAGTCTTTATACTCGAGCCTGTTTGAATTCTGCAGGTGTCGGCTTTGTGGCCAATTAGCAAAACTTCCATTTTTTTCGCCTTCCGTCAGAGTGTGTTTGATGGCTTGTTTCCCGGAAACCCAAGGTGACACGTCCTATGAGATAGGTATAAATATTTCTTTATTGACTGCATAAGTGCGTAGAAGCTGTGTGTGTGTGTGTGTGCATCATGCTCTATTGCTGTGTACTCTGTGATTGCCAGGGCACCGGAGACTGATCGACATCACAGCAGTCAAACTTGAAAGCGTCACGTCTCAGAGGCTGTAGCAGTAAACTATTACCACCAATTCATTCTGAAGTTCATTTAGATTTCTCGAGCTGTGTCAATTTTTCTTTAACAGAAGTCAAATATTTACTCTCCTTTTAGCCCTGTTTTGATCCCCACCAACTCCTGAGAAAAATATCTCTTTGGCTTCAGATGTTGGACTGTCGTCACCAGCTTGTTGTTAACTCTGTCCGTCCCATTAGTGCTGGACGGATGGTCAGTTGGGTAAAACAGCTGCCTGCTTCGGCTGGGGAAAAAGATTAATGAGAGCAGTGGGACTGAACCATGGAGGAGAACAATTAGCTAAAAGATGTTAAAATAGCGAAGGGTAGCTAAGGAGTTGGGTGAGATTTTTCTGTAGGTTCACCACTATAAGCGACATCATCATTTCATCAATTGTTAATATAAAAATCTTGTTTAGTAGACTTTTAAAATATAAGCTTGTTGCTGTTTTGCCTTTTAAAAAAAATGCACTTCTTTTTAGCATAGTCATAACTCAGTTGACACATTATAGAACTTTTTGTAATACATTTGGAATGTTTGAATATCCCTCGTTCCTTCCTCACTCCTGTTTCTGTGGCAAGGCGATCCACACTTGCCACATTCAGCACACAGCCACCCACGGCACCCGCAGACTTTTCTTTCATGTCCGCACATTATGATCGCACCACTAATGAGACGGGCATCCGCAGTCGCAGAAGTCCTTTCTTCCCACTCCGTCTTCTCCACCCGTCGCCTCACACTTCCTCCAGGTTTTAAACTGATTTATGGGCTCTAATCGCCCCGGGGACAGCAGCATCCTGCGGGTTAGCCATTGGATGCCATTTCCCCCATGCCAACTGACCATGGCTTAATGGTGACAGCTAACCGGCAGTAAGAGATGGACTCACACTTGTCTTCCAAAGACACAAGCATTCTCACTTAGGTTACTCGGGTCGTTACACACAGAATTGACTGTGACGATCCTGACCTCGAGGCCCCACTCTTGGCTTGTCTGCCGTTATCCAAGAGACCTAGATGTTGCTCACATTTTAAAGCATGTTGGCCATCTTTGTTTCAGATTTACAGTAAAATGAAACAATGGGATTAAACATGAATGCTCCTTGTAAGAAAATAATTAGCATTTAAAGCTCCTCTTCAGCTTCAGGAAAGTGGATATGACACTCAATGGGAATTCCTTCTTGCCTTTTTAGAGGTACTAGTGCCCTGTAGGTAAACCTTGATTTTTGTTAAAGAGCGCTTACTGAATTAGCACAAGTTGGAATTTGCTTAAGCGCTATAGTTACTGTCGGTTTTCTCCCAGAGACGAAAAACATTGCATCACAGTTTTAACCAGACAACAGCTGCTGGCTGCTCTGTACAGTCAGCTAAATGTGCTTCCTTGCAGATCTGCATAGTAAACTCTTCGAGAGCCCTGTGTTCCTCAACCTTATATCCCGAGATGTGCTGAATCACTGCATACTCAGTGCTGTCATCATCATCAATCTGAATGGAGTTCATTGCCAATGTTTTTCTTCCTTCCAGTCGTAAGGCGAAGCATTTGAACAGCTGTTGCAGCTACCAAATTACTTTTATTAACAGATTGAGTCAAAATTCTGTTAATGATCAATTGCAATTTGTGGTATTTAGTGATTGAGTGTTGAGTATTTAATTCTCCCAGTCCAAAGCTTAACACTAACGGCTTAAATTACTCAACAACAACAAAAGGGCAGTTAACAGATCCAGTAAAATATTGCTATATATATATATATATATATACTTTTATCTTTAAAATCAAGTAATAAAACAAGTTATAATTCACTGTGTTATTCAGACATTATTTGCAGATAAACTGAACAGCTGTTTTCTTGCAGTGATTGTATTACTTTCGTCTTTGATCGGCATGCAAAAGAATACATAACACGTGTTTTTCGTGCCTTGCAGGATCATTAGGACATGTGATCAACTCTTCATGCATTAGACTTGAGTTAACGTCAGATGACCTTCTCGAAGTCAGCTCATTTCCCCAAATGACGCCAAAAGTTTCTCACCGAGATGTTAATTACGTGTAAGAATGGGAGATCGAGAGATGAATGGGGGAGTTCTCAGAGAGCCCAGTGTGGCAGATGAAAAGATGAAAGCCCAGACGAGCTGAAGAAGCAGCTCTTTAACTCGATAACCCATGCCATCAGTCCCTCACAGACTCATTAGGAGAGGGTTTCTGAGGCTGGCTGGCTGCCGTTTGGTGTTCTCACCATGACTAATCCATGACCTGGAGGGCAGCTCTGGAAGGCAGGAAGGAAGTAGGACTCGCGGAGAGTGAAAAAACTGCCAATGATGTTGTGATCCTGTTTGCCCCCGTACAACCCACCACCCACCAAGATTTAAAGAAATAGCGCCTGTGGGGCTTTGTGGGTATCTGATTTGACATACTGTTGCTGTATGACATACTACTTACTGTGCTGTTGAGGAGGAATGCCAGTTGAGAGCCTCGCAACTCTACTTATAGTTGCTTTCAGACAAGTTGCATGGTGCTGTGGGTCCCAAAAAATTGCAAGATTCTTGAAATCCTTTCAAGCTCCATTAGGGAACTTCAACGAGGCGTCACATAAAAATAAAGCATGAAACATGTTTTAGTCAGTAGTGTCATATAAACTGATTCGTCTGCACGAATAAGACAAAAATAAAACGTTTAATTCTCAAAGCACCCGCAAAGGGTGAAATGCACCCCTAGATGTGCTTCCAGGCAAATAGCATCGCGGTACTCCTGTGGTATTAGCACCTATTTGAAATAGGTAACATACATCAATTTGCTGCAAAGAAAACCCCACCTTTCTATCCAAATGAGCCCAATAGCCAAAACAGTCCAATACACAAAGATCAGTGCTAATAGCCACACGCAGTTACAGTCAAATGATTAGCATCGGAGAGTTGGCGGTAACTAAAGCGCATCGTGTCACGCTAAGACTTTTTAGTGATCGTGGAAGCGGTGATTGTAGTCAGGCGAAGGCATCGCCGTGCTCTGCTCAAACTCATTTATTTTGGGAATGCAGTGACAGAGATGACAGTTGTGTCATGAAAAATAAATGAATAACGCTCCCCTCCATCATTTTTTAAAATTGCATGAGAAGAAAATGAATAAAAAATAAATAAGTGGAAAACTTTTTGGCCGTGTTTGCGCTGTAATATCATCAGCGTAATGTCTTTAGTGAATTGGACCTTTAAAATGGGGCAGGTAGCGGTCCAGTAAAGATTAAAGAGGACATACTCTATGCAGCTGTTTGACAATAAGCCTCCCAAATGATCTGTGCACACTCATTTAATGCACACTGCCAGTGTTCATCAAAAGCCTTTTTTTTTTGGCATTGTGAGCTACAAAGAACAGCCTGGCCTTTTAAATGGCTCTCCTACGATGCTGGTTTGTTGATGCGGTGACAGTTCTAGTCCCTCTCTGTCTCTCTGTGTGCTTTGAGTGGTAATTCTGCAATAATGAGATTAAGACGGCGCTTTACAGAGGAACCATGGGAGGGTCGTGAAACATGGTTTGTGACGTATTGCTGCATGCTGCGCTGATCACCAGCTGCTGCTGTATCTATGGGTATTTGTTCACCAGCATGCCAGTGTAGGTTAACCTCAACAGGGCTTTGATTTAAATGCCAAACACACCTACCTTCACAGACTACTCACTGTGGACTACCTGGAGCATGTGTCCATGTCTGTCACTATATGTGTGTGTGCGTATCTGCTTGACGATAAGTGAGTAATATTGTTTTGCCCATGGAGTGCAGTGCACCGGAGCAGCAGCAAGGGTGGCTTACTGTGTTGGGAAACTATCCGTCAACTGGAAGTGTTCAGTGTGCATCACAGTTTATATGATGATTGTGTTGTATGTAAAGTCAAATCTCAATCTGCAAAGTAGCCAATAACTATGGATGACGAAGGACAGTTTCTCTATAAAATGCAGAGAACTAGTAGCATAAAAGATCAAAATGTAAGTTACGTACCTCAAATTTGTGCAGTAATTTACTCTCTTCACCTCTCTTCTACCTTTTTTAAGATGACCCTGACTTTTTTTTTCTTTCTTTTTTTTGTGCTGGTGAAATTACATTTTTCTTTTCATTTGAGACCCAGTGAATATGCTTTTAGCTCATTTCTGTCCCTCCTCTCCGAACATAACGGACATGTTTGCTGTAAAACTCACTGAATGCTCCTTTTACTTTGATAGCCCAATTACTTCTGTCTTTAGATCAACAGTTTGTCGAAACCAAATGCCCCCATTTCAGGACTGATGTGTGTTTAATTTAAATAAAAATCAACATCGAGGCACACTTCAATGTATGAATGAATATGTATGAATTATGGCTATGTATCCTCATTCAAGTATGAAGTTATTTTGTTATTTTTTTGTGCTTTTTCCTACGAATGTCCGGCAACAAGATCGATCAGTGCGCCTGCGTAAGCCTGCGGTGTTCAGGCAACAAAACTACCTGGTTAGGTTAAGGAAAAGATTGTGGTTTGGGTTAAAAGAACTACAGAAATAGCGTAAGGTATGTAAGAAATCAATGTTGATTTCTGGTTTCACACGGGACACGAACAGTGATCTCCTGGAAGGAAGTCCGGTGTTTTTGGACCCACCCATCCACCGCGACCTCCTCCCTACATGGACCTTATTTTTCTTCATACTACGTCGCCTTTCCTGGCTCACATTTGCATAGATTACATAGGAATTTATTGCGTGGGTTACAAACAAATAATAATGCATTTATTTTCATAGCAATAGCTACAGTGTAGCCTGAGCTTGGTTATGTCAAAAGAATGTTAGTGTGAACATTTTTCCTCTTAAATGTCTTGTGTGGAAAAAAAAGTCCAAATGCTTTTATCCTTCGATGTAGTTTTTCTCCAGGCACATCAAGGAAATCGTTAGATTCTGTTTTAATTGCTTTGTGATTCATCCGTTCCTCAATGTGAACTTTGTCAACACTGTGACTCCGGGGCAAAAAGTGGGAGTTTTCTTGCTCACCTAGTATTTGGAGTATTCTGTCTGAATCAGCCCGTGTTGCCTCATTAGTAATCCGGTCACCTCGTCAGAAACTTTTGGCCTAGATGAAAAGCAGCCTTTTGCTGTCATTGTTACATCTCTGTGTTTGTAGGCTGGCGGAAGCTAGCGCTCTTCAGCTCTGACACTGACATCACACAGCCTGGTGCTGCCAAGTCAAAGTGATAGCGGCTGTTTTTTTTTTTTTTCAGAGCAGGCTCATGACAGATGGGCCCTCACTGGGCTGTGGGGGTCGGTCAGAAATCATATCTTTTCCACTGTCATTTTTTATACAGTCCCACATACACATTCTACCCCAACCCACAAAAATGGTATCTAAAGTTATCTTTTACTTGGCATCTGTCATCAGTTCAGTTTTCTCCACAAAAAAATGCAGCAAAATTCTTCTGAGGGTGTTCTGGGTCTGTCGGTAACTTAGTCATTAAGTGCACTGATAATAAACTGTATCAATAGTTTGATTGAATTGGCTTGAAAATACAGTATGTTGCCAGATAAATCAATTAGATTTTAGGGCAGGTGTCTGAAATGAAGGTAAACTAATTCAATAAATTGGTCTGATAATGCAGGTTTTTGACCTTGCCTTATCTGTGAGCACAGGCAGATACGCCAGCTATTACAGCAATAGTATGCAAATAGATGGTGATCATTATCGGGGATGCTCTCTGAACTCAATTAGCAAGTATGATCTGCTGATAACTTCTCATTAGCATATATGCTAGGTGTGTGTGTGTGGTGCACATCATCCGACAGAGTTCTGTGTGTGCCTCAGCTGCAGGAAGGATGAGCTGACTTAAGTCGAATGTAAAAGCAACACGGGGTATGAAAAGCAAATCCTCTCTTGTCTGTGCCCAAATGTAAATGTGCAGCCATCAATCAGCGGTAACGGGGTGATTTTTCTGACAGTGACAGTTTGATGGGACATATTCATCATAATGATGCCATGTGTATACGGCACCAGAACGGCTCTAATGTGGAGGAGCTGCTCTTGCACTGCCTAATTAAAAAAAGCTAAAGGATCTCCAAGTCGTGTTTTTGTCTCCTTTAGCAGAAAACAGGGAAGCCTGTGATTTCCGGCGATGATTAGAACTACTTTGATTTCCCTGCTGAACTTCAGGTGAAAAAAAACGGAAGTATCGGGGCAGGCTGTTTTCAGGAATCACACATTTCTAGACTGCACTTGATGTCTTAGCTGAAGGTGTAAAGCAAACACTCAACTCGTTGGATAAGTCTTTGATTACATTTATAGTAGCAGCTAACATTTCCCAGTCATTAGCATTTTGCTTGTAGTTGTAATGGAGTTATAAAGAAGTGTTTTGTCATCGCCTCTCCCTCTGCATCTTATGTTCCCTCCCCTCCCCGTCTCTGCAGCATCATGACCAGCCGTCACAGATGTTGCAAGGCAGCCGAGCATCTTCCTTTTTGTCATTTGGCTTTGTTAATAATGCAAGCTTAAAAGAGCAGTGGCACCGCAGACTGTATTACATGCAGTTAATGTGAACTATGCAGACAGTCCTGATTCACACTCCTCTCGCTCTGTCTGTGCAAAGAACACTCCCTGAAATCAATATGGCAATTAATTATAGACTGTACATGTAATTACATCTTTTTCTGAATAATCCCTCCTGGAGTGGACTAACTCAAATACAGACGGAGCAGAGCTTTTGTTAGTTAAATCGCGTTTATTTAAGGGCCACAACTTTAAAATGTTACACTTTTTAGCCCACATTGAAAAGATATATTCCAAAGTTTCGGAACATGATCCTTGGATGCCTTTAATCTTGTTTGAAATGGCCTTTTTTGGAGTCTCTTAGTCGGAGCCCACTGTGAGGGAGAGTATATTCTATTTTCATCCGCCTCATTAAGTTTTTCACTTTAATTAATGGCAGGATGTGCTCACAGAGGAACTGTCCTGTCTGTTCGTTAAAGCCCATTTTAATGTCTTCTAATAGGCTTCCAGGTAACGCAGTTCACATTGTCGTGTGAACTGCAACGTCACAGAGACGCACTCGTAAAACATGTTTATGGAAAGCATCTCGCGTCAGTGTAAAGATACTGCAGAGCAGCGATCTACCCGCATCATCAACCAATTGTAGTGGAACCTTGAAGGAGTGCCGCTGCTGTAAAAGGGTGATCGAGCAGAAGTGGTTGATTACAGATGCTTTTTGCCTGTTGAGTCATATTCAGCCAGAAGCTGTGAATTGATCTCGCTCTTTTCTCTACTGTGTGAGCCAGCAGTGAGAGCTGTGTGCTACCTTGGTAATGTCAGATATTCGGGGATTATAAATGAGTTCAGTTAGACCCATCTCACCCTTAACCTATAAAGTAGCCTCTGGCAATTGAATGGATTATTGTATTGTTGATTTTTTTTTTTAATCAAATATTTTGTATTTCTTAATTTTGTTTTATAGTTTATGTGACGGAGGCAATGCACAATACATTTTTTTTTGCACCAGATATACTGTAGCCAATAGCAGTGTTGATCAGTGGTCCTGCAGCGGAGGTTGTAAAAGCAAAACAATTGTAACAGACAAATGCTGTTAACTTTAAAAGAAAAATTGCAGACTAAAGCTAAAATCCAAATTAAACAATTCGTAAGAACCTGAATCTCCACTTCGTATCAATGCGGCCTTTAACACTGGCCAATGTAACTGAGCATCTGTTCTGAGCATCCCTAAGCAAATAGTACCTGTTTTTTTGTTTTTTTTAAATATTCCAAACAAACAATTAATTGCCCTTTTTTAAAAAAATTATTTTGCAATTCAAAAACTGAAAATAATGAGCCGCACATATTGAGCAGTAATATTTCTCAGCCCACAGGTGCAGCAGATGGAAACACATTTTAGCATTAGTCCAGTGTTGGGCGTATCAACTTTATTGACATGTTCACAGCTGCAGAAAATTGAGTGAGGTGTGCGGAGGGGGAGCCTGTGCTCATGCAGACAGGATGGTGGTAATAGGCTGTCTGAGTGCTTAGGAAACAGGGGGTGGGGGTGGGGTCTCCCCCACTCTGAGGTCAGAGAGCCAGAGAAATGGACTTCTAATGGCTTATCCAAAGGTGTTCGACGACAGTTAACCTTTCCAGCTAATAATTAAGATGACTCTTAAAATGTATCACACATCGGTCCCAGGTAGCATTTAGTCAGCAATAGAGATAAATGTGGTGCATGAATATTGCATAGCTTTAAAAATACCGCAGATCCCACAGTGTTGCCATCTCAACAGTGGTGGTTATTCCTGTTCAAGGTCAGTTGGACGTGTCGCTGAGGGAAACCCCATCGCTCTCTCTCTCTGCGCCAATGACATTTAAACCTCCCAGTGAGCTCAGGTGGCTTATTGCCATGCTGAAACATAAAGTAAGAGACTCCAAGATGATGTTTGAGGATTTGCTGATTTCCCACAGCGAGGCCCAGTTGGAGTGACGCTTTACCTTGAGTCATGACACCTGCCAGTGTCCATTACATGCAGCGTAACATCTTCATGTCGCGGCATTGTCCGCTTATGAAACCCTGATGCGATCCACTCAAGTGGCATAACAAAATGTCCTTGTTTCACCTTGCCATTTCTGGGTTTATGGCACATCCTGATGTATCTTAGTGTGCTGCCTTGGTCAATCATTTGTTGCAGTTTGTTTATTGATTAGCAGTTGTGTGGAAAATGCTCACACCAACTGAAATAGGAGCTACGACTGAGAGACCACAAGACCCCGGAGTGTTCCTTAAATAAAGAATACGCTGTGCTTAACATTTATTCTCCTCCACTCATGATAAGGCTGTTTTTTTTTCCCTCTGTGGGTAATTCTTGGAGATTAGTACACACATGGTTGTATGGCTGGTTCCGCCAGGGAATGAAGTTAAATAGCGGATGGGCCTCTGACTCTGTAAGTAGCAATCATAATTCCCCTCTAAAAGCTTCATGCCACTTAAGTTATTAACATTTAATTCTGCAACATCAGAGTGGATTAACCCATCAGACAGTGTTCTCATTAAGATCTGCTCATTGCATCTTTTTCGGGAGTGCTTTTGAGCCCCTTCTGTACCTCCGTGTTTCACCTCTGTTCTCACAGCGCTGAAACACTCTCGTCATGTCTGGCTACAGCTTTAAAACTACTGTGCAGTCTACCAATTAATGAGTTCATATTGGGAGTTTCTGAAGTATACCATGTAAACACAATGCAGGAAGTAGCATCATTTATTTGGTGTGGTATAGCGTGCAATCATAATCTTTCCCCAACCTTAACCAAGTCGTTTTTGTTGCCTCTCCCTCGAAAAAATGTTTCTCTCCGTATTTTATCAAGAGCATTGTGTTCCACAGCGCTGAGAAATTATACATGAGCAGCGATTCATGATTAACAAGACCAAAGATCAAAAACTCAATGAAAGAATGCTTTAATAAACTTCACATTTAAGGTGGAAAAAATGTGTTTAATTATTATGAAGACTAGATCCAAACACTTTCCTCTTATCTTTCCAGAGTGTTCCTGCGGGCCATTAATCAGTATGCAGCAGTGTTGAACAAGAAATTTCTGGATCAAACCAACTTTGAGCTACAGGTAAGAGCTGAACCTTTTCAAAGTCCTTGATAGCAACCCTCCCCGTCTCCCGGAGACAATGTCCTCTTAGTCATGTTAAGTACTATTACCAGCAGCTTTGCAAAAGGTTTGGATGGCATTTTTCACGTCATCGCTTCACTGCCGTTTCCCACAGAGGCTGCTTTTAATGTTCCAGATGCAGCATTGTTGGATCCTCTGAAAAGAGGAAAAAAATAAATAAATCTGAAGGCAGTAGACATAAAAATTGTGGCGCAGGAACATCAATTACTGTGTAATGGCCGGCAATTTGACGTGCATTTCAGAATATCTTAACCTGCTCCCCCTAGAAAAGAGCAACTTTTTCTGCTTGCTTTTTCCAACGTCTGACACATGGAAGAAAGTTAATGTTGTCCCCAACTACACTGCTGTTAAAACCTTCAAGGATTATTAATGGGACTTATAGCACCTGGATCTCTCCTTATGGTGTATGAATAATGTGTTTGGTGTTCTTTACTTAAAACTACATCTCTGTAAAAGATGGATTTATTCACACGTTTACTATTGTAGCTTAAACAGTCATGTATTTATCTATATGCTCTGAAAACTCATCCTGAAGAGACTTATTCTACATGCATGAATGGACTTTTTGCAGTGAGAACAGGTGGCTATTATAGCACTCCCTTTTGCTGCTGTGATTGTCTGATAGAGTGTGTGCTAATTCTTTTAACACCGCGCTCTCTCCGCCTGTCTTTGTGCGGGTCAGCTGTGGAACAACTACTTTCACCTGGCTGTAGCCTTCCTCACCCAGGAGTCACTGCAGCTGGAGAACTTCTCAAGCGACAAAAGAGCCAAGATCTTCCACAAGTGAGTACGAGTCCACAGGGCCTCCGCATCGCACACCAACACAGCCCAAGCTCCCTCTGCAGCTTGGGCTGGCTTTATATAATTCATCCACGCGGAGGCTCACAGGGATACCCAACGCACCATGGCTCCGGTGGAGGCTGCTCTACTTGTTCGCCCTTCTGAACAAAGCAGAACAGCCTCATAGTAACTCCAGGGGTTATCGAGAGCGCGTCAAAGTTGGGAATCACTTGAAATGTAGGATACAGGTATTTGGTTCTTTATCAAAGCATCTCCTCCGTGCTTTGTATTCCTTGTTATACCAGCAACAGATAAAGTAGAGAGCATTTGATGTCCCAGCGCACAGTTTCAAATGGTGGAAGTTTTCAATCCTCAAAGTTTTACATCCTAAAATCGCTTCTGAAAACCTAACCCTTCAGTGAGCGGTTTCGTTTCCCGCTGCCTGCATCTACAAATAGCCATTCATCTACATTAGTATTTCTCATAGAGTCTGGTAATGCAGCCAAACGTGTAAAATGCTTTCTGGGCAGACGTGGACCATATTGGCTCTCATCTTCATTTGGAGGAGCTGTTGTCACTAAAGCATTCATCACACTGCGCCTGAGCCTGACAGAGAGGCTCCTCGTTGGCCAGTGCTTTATTATCGGACCTGATAAGCTCCCACACAAACAGCCGAACACAGCAAACAAGACGTTCCCAACCACCCCCACCCTGCCTTTCTCCACTTGTCAGCCTTCCTTGGAAAGAAACAGCTATTTGCAGCTATTTCGCATACAAAAAAAACTGCCATTCCTGGCGGAAGCACAGAAAAAGGGATAATGTCTGCCATCGCTATTTCCAGGCTGTTTATTTGACATTCCCAAATATGTCATTCAAGTACAACCAGGTAGCTCCCAGAGAAACCCAAGAGGGTATTATAAAGGGTTTGCCAATTTCTCTCTCTCTTTCTACCTCTACCCACCCCCTCTCCTTCTCTGTGTTTGTCTCCCTCCACCTACTACCCACCTTCTCTCTTTTACCTCTTCGTCGCTACATCCCGTCTTCCTGTGTGCTGGTGCATGAGCTGTCAGTCCTGCCTCCAATGCCAATTATTATGCCTTGCTGTGGGAGCAGAGAACAGAGGGGTGAAATCAGAGTTGTGTGGAGCGTGGCTCTTTAGCTCTTTTAGCATCGGCTTTGCTCCTGCGTCATACATGTCTCCCAGTGCTGTTTGTGAAGTTCTGGTCCATTACTGGAGTCTGCGTGATCCTCGTTTCCTCTACTGACAGGCTAACATGTCTTTACAGACATGTACTGCATGGCCCGAATAGATGGATAAATGCATCTGTGTGCCGCCATGTTGCTGTCTTCCCAGGAGGGCTTTGTATCACGATACAGCGGTTAAGATTCAGCATACTGCGACACCGTAAGCAACAAAACTGTCATAGTATAAAGAACACAACACTATATTTCTTAAAAGTTTTCTTTTTTTCAAAACAATGGCATTTGCATTTATCCCAGCCGCTGTAACATCCAACATCTTTGAGAGATCACGTTCCACTGGGAGGGCCCGTGTCTTTGCAAATGCAATAATGCATTGACTGAGTTCATCTTTGCACGTAAACTATTATAAAAAAATCAAGTGTTTTTAAGAATCGATATCGCAAAACATAATATTGCGACACTTGATATTTCTGGTATTCACAAAGGAGACAAAATCAACCACAACAATGAGATCAAAATTTTGATAACGGTAATTTTCCTTTATCAGTTCATGTACATAAAAAGGCTCTGGCCAGTGAATGCAGCCACACATACACATAGGGAGCTGGATAAATGAGCATGCAGCAATGTCATTGTCGTGATATGAGTGATGAGTAGAGGGAGTGTCACATTGTCAGCTTTTGTGACTGTCTCACACTTGCTTTGCTTCAGGCTTTGATCTCATCTGTTTTTCCAGGCCACTGCTTGTCAATCACTTTTCTTCTCTCTTGCTCTACCTGCCACGTCTGTCTCTATTTTCTGTCCTCTATCTCTTGTGTTTCACATCACCTCTTGCCTCCATGAAGATTTCCTCTTTACTCCTCACAATCTCGCTCTTGCCCTCTGACCCGGTGGCATTATGCAGCGCCAGCCCGCCGAGAACCCCGGATCCCCTCACTGCTCACCTCTATTCTCCCTCTGCTATTGCTAGTCAATCTCTCCGAGAGCTTTTCCTCCCCGTAGCTGACAGGTATGTGTTGTAGGTCCTGACAGACGACAGTCATAGCAGCCTGTCTCGCCGCCTGCAGAGGTGTGACAGAACAGGCACCCTGCGTCTGCCTCGGCTCAGATGAGGCCACGATGTCTCCTGAGCACGCCCGTATGTAGCGACACAAAGCTGCCCGCTTCCGCTGGCTCGCATGCGTGCTATGAGATCAATCATATACACAGGGGTGCGCAGGAATAAATGAGAAGACACTCTCGAATTGCAAAGTGTGGATGAGTCTAAGACAGTCTAAGATGTAATACATAATTCAGCTGTACAGTCATTTCTAGAGGTGGGCGTCTTTTTTTATACTTCATCATCTTGCAAACACTCCGCTTGAAGATCAATCCTTGGGCAACACTCCTCCCTTTGACGGCTAAATGCTGTAAAGTGTTTTGACTCAGCCAGAGTCTTTGTTAAGGATTCTTTGAATGCTCTTCTCCCCTCTGTCAAAATACATTGCTGTGTCTTTGTATAGTATTGGCAAAAAACAATCAATTGGGTTTCAGAATTCCATCAGGGCCATGGGGTGCTCCGAAATGTCACAATGTGTGATTCGAGGCTTTGGACGTATATTCACTGGAGGTCAGGAGAAGCGTCACGCTTAGACCTCAAACTCTCATCTTTCTGCTTCGCTGCAATGTCATGCCACGGTGTCATGCCATCAGCGTGCTAGTACGAGGAGACAGAGGGGCCTCCATCAGTCACTCAGTGGGATGTCAATGCAGGCGCCTGCAGCCCCACCAGCTGGACAGGACACGGGACGCGAGGGAAGAAAAAGCTATCGATGATTCGGACACCAAATCTTGCTTTAAATGCCACTCGGAGTGCTGTCAGATAATTGATTTATTGTGTTGCAGATGCATTACGATAAGACTTTCACTTATGTTATATTTTTACCATACTCTTGTATTCATGCACACCTGAAAGCTGCTATTGGTAGCTTTTATAAAAAATACTTTTTGTCATATTTGCTCAGTAAATTGTGACAGTAGTACATGAGACATATATATAGTCTGTGATGAAGTCAGGTTCCTCTGCCTCCTCCTAGTGCCCCTAATGGGATTTGTGAGATTCCACCGTGCCTGAAGACGACAACAAATCGGAGCCGAGGAGTCTCTTAACACAGCTGTCAATCACAGTTCATAAAGCTAGTGAACTCCTGTCAAACTGTCAATTTAGGCAGCGCTGATCAAATATACATCAAGACTCTGTTACTGCATCGCCCATTGCGGGCCTCAAATGTTTTCAGAAACATAGAGTACAGTTTAGCTGTAAGATAAGAAGGCATGCTCCGGTCGGTGGACGGTACTTAGTTTTAGCTTTCGACTGTTTTCAACATTGGGTTGCACTTTTTTTTTTTTTAAATACAAAGTTCTCTAGAACTGCACAAAGAGAGGCTGTTTAATCTGAAACCAGTTGGCTAACTTTTGAGATAGTTTCAACCAACTAAAAACATCAATTTTTCCACATTACCCTGCATTAAATGGGGATCTGTAATTCTCTGTCAGGCTCTGTTTGACATTTTAATCTCAATGTTTAAACATATTGTAGAACAGTGGGTAACACGCCAGCTGTCTGATCAGCCACACCACCACGTGGCTCGGGTTGAGGACAGACACTGCGATGGTCGGGCACGGCTTCAAAACAGAACCACAATATCGCGGTTCAGTGCAGTTATTCCCCAACGGTGAGCCAGCAGTGAAAATGCATCTGATTACTTCTCAGCATGCAATGGTGCGGCTAAAGCGTGCTACACCAGACCAGTGGAATCACGGTATGAACAGTCAGAAATAGCTCTCTCACGACTGTTATCGCCATTGTGTCCCCTATATTCTTGATCTTAAAACAATTTCAGGCTTGATCTTACTCCCTTTTCTTATCCATTGTCCAATCTGTTTTCAAAGAACTAAATCCATTACTTTAGTTTCATATATGTGATCGTTTTCACAGAACTGGTCTCACTTTCTGCCTCACTGCTCGTTGTTTCCACTCCCGTTAAGTCTCTCCATTATTCCCTGTCTGTCTTTCCCCCGTCTGTCCTTTCTGTGACCTGGGCCTGTGTGTGGCAGGCACGGAGACGGGCTGCCATGGAGAGATAGGTTCATGACCTAGACATGGCTGATCAGCTTATCGGCCCTGGTTTGCAAAAGCTAGACAAGACGTCAGGACGGGAGCTATCCTTCCAACTTCTTTTGCAAATCTTTGTTTTTATATATAAGGGCTGTCGACACTTCGAGTCGACCTCAAAGATCTTTACAAACAAAGACTGTCTGATCAAACAGTTTGCCCCATGTCTTCTGTCTTCTGTCTTCTATCCTCTGAAGACAGACCACAGTTGACAGCCTGCTGACTGCCGTCATGTGTATGTGCAGAATACACATACTTGGCACAAATTTGGCACAAACGTTGACGTGGACTCGAGGTTAAACTGATATGTATTTGGTGGTCAAATGTCCTTTTGAACTCACAAGACACGTTTTGGCCATAACCCAATAATTAATATGCCAATTATGACGATTTAACAAATGTCTAATAGGATAAAATGATGACAGATCTTACTGGTTCTAGCAGCTGCGCCACAGCTGGACAATGACACTGCCATTCATATATATTACATTACATTAGGCAGTTAAAACTGTCAGCAAATGCTATATATTGCGTTTACTTTGCACAGTAAGCCGTTCTCTAAATTAGATGATCCCTAAGTAATCTTATCTTCCATGATTTGACCGTAGCCTGCGTAACATTTGATCCTGTTTTTGTTTCAGGTACCAGGACATGAGAAGACAAATTGGCTTTGAAATCAGGGACATGTGGTACAATCTAGGTAACTTTACCAATATTCTGTCAATATTGTTCAGTTTCATTTGTAAATGTGTTATTTTTCTGTATGAATTCACTGATAAAGATGTTTATGATTACTTGCAAAGTACTTTCGCCATCTTGCGATTCAACTCAACAGAGAACAGCAGCTAAATATAGACGAGCGTTTTAATTAGCTTCATGTTGTGTGATTAGAGAGACTCGGCAGTCAACTCTCAACGGAATAAAATGGTGGTGTTAGATTCGGGCACCTGTGCCTCCCTTACAGTCTGCTCATTGTAACCTACACCATCTGATCCCTTAATTAAAGCGTTACACCAGATTAGATTGACTCATTCACTGTTTTTTTAAATGAGCCTCTTGCTATTGTTTACCTGAGGTGTTGACGTTATTTACCGCAGGATTGTCATGGACAATTTTGATGGGAGACTTGATGGACATGGGGAGCCAGATTTTTTTTATTCGTTTGGAACCTCTAATTTCAAAACCATAGCACACTAAGGATTACTGTCATGTTAGGATCAACAGGTTGTGTTTTGAGTTGTGTATACTACACTGTGCATCTATATGTAAATGTCTTTTTTCCCTCTCTTAGGGCCCCACAAGATAAAATTTATTCCAGAGATGGTCGGTCCTATCCTGGAGATGACGCTAGTTCCTGAGATCGAGTTGCGAAAGGCCACCATCCCCATCTTCTTTGACATGATGCAGTGCGAGTTCCACTTCACATGCAGCTTCCAGCGGGTGCGTCCTCTGAAACATGACAAAACAACAGGAGTGTAATAAAATCACTTTATGAAAAGTTGTGGGAATCTGAGGAGTAAACTCTAAAACCGAAAAAAAAAAAAAAAGGTTCAATAGCCATAAGCTGCTGTTCTGCAAATCTCATTTTGTTTTGCTCCGATTATCAACAGCTATGGTAAGTGGAACTTAACGTTATGTTCCCGTTACAGTGCAAAATTAAGCCTTTCTGCTTGAGGAAATCCGTTTGGCTACAGCTGTTCAGCCATAAGATGTCTCAGGCAGTTTTCAGCTTTGTGATGTTTATGTGGGCGCCCAAAGTATGTGATGCTTATTGTACTTGTATCAAACTGAAAAACAGCACAATGGCTTCATGTCTCTGCTGGCCCTTGCAGTGTAGGCCTGTGTAAGACCGTGGTGGTTTAACCAGAGCGCTGCTAATTAAGTCAGAGTGTCACTCAGGATCTGGCACATTGGAGGTGAATGCCACTTTTCATTCTTTACCTTTACTGAAATCAATTTCACATTGGCCTCACCTTTTCTTAGGATGTAAGCCAGTAATATTTCCTTCCCTGGGTCTCCCTCCTTGTCTGCGTTTGTTGTAAATCCGGGGCTTAACACAGAGCAGCATTTATATCTTTTCTTACTTGGCTGCACTTTCCTCTTCTCTTCTGTATTTGTGGCCAACACACGAGCAAATAAAGAAGTCAGTGAAAATTGGTTTGTTTCAGCACAATAAAACCAATTTTCTTTTTTTTAATACAGCTGCTACATACAAATATCAGAGAAATGGGGTCCATGCGTCACCGTCAGAGGCTACAGCAACAAACAGAGCAAAAGCAAAGGGGATGTGTCTCATGATGCAGCAGAGTTCTGTCTTCTAACCAAATTTATACACATAATTATAAGTTAAGAGAATAATGATCAGAAGATACCGGCTCACGACCAGCTGGACGATTAAAGTGGGAGCGCAGATCCCCTCAGCCGAGCCTCGATGCAGGGAGAGAGAGTGAGACAGGGAGATGGCGTTAATGAATTGAAAAATTAGCTACACTGATTATTTACGCCTGCTCTGTCTAATTGCAGTTTGAGAACGAGATCATCACCAAGCTGGATCACGAGGTGGAGGGGGGCCGCGGAGACGAGCAGTACAAAGTTCTCTTTCAGAAAATGTAAGTGCTGATTAATGGGCAGGATTACGCCCGAGCCTCTCACAAGTTAGGTAATGCTAATTGCAACATGGCACTCCTCAAAATAATCACAGTGTGCTGATGATCACACGGCTATCACAGCTTGCCACTGTGATATTTGCTTCACAGTCGGATGCTAACTCTGCTTTAATGTGCAAAGAAAAAAAAAAAAAATTGTTTCCCTGAAAGCTGCAAAAAGTCTGACAGTTTTAATCTGTCGAACATCTTATTCATGCCTCACATTTCTTTTCCTCCCTGCCCCTGGCTTCTCTTCTTCCACAACCACGGCAGTTTACTGGAGCACTGCAGGAAGCACACGTACTTGGCCAAGACGGGCGAGAACTTCGTCACTCTGGTGGTTCGTCTGCTGGAGAGGTTGCTGGACTACAGGACCATCATGCACGACGAGAACAAAGAAAACCGCATGAGCTGCACTGTCAACGTGCTCGTAAGATGGTTTCTTTTTCTCAGTTCCTGAATACACACATTCTCAGTAATGATGTGACATGTGTGTATATATCACTATAACAATAGTTATCAACAAGATCGATGTTATCAACACCTAGGCATTGTTCATAGGTTACTATTGTCAATAACGTGACCATAATGACGTGCGACTAGCCACACAAAAGAAACAATAACGACCACATGTCACAGTTAAGATGTTATCGGAGAGCAGCTCACCTGAAACGCCTCTCCTCTGTGAAGTGACATTTCATCTTGGAGCACTGAAATGTCAATTTTGGGTCTCACGTGACTGCTGGCATTGAAAAGACTACAGGCCTATGGGCCCAGCCTGCATTTGGCTGAGTCATGTTCTCTCAGCTGTGCCAGGTCGCGTAAAAAATGTAAGTTTCCGTTTTCAGCCCGTAGAGCGGTGGGACACCGATGTCAGCCAACTCACTTGTCTTTCGTGAATACTTTGTGTCTTCCTGCTGAAAGCGAGGCCATTGTTATTTATCCATATTTTACTAAATTGAGTTGTCACATTGCCAAATTATTCTTTTAAAAAGATTAAAAAATTATCTATGGTCGAGGTATTTCAAGAGTTTTGCAATGTAAGCATGATACACTAAACCATTGTTGTAACTAGAAGTCCATGAACCCTTTTAAGCTCCATTTGAATGGTCTCTTTTCTTCCCGTAGAACTTTTACAAGGAGATAGACAGAGAAGAGATGTACATCAGGTAAGTCATATCCAGCCTTGTGCCTGTTAAGCATGTTCAAATTTCTAGGCATTTAATCCTTTTGAAGCAGTTTTTCAAACACCACTGTAGTACTTCACATACAGTACATTATGAGGCTCAGGGCTGTGACGTTCAGTTAAGTTACATTTTTACTTGCCAAAGACTTATTTCTGTACATTATGGCCCTTTTCTCCCCAGAGATCCAGAATAAAATATTAGTTTTTGTTAAAATGCATGGCCATCTCCACAACCTCACCTGTTGTAGTTTTCCATCTTTCTGTCGAGCTTTATTTGAGGTAAATCAGGCTGTCAAGCGGAGTTAACTTCCTATCGTTTGAGTGTGTGAGGCCCGCTCAGACATGACCCATAAATCATTGCTTTTTTCCCTGCCAGGTACCTGTACAAGCTGTGTGACCTCCACAAAGAGTGCGACAACTACACCGAGGCTGCCTACACTCTGCTGCTACACGCCAAACTGCTCAAGGTACACAGGCACAATATCAACAGCAAATGATTGCAGAAGCACGCTCTCGTAAAAAAAAGAAAATTCAAACAAAACCCAAGCACACTGCTAAGCTATCAGGCGTTTAACCTCAGGCATTAAACAGGTGTGTATTTGTGAATTTGAATGTGTACAGGATTTAGAGAGATAAGGCCACATCCCTTTAATCCCACCATGGCATGAGATGGCTACTAAGAGGGCAGACTTGCCGAGCAGCGTCTTTTTCACCTTGCGTCGTCGATGCAAATCACGGCTAGTATCTGATCTTTCCTGTAGAAAAAGCTACGACATAGTTTAAAGCAGAGGATAACACAGCAGCCGCCTGAGGTGCTTGAAGATAACGGTGTGCTTTTACTGTCCTCTTTGTCATCTGAAAACAGAATCCTCAACTATAAATCACGTTTAAGGTGGAAACTGGGGCAGGTTTCCACCACACGTCTTAGTGCAATGATATCTTAAATTAGATGCATACATATTTACAAGCTATCACCAAGCATTTCTTTTTAAGATCACACCTTTTTGTCTATGTAGGCCTGCTTTAGGCCTCTGAAAGGTTTTATCTTTGCCAAAAATATATCACATCCGCACACAGTCTTTTCCCAGTTGGGGTTTGGTATACCCTGAATTTTGAGTTGTTCCTCTCTGCCTTTTATCCAAAATGGTTGCACATCTCATCTGTATTTGCATAAATAGCTGGCTGCATCAGCCTTTGTACGGGTCCCGACAGGGGAGAGCAGGCTGTGACTGAATCGCATTTTCCTCGCTGAGCAGTCACAGTAGCATGCAGGAGTTGTTTTTGTTATTATCATTTTAATTCTGCTCATCTCTCAGCAGCTGTGGCATTCCTGATCATACCTTTCAGAGGAGGGGCTCGCTATTATATTGTTGGAAATTGGTTAATTTTGTTCCAACGAAGTCTGGATAAATCCTTTCTTCTCCAATAAGCTGTCCTGTGTCATCTTTGTCCTCCCTTTGTGTTAACGAGCTCAAATGAGAATGGATGAATAATTGTGCATCCACCAGCGGTTGTATAGTAAAACTGGCTCCTGTAGTATTAATTAGACCTCCAGTAGAGTCCCTGCAGCAGTATCGTATAATAATGGTTGATGAATTTATGGCCCTTTGTGTTTTGTCAGAGATGCATCAGCAGTTTAGTTCAGTCGATGCAGGGTCACCAGCCATCCATGAATAAACTCAGATCCTTCCTTCCCTGTAAATGCCGCAGTTCAGCTGTAAAAGAATCAATAACCTGATCCAAAGCCTCCCAGCATCCCCGTTCATGCCACAGCAACAATGTGCAGAGCAATTACTTTTTCACCCATCTCCAGCACCGGCTATGCAAATTCCTTGGCTTTGCTATTCAAATTTGGCCCTGCTTACAAAACTTTGGTCCGGTTTTCACAGAGATCTTAACTCCTCAGGTTACTCACGACACCAATTAAAACTGGCTGGTAATGAATCGGTCCTGGCAGCACACACAGGATTATGGTTCCTCGACACGAAGGCCAATCAGATTGTCCATCTCCCTGTTAGCCAAGCTTGTTCTAGCTTGTCAGAAAGCTCATTATTCTCCATGCTGATGCATGATGGAGTACACGGTCAGCACAAAAGGATACCCCGCAATCTTGTTTTTTCCTAGCATCACTCTTCCTTGTCCACCATTCTTTACAAAAATCAAGCAAAATTTGTAATGAATAAGATTACACTGCGGCATGACTCAATTGTATCTGATGTTTATTGTAAACAAAAGCATAAGTGATGCTCTTCTCTGCTGGCTTCCAGTAGGCTTACCTACAGGTGGACTATTTGGGGTTGTAATAAATACTATTACAGCGATTATTAGCCACAGAGAGCAATGTGTTGCACTTATGCTCTCTCTGAGCCGCCGACACACGTTTCATTGCCCATGTCTCAAGTTTCCCTTTTGCCCCGTCAAGAGTGCAATCTCACCCATTTGCATTGGCTATAACTCAGTGATTGATTTATTGTTCTCCTTTTGCTCTGAATTGTATTGCCCAGTGTTAACCCCGGCGCTAACTTGTCCTCTGTAGTGGTCAGACGAGCAATGCGCAGCCCACCTGACCCAGAGAGATGGCCACCAGGCCAGCACGCAAGGACAACTTAAGGACCAGCTCTACCAGCAGATTATCAATTACTTTGACAAGGGCAAGGTGAGACACACACACACACACACACACACGTGCAGAAGAGTGGTCATAATCATGATAAATCGTGGACTCTGAGTATGCTATTTTTAGATGCTGTCATCTCTGTTAAATACCTCTTCTGGCATAAGAAGGCAGGTTTTGAAAAAGAGTCGCTGAATGGAGGTTTCGTATTCCTTTTCTACAGAACGGGGATTGCAAATAATCCTCTTCTTTTAGCTGATGCTCTTGTGGACGAAGGCGCATATCAGACCACACAAGCATTAATGTGGCTCTTTTGTGTTGTCCCCTACTCTACCTTTCATGAAACCTTTTTTTTTTTCCTTTTTTTTTGTTTTTCCTACTCTTCCCGCCCGCTTTCTCATTTTCCGTCATTCCACATCAGTGAGGTACTTGAGTACCATCTCTGCGATACCACTGTATTGTGACTAAAGAGAGCAGGCCGTTCATATGTACCTCAGATTGAGAATGTGTCCTGCTTGTGTACTGTGCTATACTTCTGCATTCTTCATATTTGGCTCCAGAGGAGAGAAAACGTTTTTTTGTTTTCAGCCTGTAAGCTAAGCCTGAAATGGGTCTGCAGGACTGCAGCCAGAGCTTCTCAGAGATGATGTCAAGAGGCTGTCCGTGTGGCATCAGTGCTGGCGGTGCAGCCGCCACTCAGGGTTCACTAGCCAACTGTCACTCAGCAGGATACTGCCAGGGAGACAACATATTGAAAAAAAGCGTTGGCTAAACACACACACAAACACACCAGAGTGATCAGGAAGTGTTACAGTGGCTGTAGGAATACATCAACGGGAGTCATCCAGAAAGCAGTCCCAGATGGTGACGCCACCACTCTCACTGATGGCAGGCTGATCTGAGCAGCAGTCTGGACTCGGTCCGCCTCCAGCCTGGCCCAGATCAGTTCAGCCTCATCTAGTCGGGAAGCCAGTTAGAAGCCCTTCAACATGTTTGAGTGGCGCCCATCTATCTGTGACACCACTCCACTGCATTGGATGAGTCTCAATGGGAAATGCATCACTGTGGGAATTTTGCTTCCCCGAAGAGGATGGCATTTGAGTTTTAGATCAAAGAAAGTGAACAATATTGACATAATTCATGAAATCAAATAATTCACATTTATTTATTTTCAAAAAAATTTTTTTGAATACCATTGCCTGGAAGAGATAATTAGTTTTATTCAGCTTGAATCTTGATAATGAATTAATTTACTAACTGTCTCTCTCTCTGTGTGTGTGTGTGTGTGTGTGTGTGTGTGTGTGTGTGTGTGTGTGTGTGTGTGTGTGTGTGTGTGTGTGTGTGTGTGTGTGTGTGTGTGTGTGTGTGTGTGTGTGTGTGTGTCCAATAGATGTGGGAGGAGGCAATCATTTTGGGAAAGGAGCTGGCTGAACAGTACGAGAATGAAATGTTTGACTTTGAGCAGCTCAGTGCATCCTTGGTAAGAAATATTATTTTTTGTTTAACTTTAAAACAATTAATAGTCCCTATACATTTCAGTATAGGGACTATTCACACTCAAAAGTGATACATTTGGAGCACATTGAGCTGTGCTTTTAAGAGGGAGAAAGAGGACTGTGATGTGCTTTTATTTAACCAGGAAAGCCTCATTGAGACTAACATCTCTTTTCCAGGAGTGTTCGTGTCCTGATAGGCAGCAACAACATAAAAGAGAGATGACACACAATTCATCACCAATTTGTAAAATTTGTAACACTTGACGTCCTGTCAATAAATCATTTTAGTTATGTTACTCGCTTATAGCATTATGATCAGTGTTACGATGCATTTTAATCAGTGTTGTAATGCATGATAATGTGAAGAGATCTTGTTTGCTTCAAGGTTTTTTGTGTTCTAGCGTAATGACATTTTTTCACGACCACTTAAAGTCGTATCATCCTTAAACAGTCAGAAACCAGCAATTATGAAGTATCATGATACTCAACCTCATGAAATGTGTTATAGTTATTGTTATAAAGCATTATGAATATTTATGGGTACCTACAACTATAATTATAGAGCAGATGATTACGCATATAAGTATGTTTATAATGCATTCTAGACATGGGCGTCATAGAAAGTGTACCATGAGAATCGCCGATAAGGATCAAAGAGAAGTGAAAGCCTCAGTGTTTTCATGACAGTAAAATCTTTCCATTGTATCTCCCAACAGCGGAAGCAAGCCCAGTTCTATGAGAACATAGTGAAGGTCATCCGGCCCAAATCGGACTACTTTGCCGTCGGCTATTGCGGCATGGGCTTCCCCTCCTTCCTACGCGTGAGTACTCGCAAAACACACGTCCCCCGCAGCTCTCAGCACCCGGCACATGGCTCGTAGCACGCCGTGAGGGAGCCACTTGTCAGAACAGATGATCAATAGGTTTACCAGGGCTTGCTTAGTTCTCAGCCTCAGCCGTCAATACGTTTGTGTTTCACACGTCTCGCTCCCACAGGTCTTTGGTGGTTTTGGCGGGGACTCGCTTGTTAAACATCCCACCTAGTCTGCTTTTCACTTACGGTTCACTTACTCACTCGCAGAAAACAAACTGAATCGTAAGCAGCTGTTGCATGTGTGGACTATAGAGAGGATCCAGAATAATGTGCTGGACGGATGAGGAAAAGCGGGGTCTATTGGGAAAAAGGCTGAGAGCTGTGAATTAAGAATTAAGAATCTGTTTCTCTCTCCTAGTCTCGTCCTCTCTCGTTCATAGTCTCTGTCTCCTACCTCTTTTAGCCTGTCTTCTTCATACGTATCTAATATCTACCTGTTTCTAGCATGTGCTATATGAGTCACTCTGTTTCTTGGTCAGTTGGTCAATCCTAAAAACTCCCCCATCATCCACCAGTGCAGGACATAGCTATTAAGACTGTTGAGGTCAGACCACAAGAAACACCCCTGCCTTCGTTTGCCCGATCAAAAGGCTGATCACGCTGCAAACGCTGCCTTTAATTCCGTCACCTGAACAGCCTTTTCTCCGCACCGTGAGCGTGGCCTGCATCACAAGTTCCCCCATCACGGCCTGCACAACAAAAGCCTTGCGCGCGCTACAAGGTGAAAGGAAGTGAAATGGTCACATTGTAAATTGCTTTAGGGGGGGCGCTGCTGCCGCATCATGGGCTGTAAGCCCAAATCATTCAGACCTGCGCCAGTTGGAGCTTTACTTTGAAACTTCTTGGAAGTGGTGAGTCTGTTCAGTGGAAGCCATCCTGATCTCTCAAATGACCACCATTAGTTGGCCATTAATCATTATGAATATGAACACTGGAACTGAATATTTAGAACCCCTTCTAAGTATACTTGGCCGCTAAACCTGAACTGATGTGTATTTCCTCTTTAAACGTCCTGGCTGGCCTTGCGCCAATGTGATCACAACTTATCACAAATTTAGTATGCGTTCAACAGGTGTTTGATAACTCCTCACCGGCTCTTTCCGGTGTCTAAGGTGCTACTGTGTGCATATCGGACCTCTTTGCTCTCTGTTGGTGAAGGGTGTCCTGCTCTGTCCACAGATCCGTTTTTTATTTGAACAGCAAATTAAATTGATGTAGGCATTTCTCTGTGTGTCGCTGAGTCGCAGTGTGTTTCATGTGCTTTTTTTCCCCCACATCTTGTCTATAAGAAATAAATGGCAGTGGTGAGGGTTTGTTCGCTTTTAATATATCCCGTTACAGCTGTGTTCAGGCTGTCGTCTTGCCACCGAATGTGTTGTTTTACACAAAAGCGACGCACAAAGTGGCACAAAAAGTCCTCACAGAATACGATATCGGTAAAGTCGAGTCTCGAGAACGACCCTGATCATATGCCCTTTTCATTCTATTACGAACAACAGCCATTTCACAACGGTCGTTCGTGTGCTCTCCGATCTCCTAACCCCTTTCATCTGGCAGGGCAGAAACTCCATTACAGACGGGGCAAGCTGCACTGCTCTAATCTAACTGGCTATTTAGACAGCCGTCAAAGGACAGCTTTGAGCTCTCTTTTCGCTCTGCTTTTTTATTTATTTTGGAGGCAGTTGGATCTTACCTGAAACAACCAGGGCCGGGTTGTCTTTGCCAAAAGGAGTCTGCGATTAATTTACCTGCGCATTGTTTTCTTCTTTTTAAATTGTAGCATTCTTTATGCTACAGTGGAATCAAGGTAGTGCACAAGCTGGTCTCAGATACCCAAGCTGGTTAATATTACACATCACATGTTCTCCCGACACAGAGCGAATCAGTGCTCTTGCATTATGGCTCTTACGTTGTCCTGCTGTAAGGGCTCTATGTGTGCATGCCCTTCTCGATATGTTTCATAATGATGTTGAAATATTTCTGCGTGAGTACTTAGGCTTAAAGGGTTCAAGTGAGGGTTACTTATTAAGATGAATATAGTGTGGAGGGTTCTCGTTTCACCCCCCCATATTGGTGTTTGTGTTGCAGCGTCGCGGTGTCCTTAGGGAAAAGTCAATTATGTGAGAGAATCAATACTCTGATAAAGGCATTTTGTATTCACCCCTCTTAAGAATTGATTATATGCAAGGGTGCTTGATTCAGCGGCTTATGATTTATTAGTTGTTAACGCGTTTAGACACAAGGGTATTTGCTAATTATAAAATGATCATGTCATTTGTTTAGATCTGCAGCCATTGATCCCACTTATCTACTTTCTTCTCATGCAGTTCTGTATTAAAACCCAGTGTTTGTTTTGTTTCCGTTGACCGGTACAATTAATTTAAAGTTTATATTCTTCTGCTACTTACAAAACAAACATTGTAAAGACATGCACTTATCTTATTTATCGTAAGTCGTCATTTCAACCTTGAAAGTACGATACCTTTAAAACAACGACTGAAAAGCTTCTCTTGTATTTGTGTTATAAAAACCCTCAGTTTCCGTCAGCT
Organism: Anarhichas minor; assembly: GCF_050575085.1. Classification (NCBI taxonomy): domain Eukaryota; kingdom Metazoa; phylum Chordata; class Actinopteri; order Perciformes; family Anarhichadidae; genus Anarhichas; species Anarhichas minor. Next base: position 16,159,809 of record NW_027466463.1, read on the forward strand.
TTCAGACACATTAAAGGTGTTCTCAGTATTTCAAAGACTCGACAATTAATCCTCTCATTTTACATCCAGTCTGCGTGTTTCCCCACCTCTCCCTTCTCTTCCTATCAATCCTAAACTTTACTTGTTCCCTGAATTTAGTTTCCTGTGAGCGCTCTGCTTAAAAAGCAGTTGAGGGTGTTTGAACGTTGGTTTGAAATATGTATCCTAACGCACCACATTCAGAGCAACTCGGCGATGAGCTGTCATATTCTATCATTCAAAATGTTCCTCAGACAGACCCCAGAGCACACTCAGGGAGATGAAGAAGCATTCCTGGCTCATACCTTTTCAGCAGCACTCAGTGTGTTCTTTTCAAATGACTTGTATTCATTTTGGAAGAACACAAGATGATCTCTTTAATCAGCCTTTGTGTCTGTTAAAAAGAAAGTGTCCACCCATTTTAAGGTGTTTTTTCTGGGAATGATCTGGTTGTTTTCTGTGTGGTCGTTCTCCACATACGTCACAAATGGTCCAGACCTGCTTCAAGTATATCCAAGGAGCTTAAATGCTAAGCGTACGTGTTTCATTTCCATTTTGAACTTGATAACATCGCAGCTGTATGAACTAATACTGCTTTGTCACTTGACTTTATGAAATTGCCTTTCTACCCACCAGCCAAGAAATAAAAGACCATTTGAGCTTGAATTATTATCTCAATGACAGTGATTTTCTTTGCCAGAACTAGCCGGTGTAGGTTTGAGGGTAATGAAAATGAGAGTCGTGACATTGAGGTTACTGTATGCACGATGCGAATCCTGCTGTCCTGCTTATGAATAAGCATACAATATACAGTGATGCGAAAAGGTTGGATGTCCTCCAACGGGTTTGAGTGATTAAGAGAAAATATTGAAAGCAAATCCCGCCGTTGTTCGCCATTAGAAAGTTGCAGTCGGGCAGATTTGTCGGATTCTCCCGCAGCTAGAAGGAATGACTTTGGAAATCGGCGTGCTTTTGTCAACTTATTTGTCAAAGCAAACTTGAAGAAACGGCTGCAGGCAATATAGTTCACGGCTGCAATTCCTTTTAATTCATTTGGGAATTGAGATGCGTGCCGTGCATGAGCACAGGGCTCGCTGTGCGTGAGTGATACGCAGTTATGGTTTATGAAAGGAGAAAGGAGTTTAAAGAAAGAAGGAAATGGTTTAAGATCCCTACGAGATCAAGCTGTTAAAATCTCAAGAGGGCCCATCTCTCAAGTGCAAAGATCTTACCACACTGATATGAAATTCAACCATTACGGTGGTTTGAAGGCAACCTCCTCAGTAGCTGTAGTTAGCAGCAGCTGCTTGTGAAAGAGCCCCCAGCTAAATTGTAGTAGCCATTTGTCTGTCAGTATGCTGAAACAGAAGTCGTCCCCCGTCCCAAAGCCAGCCCACTCTGAACTCAGCTGGGATTGACTAATCACTGAATCAATGCCAAGAACTTCCTGTCACCCTCATTTCCAAGTATTTAATATGATAATGTTTTTGAACCCATCCACAGCATCGGGCCAAGCAGATTTACAAATTAAAGCCCCTCTCATCCATGTGACTTTCTTTAAATATTACAATTTTTTCTCATTGTTTTTTAAGCCACATGCATAGATATTCAGGGATCTGATTTACGACTGCACCAACAATGTACAAAGCAAGAAACCATTTTATTCCCGGCAATATACAGAAAGATATTCCTGGAAAGAGAGGAGGGTTATAACTGAAGAGGAAATCTCTATCTGTGTTCGCATTAATCTTAGTAGTATGCGCATGTCATTTGTAGAATGAGTTTGTGGAATGGACTGAAGGAAGAAATCAAACAAAGATGTCCTCTTTTTCACATCTTTTAATTCGGTAGTTTGTCAGTGTTGCTGATCAAGTATGGATGGATTTGTATCTTAGACGAGATAAGCGTTCCTCCGACTCTATTTCTGACCTCAAATGTTGAAGCATGTTGCTTATTGAAAGTCTGTTTTCTATTATTTATTGGTTATTTTTGTTTAGGTTTTTTCAGTGTACATATTATTTATATGTATTAAGAACTGTTCGGAATAAAGTATATTAAATTAAAGTAAAAAAAAAAAAAAATGGCGCTTTGCCTACATGTACATGTCCGAAGTCTCACTGTATTCTATGTTGTGTTTCAGAACAAAATGTTCATCTACCGCGGGAAGGAGTACGAGCGCAGAGAGGATTTCGAAGCCCGTCTTCTCACACAGTTTCCCAACGCAGAGAAGATGAAGACGACCACGCCGCCCAGCGAGGACACAAAGTCTTCTTCTGGACAATGTATCCTCAGCACGAGTCATTCGTTCAATTTCAACTGTCGATGTTTTGTTTTGCTTTTTATTTCACTTTCATGAAGAGAAATATTTTTTATAATCAATTAAACTGCCTTTCCCTGTTATTTATTACATCAGACAAAATGCTTCACGTGTATAAATCAAAGCCTCATTAACTTATTTTGTATAAGTTGCCACAAGGAACTTTGAACTGATTATAAAACTGTCTTCATTTAAAATGCATGGCTCTATAGGACCTACATAAGCCAACTTTGTAATTTGGCACCAGAATTTTGTGAAATGATAAGATTGTAATTCATAATTTGATTCGATTGCATGTTGAAATTATTTCCTTGATGTTTCTGCTGAAGACATCCAGTGTTTCACGGTTAAACCCATCCTCGACCTGCCTGCCAAGTTCCAAAACAAACCCGTCTCTGAACAAATAGTGAGGTAAGCAGGACACCACCCCCCCCCCCCCCCCCCCCCCCCCCCCTCTCCGCTCACATTCACTTCTTTACATTTTCAGAGTGCGTTATTGAAAGTCACGCAGCATGCATTCGATTTTTTAGTGATGTGTGTTGAGGGCCGCTGTGGATGAAAGCCAATAAATCTGGAGGTAAATGTGTGTCTGTGTGGAACAAACAGCGGTTGACCTTCTTGTCGTTCTCCTGGTTATTAACTTGCGCCAGCCATCTGCTGTTAGTCGCCGCGCCAAGTACAACATTGTTTCTCTGACATCATTAATACCTTTGTGTCGCGCACCGGGGCCACAGGCAAACAGTTGGGCCCCATACCCCTCCCCACTTGTTTGCCCAATCTGTACGCCAGCCATGCACTGCATCAGTCAGCTGTGCAAATTCACTTCGATATGCCACCCAACGCATCAATGGACGTAATTAAAAGAAGAAATTTACTCTGAAAACCTTTAGGCAAAAATACCTGCGCTCTGATCTTATCGCAAGCCTGCACCGTTGATCACATCCCCCCCCCCCCCCCCCCCCCCCCCCTCCCCTGCAGCAGCCTGTTGGCTTGTTTGCGAACTGTGTCTGATTGGAATATGTAACTCTGTTAATAGCCCAGATCAGACAACCACGTTTAGAGAGGACGGCTCCACACCAGCTGTCTGTCCGTCTCTCCTTCTCTGCCGACTCTCCAGCTCTCACTGTGCTTTCCCTTGTTGTCTCTCTCCGTCCCCATCTCTCTGTTTTCTCTCATTTATTCTCTCATTCAGTGGAAAAGATCAGCGGCGCATAGCAATGAGACTGTTTGAGCCAAAGGGTCACAGCAGCAGGCAGAGCACCCCCTTCTGACCTTACTTTGTCCCGACCATGCTACTGCATCATCTCCAGCCCGCCAGCTTAATAACGTGTAAAAGGCTTCATTGGGGGAACGCAGCTGATTTAAAGCTGCTTTATAAATCGGTTTATTAGATCAGAATCTCAGAGGCTCCTTTTTTGATGTTAATGCTTCGCTTCCTCCGCTAATCTGGGACTGGCTCTCATCATGTTTATCATTAGATAGCGTGTTGCCCTTTGTGACCAAGAATAAATGGCTCAAGTACCTGTAGGACCTGAGCCCAGTCTCTCTGTGGTGATTGCATGTCACAAAAGCTTTGTGTGGTCCGTTCATTAGCAACACATGAACAGTCCTTAGCAGAAACAGTTTAAAACATTGCAGCATCCCATCGGCACACACTTATTGCTGCCACTACAAACATTAAAGGGCAGCGGTTTTTGGAGGGGCACTGATTCCTTTTATATTTTATTCATAATTGTTTGCTGGTAAAGGCAAAGCATCCTCTTTGAAACATGATATTGTTTAAGGGATGCAATATGCTTTATGGGGATCATTTCCCAGGAGAGCGTGAATGTGGACGTCTGTAGAGAAATATGGAAAAAGAGCGAGTGCGTGGGGGACCATGTACTGTATGCGCCCAGACAGCTGCTCCCACAGCCACTAAGCAGCACCATCATTTTCCTAGTGTGAAATGTCTATTAACCTGATTTGGCAAAGTTCATCCCCACTAGTCGTGTGCCTCTGTCACGTATGCTGCAGCTTCTCTACGTGTCCGACATGTCAGACCAACCTCCGGTGCTGCGAGTGACGTGTGTGACCCAAAAATGAATTTATTAACATGGATATGAGGCCGTGTCGTAGACAGCTAGTCAAAACCAGCATGCTAAATGCCACGGCTTCTGGCAGAGCTACCTGTCCTGTGTTTGACCTGCAGCAAAGCAATCAACCTTTGAATCAGGCCGTAGATTGCCCATAACAGTTTTAATTCACTCAGGCGCTGATTTTCTCCCTCCCCAGCTTCTACACCGTAAATGAAGTCCATAAATTCCAGTATTCCAGGCCAGTGAGGAAGGGGGAGAAGGACCCCGACAACGAGTTTGCGGTAATTGTTTTTTTTTTTGCTATGACTTGAATTCTCTATTTCTATTTTTTATATAATGGGATTTATGAAGTATTTGTTAACATTAAATGATCATCAGCATACTTTTCATGCTCTTTTAAATTTAAAAAGTGTTTGTGCCAGTTTGAATGTCTAAAAATAAGATTGAAGGCTACTTAGTATTGAACTATAATATAGAACATTTTAGCTACTTTTGTTTGCCAAAGTTGACAAAATAGTAAATTTGAATAATTTATGGTTTGAGTGATAATAGTCCTGTGTAGTTATATCCCATATTTCAGTTTCGAAAAAAATAAACATATAAGATTTATTTTGTTTTGTCTCAAATATTTCTTGTTTGTCTCTCACTCACTCCCGGATAAACCACAGACACTAGCGGTTATATACACAACATATTCGGCTAGAAACAAGTGCCTTAGCTCCACTAACGGGGCAAAAGATTGCGCATCTGTAAGATAATGTACTTAGTAGGATAAGTAGGCAGACTAATGATCTCTAAGCCTGATCAAATAGTTTGTCAGTCTTCTCTGATGTTAAGATGCAGCAAACGCAGTAAAACTGAAATGGGTTTTTCATTTTTGTCTTTCTTTGACTGCTGTTTATTACAGGATGCTGATCGATTATTGTTTGAGATTTGTGTTTGAGGTTATAACACATCTTTTTTTTATCGTTTCAAGCGGAGTAAATCAATAGCAAAGCAGAACTCTCATTAAACACAGACAACTGGCTGCCAACAAGAAGATCTAGGATAAATAAAATTGTTGATGGTGATCCAAATCTGTTTGCCCCGTGCAACTATTACTGTCGATTCCTCATTTTTGGTACATTTTATGAATTATGTTTTGTGCACACTGATCATCCAGGTGGCAGATGACAATGGTAATGAGAAAATGATCCCCTTCACACTGTTCTGTGTGTTTACTGTGGCATCACATCATCTCAGGCAGGATGATGTATTTAACTCCTCTCAGACTCACTCTGACTGACAGTGAGGTGATGGATCTTTATAAGATTTACAGACATTTGAGCTCCATGTGCACACCTCCACCCGACCGCCTCCCCCTACAATGGCTTTTGATTGAACAACCATGACATCGTCTTACTCTCATTCATGCAACAGTCTAAAAGCTTGTTTCAATGTAGTTTGGCACACAAAAAAACCCGCCTTGTCATATCAGTTGATTTCCGCGCTGTGTTCTGATTGTGTGTCTTTTGTCATTCTGTCAACAGAACATGTGGATTGAGAGGACCACGTACACGACGGCGTACAAGCTTCCTGGCATCCTGCGCTGGTTTGAAGTCAAGTCAGTCTCCACAGTGAGTATGAAGGGCATGTGTGCCAGGCAGGCCCCCTAATCAGACAAGGATCCACAGCCTTGCTCAGAGGCAATCGATATGATTTGTCCCCTTAATCTGTATAGGCAGCCGCGTGGACGCAGGCATGCCATTCCCCGGACTAACGACGGGGCACGTTCTCTCTCTGCCAGAGGGCCCACTTTGATTCACCAAGCGCTCCTTAAAGGCCGTCTCCACTGACAATAGCTTCACAGCACAAAATGCAACTAGAGGACAGTTCTGGAAACTCACTCGCTGTTGATCTTCCTGTAATAGAAATGCCTAGATTGCTGTATTGAAAACCTGTTGATGAGAGGATGGTCCAACAGCTCAAGTATTCACTGTAATACTTGGAATGTACACAATTCCCCTCCATCCGGCTGAAACTGCATAAAAGTTTCATTATTTTTAGCTCTGTTGTTTTGACTAATTAAAATGCTGGTCTGGCGTCCCCATCTTGGGCTGGGGGTGTTGTCTGGTGGACGAGAGAGTGCGGAGAAATGAGTGCAGCAAATAGAAGTTGGAGCATAAGAGCCGGTTACAGGATCACTTAGAGCCAAAAACACACCGCCTCATCCTTTTAATGTGTCATTAGTTTGTTCCAAAACAAATGTGCTACTTAGAGTAATTAGCCCGGCTAAGTATTATGCATTCAATTACTCTTTATGTGTGGCTTTAACTCATCGCTGTCATATCTGTGCTGGTGAAAGCACTTCTCAGAGGTTATCCTTGGCCAAGGCGTTACATTACCTGCCGTCACATGACACCCACACACCAGGCAGCTTGGACATTTAGCTCACCACACAACGGTCCTGCTGGTCGTTACATCCTAAGCACAACCATTTCTTCACAAAAATTCAATCCCTGCCTAACTCCTGTAGTGAGGTGCTCCATTGGCACATTAATTCAAAGGCCTCCTCCTTCAGGCTGCGTTGGAACATACTGTCAGGAGCAGCTTGCCCTCCAGATGAGCCGGGGAGAGGCCAGCTCCCCGAGGTTACACTCTCTATTTAAAGCTTAACGACTAGGCTGAGATTCACCAAGCTAAAGCCTTCCATCTGACAATGCTTTTTATCAAGCTGGCCGGTGACATAGCTGCACAGATTGGAGATTTGTCTCCCTGGCACGTCTTTATTCTTTTGGGCTGGGGGTCTAATTCTAACATTTATACAACAGCCCACTCATGTTTCTCCCTATATTCTTACTAGCGAGGAGGCAATTTTTTTTTTTTTGTTCATCTAAAGTAATTAGATTGCCTCCATGTGGATTTACACGTATCGAGTTGGAATCTTTTATTTTTTCAGCGTTTCCAAGCATTTTATCCATCGTTTCTCAGAATAGCCAATCATGTTTTGTTGACATGGGAACTGAAGTTCCCCTACACCAAAGTGCTATCCATCTTCATTTGACAGTTGCAGGTTCATGTATGTGCGCAGTGGGAAATGATTCATTGCTCCTCCATCCTTCATGATGTATGCACGTAGTTAAGGGTTTCTCAGCCAATCCTCGAATAACCTCAGGCTAGCTCCCTAGCCGGTGAACACAAAATGTTTCCACTTGATTGTTGGGATTACAGAGACACTCGTGACGTATGTGTGTGTATATAAACTGAATATTTGACGACACCTTCCTTCTACTTTGCTGCACAGGAAGAGATCAGTCCACTGGAGAACGCCATGGAAACGATGCAGCTGACCAATGAGAAGATCAGCAGCATGGTGCAGCGGCATCTCAACGATCCCAACCTTCCCATCAACCCCCTCTCCATGCTGCTGAATGGGATTGTGGACCCAGCTGTTATGGGAGGTTTTACCAACTATGAGAAGGTAGTCGACGTGAAAACAGTCCTGCATGTATTCCTATATTGTCTCAACCTGAGCACATTCAGGTGACAGTTTGACATTTTGGGAAATACGCTTTTTTGTTTGAGTAATATGAGAAGATTAATGAAACTCTTGTGTCTGTCCACTGAAGCTAGAGCCAGGAAACGTTAGCTTAGCATACAGACTGGACAAAGGGGAGAGCAGCTAGCTTGTTTCTACTCTACGGTAACAAAATGTGCCTACCAGCACCTCTAAAGCTCATTACACACCTTGCACAACTTCCTGGAGTCTTGTTGTCACAGTGAGGTCGCCAGGCAATCAGCAGAGACTTCAACACATAAACCCCGTGACACACAACGTCGTCTTTGCACTTCAAGAGACAGAATGTGTTAATTAGTGAGCTTTAGAGGTCCTGATGCGCAGATGTTGTCATCCTTGGAAAGTGCCAATCTAGCTGTTTTCCCCCTGTTTCCATTCTTTATGCTAAGCTAACCGCCTGCTGCTCCAGCTTCATATCCAGCATACAGACATGCGAGTGATATTAATTTCCTCATCTGACTCTCAAAGAGAAAGTGAATAAGCGGAATAAGGTCTTCTGACATTTTATATTCCTGAACATTTTGGTGAATTTCTAATATGTCAAGCTATATTCAGAGCTAATTCAAATGAACCGACTTCTTCCCCCAGGTCTGATATCACGCTGTGAAATAAAATCATAATCTCATGCATATTTCAACTCCTAGAAGCTCTCATTCCACCAGCATTTAACATTTTTATCATCACACTTGTGACTGCTGACATATTTTTTTGTCATCATGAATCAGTTTTTGTTCTGGGCCTTTTTTTCCTCATGAAAAAGTCAATCTTCATCACATTTCTAGTGTTCCCACTGGTTTGTGAGCTGCACACTCCATTCACCATAACACGATGGCGACTCATGTGGAAAGGAAAACTGTTTTTTGATGATAAAAAAAAGTGATAGCCTGTTGGTTCCCAGCTAATATCACAACCTGGAATAGATTCATATTGGTCTTGTGAAACAGTGCAGTGTGAGTCAGAGGAGGAACGACGTGAATTCTTTGCCCTCAGGGCGCTCCTTCATCGCAGTGAAATAGTGCAGGTGATGGAGGAGAGACGGATGTCTCGACTACATTTTTCTCATTTTAACAGCGCCTCCCAATGCTGTCCCCTTTGACTTGTCAGTATTTTTCTCCCCGGTTTCTCATTTTATTTATATTACAAACTTTTCCACATTTCAGATCGCTCCTTCAGTCTTCACTCCTCCTTTTTCTCCCTTCATATAAACAGACTTACTCCAGTAACTCCTCTCCCTCTTCCCCAGGCCTTCTTCAATGATAAGTACATCCAGGAACACCCAGAGGACCTGGAGAAGATAGAGAAACTAAAGGACTTCATCGCCTGGCAGGTGAGCTTAAACTGCATATTGCTGATCTGTGTCTATGTTGAGTGCATGTGATCATGGTAAAGCCTCAGTCTGTCTCGCCCAAGATGTCAGGCTTCAAGGAAAAGTTTCACGGTCTGCTCATCACGAATGACGATCTTGTTTACTTTAAAAGATGACATTTACTCATTACATGGTATTTCTTTTTCCATGGCACATGTTAAAAGCAGAGGACGGCATAGCCTACAGGCAAAGAACATGATTAGATGGTACGAAGTAGCATGTGATGCATGAAGTAGTGAATTCATGCCACTTTGCTTTTACGCTTTCTTAATTTGCCTGGATTTGCTTTGGGCTATTCACTTGGCTATTCAGGTGCTGAAAACATATTGGCCTTATACAGTATGTAACTTACTAAGTTATTAAAAGTGCATAATTCAAAATAACTATCTGCTATGAAAGAGGAGAATGAAGTCACTCTCTTTCTGTGTGTGTTGTAATGCGAGCTTCTCTGTGCTTTATTTACGTAGCCGGTCTAGCGTAGCGTGCACGTTAGTGTATGTGTGTCCCAGTGTGGAGTTGTTTACTTGTGGATTCAGCACCAGCAATTTGGGAGCCATCCAGCACCCCAACAAGGGCCCCGTTGACACCGAGCAGTGGAGGGCTTGAATGCCGAAGGATACTTTTGTTCTGTTCTGCATAATACGACATTTCTACCTGCAATGTTGTCCCCTTACTAAAGCACTGCTGCCACAGCAGAACTCTGAAAGGTTACAGCTGAAAATATTATATATCGTTTGAAGAGCCAGCGAGTGCACTGCCAAGAGTGTCCTACGACAGTAACTGAAGTGGGTTGGGGGAAAAGTGTGTTAAAGAGTTCATTTGGAGATGATAGCGAGGCAGAGAGTGCTGAAGCAAACATTCTGAAGTTAGGGGGGGGAAGCTCCACAGCGTGAAGAGACAGAGGGGAGATCAGCATTGGCGTGTTTTTTGCGAGCTCTGCACCCTCACTGAGCCTGCAGGAAGTGCACACGCAGCAGACAAGAACTGCACATACACACTTGATGTTGTGGCACGTGCTGTTTAACAGCTTACTATGAAACTCCACAGATCTGTAGCTCATTTGTGGCTCATCTTTGATTAATAAGCTCCTGCTTTCTAGTGGAATACCAAAGACTTCCTCCCTTCGGGATTTTATAAGGCTGTTTTGCTTTTTTTATTACTCACTCTGGACTTTTTAGCTCTGAACTAAAGGGTCACTTTAATAATCGGGAAGTCGAGGTTTCCTGCCTTATGGGTTCACCCAGGAAATGAGCACAGACAGAAGAAGTTTCTCTGCCTGCTTCCTATAGCTAGTTGCAAGGAAAAAGGAACTTAATTGAATTTGCAATAGTTGTTCTCCTCTCCGTTGTTGTAAAATAGGTCAACTTTGTGCTCTGCCTCTCTGGCGGAACTCCTCCAAATCTCGATGAAGGCACGATGATTCACACAGGAATATATCGACTTCTTATTTGATGCCATGTGTGATGCTTAGAGGCTGTCGTTTTTTTATGATTACTATTTCCATATTAGTTGTGCGCTTAGTTATTCCATATACATTTTTTGAAGACATTCAGATTGTGTAAACATGCGGAAATGTAGGATATCGCTGACTGAATTAGAAGGTGACAAAGCAGGTGGTGGTAGCCTAAAAATAAACATGTCGCTACTTCATCGCTCCTGGAAAGAAGTGAATAACACGAGTACATTCTATTTAACAAGGTTGGAGTATTCAACTAGGTCTTACATTTCAAGCAAAGGCAATAAACAACGTCTGTTTTGTTCAAAGCTTTGTGTTGGTTCCAGTGCAATGCTAGAATGTGAAAGAGCCAACACCATTTCAGCATCAATTTGAGATTTCAGCTCGACTAGAATGGTGTTAGAAATGATCCTCCGAACACAATCCACAGTACTAATTAGCAGGAGCTCTGTTGTACGTTCCAGTAATTCCAGTATGAGAATGACCGGCCGCTGTGCCCAGTTAAAAATGTCCTTCACACCAAGCTAACCAAGTGTTTGAAATGATGGTGGTATGTATCTTCCATACACACAAAAAAACCACGCGATTGAAGTTGTTTGGTGTGATCGTCACAGAGAGACGTGTCTTGGAGAAAGCAGAAATACGTTTGCGGAAGCCCACGGCAAACATGCACACAAGGAACCTCTTAAGAGATGACGAAGGCAGAGTTGTTGATTTGAAACGGTATCGGCTGTCTCCTTGCCAGAACCAGCATTCTTGTTTATCTCCCGCCTCGAATCTTTCTAAATGAGACAAATGAAGGCGAGCCTGGTCCAATGAACAAACTAAACGGTTCAAAATAAGCCGGTGAGCACTGTTATTCTGCAGCATCCATTGTCTTCCTCTAGTAATTGGGGAGGAAATGAGCAACTGGAAATCAGGAAATGAAGTATTGTAAAAAGCTCCCTGGCAAAATACAAAGTGTGTGTTTTCATGCGATGTTTCTGGTTATAATTAGCAAACGCTCTCGACAGATGCCTAAATTAGCGCCTTAGTCTTCCCACTGCAGCATGATCCATGCTATTTAAAGTTGTTAAGGGTAGCTGAGTGATCAATACATGGAGTCACAGACCCAAGGAGGCAAATTGCACCTGTGCATTATCAACATAAACATAATCTTTCAGTGACAATTAGTTTAGTGTGTTTTTTTAGTTTTTGCTTGTCCCTTCACCTCCTGTATAGTAGAACCTGCCTGCTCACCACTGGCCGTGTATGTGTCTAAGACCTATGTGGTCTGAATATGTTATCATGGCCTTAATACCCAGCATCTGGCTGTCCCAGCACCCAAGGGTATGGCTCAGAAGTGTGCTCGCTGTGCAATAAAGAAGACTAGAGGTACAGGGGTCAGCTAGGAACACTGGGCTCTGAGAAGACACTGATATTAGGCAGCAGTGCCATTTCTTTCATATAGTTGTTGTGACATGTGGCCTTCATGCCTGCTAAGATGACCAAAACCAAATCTCTGGCCTTGCTCTCATTTTCCCAGCTAGCGTTTCAGCGCCACACACACACACATGTCCTTATGGCACTCCAACTTTGTCCTTTATTGCTATCAAATGACTCTTTGTAACCTTTAGAGTGGAATATATCCAGTTTTTTTTTTTTTTTTTTTTTTTTTTTTTTTATAAATGCAGCCTCTGGTCTCCAGTGCCTAGTTATCCGATATTGACATTAGCCTTACTGGAGGTAATATCACTGACGGATATCCCGAATCATAAACCCGCTGTCTCTATTTGAGTGCTGGAGCAGAATATATAAGCTGTATGTAATTAAACTACTGAATGTATATATTTCTGTGTGTTAGCAGCCTTGAGCCAAAGTGTGTTCCACAATGAGCTTATCGCTGTGCAGCCACCAAGCAGATTTCTGTTGCCATGCCGCCACTCAGTCGCACTCAATCATCCTAAGGTCTATAAAAAGATGTGGGTATCCTGAGAGACGTGAATCTTGCCTCAGCTTTCACTCTCGCTGTTTCTTTCTCCCCATTTCATCTCACAACACTTGGTTCTTCCCGACTCCTCGCCCTCTCCCTTTTTCTCTCTCACTCCTAACCCTCTTCCCCTCTGCCTCTCTTTGCTTTCACCCTTTCCTCTCCTCTCAGCCTCCTCCTCTCCTCTCCTCTCTCCTCTCTCCTCCAAGAGGTCCCAGCGGTGATCATGAAGGTGTCGATAGCAGGGGAAATCCTCGCAGGGGTGTCTGTAGCCTTCTCTCATTGATCTTTCTGTGCTTTGGTTTTGTGGAGCACAGCACAGCAACATTCCAGAGAGTGAAATATCCTGTTATTTATGTATGTTAGTATTTCTTTTCAAGCCATTCTGCTCAAAATGTGCTCCTCCCATCATAGGATGCTGTTTAACGTATTAATGCAGCGTATTACATGGTTGACAACCTGAAGCCAACATTATAGATGTGTTTCCCTGCATTAGTCATTTTTTTCTTTTAAGCCCACCATGTGTTGAAACACGTGTAAATAAAACATGCATCGTTTTGAGATTATTACAAAAGGTTGCATCACCAAACTGAATTGGTGTTGCGTGCCAGCTGAGTGAAGTCGGTGCTCGCTGTAGCCCGCTGCGGAGGGGCAGTTTGCCCTCCGAGAAAAGGAAGAAAGGCGAGCAGTCTCTGGGGAATCACAGGTTAGCACACACACACACACACACTTCTTCTCTTTACTGGCCCACCTGTTCCAGATACTTCACACTTCTTTGCACTCTATTTGCTCAAGGCTTCGGTGAGTTTGTTAGCAGTAAAAGCTCTACTGTAGTGAAGATGAAGCACAAGATGCACTCTGCGGTTAAGTGTTGCCTTGTTTTTCGAGTGTGCAAATACACCACTCTGACTGCGACCGATTAATATCAACGTTTGAATTTAAAAAAAAAATGTTTTTGTTGTTTTTACTTATTCATAAGCATAAAAGCATAAGCTGCTTTCCTTTTAACCTTTAACACTATTTCTCACTTATGGCAGTGAGACAGCCGGAGAATATTTTTACAGTTCTCATGGGAAAGAAAAAGTCTGTTATTACATATTTGCTGGTTTCTGGTGAGTTATTGTACAATTCTCCCCTGCCAGCCTTACCATAGCCAAAGATGGCGTGTAGTGCTAAAGTACCATGTTCCAAAAAAAATTCAAATTTAACCTGTGATTTCATCCAGAAGAGAGGGGGGGGGATCACTCAAATGCTCTCTTCCCAAGGGATGACGCTTCCTCCTCTCGTCAGAGCTTGCTGACTCTGACTGTGGAACTGGGGTTTCCTAATGACTAGTTTTCAGCAGTTACAGTGTCTCTCTCGCTCTCTCTCCCTCTCTCTCTACCTGATATGCTTGTGTTATGTGTTTTAGACTTTGCTATTCACCACCTGCCTCGCACAATCATGTGAGAGGCTGCAGTGTGCCGGAAAAGGGGGCATTATTTCTGTGCGCCAGAGGTTCGGAGGAAAACATCCATCACGTGTAGTTCATGCCTTCTCATCGCCTTGTTTAATATACCTGTGTTATGATGTGGTTGAGGTGGGAGGGAGGAGGCAGTGGGGGAGGAGGGAGTGTCATGGCAACAGCCTTCCGCTTCCACCTGGATGAGGTTGTAGTGACACTTCCTCTGATGTGCTGAGTATGCACAGCCAAGGGGCCAAAGGTCCCGTCACTTAAATTGGCTGAATTTATTCCTCCGACGAATGGAGAAGCGGCATGTAGCTAACCGCTCATCTCTCCAGGGTTTCTTCAGGGTGAATGTTTCTTACACTACCGTTTCGCCCCGGCAGATCCCGCACCTCTCCGAAGGTGTTCGCATCCACGGAGAGAAGGTCACAGAGGCGCTGAGGCCTTTCCACGACCGCTTGGAGGCCTGCTTCAAGCAACTGCGGGAGAAGGTGGAGAAGCAGTACGGGGTAAAAGCCCTGGTAAGAGCTTTTGCTTGTTTTCTGTTACATGATAAGTGCTTTGTAGCTCAGTGTGGTCCTTCCTACCAGGAACAAATGGAATCTGAAGCTGTTACTGTTATTTCTTCTGTTGTGTTTGGCTGAAGGACTTCGAGGAAATGGATGATTTTGTTATACCTCTCAGACATCCTCTCTTCCTCCTGTTCCTTTGTTCTTGTTTTTTCCACATCTCATTTTTTACTTTTTCAGATACAAGATAGATGCAACTGCTTTGTTCATGGTTCAAACGGGTCCTTGAAATGTAAGGGGGGGTAAAGGCCTTGAAACTTTTTGAAAGTGGACATGAACTGACGTCGTTTGTGAGAAGGCAAGGGCCCACGTGGTCTGTCATCCCTGTATCACAGCACAGTTGGGAAGCGTTCACATCTTCAAGCTTCTCTCTCTGTTTAATTGTTGTCTGTGAGCTTCTGTAAAGCCTGCTAGTTCTCATTATAAAAGTTCTCAGTGTTGTAACACTAATTAACCTTGATCCGTGTCTCAAACTATGCCGTGTTGGGTCTGTGAATTTGAGGGAATTGGGCCGGGAAAGTCCTTGGATTTGATGTTGAAGGTGGTGTGGAAGCCCTGTTTATCTGAAAATGTTCAGCCTTTTGTATTTCATATGGTTGAAAATAATGAAGTGTAAGTCTTACCAAGGAGAAATGTGTTCCCTATTTTGATCTCACTTCCTGTGGTAATAAGAGTATGAACCAGGACATAAAGATGATACAATAAGTAAACAATCAACATAAATAAGAGATAAATCAACAGCATTTGATGTCATTTCAAAGAGCAGATGTCAAGACCATAGTCATAATTAACACGTACTTTATTAAGCTACTAATTCATTCCCGTACAGTAAGTCCTCCAAATGAACTTAGACGTGTATGTCATACTTGCTTTTACTTTTAGCTGAAGTCAGCTTGTTTGCAGTGGGATGCTGCCGGGGACCACATCCCATCTCTCTCCTCCTCTACAGATTTAATTGTTGCTCGGCCAAGCTTTTTCCCGTAATCTTGCCTGGGGTAAAGGCGCCCTCGCTCAATTTACAGGGAGCGGGCGGTGACCTCTCCAACGAGAGAAAGGCCATCACTTTCTAGGCTGTTATAATACGTTTATCCCATCAGATGAGTGACGGACCCTTTCTCCACTCGAAAAGACTCTTTAAAATACAGATGTGTTCATTGTTAAAGATACTTTTTCTTTCCCCATGAAATGATGTGTGATTGTGTTGCTGCATTTGGAGCTGTAGGATTAGGAATGACCTTCACCCGTCACAGTTTCCCTGTCCCTCCCCATATCTCCAGTACCGTACACAGAAACAAAAATGCACAGATGACTTCGAAGCAGTCAGGGACTTTTAAGCTACATTCTTCTCTGTCTTTCTTTTCCTCTGCGGTGTCAGCCGGCAGCAGACGAACGGAGGGGGCTTCGTCCTCACTCCATGGTGCGCTCCTTCACCATGCCCTCCTCCCAGAGGCCGCTGTCAGTGGCTTCAGTCAACTCCATCTCCTCCGACAACTCCCCCTCCAGGCCCGGCTCAGATGGGTAACACCGAGTTTACAGTTCTTCCGGGCATAAAATACCTCACATCCTCCTTGGCTTTTGGTCATCCCATTCGAGCAGTTTAAGAAATTGTTTTTGGATTACCGTCTTATTATAATCCCTGTCGTCGTTATCTCGATAAGTCTCAGGCCCCATATTTAACATCGTAGAAAGATTCATTTAATTTCAAACCTAAGAGGATTCCTGAGGATGTGCTTATGCAGTTTTTCATTAATTAACTATGCCTTTTTTGTGAAGTTCATGTGGACTGTGTACCTGACACAGACAACCCAAATCCATACCAACTTCATGAACCAAACATTTATGCTGTTAACTATTTCAGTTATTCCTGTTTGGCTGTTTGATCTTTACTTCAGGTTTGCCCTGGAGCCTCTCCTGCCAAAGAAGCTGCACACCAAGTCTCAGGACAAGCTGGACCGCGATGAGTCCGAGAGGGAGCGCAAAGAGAAGAAGAAGGAGAAGAGGAACAGTAAGCACCAGGAGATCTTTGACAAAGAGATGAAGACCACCGAGATCCCTCTGCAGCACGCTGAAGCTGTCATACTGTCAGAGACGGTACTGAAATATGTGACCTGTACAAGGAATTCACCAATGTGTTACTTTCTCTCTCTTCCTTTTTGTTTGTCCACTTTGTATTCTCCTGCTCCTCTCTTGTACTCTATCCGACGCCAGTGCAATGACTAGTTACTGTTGGTGTTCATGGTTCACAAAAGAAGAAAGCTGGGGTGATGTGAAATGCAGGGAAGTGGGAGAATTTGATACGTGCACAACTACAGGCACTTATTGGCACCAAGAGCACAAAGTGGTCTGGACTGGCAGCTGCTCTGCATTGCAATGCGTTTTAAGCCTTGTGCTCTCCCTTAAGCAGCATCATTATTCTCCTACTTCTTCTTTGTGTTATTATGTACTGGTTTGTGATGCCCTTTTCCCACTGTTTCTTATTGATTCCTGTTTATTTGTGGTTTCTAAGTGTCAGGAAAGTTGAACCTTAACCTTGAAACAAAACTGTGTGCATGTAACCAGTGGAAACTCTACATTTCCTGACAACGTGGAAGTTTATTTTGAAAAGACACCGTGTAATGAATGGAAACTGGCACGCCGTTCTTGACACTTCCAAAGCTGGCGCTAGAAGGGTAACTAGAGTGTCATAGTTTGAAACATAAGGGCCCCTGACCAAGCATCTGTAATTGAGGAGTTGGTAGTGAGAATATGTTTGTTTAGTGCCGCCATCAGGCCACGACCGTTCTTGTACACAAGAATAATCCAAATCTAACGGGCAGTTTACGATATGCTGAGCACAATCATGCTGCCATAAATAAGTAGTGCATCACCATACAATTTGCTCTGCATATTCATGTCCTCTTTGCACTCTACATATCACTATCTCCCCCCTCTCTCTACTGTGCTCATGTCCCTCTTCAACCGCTGTGTCCATTACAGCAGAGAGGTATAACTGTGCTCTGCATGGCCAGTGGGAATTCTCACCGGCTAACGGCCTTAAGATAAGGGTACGAATGGGATCCAAAAGAGGCCCCTGGCAGTGGTGGAGCCGTCTGCCTTGTGATAGCAGCCTCTTGCCTCAGGGGTAAAGAGTAGAGCACCTAGGGGTCTCTGGTGGTTAACAAGCAGTTGTAGCACATAGTTTTAGTTGAAGTTATCATCTGGAACGCACAAATCAAGAAAATTGCTTTTTCACCCTGAATGTCAGTTTTGTGTTTTAGTGTTCAGGGGGGAGGGGGGAAGCATTGCATCCCTGTGTGAAGTGTGTTAACATTTCCAGCGTCTCCCTTGTGGCTGAGTTTGAGTTTGGCCAATTACAAAGATGTTTGTTAATGTAGCCCACAGTGTGGAGTAGCCCTGAGGACACATCTTTTCATATTCAAATTCCTGCCGTAATAAAGCTGGGACAATGCGGTCTTGCATGCAAACAACGATTTGTAACCATAAATAAGATATTGCAACCCAATGAGCACGTTTATCCAAATGGTTTCTCCTTTAGGAACACAAATAGTCGACTCAATATGCGTGTGGATTCACACACAACAGTCCCAGAGGAGGTGTGAAAGTAATTTTCTCCCGAAAAGGATATTTTATTGATCTTCTGTTATATTTCGCCATGGACTCGACTCATTTGCCAGAAAATACATTTTGTTCTCAGTTCTGTTTTTATTGACTTGTGTAATTTAAGTTGTTTCACTTTGAGCACTCTGTTTGCGACTCGTTCCCTGATAGTCTCTACGTCTTGCTTTTGTTTGTGCCTGATCACACAGATCAGCCCCCTGCGGCCTCAGAGACCAAGGAGTCAAGTTCTCAGCCAGATTGGGGGAGACCGGCGCCTCTCCGTGTCCCCTGGACCCCCTTCTTCTTCTTCCTCAAACTCCTCCTCCTCGCCGGGACCCCCGCCCATCACACCCAGGAACAAACTCTCCTTTAGCCTGCACACTGTTTCCAGTATGAGCAATCCTACTTTATTCTCACTCCCAGTCACACACACACAACACACACACACTAAACATCTCAGTAGGTCCTTTCTGCCTCCCTCTGACTTTGTTTTACATCTTGCATCACCACATGCTGTAGTACACGATGATTCTCAGTTTGATTTAAAACATGGCACTATGACGCATGTTAGCATGCATCATAGTGCATGCCCATGCACTGTAGTTTGATGATGAATGTGAGCTGATGAGCGCCCTCTTGCACAGGTCTGGAGCTGAACGGGATGGGCTGTTCTGACAAAGGTGAAACCCCGCCTCCGCTGCCAGTGAAAGGCAGCAATGCTGATTACGGCAACCTGCTAGATAATCAAGACTTGACGAGTCCCTCGACGCCTCCTCCTCCCCCGCCACATCAAAGGGTAGGTGTTTTAATTAGCTCTGAGACGAGCTCCTTAATGATGCATGGCACTTATAATGAAGCAAGAGGCCGCTACACACACTTGACGTCCGGGTCAATCTCCTCCACTGTCCCCTGCCCCTCTGCCCCAGTACTTCCTGTGCTGATGTGCGTGCGTTCATGTCTGTGTGTGTGTTTATGCATGTTTCACACTCTCATGTGTGCGTCTTTGAGTGTAGGCATCGGTCAGTTATCAGCAAGGGCCCACGCAGGCCTGTCCATCCCGCTGTTATTTATACGTGTCCCCCCCCAAGCCTGTCCGGTGCTCAGAAGTGAATGATTGGATGATTACTTTACCTCTCGCATCCATCAGAGGCTCTCCAGCTGTTAATCAGCGGCTCGTATCTCCACGTTTACCGACGTCTACGCCAGCCATCCTCTCGCCCCGCCACCGCGTTAACTAATCTTATTTATCCACTGTTCCGGCCCGCGGACAGGTAGTCAAACGAAGCCTCTGCAGACAGTGTGGCAGCGGGCGGACAGTAGTGTAGGGAGAGCAGATGTTCAGCTCCTCATTTACAGTCCTCGGTGGAAGCAGAGGTGATGTCATCGAGGAGCATTAATCCTGGTCTGTTGTTTCTGATGTGAACTCAGGTGTCTTAGGAAGGGCATATACTGTAAGTGGGCAGAAAAGCCCCAATCTGTAATTTGACTACATAAATATGGGAGCGATGGCAGCTTTAAGTCCAAAGAGTTTTGAATTGGTGAAATTGTCTTTATATGAGAAAGTGGTAAATTCAAGGTTACTGTTTTGTCTATTTGCAGCACATTCCACCTCCTCTGCCCAGCAAGACTCCTCCTCCACCTCCTCCTAAGACCACCAGGAAACAGGCCTCCATCGATTCAGGAATTGTACAGTGAACAAAGGACCAAACAACACACTGACAACGCATCAAAAACGACAGTTACCGCTCCCACCAAAAAGCAGCTGTTTTTACCCACACATTCCTCGCTCCCTGTCCCAGCTTGACAAGATGAATACCTCACTGCAGCACGCCCCTTCTTATCATGTTTTTTTTTTTTCCCCTTCCATTTCTTCCTATCTTGTTTTGCCTACAGTTTGGCAGCAGGGAGCATGTTGCATAGATGACTAGTCACTGAATTCATTGATGCCGTCTACGCCCGACACTTCAAAACTTTATCGCGACATTGTGTTCAGACAGATAAGCTTGGACCAACAGCTTTCCAATACTGACCCCACTCTCAAGTCTATGGGAGCACATAGCTCATTAAATAATCTCTTTTACTCATATTCCCACTATGTACAGAGGTTTGTATATATGATTTTATTTTATTTCAGGTTTTTGTTTTGTATGTGATTTGATCGTGCTTATTTTGTATTAACGTATCATTATATTAAGTGGCATTTATATCAAACAAAAAAAAAAAGGGCTTGTAGGTTTTGAATTGACGGGGACTTTACCGAGTTGGTATATGACAACCTATCATGGATTTTATTGGTTACATTTTGGAGTGCACATACAACTAACTCCTATCGCATTATCATTGTTCAGACCGTGTCCTAGATTGCTGTAACCTTGGTTTTCAATAATATTGACTTTTCTCAATTCACTACTGACATGACTTCCGAATAAAACTTTCAATTGTATGTATTTTTAAAAGAAAAATGTCCGCCTCATTATTTCTGTCTACAGCGAGAGATGCTGGAAATAGATGCCAGTGTGTTTCTATATTTCTCAAATCCAAGACAATCCGTACACGTTTCCTCGCTGCGACACTCGGTAACAAAGCTTTCTGCCTGCTTGATTGACAGCCATCACACGCATGCAAGCTGCATCGTTATCAACACGGGCGTTTCATGCCGGGACGTGTTACGCCACGGAATGACTTCTATCTAGTCTAGTGCAATCTCATCTACATAATGTGTCCGCTCGCCATGCCATCGTTTCTCTATTTCAAAGCTGGAAGTGCGAATCTGGAATGTGGCCCATATTTGAAATATAGTTTAGTAGCGTCGATGAGCCAACAACAGCCACAGGTACCAGCTTTGTCCTTCCTTTATTCTGTTTTTATAGAGACTGCTGAAGTTCATACTTAAATGTCTTTATTAAATATGGTGGTTTCTTCACTCTGGAGTGTAAAAACACGTCGTGTGAATAAATTCAACATTATTTATGGTTTCGTTTAATTTCGTTGTTTGAAGATTATAGATTGGGTGTCATGGCGTTCCCTTCGGAGACGCACAGGCTGACAAGTTTGTCCTCAGCTTTCTATGCTTGATGGGATTAATGTATTTTGACTGCAAATGAATGATTGGAGTTTGAACCACTAACTCAGTGTATAATTATCTGTTGTGCAGCAGCTTTAAATTGAATTACTCTTTAATTAGTTTCGTAATATGTGCGTCACTTTGGGTGTCGGTGGAATAACTTGACTAATATAAAGTTCAGTGACGGTGATCACTTTGGCTGGGACGACGTTTTTTTATATAGTCTTTATTCATGTCTTTCTATACTGTATGTCTAAGTGAGGTGTTTTACATACTTTAAACTATCCACACAATCAATTTGAATAATTGTAAGGAAACCCTTTGATTCTCACCCTTCCCATATTCAGAAAACTAAATGGACATATATAGTGAATATATAGTGAGGGTTGGGGGGAAATTCATACAGCATCGTATCGCAATATTTTCCATGGAAAGTATTGATCTCTATTATCTAAACTATTAATTTAGCTTTTTTTGTTCATGGGTGAAGTCAGGACTTTGTAGGCTGTAATACAAACGGTCCGGTTTGTCGGGTGCATGATGCAACATTAATGACGAGCTTCTGTGACAGTGTTGGTAAGTCTGTCTGCTTGACGGAAAAAAACATTTTGCTGCAATGGAAATGTGGGCGAGATGAACCGAGTGACAACTTGATCTTATTGGATGAAATAGATGTTGACAGACATAATATATTTAAAATAGCAATAACATCGCATTGTGGCTTCAGTATTGTAATAATATGGTATGGTGGGGCCTCTGGTGATTCCCATCCCTTAATACTTTTCCAGCTGTTATTCATGCTCCAGCGGCTAAAAACTGTTATAAAATGATTCTGTTGAACCTTAAATTTCTGATTCCTCATTTTGTATTTGTGTGCGTCGTAAAACCAGTTTGTGGGACACTTTTGAAGTGTGTTTGAAGGTGGTTCATATTCCTCTGCTCTCTTATTCTGCTGACACTTTGTGAGTGGGTGTCCGCCTGAGGAGAAATGCTCAAACTGTAGCATCTGTTGTTTGAAGGTGTTTTTTTTTTTAACCTTCGAAAAAGTCGGGGTTTATAAAGCTCTCTTTTCCTAATTAGGAACACTGAATGACATCTTTTCCCTTGGAGTTTTATTTGGGAGAAGCAGTCATAAGAGACTACTTGTAATACTGTGGCTCATGGGTGTTATCTTGTCCGCTTATAAAATGTCTCATTGCTATGTTGGTAATCAAGACATAGGTTTCTTAATTGTTCATCAATAAAACAAATAATAATGTAACTGATGTATATAATTCTCCACAGAACCAGTCTTCTAAGTGGCTTGAATGATTAAGGAAGGTGGTAAAGCTTATGATACCATTATGATACTCATTTTGTTTCCGGTCATGCAACCAGTACCAATCACCGGAGCTCCATCCGTAAACTCCATCTAATCCTGATGAGGACGCATCATTGTTGTGTAGATGCTGCCACTGCTGAATGCGAGGTACAGTATGTGCTCTATAGGACCTCCATTTGACCATGTACTATCTGTCCAGATGATAAATTGCTCTGCAAACACAGAAAGAAATTGAGTAAGTAATATTCAATAAAAATGCAAGTTTTACTATCGTACCGATGTTATTTTCTCTCACGGTTTCCCTCTTTCGTTTTCGACTACCTGACTCTCTCTAAGGACCATTACCCTTGCTTCTGTGCAGTACCATACTCTGGTTACAATAACAAAAACATGATGTTGTTCATTAAAGCCTTTTTCCTCGGTGCTAATGCGCTTTCAACCCACTACATGGTAACTTCAACATCGAACTGTTAGGATTCACGGTTTCAATTGATTCCATGTAAAAAGCCACGGGAGTGTAAAAGGTGCCACGTGAGCAGAGTGAATGACCATTAATGGCCACTAACGTAACAACCACTCCTAATTGCCGATCAATGGCTACAAGCCAAAGCGTAGAATGTTGGCCACTCCACTGCTAAACAACATGAAGACAGCAGGCAGCCCATTTATACGGCTCACACACTGATGATTAAAGCAAACATGTTCTGCATACAGTGCCTATAAAAAGCATTCACCTTCTCCTTTTGACTTTTTTTTTCCAGGACCCTGAAACTGAAGCAGCTAAACTGAATCCAGCCATCATTAGCTGTATTATTTACACTGGTTCTATTGTGAATTGTCGAATGTCTTCTGTTAAAAAGGCCTATTGGCTCTTTTTTACAGCAGCCATTTTCCCAAGCTGCTCAGTCAATGTGCTGGCAAAAACTACACCATGACTACAAAGTAAACAAATCTGGAACAAGATTACTGAACTGCAACAAAGCCCAGTGAGGTCGGTCATAATAAATGTCACAGCTGTAAATCTGCGTTGAGCAGGCCTGTGGAGCGACAGGGTTCTGAACTGCTGCCACAATGGTTTTACCAAAAGAGCAGTTTTATGAAACTGGCAAAGAGGAAAAAAAAAAAGACATGGCCCGTGGGGATGCCTGGTAGTGGCAGGGTCTTGCAGTGGGGATATTTGTGAAGGTACACGGAACTTAAATGTGCAGAAAACCTGCTGCAACCTGCAAGAGAAGTGTGATTTGGAAGATTTATTTTCCTGCAAGAAAATGGCTGCAAACTCAAAGACAAAGCTACGACTACAGGACAACAGTTCTAATGTCCTGAAGTAACAAAGTCAAAGCCCAGACCTCAGTCCAATATATCTTTGGCAATAATAAACCTTATAGAAAACTTAACAGTTTGACCAGTTTTGCAAAGAAAATGGAGGAAAAGTGCAGTGTCCAGGTGTACAAAGCTAATGCAGATCTATCTGCATAAACTAAAGGATGCAATTCCTGCCAAAAGCCGTCGCTCTACTAAACATTGATTTGAGGCGAGTGAATCCGTATGCAATCGATCCCCTAGTATTTATGTTTGAACATAATTTCGATCAATTTCACGAATTAGTTTTCACTCGGGCATTAAAAAGTTTCAGGATAATGAGTGTCAAAGCAGTTACATCCACAGAGATGTAAAGTTGTAAAACATTAAAACTTTCAAAAGTCCAAAGGGGTGTCCAATCATTTTTTTTTTATAGTCACTATTAACTTGTTATTGTATCTCAATGATATGCACGTGAGGTGAGGTGGGAATAAAACGTCTCACCCGTGGCATAATTCACTTATCAAGAATACCCAGTGCACACTCAATATGTTGCCTTGCAATTGAAAAGGGATAAAGGGTGAGGCATTTCAGCAGTGGTGATATCACATAGTTAACTGGCAGCTATTTCAATCGGCTCTCAGTGATTTGTGCTCAGGCATTATGCTTCACCCTCTCTCTCCTCAAAGCATAGGGAAATGCAGTGCTTAATTGAGAGGATTTCCAGAGGCTTTGTGGGGGGGGGGGAGCTGTGAGCAAGCTTCTCTCTAGGAGAAATGTATTTACAGCGCTTTCTATCCCCATCTCATTTGTCATTTCAGCCTGGAATAATGTGTATGTTTTCCTTCCTTCTTGACACACTTTAATTTGCTGGGAGCCCTGCAAATGTGCATGCTTCTCTGTAAATGTCTCTTTCGCATAATGAAAGAGGACAATATTAACATAAATCGACAGTCTTGCATATATATCCAATCACGGCTGTCAAGAGGATTTTCATTGGCTATTTTCCAAATTCAGACTCACTACTACTAGTAGCAGACATGGTTAGTGGTTGCTATCGTACTGTTAATTGGACATACATTAATAGTTGTATTTTAGGAGTTAGCGGTTCTGCTACACGTTTTTATTTGGGCTGTTGCTTCAATGCCAACAGAAAAGTATGAAAAATACTAATATAGGTTATATGAGTTTCATATGAATTTATCTTCAAAACCTTTGGCAGTGAACATTTTCATGCTTAAGAGTCTAAAGTCATGCTAGCAGATCTGAGACGCTGCTGGGCACAACTGTGCTTTCAGCTGAATGCTAATGTCAGCGCGCTACCATGCTCACAATGGAAATGCTAACAAGCTGTTGTTAAGCAGGTATAATGTTTACCGTGTCCACATCTTAGTTTAGTGTGTTAGCATGCTAAAATGTCTCATTTAGCAGTCAACACAAAGTATAGATGAGGCTGAAGCAAATATTGAAAGTATTTAGTCATAAATAAAATAACAGGTCTGCACAATAGACTGCATATTGAGCGGTGCAGGAAACCTGAAACCCAGAAATGAGTCAGCATGTTGGCACCTCCGGTTCTCTCGTCTCAAAGTCAATGTGTTAATGATTTGGGTTTTTTGTTAGATGCCTGAAATAAGGTCTGTGATTAGAACAAGCTTAAGAGACTTTAATGTTTTTGTTCTAAGATATAATTTATGTCCTCTCGTGAATTTTTGAGTTTCTATGTGTCTTCAAAAAGGCGGTTGCTAACAAGTGGCTTAATGAGAATACAAAACATCACTTCGTCTAACAGTCCTCTATTACCTAGTTGTGTGTTGTTTGTTTTCTGGTGGCTTAGGTTACATACTATGTAAATATGTGTAAAAAAAATTGTATACTTGCACCTTTTATTGATCATTTATATTTGCACTCTGTATATTTCTACTCCTTCCTACTTTGCACTGATCCCGCCGCACAACACGCTCCCTCGGGATACATGCAGTTCTATCTCATTATCATATGCCATCCTCCTCTTTCTCCTTGAATTTACCGATACTATTTACTGTCTAATAAAGAAGAACATGCCATCAAATTAATCTTAAAAGCAACGTGTTAGTTGTCATTCTAAATGTCACCCTGGATGGAAATGAAAAAGATTTGCATTAAATCTAGAGCTGCCCGTTATAGCTCCTTGTAAGCAAACATGTAGCTCCACCATCAGTCAATAGACGTCAATGTGACAGTGTAGTGTTGTGGGTAGCTGTCACGGATAATGTCGTGCGGGAACCATAAGGCCCCTTTCTGTCCCGCTAGAGTTGTCAAAGCGGTTCAGTCAACTGACTGAATGGATTGTGTTCAATGACAGTGCAAACATCACTTGGATGTCGACAGATAGTCTTGTGTTGTTATACTCTATTGTGTGAACATCTGCGTTGCTCTCCAGAAATATGGAAGTCACGTGGTCATTGAGTCAATGTTTACTGAAGATTACATTCTTTATAACAAACATAATAAGAGATGAATCATTGAGGACATCATATCGTGGAATTATTTATATCGTGGTCCTCGTGTTGAAGCAAGGCAGGCTTAGTGATTTGATGGTACAGTTTACGTTGCTCTAAATTAGTGCTCCAGCAATTTGCCGTTTATTGAAGTTATATTGAAGTTAGCAGTTTTTGCTTGATTAAATAAAAGCAAATATGTTCTCTTTGAATTTCAGACTGTTTGTTAGTCAAAAAAAGACGTTGGATCAAGGCCGGATCAACGTGCTTTGCTCCCTGATGCAAAGATTTGTTGTTGGACCCCAGTGGAGACGGTGCTCTCTAAAACTCAAATGATTGATTTGATAATTGGGCCCCTGGATAGTTGGTGATCCAGCCTTGCATTTGCTCTCAGAAATGTCCCTTTTCTGGTGAAATGAAACATCCAATGCAGCCCTACTCTAAACGAGCTGCAGTAATTACTGATAGAAACCGATTTGAGCTACTTTTAGCGGCGTTTCAAACGTCTTCATGTGTGAGATTTTGCAGATAGCAAACTGTCCTCTGAGCACGTTTCTAATCCCTTGAAAGAGCTTAAAGTAAACACCTGCGCTGGTAGCAGTGAGCCAAGCCTTTGATTGAACACTTTAATGCTGTTTTTCTGTACTGCCTCCAACTTTACCCACTCCAGACAGACACTCCATCACTCTCTTATCAGGAGCGGCTGTCACAAGCACAGAGAGACCAGTCCACACTAGACTATAAAGCTCAGGAGCACCGTTGGCATTTTCAATCTGAGCTTGTTACTTTGTGCTGCATTCAGCACTAAATACAAAATGTACATTCTGTACACAGGCTTATTATCTTGGGTTGAAGGAGAGAGCGAGCCAAGTGGTGGTGATCTATATTAGCTGAGGCTATTATGAAGCACTGGGTTTTCCCAGGCAGTCGGTTCGACGTGTTGCTAGGAGACATACCTAGAGATCGGGGGTGGAGAGCTGGTTTTGATGAGGAGGCATAGTTCCCAGCTAGTATCGGCTTCACACGGAGATACCTTGGAAGAGCCACAGGCAGGCTGTCCCAATAGCAGAATAGTGATTTGAGCCGGTGAATTCAATCTTTGCAATTTGGTCTTTTAGATCTCATGTCTATACTTTTAAGCTTATTCAGAAGTATTTTAAGTGGCAGATGGCTGTTCGTGTCTAAGACTGTACTAAGAGCAAGGGACTATCTTCATTATAGTTTGGACAGATGGTAAAATGTGAATTGTGATTATACACATATTTGTTTACATCTGACATTATAATTCACTGGCATCTTGCCAACCTCTTCATGTCTTTTTTTTGGTAAAATCATACATAATTCTAAAGCAGCCAGGTAAACAATGGGCCCAATTAGTATCAGGAGACTTGTAAAAAACAAAATCCTGTGAAACTTCCAGACAGTGGAACATGTTTCATCACTTTCACTTTAAGCTCCACACTCTGCATTTCATAAATTCTGTGTGATTAAAATCAATACACTGATCAGATTCTGGTTTTTGATATATGTTGCCTCCCAGGATGCAGTGCACCGGCGCTGATAGATGGGCGTTGTAAAGTTTTTTGGTTTATTGAGGGAAACCTGAAGGAATCATGTTTGAAGCAATGCTGCCCTCATCTGGGTGATACTGCCAGTGCATCCTGCCTAGATGAGTTATTACCAACGGGACATAAACCTCTGGCTTGTGGAGATATAATTTTAAGGTCAAATTAATAATCTTGACGCCCACCAGCACCATACATCAAATCATGCCCACGGTATCTTTGCACTGGTGAATTGAAGCAGCAGTAATTTAATGGCTGGAGGAATTTAGAGTTGAAATATCTATGCTTACAAAATGTAATTTCATGGCTCTGTCTTTGACAAGGGTCTGTATTTGCAAGTCCACGCTAGGAGACAGTGGGTACGGTATATTTAACCTCTCTGCAACTGATGGTGAGACCAGCAGAGTGTGATTGTTGGCTCTAACAGACCAGTAACATCTGATCTCCAAGGATGTAATCTGCCCAGCGGAGGAGAGTATTAAGCTAATGCAACCAGCAGCAGGTTGGGCTGGTTGTATTTCTCCCTCAGTCAGCGTGCTGTCTGCAGGGCTGCCTCCTTAGCTGCTGGAGACTGTCAGGGCCAAACAGTAATTGGTCAGAGGGGACTACACAGGGAGGAATGTCTAATTACTAAAAACATATTCCCTCCCTTGGGTCTGGCAGGTAGACGAATACCGTGAGATATTAATGTGCTAACGATAATACAAAATGTAGTTGAGGCCGTTGACCCAAATGCCTTCGAGGCAAACTCCCCTTCCACTGAAAAAACATGTTGTGCTTTATGTTATTTCACTTGGATGTTTCATGATGCAGACCGACGGCTGTACCTTCATCTGCTGAAGAGGAAAGTGTCTCTGTGCTAATGTACGAGATGATTTTGTGACATCACAACTAGTTCAGAAGCCAATTGTGGTTCAATATGTGGCCGTGTGACGCGGGAACTTGAAGTCTCAAGTGCAATTGACTTCTCAGGGACATTTTGTATTCCTATAGGGTTTTTCCATAAGGAAGAAAGAGTAGATGTCATTTTTTTAATGTTTAACTGTTGTTGTTTTTGTCTAAAAAAAAAACAGACATGAATTGTCATTCCAAGCTAAATGTGTGTATATCTCGAAACATGTCTGGAGATGCTCTTCAACTTAATCGGTGCTTGTATTATTGTTATATTTCTGACCACAACAGCTACATGTGGGTTTAAAATACTAATTTGCAACATTGCATAAGAAACGCAATGATTGTTCTTAAATAAATAACTGTTATTCGCCCCTTTAGACTCTTCAAGTGGGTTGAGGAAAAGTGCAAAGCTCTGCTAGAGATCCTATTATAAATGTGTCTTGCAGTGCATATGTCTTATCTTAAAGAATAACGACCCTTGAGTTTAGAAGTGAAGGATGCTCTGAGGCCAGACAGTTTCTCCGCCTGCCAAGTTCCCCACCACAACACTCCAAGTGTCTTTAATCTCCAGTGCAGTGGGAGCTGCTGAGGAGTGAACTCCTATTCAGCAGGACCAGTTTTTATTGTCACGTGTCACTCTGCATCCAGGCTGTAGCATAAATTAGCCCTCAGACTGTGTTGTCTGTTGTGCTTTGTTCCTCCACTGGGGGGAGACTCTGAGAAGGACCTGGCTACATCAAGGGATCATTTGGTTTACACAGTCAGAATTAATGACTTTATCTGGGCCCTCTCGTGATTTCATTGGCCTTAAGTGCATCTAATAGTCTGGTAATTACTCCAAAGCAATGAGCAGTTAGCAGATGTCAAACTCATACGGCCACATGGTTACGGCCAAGGTTGTACGCAGAAAACCAACCGTATTAGCCCTGAGGGTCTTTGTTGATTCCAGCGAGTGTTTTGCTGTCATCCCAGCAGTAAAATGTGCTGCTACATACTAAATGGAGAAGTAGCAGACATGTTGGGTGATTCGTCCATCACCTGCAGCAGTGGGTTTCTCTAGTCTCAGCCTGAAGGGGCCTGTGGTGCTCAGCGCTGCCTCTCTGACCCCAACCGTGATTGACTTGATCTCCCCGAGAAAAGCTCCCATGACCTGAGAAAGCTTGAGGAAACAGGGGATGAAGACAGACATGGCAAAGCAACAATAGACCCCCCCCCCCCCCCCCTCCTCCAGCCCCTCCCTCCCCCACTCTCACACATACACACAGTCAGCATGTTTGAATTATTACTTTACAATGACACGGGGGCTTGAGGTTGCCATGTTGAGCCACATTTGACATCTCTAAACTTAATCTGAGAGGAAAGATAGGAGAGGAAAGCTGTGATTGATGGCTGCTATACTCAACCCCATAACCATATTAGAAATAATTTAAAAAGACGTTTTTAGCACTTAAATTAAATTATTTTTGGCTGACGGTAATAAATAATATATTAGATTTAAAAAGTCCCTTAATTCACATTCAAGTGTCAAGCTCAGAAGGCTCATCATTTCAGATTCAGGTGTCCAGTCAGCAGTAATTAGCTGTACCGGGTGTGACACCTAACAGGTTGTGCTGTTTTCATATGGGGGTTAAATGCCACATCTCCCCCATGGAGTCCACTGCCTGCCTCTGCTGTACAGCCTGTGGTCGGGACAACACCTTGGAGCCAAACAATTACATCAAGGTCATGGAGAGGAGGAATGTTGTGCCGATTAGTGCAAGAGTGCGGCAGCAACCTGCAGAGCCAACAACTCTACACAGGGATGACCACCGAGACGACTGGTCATAGATTCCAAATGGACTCGTTGAGTTCACTTATGAGTGTAAACTTCAGTTGTGTGAGGGTCCTAACCACCACACAGCGATGGCCTGTTAGTGGAGACTATATTTCATGGCCTTTATAACAGCAGCATATTTCAAAATACTTTATCCCATACAGTTGTTCACAGTCATGCTGTAATAAGTCTTAGACGAGTAATAATAATAATCTGGTGGGAGACAACGTGTTAAAGGATTAGAAATCAAACGTTTATAAGGAGACTGAAGTATCGGTGCTATTATCGTCTATTCTACTTTCCTCTCATTCGAAACTCGGACCATTTGCCTGCCAGAGGTCGGCACTGCCATCAGAGTTGCTGTTGTTCCTCTGACTGCAATGTTATCAAACACTGTATATTGGCCTGCATGGTGTTTATTTGATTTTAATTCTAACGTTGAAGTAACACGTTTTAATAAGGGATGCAGTAATTATATTTTTCATATCATTTTTTTTATTTTACGTTACACAGTTGTTAAAAGTTTCTCATTTTACTTCCAATTTGAATGATCCAGACAATTAAAATCCCCATCTGTCCAGCCTTTATTAGCTAAAATATATAAAAATAAAGTGCGAATTATTTTTCTAAATTGTCGTATGCAGTAAAATTCGTACCGACGAGGCAGATATAATCTGTTATATTTGGGAGCCTTCTGGGCTGTTTTTTCCACGAGTCACTTGTTGACACTAAACTTTCGGCGCTTGTGAAGTGTTTATTGCAAACGAATTCCTTTCAAGAGAAGGTGGCTTTATACAAACACACGCAGGTCTTCGCTGTTTAGGTTTGACACGGTCCTGCTGAAAAGTCAACAAGTTCAGACATGGTGACAATCAGTGCGCAGCAACTTGTGGATCATAGTTGATTCTATATGTACCAAGCTGTTACAACCCTTATTCTGTATTGATCCGCAGAGCTGGTAAAATGTATTTTAGACTTGCATTTCTATTAGATTGATGGTGATCTGTATGTGCCAGATATACTTGAAGTTTGTCAAAGAAAATCTGATTCATAGGAGCTCCGCTACTTGAGTTCAAAACGGACCTTGTAGTTTGACTCATTATATCCTAAAAACTAAGATCACGCAAAATAATCATCCAACATATATATATATTGGACCCATAGGAGTTATGGATAAATATTTACTCGGTCGACTTTTTATGATATTTATTAAATCGTATAGTGCCATGCTCCACTTTGTACCTTGGTTTTGTTTAAAACCAATTTTGTTTAAAAACAATTCTAAATATATCCTTTGCCTTATCCAACACAAGCTCCAGTGCGTATTTACGCACGGACAGAAGTTCTAAGTCACTAACGCGCCTTAATGAGACAAGTAAAATAACACGAAGCTTAGCATGAGAGTTAAAGGGAGTATCGGTGCTCATTGATATGGAGATCTGGGTCAATACAGATAGAAAGGAGGGGTGTGACCATCCCAAAAGTTTTCAATAGGCTACCTGTAGCGCGGCGCATAAATACTCCTCCCTCCGAGGATGAGTTCAGTCCTGAGGGAGAGACACAGAACAGACGAAATTAGGTTTTGGGAATACTGGTTAGGGCGGATTATGAACGCTTTTGGACACCAACCATCTAACCAGCAGACCAGCCCTATTCAGCACCACAGCGCTCAGGAGCTCCTGGACATGGCCGTGTACTGCGATAACTACGGAGTGTACCAACAGAACCTCCACCACCATCACCCGCAGAGGCCGCCGACGCACCCCACCAGCTACGGCCTCGGAGAGTACACCTCCCCGTCCGCGAACCCGTACCTATGGCTGAACGGACCCAGCATCAACTCCTCTCCTTACCTCCCCGGGAACAACGGCACGTCCTACATTCAGTCGGGATACGGCTCGAACCAGAGGCAGTTCTTACCGCCTCCCACCGGGTTTGGTGGGGCAGATCTGGGGTGGCTGTCCATATCCAGCCAGCAGGAACTCTTCAAGATGGTCAGACCACCTTACTCCTACTCAGCGCTGATAGCGATGGCCATACAGAACGCCCAAGACAAAAAGTTGACTCTCAGCCAGATCTATCAGTATGTCGCTGAAAACTTCCCGTTCTACAAGAAGAGCAAAGCTGGATGGCAGAATTCAATCCGCCACAACCTGTCACTGAACGACTGTTTCAAAAAAATGGCACGGGACGAGGATGACCCCGGTGAGTCACAATGAAGTATTTCTGTGTGAGATATGATTATTAAACATGCGTCAATACTTGGCTTGAATAAACTGCATGTTGATGCAGATTATTTTTTTTGTGATAAAACTCTTAAAATTGCTTTTTTTTATTTTTTTTTTTTTATAAATCTATTGAAACTAATAAAGAAATTCCAGATCGCTGACAGTTAAGTTAGATTTTAAAGATGAAAACCCAGATTAACAATGTATTTGTGTGCAGGTGAATGTGAACTAAAAGTGTTGTCAGCCATATTTAACCCTTCATTTGTTTTACTCTCATCCAGGTAAGGGGAACTACTGGACGCTGGACCCCAACTGCGAGAAGATGTTCGACAACGGGAACTTCAGGAGGAAGAGAAAAAGGAGAGCCGACATAAACGGGGCTGACACCACCGCTCTCCCCGTCAAGTCAGAAGACGGCCCGCACAAGCTTTCCGACACCACCAGCCTCCTGAGTTCCTCCCCGCCCAGCCTGCACGGATCCCCGGCCTCCACGGAGCCCAAGTCGTCCCCGTCTCCGTCCGCGGAGCACAGCCCGTGTTACAGCAATTTCGTGTCCAGCGTGAACTCGCTGCTGGCGGGCAGCAGCAGTAGCAGCACCGAGGGCTCCCGGGGCGCGGAGCGGGGCTCCGGGCACCTCGGGGGACTGTCTCAGACCAGAGAGGGCATGTCCGGACTGGGCTCCTACTCGCCCACTTTAATCTCTCCTCTGAACTCTGACAACAACAGAATGAACTATTACACATCAGTACAGAGCCTCTCCAACCATTTTAGTGTTAACAACCTCATATACAGCCGGGAAGGAACAGAGGTGTAGCGACTGTCTCTGTCAGTGCTGTGCTGCTTACCGAGAAGTCATTTATCACTCAATGTTAGCCTTTACAGTTCTTTAGTAACCTACTGTTGTTCATTACTACTCGTGTTGTGGTCTAGTAGGCCTCTTTGTAGCACTGGAAATTAACTGGTATTTTTTTTCACAACCCTTCCTAACTGGGAAAATATATTTCAGTGTAAAGGGAATAACAAACTGCCAATTCTCTATTATGGTTTGTCCATACAAGTGCAACAAACATGTTTTATTTGTAAAAAAAAATTCACGAATGAGCCCACGGAAATCTATCCGTGAGCTGATGGACGCCTATCTTTTTTTAAATACCTGTCTTAAAGAAGAAGAAGACACATATGTACAGAAATTATTTTCATAAGATGTGACATGTATTTTAGACTGAATTTTGTTCCGTGTTTTATCTTAAAACACTTGTCGATGTTTGAATAAAAGTCATTTATTTTAACTCTCGACTTATGTGTCATTTCTTATCGGAGTGTTAGACGAAAAAAAAAAAATCTGAGATAAAAGTCGAGGCCGCTTTGAGACTGTGTGACATGCACTGATATCTACTTTAAATAGTCAAAAGACATTTTATTACATGTGTCTGGAAGTCATTTAAGGTATTTCTTCCTGTTAAAAGTCCATTTCTTGTTCCTATAATATTCCTACTGAGTCGATAGTGGAGTCATTTTATCATCACTGAATGATAACTGTGTAACTAACCCATCTGACGGGCAATTATTTATATATTAATCACATATATTTACAATATTTTGGAGACAATGCTGTGCTTTCTGTCTCTCATAGAGCCTATAGTCAGGCCCAAAAAAAGGCAAATACTCTGATTAAGTTCTCAATAGTTTTCAAGAAAGGGCTAAAAAGCTTTATAAATGCTTTAGAGCCTGTCAGGAAATCTAAAGTCAAGTGGCTGTGAGCAGTAAAGTGTGTAAGACAGAGACATTTTCCGCTTGTCACTTCTAATAGCCCCTTTTCATCAAGCAATCAGACCTTTAACTTACTTCCACAAGGTTCAAAAGTTCAGCTTTTTGTCTGGGGCTGGATTTGATCACTGTGCCTGTTTGATGTTAACCTGTTTGCTGAATATTCCACCTGTCTCCATCTATTCACAAAGTCTTGTCACGCAAAACGCTGGCTGTTCCGTGCGTGTGTGTCTGTGTGAATCCCGGTAATGGGATTTGTGGGTTCTTTTTTCATGTTTTGTTGTACTTCTGGAAGAGCATCCGCTGAACAATTGTCGAGAGAGTTCAATAATGCTCTTTTGTTGTGCTTGTGACCCCGGGGACACAACAGAAAGCCTGCTATTGGGGAGAAAATATGAAGCAGTCCATGCAGAGGAAATGTTCAAGTGATTTAACACCCCGCTCCCGTTTTTATTTTCAGACAATATGGATACGCACGGAATCAAAGTCTGTAAATAAAAGGAAACACCTCTTAATTGGTTGATAATTGAATTCACTCAGGCGCTCTGTGGTCTGGAATAAAAGAAAAATTAATTGACAAGACTTTCATGCCCCTTGTTGGAACATAATGGAAGCTGGCAATTGAAGAGATCCCCTCCTGGGCTCAAATGAAAATATTACCATCTGAAGATCTGGGAACAAATTATCTCCCTCAGGCCACATTTTGCTCTATTATCTGTGGAGCAGGGCCACGGAGCAGACAAAGAGGATTTTTGTCATACAGCAGCGGGTTCTCACAGTAACAAGTTTTCTGTTGAAATCCTCATCACGTCCAGTGAATGGAGTTTAAAGCCTTTCACATTCGGAGGCCTTTTAGTCGTTATTACTGTCATTCCTTGATCCTTCAATTACACTATTTTTTTTCACTCAAAGTGGAATTGTCAGGACACAATAATTCAGTGTTATATAAAACTATCAAACAGTTGTGAAATGTTACTGAGTTCATTTAATTCCTTATTGGTGTACTTGTACTTTACTTGAGTATTTCCATTTTATGCTGCTTTTTACTTTATACATTTTGGTGGCAGCCTTTTACTCCGCTACATGTATGTGACAGCTTTAGTTACTACTTTGTCGATTCAGATTATTAATTAAAAATAGAATCAATTAATACATTATCAAGTATTATTATATGTTAAGTGACCCTGCAGCATATGACGTACAAATAAGGCCCACGTTTACCAACTGCAACATTAGTGATGCTTATATTAATGCATCTATAGTTATAATCCAATAATATATATTGTTCTGTAATGGTCCATTCTGTATAAAGTGTACTTTTACTCTTGGTGCTTTAAGTATAGTTTGATTATTATGTACTTTTGCTTAAGTAAAATGTTTAATGCTCATACTTGTGTGAGTATTTCTACTTGTACTTTACTTTACTTAAGTAAAAGATCTGAATACTTTATAAAATTGAAGACCGCATGCAGAGCAAATAGCAAAGAACATCCACTTGCTTTCCAAGTTCGATTCAGCCCTCTCAGTTCTCAGAGACGTGACGCTCCAGTGCCCCGTGCCTGAAGGGCACATTTAGCCGGGCCCTCATGAATATCAGTCAGGCCACCTTGTCTCTGCTCCACCTGCTCCAGGGCCCCTGGCTCCAGGGCTGAAGGCCCAGGCCCAGCAGAATACCTCAGCATAAGGGTGGCCCCGGTCCCCACACATGCCTAGTGGGCTAAACCCATAATGATGGGTTTCAACCTCAAAGGGTCATCCCTCCAAAGGCGAGGTTGACTCATAATAGAGGGAGCTGGTGTTTCAGAACTGGATTATTTCATTCCTTTTTCTCTTTACGGAGACTAGATGCACCAGCGACTCATCCGATGCCAACTCTGGAGAGCAGGGATGGCTTTACCTGCAGTGAGTTTTAGTGAGAGAGAACAAATCTAATCGCTACAGACAGAGTACAAAAACACAAATAGGACTGATGTTGTTTAGATTAAGGTGTATTTTTAATTGACGATATGAGAGTTTAGTGTAGATTTCACAACCGGAGAGACGTGAAGAGGAATTGTCTGCAGCTTGGGACCCGGAGGCTTGTCCACGTTGTCTAGTGAGTGACACGAGCTGGAGTGATGAATCACTGGATAAAGTTGCACTCAGCAAAGTGAGAAACTTAACTCCCATTAGCTGTAAGCGAGATCTCCTCGACTGATAAAACGAGCAACTAGACTTGCAACCGTCTTTCGCTCCAAAAACCTGCTTCTGAATATGTGCTGTCCAGGCTTTTTGCTGAGCCATGTGCTGTAGTCTTTTTTTTTTTTTTTCTGATGATGTGGAGTGACTTTAAGATGAGCTTTGTAAGGCAATTTGTGGACGTGTAAAACATTCCGGATTTCAAATATAAAGATGTGTCCAGGGCCTAATAATTCTCCACAGCCCATATAACACTACCTTACAGACAAATCTGTCGACTGTGCGTCTGACCCCGGTGAAGAACATGATATCTTGGCCTTTACAGTCTGGCCTTTACCCTGAAATTTCACATCTGTTTGTAGCAGTCAGTGGGCATTATAGGGATCATTTCTTATATTACAGCTCAATCTCTTGAGGAAGTTAAATATTTTTGGGAACAATATGATGACAGCTTCTGGGGAAGCCACTATACGGCTGCAAGGGGGGGGGGGGGGGGGACAGCTCTCTTCACTGCACTTTAAAAGGATTGTGTGTGCAAATGATAGCTGAGGAGAATGTCTATCAATTGGCATGACCTGATTCGGTTTCATCACTCCCCATGCAAAGGCCCATAAAAAGCCTAATGTATGGGCCGGTAACGGCATGGGATCCCCGCTCCGGACCAGCAGCCATATGGATTATTTTATACAGAACAAGAGCCATTTAAGCGCAAACTGCTCGGTTGTTGAGATCATGTGAAAAATGAGGAGACACCTCTCACTACATCACTTGTCATTCTCTTCAATTTGCTTTGTTCTTTTTTAATTGTATTTACGTTTTATTTAAATTCGGGGAAAGATTCAGATTTGTGTGTTAACTGTCGGTTACTCAGCATTAAATAATCAACACTGAATCTAAAAAATAGTAAAAAAAACGTTCACAGTTGAATCGTCACGTTTTTCCCCATGCAATTTGTTGTTTTAGTCGTCCATATCATTTTCTTTTTATCGTGTCAACCGCACATGCTTGCCTCCATTCTAGCAGTGGAAACCAAGACCTAGAATTATTGGTGAGCACAGGAAGGGCAGCCACTTGAGAGCCAGTAAGGCTTGCCAGCAGAGGAACCTGCTGAAAGAGTCAAAGAGATACAAGGATTAACGGACTATAACGAGTCCCAGTAAATCCACAGCCAGGGCCTGTCTTCACATCGCTCTGTCTGGAAAACCTATCCCCAAAACAGTGTAACTTATCCCCCGTCTCACTCTATTGCAGGAATATATTTTGACAAAGTCTTTGTTCTCACATTAGGGAACTGTAGGCAGATCATCCGTTATCCGTGACCTTTGTCATAACAAACCATGGCAGTGGTTTTACACACCGCTGAGAAGCCAGAAAATAGAGTTCACATCAACCAGGCTGATGTTTTAAACACGTTATGGGTCATTCTGACTTACTTGAAGCCAAAAAAAAGAAAGAATACGTAAAGAAAAAACTCAAACCAAATTCTTCATCACGTTATTATTTTCACAACTATATTCTCTGATAATCTCAATACAGTGAACATCTTTCTCAGAAGATCCTCAATAAATCAGCAGCCATTCATCACCTACATGAAATTCCAAACCATGACCTTATGAGAACAATATCCAGGGTTCATGGAACATCAATTTCTATGTGCAGCGCAGCAGAACAAATATCTGAGTAACGGCCGATATGTAATCATTTTAGCTCGGTTCAGGGACCACTTTAAGTTTTGCACATGATGATGGTGCATTTGACCTGTATGCGAACAGGAAAATCCACCATGTTGACTGCTGCAGTGTGAGTTGAAGTCAAAAAAACGCAACTGAAAATTAAAGCAACTGATCCGAACAGTGTTAATGTTTCTGGGGAAAATAGCATGCTTTCATGCTGCTGACGCCTTGCAGTGATACCACCCGGCTAGCAACACCTGCGTGCTGTCATTACCTGCTCTTCACAGACAGGAAGTGGTGACAGATGACCGAGGAAGTAGCTACCCAGAGGGAATCCATTTTACCCCCTCGCAGCTTGGACTTCTGGTAGAAAGACGGAAGTGAGGAGATCATTTGGTACTCAGGGGGATCCTCAAAATAGCTACCTCTCTAGTGCTTGTCAGTCGTTGTTGGTAGTTCTAAAGGAAGCTATCTCTCAGTGCGAATCTTACATCGGATGAAGTTCCTGTTGTTAAAAGACGCAGTCCATCTGGAGCACTTTTGTACTTGGAGACACATCGTGATGCACCTCATTCGGAGACGGATATGGTGCTATGAAGAATTGACCTTGTGTGTTTCACCTGCTGCCATTATGCATTATTCAGCTTCAATCCTGTGTGATGCTGGTGCATCTGCCCCAAGGAATTCATTGCCTGCTCCCCCCCCCCCACCCCCCCCCACCCCCCCCACCCCCCAAACAACACTCCCCCCGGCCCCTAATGAGACCCCCTACCTCCCGCCTCTATTATGAGGGATGCATACCAATAGAGAGACAGGAGAAGGGAGACAGACTGAACCTCAGAGACCTCTGGAGCCCTCCCTAGCATAAACCATCAAACGCACCCCTCACAGAGAGTCAAATAATGGGCCCGATCAACATTCAACCAAGTTTTCCCCATGTAAGCCGCAGATGATCTATGGCTGACGGCTTTAAATGATAGCCTTTCAAAAGGGACAGGCATGCCCCCTCCAAATGCTCCTTTTGTGTTTGCCACTAATCCCAGCCTGCACTTCAAGGGCCAGGCTCACTTCTGAGGCAGCTGCTCTCATCTTAAAGAGGAGGGAAAAAAAGGCAGCACTTTTAAACCGCTTTAATCACGGAGATGTAATACCATGATAAATTGATCACCCCCTTAAGCATGTAATTATACCACAATCAGCTATTCATGTTATTACCACACACGTTCACTCTTTTATTGCCTTGAATAAAGATAAGTGTAAAAATATGCTCCTTGTTCCACCTTTTGTAATACTTTAAAAAAAATGAGTGTTTAATTCACGTGTTCAAGCGAATACAGACACATGAAAACCAGCCTGGCTTGTGCGGCAGCATCCCAGGAAACAGAGAGGAGAGGCTTATTTGCCAGACAAGTGTTCAAACAAACTCAGCGCACAGCAAGTGCTATGTGTTGACTCTGGTATTGGAGTCTATCTACCCCAAACAGCTTGTGTGTCAACTATAAACACAAGATGTGCACCCTGTCTGGGGAAAAAGGCTTCCAGGCTCACTGCTGCCGCAAAAGCTCCTCTGTTAACACTGCGAGTTGCACTCAGTCTGCCATTGTTGTCCATGCTGCGTCTCCTGATCGAAACAACCATGTGTTGTGTCGCTCTAACTCATTTAACGCAGTCTGTTCCCCTCGTCATGTGATGGCATTCCAGTGCTGTGACATAATCCAGGATGCACACGCACACGTGCATGTTTTCATGTGCGCGTGGATCCACTCCACACTGATGCTGACAGCACCGCTGAGAGGCCGACATCACCCACAGAAGTGTGTTGACGTGCCCCCACTTGACAAAGAGGCCTTTATTTTATTCACTGTGAGGGAAAATAAGTTTTTACAGGCCCACGGATAATCTGAGGCACACAAAGGCATAATTAATACAGCGAGAGGGAAGGACTGTATTTAGCCTGTGAAATAGAGATGGTGCTGATTACTGTGTGAATCACTGGGTCACTCTCATGCCCCTGTGTTGATTTGGGCTACATTTAAAGGAGAAGCAGAAAGACGGGCTCACTGAAAAAGCAGAACAGTGTATGTTTTCCTCAATTTGAGAACCAATGTAAAATATTTAGCATATTTCTGAATTACACGAGTGAAAAATCACTGTATGCGTCCTAATCATGCTAGTCTAGATAGCTAAATTAGTATATTACAATATATGAAATACCAATAAAGAGTGGTGGTTCTGATGATATCTCACGGTGTCTCTCTCAGCTGTCTTCTGTTGCAAACCAGGCCGTGATTGAAAGAGCCTTGTTTTTCTGACCCCTACTGTTCTCAGCATGGAGCAGCTTTTTAAACCCTCGTCACTACGACCAGAAAGCAGTTAATAGCTTCTTGTAAAAGGTCGGAAATAATCCAGTTTTCTTTTTCACGAAACCTTTCTATATTCATCCACTCGATGAGCCTAAATTGGCCACGAAAATAAGTGTTGGAAGACACACTTTTCTATTTACTTTAAACTGTCGGGGACCAACTCACTGACAGGGACATCAAGCTTGATGGGACACTGTCTTAATTGGGTGGGTCAGGCTATGACCAGATATCTTTGTGCAACTGTCAGTGCCCCTCCCTATATAAATTGTGTAATTATCCCTTTCATTACACTCAGCTTTCAGGCTACCTGATAGAATTCAATGGGAGGTGTCACTATCTCTTATCATTATGCTAATGGAGCTTGTGACCAGCAGTTAAATCACAATGGAAGGGGGGTGAACAGTAGCTATCAAGCTAGTCTGCCAGTCTAGCGGACGACCCCAGTCAGGGACCTGTCTGTCTGTCTGTAGGGTGATGGGCCATGACATGTCTGCAGGCCCACAGGGGATTCAAACCAGGAGGGGAGAGCCGCCTTGGGACAAGTCCTGGAGGGCACGCCCCCCTGACCCCCATCTGCATACTGGTGGGCTGCTCAGACACTGCCTCAAGAGCCATTTGAATACGATTAGACATTAATGACCTGCACAAATGTGTAGACAGAAGACGCTTTGTTTGGGTCTGTCTCAGGGCTCTGGTGTCTGGGCAGAGTTGTTGGGTCATACGAATCCCCCCCTTTTGTCTCGTACCTGTGCTAAGAAGCTGTTTGCAGTTAGCATTCGACAATGCCAAATGTGGACCCGTAGCACCGTAGGAAGAATTTGATGAAGGGGGAGTGACAAGTAGTTAATTTCCATTCTGTTAAATAAGCCAGGCACACTGCCCTCTGCGTACATGTCAACACTGGGGGCTTGTATGGGTCACACACTAATGGCTGAGTTTACAGTTTAGAACTTTTCTCTCTCTGAATGAACAGAAGCAACACTGTAAATCATCTTATGTCAATACTTTTCACTCATGAGAAAATACTCAAAAAACCTGGTACATGACGTGTGGCTTCATTTCAAACATACAGAATTCATCAGTCCCTCATTAAGTCAATAAAGGAGAGTGCCTGCAGAGGGGCTACAAAATGATGACACATGTTGAACTATGCAAGGCTTGGACTGCTTCTACAATTATATCAGGCCATCTATCCAATAAATATAATGAGGATGAATCAGAGAGTTGTGCTGGTTTTAATGGTGTGTAATGGTACGAACGCTGACAGCATAATAGCCCTGGCTCTAACGACTTTTCTCATTACGGGGCAGTAGAGGTCCTTGTCCAATCACTATATTTAACCACCGCAGGGACAATCATCTCATGCCCATATTACTGGACAGCCTTTAATGAA
Organism: Anarhichas minor; assembly: GCF_050575085.1. Lineage (NCBI taxonomy): Eukaryota > Metazoa > Chordata > Actinopteri > Perciformes > Anarhichadidae > Anarhichas > Anarhichas minor. The sequence continues at coordinate 16,202,223 of NW_027466463.1, forward strand.
GAGCACAATCATCAGGCATCTAGGTTTAATGAAAAGAGCCACCTGCTAAAGTGCACAGACAGACCTCGGAGACAAGCGGCCGTTTAATATGATCCTCTGATGAATCATGCTACTCATGCAGGGGCGTGAATATAGACAGTGCAGCTGCACTGGCGTTGATATGGGTGGAGGGTGGAGGGTGGGGGCATAGATGGAGCAGGCCCTCCAATAAAGTATTAATTGAAAAACAAGTTTATTTAAATTGTCACCCCAGAGCCTATTATTATTATATTATTATAAAATGATATGCTTATTCTACATAACTAAAACTACAGATAAACTATTAAAAAAAACATTAAATTTAATTAATAACTTTTTATTTTCATTGCTATTTTTGTCACATATAGATATGCAATGATGATTGCTGGCTAATACGTATGTTGATATTGTTGAAAGTGAAATCTGTATTTGATCATGTGATGAGACGATACAATGGTGTGTGTGTGTGTGTGTGTGTGTGCGTGCGAGCTTCATAACTGGCATAACTAGAATGCACTATAGGGCCCGTGATAATAGTGTGCACGGGGGCACATCGTATCTACCTTACGCCACTGTACCTATGGACGCAATAATCAAGCTTTTAACTGCAGAGGCATGAAAGCTCCTAAAAAGTGTGTTTTTAGTCGTGAAAATGACATCGCTCATCCTCAGATTTACAGTCGCAAATCAATCAAATGCCTGCAGACCAGAAACAAAGCAGCGATGAGGTATTTCATGTAAGAAAATAGATGTTCCTGAGATAATGGTGCCATTGTAACAGCGCAAAGCTGCTCTGGCTCTGGTGTGAACAGACTGATCAGGTATACAGTGTTGTTTCTGATTAAAAGCCAAGCTCGTGCCAGAGCTGGAGAAGCTGTCAGCAGTTTTGTAAGACAGAAAAAAAGCCCTGCTCTCACAGACAATGCATCCGTCATTAAACCACTCTGCCAAAGTCCATATCATATAACTCAAGTTTTTCCAACAACGCCCAATCTACTCACTGCTTTCAAAGCAAAAGGCTGCTTAATAAGCTGATATGAATGAGGAAGTAAATGCCTGATGTAAGTAGGAGAGAGGCTCCTCGGGATGAATTGAAGCGTTGGCACTGGCTTTGTGCATTAACTTATTATCCACATTTACCCAAAATTGGTCTCAGATATATCTTGAAGTAGGAAATGAAAACGTCCCACTGTCAGTCAAGTTGTTCTTGTCTCACTTCTCCTCAGGTTGGACTATTTATTTACAGTCAACAGCACTGGAGATCCACATGTCGGATGGATCAAGAGATTTGAACAGTCCTTCTATCACCTTCCTGGGCTGATGGTAACCTTTGCTGTATTAAAATCACCCTTAAAGAAATAGTTCATCTACAAAATGACTTATTGTGTATCAATTACTCGGCCATGTTAACTTGAATTCCTGAAAGAAAACATTGTGTCTCTCCCATGCCTCCATAGCAAATTGAGAATGAAAAAAGAGGAAGGTCTTGGGGAACTGATGTGAACGGGGCGCATAAAAAAAAATCACTTCCGCATACTCTTCATTTGGCAAGTCAGGACAAGTCCAAGATGTTTAAATGGTGATGTTTTTAGATAAATCCATGTGTGTCTTTTATCAAACACAAAATATGAAATTGTATATTATTATTTTAATATTATTAATAGTGTTAGTAGTATAATAAAAAAATACAAAGTTGAAAAAAGAATGATAAGATTTATAATAAAATAAAAAAAAAAAGTAAACCTAAATCTATTAATTTCTCTATCAATCTATTAATTGTTTGGTCTTTGACTTTAACGATTGATTATAGTTGCCGAATTTGTTTCTGTTGACAGACTAATCGATTAATCGAGTTATTGTTTTCGCTCATATCATGCTGATGTAAGCAGAGGTGAGGGTTGTCAGACTCTATTCTTGTTTATTTCATATTTCAGCCTTCATCAGTCTTGCCTTTTCTGTATTAACTCAATGGAGACACCGTAGATGAATGAGAATAAACCCAGAATATGTCAAAATGAATATGACTATATTTTGACTCGGGATGCTGAGGATTGCCAACAAGAGGTTAGAGCCCACTAACCTTTATATGTAAAGCTACTGAATATCACTGTCGGTCCACTACACTCACAGACACAGTGTTGTTTTCCACTGTGTCCCCCTGGTTGCAGAGTCTGGCTTTGTCATAAATGATGGCCGACCCTTTGAGGCCGTGCCAGCTCCTGAAAACTCTGAGCTGATTATTTTGACATCTTATGGCAAGGAGAACTCTCCTCTCAGCGGGTTGTTCTTAAGCACAGCGAAGAAGCATTCCTTTGTTAAGTGTTTGTGTCACACTTAAAGGATTAGAAAGCAGTTGAAAAGCACAAGGAATAATGTTTGGAATCACCTACTGAATAGTTTTACCGCTCAGAGTCTCCAGGCAATGAACCGCACATGTATTTACGGGGTTACAACAGCAGCTTCGCTAATAGTGTGAACGAGTATAGAAACCAGGTTTGGGCACTGTTCCAAGAGCTGGCAGGGGTTCACCGTATGGAAGAGTTTGTGTTACCCCCTATGATATTTTACCCATTTGACAGAATGTACATTTATGTTCCCATATTTCATAGTTTCTGCCAGGGTCATTTCAAATCCCCTCACCTGTATCTCACATTTAAATCTTCACGTGTAGGCATGTCTGAGTCTAAACTGGGAAAGGCGTGCTGGGATAAATCACGGCAGACATCTCTACCTAGATGGTTCCCATACATCTCCGATTTTATTGTGTCTTCGGATCCTCTGTCTTGATGTGGCTTTGCTATGGTGACAGAGGTTTTTGGTTTCTGACTGGAGGAAGGAGAGGGAATGAGGGCCTCTGCTGGGCAGGTTGTGGCACTGGTTACTTCAGCACAAATACTCTACACTAAAAGACTAGAGAGTCAAATATATAAATCTGACCTTTATTTTCCCACATAAGATTCTTTTCATGACACTTTCTAGATTTACGGATAATGCTCATGTGATAGTGAATTCTTTAAAGTTTGGTTTATTCATTTACTACCAGTGAGCCTTAAAGATCGTCTCACAAGCCACTGACTGTGAAGCTGTGGCTCGTTAAACAATTAAACATGTCATCATTAGGGTGCTGTAGTTGTCTTGTCTGCCATCTTTTTCTCTGTCTGGTCCGTCTTTCTTTACATGTTTTTTTCTTATTAATTCATGGATTGTTCTCGCGATATCAGATTGTCTCTACATGATTATATCAGCCAAAATAATTCATGACAACAATATTATTGCCATATCTTTAGAGAATTTTAAAGAATGAAATTACAATAATGCTGTCAGTCAAATTCATTTGTTTATTATGTCTCTTTTTCTGGCAAATTGATTACACTCAAAACACAAGCGTAGGGAAGAGGACAGAGAGTATCTAACCATTACTGTATATATAAAATGATTTAAGACGCGCTGGATTATTTACAATATATTAAAATATGTATATTTTAACATGACACCAATATTTAATTTTTAAATATCATGGTTTTCCTCAATACCACTATATCGTGAGTCACGACACTCCTAATTGTCTTTGGTATTATTTATTATTGGATGTATACTTCCCTGTTTTGTGCATGTTCAATAAGTTGTGTATATGACCTTTATAAGATATTTATTTGTATTTAATTTTTAAGGTGCCTTTTTAACATCTGGCCATTGACAGCAGACGAAAATGAGCAAACTCAGCTAATTTTTTATCTGCCTCTTACATTTCTTATATTTCTGCCATTCCACCACAATGGAGGTGAATGGAATTTCATTTGAAAAGCTTTCAAAAAATTGGATTCTCGCTGTTGAAATTGTAAAATTGTCATTTTTCAATACTTTGAGAACCATGAAAGGAAATTGAATGAATCTCTATCTTATTGGTAGAAAGCTGAGCGACAGATGTGTCAAAACTAAGGCCAGTAAATAAACTATATCTGCATGGCTAAATACAGCTTCGGGTAACAGAAATTCTGTGGTGGTGAACCAACCCTTTAACTCACTACTTCAGATAAATAGATTGCTTAAAAGATCCTGAGTGAGAGAACTCAAAGTGTCAGTCACGTTCTCCAGTTTCAGCCGTCTGAATGACTGAGGGGAGATGGACATCACTTAGGGATCCCCAGGGGAAGAAATTCCTCCGAGACTTAGTGTTTCTCTCGCTGCTCCTCACAAATAAGTTCCAAAGCCATTTCCATTAAGAGACTTCACAAAATGTATAACCAGCCAAAGGGCAGGGTCTTGTCAGACAAACCTCTGAAGGCGTAATCCATAGTGTTAGAAGCAGAGCGGCTGACCTTTGGTTTGAACTATCTGATGTGTGTATCCTCTTCACTGTGAACTATACGTTCATATAAAAGTTAAAACAAATGTCTCTGCTCTGCTGCAGCTTTTGAGTCAGATTTGCACACATGGCTGCTGGCAGGCAGAGTGTCCAGGTTGGTTATAAATGACCGCAGGAGAAATGAGTGACATGTCTCAAATGTTTACATGCGGCCCCTATTCTTCTGCTCAGGATCTGAGAGGCTGTTTGGCAGCGCAGCGTTTCCCCCCCTATGCCTTCTCAGAGGTTGTGTTACGGTGTCCATACATCACCCTGACATGGGTGCACTCAATGAAACGGCCCGGCTAGACCCTGTCTCTGGATGATGACATATTTGCCATTCCACTCAGTGAGGTGTGTGAGCATCTTATCACTTATCACTGTCAGAGATCCACCAGCTCAAGCCATACCCACCTCAGTCCAACTTAATTCAAAAAATATATATGAGGGGATTAAACTTCTTTTTGTCTTATAGTGCTTTATGGATGATCTAATTAGTGGCAAGGCCCCAACGTTTAGGCTCCGACATCGATACTGCCAGGGAGTCCCCTTCGACACAACTTCCCCTGCTCCTCCTGGGGGTAATGGAGGGAGGAAGAATGCGGAGGGAGGAAGTAAGTTTCCTCCAGGCAGATTGCTGGATGGAGAGGCTGAGAGACGGACAGATGACAATGGCAGGGAGGCCGGGGCCTGAGTGTCGCCTCAGGGAGACCTAGACCCCGCTACGTGTTGGCTCCGGCCGCTACGCTAAGTGCACCGAGCTGAGGCCTTCACAGCGGATTTGGCAAGGTGATCCCTTCACCCACCCCCCATCCATCTCCTGCCAGCCGCTCCCCTTCTCCCTCCTTCCCGCCTCACCCCTCTCTCTTCTTCCTCCCTTCATTGACACCCAACCAGGAGGTGATGAGTTGACACAGAGGGTGAAGACGGGTGTGGAAGTGTTATCTCCACCGTTACTGCTTTTGTATCCTTTTTCTGGTCATCTATTTATGTGTGCATTTTTCTTTTTTGCAACAGAACAATTTAATTCAGATTTAGATTTTATTTGTGTGTTCATGTTTTCCATGTCTGTTTTATTCCTTTAAATTCTTTACGTTGTATATATGTAAGAATCTGTGCGTGTGTGTGTGTGTGTGTATTATAGCCCAATTATTACTACATTTTTTAGGCCGATACTGCTTTTATTTACAAAAGAAATATGATTACGACTTATCAGTAGATACGATTTTTTTCTTTTTATAAAAATACATATGAAAAACAATAATCGATTTTTGTTTTTTAATTTCATGAATTGTGACTAAGACACATACTAAGCAGAACATTTTACATTTGCAAAATCAGCTTGTCACTGCTCTCTACTGGACACACTATGTTATGGAGACACTGTTTCTAAATGACCTCAAACCTAATTAGCCATCTCTGCTGCAATGTCTTGTCAGGCAACATATGCGTGCCAATATATCTGCAATAAGCTAATATTGGTCTTTAAAAGCATGATTTCGGTTTATTGCTGTAATTGGGTTCATGCCCCAATGAACTTTGCTGTGTTCAATGTCGCCGTGTTCCCAAATCTCAGCGATTGCTGTAGTGAGTATGATGTTATCATAATCGATAGAAATGATGGCCAAAACTACAACATAAGAGCCAAGTTTTAGGAAATCACACTTCTCCTCTAATGGAAGGAGGCCAGGTTTGTGGTGAGCGAGGGGTCAGCTGGTTATACAGGCTGACAAATTGTTTCATGCACATGCAAACAGGCCTGAGGCACTTCTGATCCCTCCGGCAGTCAGACACCGTGTCTCCACCTCTATGGTGAATGACACTGAACATTGCCTCCTGTAGAGAGGCTGCATTGTTTCTCATGCAGGGTTTAGAAAGTCGATATCAAATTCTGCTCTATTCAAAGAACCTCTGTTTTATTAGGACAGACAGGTGATTGCAGCTTTTAAGACTTTACGTCACGGGCTAAAATGCCACAGCTCAGAAGGGAGGTGGAAAACTTGATGATGAAAGATGTGGAGGTGTACAAGTATTGAATTACAACAACATTCCTTGAAGTAAAATTCAGGGTATTGAGATGCTGTGGTAATTTGTAGTGTCTTGTGTCATGGTTCCCGTCTATGTCTCTTTCTTTTTTATTTCCCATCGCTCAAGGTGTTGATGTTGAGGTGAATGACTTGACAGATGAAGTTATACTCTTTATGTCAACAGCCCCGAGGTTTTTTCTGCGGTCAGCGCCGTAAATTTCAAGGCGGGTGCGACAATGATTGACGGCCTTATGACAGAGCTTTGCAAATCCTCTAATCCGTTCATGAAGCTCAATAGGGGGTACTTGATGCACTTTATCCTAGCACCTCTCCCCATCTGGCTTCTGTAGAAGACACTCAGCGCCGTCAGGTGCTTGACGGGAGCTGATGACATGCAGCGTTGAGAGCTTTTGTGAGGCACGACTTCTCATCACGGAAATTCGCAGTAATAATGAAGCATGTAGATAGAAGGAGGCCCTTAACACACACACTTTTTTGTAATACACCTCCGTTCTTTGCCCAGACAAGGGCAAACAGGGGTGAGGAAATACTGTACAAGCCAGACTAGAATTTATATGTGCCGTCCATGGGTGCAGATTGCTGGAATCTCTGTAGTTTTATGGCCATATGGATTGGAGAACTGCTTGCGGTCTGTGACTGAGGGTCTTGGTTACAGTCTGTGATCTATGGATGTGTGTCCCGCTCCAGTGACAGTCTGAGCGCCTCCTTCTCACAGAAGCCTTTAATCTCATGGAGACAGATGAACCGGAAAACCGCTAAGACATATAAACTCACATATAGAGTAAGATTAAGATAAGAGTAATATTTTACTTAAACTGAGCGGGATTTTATGTTGTTGTCTACAACACATAGCTAGAGGAGTAGCAGCCCTAATTTATAACAAAAAGCACATCCAGTAATTGTGTTACAGTAAATTCAACTTTTACTGAAGTACATACAAGTAAGTTTCAGACAGGGATTTGTTTGATTCAGATATTGAACGCTGCCACCTGGTGCAAAGCTTGAGTAACCAATCTCCTGGTAAGAAATTGATTTGAATGCAGGTCTGATGCAGTTTGTGTTGCAGAGGATTTAGTTGTGACTGTAAATGTTTTCATATGAAAAAAGAGAATACCCTCACGTGCAGTGCTTTATCGAGTAGTTTTGTACTGAACTGAACGTAACTAGCAACTGACTGAACGTCTGAACTGAACTGAAGACAGTCAGAATCAATGATGACCATCGAGGCCACAGTGATGCGTTTACCTCCTCTCAGACGCCCTCCTGCAGTGCACACAGCCGAGGACCATTAGATCCGTGGAGTTTCAATAAATCACTGTGTGCCTCATTTACAAGCACGCCGCACTGTTCTCTGCCATCTTAAATCCTGAAAGGCAAAAATAAAACTATACATTTTAAATTATTTTAGATTTTCACTGTTGAGACACCTGAACCAAACACAGCATGAATATCTAGAAAGTAAAAAACTGTAGAAAGACAGATTTATCTGCAGGAAATCCAGAGCATCTTAGTTAATAAAGTTTGTTTACGTGTACTCGAGGATAGGGTATTTCTGCATTAAAAATCATAAAGGATGAGTTCTTATAGGCATCCTGTCTAGACTGAAATGGGTCACAGACAGCTCTGAGTTTATAAAATGATATTAAATTCTCTGCAGTATTGTTAATGTTAACTGTTTGTTTCTGTGTCCGGGTCAAATGGCTCCACTTCAGTTGAACCGTGTGCTGTGTCAGTAGGTTAACTGTGTGTCCCTTCGTGTTGCACCCACTGATGTCTATCACACCTGCCAATCAGAGGCACATTAATCAGCAATGGTGTAAAGCGAAGTGGTGCAGAGAAAGTTATCACTCCCCTTTACATCCATCACTCTGCCTGTAAACCGTCATCTGGCAGCAGACGTAAATTCCTTCTTTCTTTCTTTTAACCACACATACAGATTGTTCAGAAAGATTCTGCACAGATTAAATAGTTCAGTTTGTCTCCATCATGGCCCGTGAGACCAGGTTGGATTTCTTCTCTGTCTTTCTCTGTCTCTCTGTCCCAGCCAGGTAAAGTGGAGAATCGGCTTCAGGTGGTTTGGAGGAGATCTTATCTTCTGTTAACAGTGGAATGACACCATAATGGAGCAGCAGGGGTGCAATTACCTTTTAGCCCTCCTCCTCCTCCACCTTCACCTCAGCCTTCACTGACAAATTAAGATTAATGGCAGAGATAAGTAAGGAACTTGCCTGCCTGCCTTCCAATATCGCACAGTCAGGTTAAGCGTGAAAGTACCTAACGAGTACAGCGAGGTACAGCTGATCCCTTGGTGTTATTCTCTCATACCCGTTCCCCTTAACTCCTCCCGTACCCTTGTTTCATTACATATACACAATCATACCAGTACAATGTGCAGTGAAATAGAGGGCGGCCTTCTCCATTAAAATAGATTCAATAAAACATGACATACAAAGGAGCACACTTTGAAACACAATTTGAGTCTTTAAAGGTGCAATATGTAAGATGTAGCCGCACGATCTAAACAAATTGGGGGCAGCATTTCCCCTCTACTGCTGGGTCCATACAATCTAAATTTACAGTTAAATAAAAAAAATTTAATAAATTGTCAAATACTAACTAACAGCAGGTCAACAATAAGCAAAATTCAACCATATTGCTGAAATTCTTAGAGCCGGTCAAAATAACACTGGTATCTTATAATCTTCACGTGTGGCGTTGGCCAATATTGTGTTTGCGCTGTCACTAACAGGGGGCCGTACCGTCCGCGTGTGTTTTGATGGTTTCTTTATTGTATTAATTCCACCGCGGCATAAATGAGAAATCCTATCGCCGAAGGCCCGTCTCCCGGGCGAAGTGGTCTCCTGGTGGTGGCGAAGACGAAAGGGGAATACGAGTCGTTTTTGCCACTTTGGATTTAAACCAATAAAAAAGTAGATAGCTCGCCAACAACCCACGTCAACACTGTAACCTCTTCAAAAGCAGTCGATAAAGTTAGTTCATTTTTTGAATGTTTTAAACAAAAATTCTGACCATATCTTACACATTGCAACTTTAAGTGTGTAAGGTGCGCAAAAACATTGAGAAGTCACTAAAAACTAGAAACAGTGTTGAGAAGAAATATGTCTTATATTGAATATATCCAACCCATAACAAAGTAGGCAATAGACCGTATAGAGGAGTGAGTGTATAGCGTGTTAAATGTGTGATGTACTTTATCGCAGCTGTTGCTAAATCGGGACCGTAAATGTTCAATACCTAATATGACAATGCAACAGGGACACCTTGAGAGACACACACCCATCTTACTGGCACTGTGTCGAGAGAAGGTCACTCAGTAGTGATAAGGACATCAAATAACTAGCTTTGGGCTATGATTGGAGTTTTCAGGTTGATAGGCTCCGGTGTATATACTCTGAGGAATGTTTCTATTGTCTTGTCACCTGCGTACTCTGCTTTATTTATTTTATTTATAAGACTTTATCTATGTATTTGTAGGTGAGGGGCCTTTCAAGGTGTTTGTGAAAGTGTTAGTACAAGTGTTAAAGACACTACCCCCGCCAAACACACACATATACACTTACACCTATACCTCTTAATTCTCAAAGGTTGAAGACCAGATGAGCAGACCCCTTCCCCCAACCCGCTATGTGCCCCACCAGAGTGGACTCTACATGGCTGAATGTGTCCCCCCCCCCCCCCCCCCGCCCTGCAGCTGGAGGTGTCTGTTTCACAGGCCTCTGTAATGCGGGACCTAGGAGGATAAGGTTTCACAGGTACAAAAGTTTCCGCTTTAATCCTATCACACAGAGTGCATGGTCAGGGCTCAGGGCTTCTGCATAATCCCAGGTTTATCCATTCTGGTGAGCCGAGAGACAGAGAGTATATGCATAGAGGAAGAGATTACGGCCCATCTCTGATTTTATTCAATCAATGTTTGCACAGCAAACGGTGAGAGGGATCTCTCACTAGCAATTCAGCTATTCCACACTTCAGTGCACACGGGAGAAGATCGGTAATAGATATAGTTAAATATCTCCTCCAGCAGCTGTTAAACAGGTTGACGTTCAGAATTGAGGACATACATCAATCTAAAATGCCTTCATTCTATGAGGAGCCTTTTATTTCTTATCACGGCTAAAGAGGAATAGCTGAAGATACTTACTGCCTATATGTGACAATTATTGACCTTAAGTAAAGTCATGTTTTAGAAATTTGTTCTATTTTGTTCTGTCAGATTGGGTCAATGATGACTTTCAAAGGGTGAAGAATAAAATAAGAGGGTCTCTAATGGCTAACAGTTCTGTGCTTTGTTGTGAAGAGCTTATCAATTTCACAGCAGGCGATTTTGCACTGAAACAGGCTTTGACGTGGCCTCCTCTGGAGAATACAACCTGCCCCGGCTTCACACTGAGTCCCGGTCACATGCAGCTGAAGGGTTACATCAGGCTGCAACATAAATATTTTGGCAAGAGTAATTCGTTGACAGGTGGGAAAATAAATGTTAAAATTTTTGATATTGATCGCTTTAACTCAATCTCCTAAAAAAAACAGATGTGTAAGACTAATTAATAAAACTAGACTTTGAATAAGCAGATGGTTCTCCTAACCTGAAAAAAATAACATTTGCACCTCAGAAGGCATGCTGGATTATCAACTCTGCCTGAAATGCTTTTGATTCATTGTAGAAAGCACGCATCCTCAGAAATTGAATACATATTCACACTGAGGACCACAAAGCAGATTGCTGCATCCTTCCACAGGTCCCTTGAAGTGTGAGACTTGAAGGAAGAGTGGTTCTTTTGAAGGCAGGTAGAAGGCGTTGCGGGGCTGAGAGGTGCTGGAAAGGGCATGTCCAAACAGACTTTAGGCCCTGAGTGATGGGACACGGGAAACGGTAAGAGGACACTTCGCCCCTGCTCGCATGTCAACACAGTCATGTGAATCACAGCTGTGAGAGCGTCTGAAGATGCAGGAGACAATAGACGCCGACTCTCAGCAAGATCTATCTCAGCTTCTACAGATTCAGCAAGCTTTGTCAGCATTGCTTGTTTTTTCTGTAGTTGTTTTTTTTTCTTTTGAAATGACTGGAGTTTAAAGGGCTCAAGTTAAGCACTGCTTCTATCATGAGGCATGAATTAATGAAGGTAAGTAAAGTAGTCAATTCATTCCATAAATTCAGAGGGTATACTCGCCCAGGAGACAGGCTACTTCTGCAGTTTCCAGGAGATACAAGTATGTGGGAAGATTGTAGATCAACTAATTATTTGGTTAAAAATATATCCACATATTTAAGTCAGCTCAGCTCCCTATTCTTCTTTCTTTACTTAGACCCTTTGACAGAAACGACCCATGATTAAAAAAAAGACAAACAAAAGAAAATCCGCTAAATCATTTTCTCTTGTAGCCTACTCGTGTTTCAGGGAAGAGGGGGTTGACTTGACATTTGCTAGGAGACGTCTTTTTACATTTATGTCTCCTCAGAGATAGAGGGCAGCAAAGATCAAATAATCCCCATTATGCCTTCTCACACTTCACTCCTCAACCTCTCTCACCCGTATTTATTTTTAACCTTTATTTAATCTTCCCTAAAAATTGGACTCATTCATTAACTACAAATGGTTTGCACTTGTTTCATTCTTTCAGTAAACCTGGAACATTAATTGACAAAAATACAAATAGAAGTTGGCTGTAATGTTTTTGAAAAAATCTTCCTCTAATCAGAATAGAATAGGGGGTTTACTGCAAAGTAAGTTATTCAGTTGTAAGGAATTTGCCTTGGTGTTTGGTGCATGCAATAAACAATAAAAATAATATATAATACACATAAGGAAATAAAAATACAAAGACAAAAGAAGGGGAACAACCTCATCTTAATTGTATATTTACATTCACTTATTTTATTAAAACTGTTGTTTCAGTTCCATAACACACACACATTTTATTATTTGGTTTATGTTGATTTCTGTTTGTACTTCTCTATTAAATCAAGTTATTCCAGAAAGTTATGATGAGCAATTTATCAATGTCACTGAAAACCTACTCCATTGCAGGCCACTAATACATCATTATCTCCTTGGGTGCGTCCTCTGTAGGCCTCTGCTGTTCCTGCCTATGTGTGTAGGCTGCGTGGTCATACAAGTAGATCAACGCAATAGCGAAGAGAGAGAGCCCTGTGTAAAGGAGGACCAGGTAGTATCCTAGCTTCATCTCTGAAGTTTTGTTCCTCGTGTCTGCTATATTATCGCCGGCGAAGCTCTGTACCAAATCCTCTGCCATGCTGGTCATGGTGAGGTTCACCGCAAATAAAATGAGGACCACAACGGACAAACATGCTGCAGGAAAAAGAGAGAAAACTGAAATGACAACCAGCACTTAAAAATCTTCATTGGTGCAATGCCAAATATATGCTGATTTGTTTCTGGCAATTCCACTTCTATCACTCCCAGATGCTCAGTGCTCTAACGTTTATCTCACTTACCGCTGAGCGAGCTGCAGACGTAGATGCCGATCGGCCCCATGTAGGTCTCATAAGGGTTGCTGACACTGTTGTAGAGGGAGATAAGGATGCTGCAGCCGGAAAACAGCAGACACAGGGCCAACAGGCACAAAACCAAACCGTGCAGCACGACATTGGTAACTCCTGTTCCTACCAACTGAGGAATCACTACACACACACAGACACACACAGTATAAAAATATTATGGTTATATACTGTAGGAGTTTACATGAATTATACGACAGACTGTGTGAGCAGGCTTTGCTATCAAGAATATTTGAAGATGTTATCCAATTGTTACAATAATGTAAATTCTGGAAATGACGTGCTGTATTTTTGTATAGTGACAGTAATTAAGGGTCAGCTCACCCAAAATAAAAAAAACACCACATTTACTCGTTTACCCACCGTTTGTGATATTGCGATACTTGCGAGAGTAGAAATAGTACCTATACACAACGATTGAAGGTGTGTTCTTTTGATTATCCAGAGTAACAGCATATAGATATATACATTAACTGAATTGTTTATGATAAAATGAACAAATCATACACCATACATTTTGATTAGTTTATCTTCAAAATGAACAGGGACTACAATTCAAGTGTAAACCCAATAAATGCAACAACAAATTAGTCAACACAGGAATAGGATTACAGTATAGCATATTAACACACGGCTCCATTGTCATTAATACCCAATCCAGCTATTTGAGTCAGTATCGGCCCTATATCGGTATTGGTGCTGCCCTACTGCAAAGACATACTGCTGTTGGTATTATTTCAATTTAAGTGCTGTTTGTTTGTCGGCAGGAATCTCAGAGACGGGGAAAACCAGGGAAATAAAACCCAAAACTATCAACATGGCTATAGATTCTCGAGGTATATAAGAGAGAAAATATCTACCTTCAAAATTGTTCTGACCTCCAAACAAGGGGCAAAAGAATCTGTTCACATTCCCAACAAAAGCGTTCAAAGTGACCACAGCAGATCCATTGGTGAAGATACTTCCACTACTTGTGCACTCCATGGTCGTCCTAGCCCATGTTGTTGACATGCAGTACCCCAGCACCCCAACAGAACAGGCAGTAACCAGCGCACTGCCCATGAAATGCAGAATCTTCTTATGGGATGGCATTATCGCTGTATTCCAGTTGCGCTAGTTAAATCTAAATCCCAGCGTCTCTTCTCTAAAGCTCAGATGAAGCCTCAGAAGCAGATTAGGACCCTCTGATCCTCTAAAGATTCTGTGTATGAGTTACCTTCCTGGGTGGAGTGGACTGCTGGTCATAAAATCTCTAGATTATGGTATTGACCTTTGGTTTGAAAGGAAAACACAGAGCTGGTTGTCATGGTAGGACACCAGTATAATAACTGTGTCTTGTCTGTTTCCTGAATGTACTTAGAGGGTTGTGAAATACTTTCTGAGGGGACAGTGGATACAAAATTAAAACTGAACAAAGCAGCTTCAGGACATGTAAAAGACGCTCATTAAGGAGACACACTTAGTTCCAGTTGTTCAGTATCTACACACGAACCTGCCGTGTACTTTGAGGAAACCACGTTCACAGTCCTTGATTAAAAGTCTTAAGTCTTGAAATTGTAGGGTCATAAAACATAACGCGGATTAATTATTTACCTGTCTGACTAAAAAAATTGTTACTGGAAGAGGGGTGAGCATCCGGTCACATGTACGTATGCGTCATCAATGATGCACTGAAGCTGTGACGACAAGAGACGTGAGAATGTTTGGCTTATTGAGGCAATAATATCATAAATAAAGAGATTAAAATACAGAGGAAACTGACCTCTGACCTCTATAATCGTGTCATTTTACACTGTAAGCCACCTGGTTGGTGCCATTGATTTATGGCAGAACATTTAAAAAGAGAACACTCTTTGTGAGTATATAAAGCTTCAGGACTTCCTGGTTCATGGTCATCATAGAGAACCTCTTTATGCGTTTGCAGAATATTTCTACCATTCCCCTTACATCTGAGTGTAATTACAATTTTTTAATTCATCAAAAGGTATTAAGTTGTCTCATACATGTTTGTAATACAGATTTAGATGTCCTTACTTATCAAACTCATTTGGTTGAAATTACATCTTCCTCAAAATCCTACAGAAAATGTTTAAAATGTATATATGTATAACACGACACATGTATACCTACATACATTATGTGCATTACATTCCAATTAACTATGTAAGTCTTATATAAAACTCATTATAATGCACTCGGCAACTCATTCAAATCATAAATATCAGTGTGTTTTATTTCAACAGGAATTAAATTTAAAAAAAAAGCTTCAAGCCCACAACGAAGCACACATGTTGTAGTAAAATAAGCGGCCAGACTGTGGCTCCCTTTCCTCGCCCAACCGGTGGAGGAGGACCCGTGTGCTCGCTGACAGCCAGTTGTGTTATGTTGGAGTAAACACAAACTCCTCCTCCCCGGTGACAGGCGGCAACACTGAAGCGTCGCCTCGCCTTTTCCAACACAATTTGCGCTCGGGACTTATTCTCGGTGCCATCAAGGTGAGTGATACGATTACTTTGTGTCGTCAAGCCGTCTTTTGCGTCTCATTCGGCGGCACCTTTTCCTGTCGTTTTTTCAGTCACACAAAACGCCGTGTTACCTGTCCGTTACGCACAGCAGCGCGCGGTTGATTTTTCACACGAGCCGTCCATTTCAGGTGCGCGTTCAGCTTTATAATGTGGCAGTGAATGCATTCCTACGAACCGGCGGTGTTTATGGTGTGATTACATACTGGGAGCTCTCTGTTTGACACCCTGCAGCGACTTCAGTCAAACCGGTGTGTCAATGTGGGTTAATGGAACACGCGTTTGGAGTTTGTGACCTCAAGTCATGGTCTTTTTCTTTCCTCTTGTGTATGTTCTTGTGCATTGTCTTTTGGATTCTTCGCAATGAAGATGAACAATCTTGTTTTTGAGGAATCTTGTGGGTCTATGTGGGCTGCAGTTGAGCCAGTTTCAACACGTCGGTGATCAGAGGCTATTGGTACTTCATATCATGCTAATTCACGTCATGGATGGATCTGCTAAGACTTGTAGGAGGACTCTTCGAGGTTTTTGAGTTATGTCTTTAGATGTTGACTTTTTGTAGGCTAAATGTGGAGTTGGCTGCACAGATTTTAATTTCGAAGTGGTTTGTGACTCAATAGTCATTGGACACGCAGGATATTAATCTCCACGGGGAAGGTCTCTCCCCTGGGGAGGTCAGAGGTCACGGTCAGCAACACATCAGCATCCTTGGAGCAGATTGTAACAGGGTGCCAGTTAAAGAGAAGGGGACATGAACCGAGTCTGACATTTGTCTTATCAGACCATGGAAATGAAAAGTTAAATGAACCAAGACACCATCAAGATTGTGCTCCACTGACCATTAACAAGAGAACTTTGGGACTTTGATATATTCCTGAAAAGACTTTCGTCATAATGAAATGATATTTTTACATACTTTTATCATGTTTTTAGCATTTGGTGCTTATAGGACCTGTATGGACAGATTTGCTGTAACTGTATTTTGGGCCATAACATGACAGCATGGCTGGACAATAAGCTGAGTTCATCAATGTCAGAGAGACGCTGCTAAATTACTTCTAATAAATCGTGTAGTCTATCTGACAGGGACAGGTACTGCAGACCGAGCAAGGCCGCCTCTGGGATCAACGGAAGAGAAAAAGATGGCAAATTTGAACGTGGGAAGTTTAACTGTTGTCCCTCGTGACGATAAGAAATGTCTCTCTCAAACAAGGGGTTGCGAGATCAGCCCCTCGCCGTCCATGTCGATGAACTGCGTCACAGGTTTCTGTGACTTCCAGTTTTTGCTCGACAATGATCAATTCTGCTGCTTTCCGTTAATAAGGCAACATTCTCAGAGACACCTGACTTCCATGTCATCAAAAACTCAAACCGAACATGCCGAACATGCCCAAGTGAGCACAGGCCGCCCTCTTAAAACACACGGAGGTTTTATTCAGTGGAACCAGCCACCAGACTTTAGCTGACAATCAACTACAGACCTTTTCACAGCCTCTGTTGCTAGGGCAACAGCTTTGGTCCAAGTTTACTTCATGTCAGCTATTGATAAACATAAACCCATTGAGAACGTTTACGTTGTCGAGTTTAAAAAGGTCTATATTTACACATTTTTTAAAGAGAGATGCATCATTAAACTAGTGATTTAGTTTCATATTCATGCCATTCACCTTGATTTTAACTGTCTTTAGGGACAAACACAAACGGGTCTGTCTTGCCTGTGAGATTTCAGTGTGCATACCATTTCAATTATACAGTATAGGCCTCGGGAAGAATGGTAATTGTTGTGGCAGAAGCTAATGAGGATGCATTGAAATAAACAAATAGTCAAGCCGAGACAAATGAGACTGTGTAAAGACGCAGGAAGGAATAACATTAAACTGCTGAGTGCTGTCGGCAGATTGATTCGGCTTTCATCTCTTTACAATTCATATTCGACTCCAGTTAAATTGTACTCTCTTTGTGGGCTCTCAGGAGTCGGAATATCAAATGCGTATCATGTGCAGTGATGTATTTCCCTGGGACGAGGTAGGTTCTGTGCACTGTGTCTAGGTCTCTAAATGAAATGGTGCGAAAACTCAACAGGATTGTAATTGCAGTAGCTATTTTCAACCTGCATTTATTTGCCGTTTAACACACTGCCAAGATGTTCTCCTCTATTTTTCAGCTATATATAGAGCTGTAAGAAGGCCTGTTGCAATGCTTGTGAAGTCCATGTTATTTGAATGTGGGTGCATTGTGCGAAACGAACAGATGTGGTGATTAATGAAATCCACAGCGAGTTGGAGAGGAGCGAGTTGCGCATATACCTGGGGTTTCTAACAGCTTGCTGGGTATCAACCTCAAATTGCCAGCCCCGGAGTAAATCCCGCAGCTCGCCCACCCTCTATCTACGCGCCACCTCTCTTTAAGTCTTGGAAACACTCCGATTCTAACTTGGAGGTGCACTTTCCTCCTCAAATAGGCAGAGAAGGAACTAATTGGTATAAAGTCACGACAATTAGGGATGAGCCCGGTCTGGCCCAGAACGTGTCGGATATTTGCCGGCAGAAATGGTTTCAGCACGCCTCGCAGAGGGGCTCATGCTTTATGCATTAAGTAGTAGTCATACGATCGTACTTTTAATACAAACAGCATCTGCATCCAACCTGTTATTTTTCTGCCTGTCTTAGTAGAAGCTTGTTAGAGCACATTAAGCTGCAGCATGTTGCAATCGTGGGCTTGTTTGTGCTTGCGGCTAGTTCTAGAGAATGCAAACCCTGCAGTCATCCTTTCGTATTTGGCATCATGCTTAAATTATTTAGTAATGATAAAACATACCCATGCAGAGTGAGGAGAATTTAACCCACACTTAACCAGGCGAAGCAAAGTAATGATTAATGGGAGGGGATGTTGGGGCCGGTTGAAAAGCTTGTGAGAGATGTGACGTTGTAGTTTACCAGAAACAACGAACTATGATTGGAAATGGTGCCAGAATAGCAACAGTGACGGGAAAAACCAAGGAAAGCAGAAACGGAGCATGTGTGCAGGGTATTGCTTCCTGTTTGGAGGATAGGATCCGGAAAGCCCCACAGCCTCATGGAGAGCTGGGACCTCACTGACACTAAGAAGGTGTGTCTCTGTCGGAGGAGGCCCTATTAAACACTTTGTCTTTCTATGGCTGTTCAAACAGCTACCTGCAGCCCACGCACATCTGATCTGTGGCCGGCACTGCTGCTGCTGCTGGCTGCTGGGGAAGGCAGAGTGAGACACCGCTTAGGCTTTGTGATTGATACATGTACAAACTCAAGCTGTGCGTATTTGTTTTTGTTTACCATCGGCTGCGTTTAAAACTTGGCTGGGCCACTGCAGCACTGAAACAGCTGCACTGAGATCAAGGTTTCTCCCTTTTCCGATGCGTCAGAACTCACCCACCATCTGCTCAAAGGAGGCATTGTAAGTTGCTCTGAGATAACAGTGAGGCCGAGCACATGAGACCCAAAAGAGAGATCATCTTTTGAGGAGGTGCTAAATTAAACCCATCTGTCTTCCCAAAAATAGTGCAACAAACCATTCAAAACCGTTCTGTACTGACGAGGAGTCAACTAGAGCTGCAACAATTAGTCCATTAATTGATTAGTCGATTAAAAGAACTGTAATCTTAAACTATTTTGATGATTGATTAAAATCACTTTTCAAAATAAAAGGCCAAACATTTGATGACTCCAGGTCTGATGTGAGGATTTGCACTGACAGAACAACACATTTGACTGCAATATTTGAATTGGAAACGGAGTATTTTCTGTTGTACTCATTGTTTGACACTGTGGTAAAATTAAATCCAGAGGATGACGAGGAAAGGAAATGCTTGTGACCATGTTATGGCCTCAGCGTGGCCCTGGATTGTGAACAGATCGGTCAGAGAGAGATTTCCATCTCCACCTGTTTCACCAGAGGCCTAAAGAGGGGAAAGTGTCCAGTATTTTGCAAATGCAGAACCAGAGGGAAGTCAGGACAATTAAACACAACTAAGGGCAACAGACATATGTCTTAAGCATCTTGTAAACCCTCAGATTTATCGTAGGACCCCTCAGGGGGATCCTGAACCCCAGGTTGAGAACCACTAGGTCAAGCCCTTCTGGTTTGAATAAGAGAATATGGCCCAGGGAAGTACTGCATGATGTCACTCCACCACAGCTGCCCAGTAGTAATGTGGGTGTATTCTCGCCTCCAGGCAACACATAGTTTCTCTATTGTATTCTGTCAGTTGCTACATGAGCGAATTATAAAGTACACCACAAAGCTCTTAAAAGACGCGCTTTGGGAGATTGAGCTGGTGACCTTGCAGTTGTTTTAGGAGTCTCCGAGGGGAAGAAAAACATTGTTGAAAACATTTAAGATGTATGTTTTTGTCTGCTTGTAGAAATGGCAAAAAAAAAAAAAGGCAGCAGCCTGCCAAAAGTTATTTGTTGTAATCACACAGTCACATAATCCCTTAACATCAGCTGCTGGTGGGGGGCAGCACATTGACAGATGTGATTTTAACTTGATAACTCTTATTCAATTGAGCTCAGACTTTCTTTTAAAAAAAAAAAAAATGTTTTCAGGCCACAATATGGCAACCTAACCTAATTTGGTGACCTGCTCAGGGAAAGCAGGGTGGAGCCCAGAAGAGATTAAGTCCCTGCGCTATGTGGCCTGATTTCAACTGAACTGAAAGCAAACATCTCCAGCTCTCGCTCAAAACATATCTCAGTCCACTTTACTTTATCTGAATGAACAACTTGGAAAAACAAATATTAGGTTTTCTGTGGAAAACAAAGGGCGTCCCACAGGCTGAGAACATGCTTACTATCAGCCAGGAAGAACAGAATATTCAGCTATTGCGGATTTTCCTTGAATGCAGTTTGTTTGATCCTGAATTTGAGACGCAGTCATCTTATATGCACATAAGAAGTCCCACCCACACATTCTTAGATAGCTTGATGTTTATGATAGTGTCTCTGGGGTTAAAAGATGATGCA
This sequence comes from Anarhichas minor, assembly GCF_050575085.1. NCBI lineage: Eukaryota > Metazoa > Chordata > Actinopteri > Perciformes > Anarhichadidae > Anarhichas > Anarhichas minor. The sequence continues at coordinate 16,222,697 of NW_027466463.1, forward strand.
AACAGCGTGAAGCTGAGGCTTTCTGTTGTACATGTGTTCATGCATGGAATCGCTGATGTTTCTTAATAGTCTTTTTGTTTATTTTGTTGTTTAATGTCCCTCTAAAATGTCCCCCTCAAACAAAGAATAAAGAGGGATTATCTCCCCTCATTTCTGAAGCACCATAAACTATAAAGCTCAGCTGGGGATGCATCAAGGCCCCACACAGTCTTGTGACTTATGTTATCAGTCTCTGCATGTAATGTCAGAGGTTTCTTTTGTGCAATATATCAGCACATGCAATCATTTTTCTCTTGCACCTCCATAAGATGCTACGACGAGCAGCTGCAGCTTTGGCTCGTGTTTTTGCTGAAACGTCGGTGTCGGGTCACTGTTCTTTTCTCAATCAAGTACAGTTGGATTGTAACATATTTTGGGCGATGTTTTAGAGTTTACAGGCTCTTAAGGAACTGGCATCCAATCATACATGAGATTAAAAAAAGAGGGTGTGACTAGATGAGACAGAAAGAGTGAAGTAAAGAGGAAATAATGGTTTGGCTGTATCACTACAGAGTTTGTTGACATGGAGGAGTACAGTGCCTAATGAATAATGGATGCTTACTAAAGCAGCCCATTTCGTATTCATTCTTTCAAGGCTGCACAGGGAGTTGTGTGTGTGTGATCATCATGTCAGCCCTTCTATATTTTCATTGTGTTTTCGGTAACGTGACGCAGCTTGAAGGCACTGGAGTAACTCCAATAAACACACGAGCACAATGGGCTTATTCAAAACGACGGCTTATTTTATGTGATCGTTGTGTCAAATAGATTCAGAGCAACAGTTTTAACGCACCGCACAGAGAAGAGTAGTCAGTTCTAACTCCTATTTTATTCATTCAAAGTCTTATCTGCTCCGAGGTTCCTTCTTAACATCAGTATTCCCGAGGCTTGTAATAATTAAAAGTGTGCTGATCGAATCGCAAAGGCCTGCAGTGACGGGGACAAGCATTAATTTAATGTTTGAGTTATCACTTTTTGTGTTGCGCTGAAAAGGATGTGGCGTGGCGAGCGAGTTAAGATCTATTTAAATGTCTTATAGCACCTTTTAACTTCTGACTCTTTGGTGGAGCTCCATAGTGTTGAGGCCTTTTTTTTGACTGTGATGAATGTGTCCTAAATGAGTGTAGTTAGATGCGGCGGTGAGTCGGGTGTTAGCTGACACGCCCTGCATGCTGATAGGCTTGTACGGCTCAGGCCAGCACCAGAGAAAGCGTTAATATATAGGATAATTATCGGAGCTGTCCTGGGTGATATAAATGACCAAGGTTAAAGGCAGCCGGGGTCATGCAGCATGTTGGAATGAAATGAGGGCATGGACCTTGAACATGCCTCATCTTATTGAATTCCTGTCGGTGTTTAAGGATGTAGCTTCAGCTGCGGTTATGTGATGGTTTCTGCCTCTGTGTGGCGAAAGAGAGATGATATGGTTTAAGATAAAACAAAACAAAAACACCAAGAGACGGAAGGACATGATTGCAAGCCCACAGTGATGCAAGCCGTGTCAACTATTAGATAGTAGTTATTTAGCTTCCTCAGATTTCTGACAGGCAGCTGATTAAAAAGAATTAATATGATGAAGAAAGATATTGGATAGTAGAGCTCAGCAGATCCGAGCCAAGTCTGGTTTTGATATGAGAGAGAAATCTGATGATGATAATAGCCCCAATATTAGTTTTTATTAGCCACATTAACTTTAGGGATGTTTGTTTGTTGTCAGTTATCCAATTCTAATGTTGACAATGTCACATCTTTATGCATGAAGACTTTAATTGGCTGGCATTACGCATTCAGTTTGTAGAGGGTAGATTTTTTACATCTGCTGTAATGACACTGTCTGATTAATAGTGAGTTACATTTTTATAAAACTGATCAAAGATGCTCCAGATGTCAACTCTCCAATGAAATCCTCATATCTCATCACTGAAAAGTGCTTCGCATTTGATTAACGTCGTTATGCTCCCCAAACAAATTACACGGCCGCTTCTGCCTTGTTTATGGTGTCGTCACGTAAGATGTTTTCCATCAGAAAATACATCACCCATAGTTAGCACTAATCATTTTGAGTAGATAATAAGCCTGGTCCTCTTGGGGAGATTCAATTGACTCATCCAATGTAAGAAAACAAATGCCACACTATGACTTTGTCACACTGACCGTCAGCTCTGTGGATGTAATCTATTAGTTCTGTTTGGTGTTACGTATGAAAAAAAAGTCTACTCCACATATATGCTTTCTTTGTTTGTTTACAAAACTAGAAAACTAAGCGATGCTGCAGCATTTGGTCATGCAATATGTTCTCCCACTGGGAAAGCACGCTGTTGACAATCGCACTCATCCAAACCCTGCCAAAGCCTTTTTCTGTGCTCAGCCAGAGACGATGCCAGATCCACACCATTCACTTACAATGATGGGATATGTGTTTATCATGATTAGCGTCTGCTTTGATGCCAGCACAGATTCAACCACGAGGAGCTGTTTGGTGTTTTCACAGAAGTGAGGAATAGTAATTGGATGACAATGCCATATATGTAGGGTTTGTTTTCAGCTTTCATTAGCCCCCCAAGAAAGTGTTAATTGAGTGTTAAAAAGTGAAATTTGTGTGTAGTTTTATAATTCTCGTGTTTCTTAGAGGTTCCATAATCATCAGCTCATATGCATTGTCCTTTTCATTGACTTGTGGTAAGCGAGACATTGCTTACTGTAAATGATGGTGGTCCATAACATCATGGTCATCAGTGTCTTTTTCGTGCAGCAGTAAACACAGCAACTTTTGGCTCCTTGGGCACATTTTTTGGGGAAATGTTTTGTCAATTTGCTTTGTTTATAAAAAGCTGGACATGAACTGAAAATGCCCGGTTCCTCAGAGTGTAAGGAGTTGTCTTCAGATACCTTGTTTATTCTGACCAACAAAAAGATATTCAGTTTACAGTGATGGAGAAGCTAGATCATGCACGTTTGTCATTTTTGTTCAGGAAATAAATGACTCAAATGATTAATATTATTAAAATAGTTGCCATCGATTGACTTATCAACTAAGAGATTACTCAGCTGTAGTTAAAACCAATCTCCATTTAACAGATCCAGGTTTTTCACATTAGAAATCGCTAAACAATGAAACAATGAGGCTTGTGGAGTTTTATGAGCTGTTGATGTGACGTTTTTTGGGATTATAGTGTATCACACTAAAGCTCACATCGACAGTAGTATTATTACCCAAGAAAGCTCAATGGCTAGTTGTCATCTGCAGTCGTGCCTAATATTTTTAGGCATTTCGATTCCAAAGCCTCAGACTTTGATGTTGAGCTGTTAATACGCTCTTTCATTAATGCACCACAAGTGTTGGAGATACAGTGCTAGCTACACATGGTGCTGATAATTGAGCAATGTGTGCTAGCAGCCTAGTTCCTCCCATATCCGCCCACTCATCCTCTGGGCCTCCCTGTTTCATGGCACCTTGTGAGACAGTTGTGTGTTGGCTAAGACGGAGCAGGGATCACAGGCAGCAATCGACGAACCCTGAGTGTTTTCTCTGCTGCTCCTAGAGAACCAAGACATGGAGACAAATGAGGTTAGAGATCACGGTAATCAGAAAAATGATTTGTCCCAAGGCTGAATATCACACAGTGCTTCTCTTTGTAGGCCCACGCTGGACGGTGGGTGGCTCTTCACACAAACGTCCATTTTACTGCTAGTGAACTACGAATTGTTCAAACCCTTCTTCCTCCCCGCTGTCGCTCGCTCTCTGCATCTGGAGCTTAAACAGAAAACAAATATACATTACGGGATATGTATTTTTTTTAAAACTGTGAGTCTGAGTCCCCTGTGGGTTTCCTCCATGTGCTGTGTCTTTGCACAATGACAAATTTGTTATCCTACTTGCAATTACACGGGCGCTTTAGAAAACAACCACACGGTATGGCCTCATTGGTGTATCTGTTTATTTATTTATTAATAAAACACACCGCTTCCCGCTCTGCTGTCTTTGTAGTGTAAGGAACGTGTTCAAAGTGCGTTTATTATAATTTATTCACCATTACCTGCTTATACTACTGTATCAGTTGAATGGCATTGCCGCACAGAATGAGGTTTCCCAAAGTGTGTGGCGAGGATTGTACATTATGGAGTTTGTCTGTAATTAGTTCCACATTTCCTTGTTTACCTTTTGCAAGTGCAATCTTACTTGGCTGTACATATTTCAGCCTTTTATCAAAACTGGCGGGCAGCGGAGTGCGACACATGAGAGACCCTCTGTTTGCTGCGGAGAGGGGCTCAACATGGAGACAGGAAAGGATTTGATCATCAGATCCATCCTCCCCGGAGAGGGAAAAAGCCTCGCTCTCTGAAGACACTCCCTCATTTGCAGTCTTTTATGACTTGTGTTAGATGTAAAGGCAGGCAGCAGGACTGCCGGCTTTGTTGGAAGCCCAGCATGCTGGGATCTGTTTTGTATTGCAGTGTTTAGTTGCTGTGTTTGATTTGATTTGAGAGAAATGTTGAGTCTGTTGTGCAGTATTTTAAACCAAATCCGACACATGGACACAGCTGTGATGCCTGTCCAACTTACCTGAACTACAACAGGAAATGAGTAAAAGGCTCTGCTTTCAATTCATTACTGTACTATCACATCCAGCAGCTGGGCCCCAGCAGGGGACTAGTTAGCCGCCGCTTAGTTAGCCAGAGAGATGCCTTCAGTCTCCTGGTAAAAACTAATTAGTGCAGACTAGTTTGAGTCCATTTTCATTATTTTCATTAGCTCGAGCTGCAAACTGCTTCCCATGTGTGGCTGCACCAGCGAGCAGTCGGTCCTTCAACGCTGTGCACCTTTGTCCTGAAAACAGCCAGAACTCCCGCGGCTCTGCGTGATTGTTTTCATTAGTCTGCCGGCGGTAGCTTGATACTACCAGCCGCCACTATGGCTGTCATTTTCCACAAGCTCCAAAAATATGAGGCAGAGGGTTGTTTTTATAGCGTCCCCACCATGTTGTTACTATCATATCAGTGTGGAGTCTGATATAAAACCTACATGCTCCAGGGCACACATTTCACCCTGCATTCCTGTGACTGTAATTGGTTATTGTCAAAATACATAAGGAGTGGGGGCTGGGTGTGAGCTGTGGAGGGGAAGTGAAGGGAAAGAGGGGGAGAAAATTGGGGGTGGGTGTGATTTATTTATTTATTTTTTTTACTACAAGCACAACTGGGGAAGATGAAACACAGGGAGCTGTGGTTGCTGGTGCCAAAATGCATCCCCCTCCATGATGAAGAGGAATTTTTAACACATCTTTCATTTGCCTGCATTTAATTAGGCTTCCTTCAGATCCTGCTGGGGTGACGGTGGCACTGGCTGCTTCTGGGATCTCCTCTCTTAAAGCACACGGTGGTTGCCAGACATGGCATGGGTGTGTGCCAGTATTTGGATTATGAACCAATCTGTTTGGGTGTATTTTTGGGAGGAATGATGTATGTTTTTATGTGCAAAATTGACCCTTAAATAAAATCATAACAGAGAATATTGTATTGCTGAAATAATGAGTTAATTGAAAGAAGCTTAGCCGTGGTTTAAGGTTTAGGTGGGTTTACACCTTTTGTTGTCGGGGTCAAAGTCACATGATAAACCCCGCTGTTCCTCCTCAGAAGCTGCGGTTTAAACTTTACCTGTGGTTTAGTCTGAACCTGGTTGCTGTGTCCTGTAGTGAGGTTCAGCTTAAACCTTCAACTTAAGGTCATAAAGTTCGGTTTAAGGACAGTTTCATACAGCTCCGATCATTTTATTAACTTCTAGACTTTTGAATCTTTTATTATGTTTGTTTTGAAGGCAACACTTTAATCAAGTGTCAACATCCAGTTGGAAATCAATGCACAGCCACAAGTCCAGTGCCTGCAGGGAGGGCGTGTGGTCAGTGTGCCAGTAATGTTTAAGTCACAGAAATAAATAATCCTTCATGTATTGTAGACAACCGCAGTTTTAATGTCCGCTAATATTGTTTCTTTTAAACATTATTGATACAGCAGTAGATGTAGCAAATGGGCTAGCATATAATCATTGACATACTTTAATTAATGGTTGTCGGCTCTCACAAGTGCAAGCAGACTATGAATAGTAAAACGTGTTTGGTCAAGGGAAGGTTTTCAGTAAGGAGATAACTCGGAAGCGACACCGTTTCTCACTTAATGCGATCCAATCGTGGAACTGAATTCAGCATCCAATGATAAATCCACATCATTTTGCTTTGTTCTTTCAGCTCTTTTTTTTTAATCTTGCTGCCTCGCAGACAGACCTGGAATTCTCCAAAAGTGATCCAGTGCATTACAATGTTGCACATTTGTATGTGTGTGTGTGTGTATGTTCCTGGTTAATATGTAGCAGCTTAGCATTTCATTGTGTGGGCCCTCGTAGCTGGTAATCTTCTAAAAAAACATATCTTTCTAAAAACACACTGGCCGTCATTAGAGAATGCTACTCGCTCACCGTCCAGGTCTGGTGCAAAACCTGCTGATTTGACTGTTTTCAGTTAGAAATCAGTAAAAAGAGAAGTGCTTTGCATTGAATAATAATGTTATATTTCATTTCTAGTGCAGGACTTTTGATATTGTAATGATGAATCAGAGAAAGGCATCTTTAACAGCCTATTTCAGTGCCATAGGATTGGCACAGTATCACTGAAGGTCCCCGTCAATATGTTTATCATTAAAATCTGTCTACTTTGCTTCATAGATACAGCCAATTAAGTAAGGTGTTCAAATTGTGAGTTTGGAACAGTAGTTGGGTTGATTAGCAGGTGTACACTCTGCTTTTGACCTTTGGATGAGCACCAGATTTGAAATGATTTTCTGTCACTAGCTCCAGTGTATGATACCCTGAGAAGAAGAACCTCTCCTGTTTTCAAGAACAATAGAATTCAAAACTCTCATTTCAGGCTGAAATGGCTGAAGCCTTTGCTTGCAGATTTCCTGTCTAGTTAATGAGGCTAACTTTAGTACTTCCTACTAGTGCTAAACTCTTGACCTTTAGAGGTAACACCAGGTTTGGTTTATACTGTATAAAATCTTGTGAGCAAATAGATTAATGATGTTGTTTGCTCTAATGAGAAGCAGTGATTCAACTCAATAAGGGCGTGATGAGATTGTTGACTTTGAAATGGCAGTCGATGGCAGCGCCTGTAGCACTGCAGTTTGTAATGGTTCATGCCTCGTCACCAAGATGCGTCTAATTAAGTTCAGTAGAGCCAGACGCATTAACCACTGTAATTGCGTTTAAATTTTTCCCTCTAAACTGATTCCCTCTAATATGTCTGGTATTAAATTACTACTGAGGTGTCTAGAATCATTTTTTTTTTTTTTTTACATGAAGAATAACAGGCTTGTTTACTCGCTAAAACCACCGGCATCAGTCATCACTGAAGGTTACAATAAAGAATGTTTATTCTTTATTAAAACGTGAGATTTCGTTAATCCAAGGGGACATTTCAGTGATCAGTTTCTCTCCTTTTTGAAAGGGTTATGTCGGACTAGATTGTCAAAAAAGAGCTGGAGTGAATTCCAACAGCCTCTCTCTGAGGCACGTCAGCTGATTGGCAGCTACTCTGATGACATTTGTCTTTGTGGAGCAAGGACAGGTCACACTTGCTGATGTGTATTTCTCTCTCCTCTCCTCTCTCCTCTCCTCTCCTCTCCTCCCCTCCACCCCCCTAGTCTTCAGATGTTCCTGTCTTCACTTCTTGTTTACAGTAACTCCCACTGATCCCCTCTCTCTACTTTGTGTCTTTCCTTTGAGTTTCTTCCTTTGAAATATCGATGACACGTTGTATTGTGAATAAAGGACTGCTAAGGAAACCCGAGATATTAGAATATATTTTTCTTTAATGTCATGAAATGACTGTTAATGCCTGAAATAATACTACTCCCTACTGCTCAGATTTCTCTTTGAAGCCACAAGAAAGGAACATTGGTAATGTTTCTTTCAGAATAACGTAATACTGCAATTTTTTATAAATCACTGTATTGGAGTTCCTTAAAATTAGCTGTGACAGCGGGAGTCAATCATGCCATTTAGCATATTTCTGAGCTTTGGCTTGAAGTTGCAGCGTAATAAATCGGGATGTTATAAATGACACTGATACCAATACAACTCTAGTCTGCTTTATATGTGATTTGAGGGTCTAAGACTCAATATAAAATGTACTAATAAATTATGCATCAACATTACAACGGCGCTCACATCATCTGTAATGAATAAGATGCCATTACAAGATGTTAAGATGTCTAGACAGACACTTGGGTCTCATTTGTTTATCACAGTAAAGTGCGGCTCGTAACTCTGACTTATCCTGCAAAAAGATATATTGTGTTAAAGTTGAGTCTGTTCTTTTTCTACGAGGCCATGTTGTAATGAAACATCTTTGCAACCTAGAAGCTAAATTTATCCATTTTACCCAGTTTTACAACATCTAACTTAACTAATGGGCTAATTTAAATTGTTAGTCGTAATCTGACAAATCCAGTCTGATTCCGGGGGATTCTGGGGGATTCTGGGGGATCTTTGGCCTCTATATGGGCTGCCAGGGCTGCCGCTTGTCTAATCACTCCTGACCCTATTAGAAATGAGTCCTCCTTTGTTACTGTGCGGTACTGTCAGTTCTGGGGGAACAAAAAGTGCCATTGTCTTTCATTGCTGCGGCGCTGGGATAGAAGTAATCTGTAGCTGTAGAGCTGCCTCAGGATTGCCATAATCCAGATTCAGTATTAATGACAGTCTAATCCGCACATTTCTGACCCTCTGGAGAGGCTGACATGGCATCTCTGTTGTTCGTTGCTTGTGTAATGTCACTGATTATAAAACTGAAGGGGGCTGCTCACAGCTTATGTCATGAGGGATGCAATATCCTGTTCAGATTTTGTCTGCTGTGTACGCCAAGATGCTGCACTTGTCTGATACCAGAACAGATAATGCAGCTCTGTCATGTTGCTGGACTTGTCAGATATATTAATTTTGAATTCAACCAGCTTTCCTGACCGCAAATTGTTTTTTTGTGCATTAGTTTTCCCTCTGAGATCAGTGTGGCTGACGAACACAATAATTGCATGCCTGTGTTCAGCGCGCCATAGGACCATGGGGGGCGTGTTTACTCACCCATGCGCGACATGCCGCGAGGGCAATGACATGAATGGCAAAATGGTGAACCTCTACTGCGCGCACTCAGAAGGGGCTGATTTGCTCTTTGTTCGACACAAAGTGATGCAGTGGTAGATGTGTGTGTGAAATCCATCACACAGCTGCTAGCTTGGCACAATGATCAGTAACACCCCCCCCCTCTCCACCCGAACCCCTCCTCCTACACCTTCTTATCTCCACTCCTCAGAGCTCTGCATGTTGGCCTTTTGTTTACAGCTCTTTCGAATGATCCACACCAGTAATCCCCATGACAGGTAGCATGACTCTCTGACAAGCCCCCAACCTTTCATCCCTTTGGTGATGGCCAAGGCGGATACTAGCTGGACTAGAGCTAGCACTGAGACTGTGTTCTCGCTAAGTCAGCTGTAAAAAACAAAACGCTTTCGACAATTGTGTTTTCAAGTTAATTTCATTAAGATTAAGATCTCCTTCTACATTTAACCACGAAAACGACAGGAAATTACTAAATCTCTTCTTCCATCTCCTCTTTTACTCAACAAATACCAAAAATGTTGTTGTAACTGTGGTAGTCAAGCTTCCTTTTTTCGTTCTTTATGCAGCTACTTCAAACTTTCATGTGTGTACAATTTGCCCTTCTATCACAGTATACTTGCCATAGAGGCCCCGATCTTGTTTTCCCATCATCACTAAAGCCCCAGGCCGGCTTTTTCAGATGTGTCCGGTCTTTAAAAATAAAATCAATTCAAGTTTTTTTGAAAGGCTTGTGCTTGGCTGTAAAAAGTTGCTACTTATTGTGGATTGACTGCTAAAACGGAGAGGAAAAAGACGTGTCTCGAGCTGAATTGGTGAGAGCTTGGCCCACAGTAATGTGGATATTTAAAAGATAAAGGGTTAGGGAATATCACTTGAGCTGAGCACAGGGATATTTACTGTAACTCTAGTCTGATTTACAGACAAGGGTAAGAAGGGCATTGATGTGTCGGATCAATGGAGGCTAACAACAAAATCACTTAGACCCCAGTTTATATCATCGTGATGAAGTGTGGTGTGGTAAATATTGTGAAATGTCATTAAAGGACACCGTGGTTCACTGGATGTACAGTATTTGACAGTTCTGGGTATGTTTATTACAACAGAGGACAGCATTTCATTTCCCTCACAGGAAAACCAGTCTTACATGATGAATGAAGCCTTGCAGCCCTCTCAATAATCTATTTGTCTCTAAAAGCCTGATACTGCACCAGAAACAGAGGCACACATTTAACGATACATTATAAATATTGTGCATCATCCAGACATATAAATCAATGACCTGGAAGCAAATCTCAGCCGTCAATGTTTCCTGAACTCATTTATCAGTTTCATGGGCTGAATTTATCACCACAGTATCACAGCAAAGCCTTTTCAAAATGTAACATTATCTCGAATCAGCAGTCTTGGAGTTGTATGTGAAGAAAATCAATGGTGTCACAGCTTGAGTGGGACTTGCCATCCATCAGACTGTTGGGCTGACTGGAGCGGCGACTGTAGATGATATGCTGAATGGCCAATTTCCTGTTACCTGTAATAGATAGAGCAGGGCTTCCCCTGCAGCTCACCAAATTGTGATTTCCTTCTTGGTCGCTGTAACTGCTATGAAATAGATAAAAGTAACACACCTGGGTATTTGCATCTGTAATCGGAGCCCCTGGATCATTTGTGATCCAAGAAGAAATCCTGTTTTTCGTATTGTTTGAAGTGTAGCACGCAGTAACACTATGCTCTGAAGATGCCGTCTCAATTCTTTCGGGCCTGTTCGTGAAATGCACAGCATGTCTGCGGCAAGAGATGTAATTCCATTGTAACGTTCTTTTTTAGAAATATTGAAATTGTGGTCAACGCATCTGCCATCAGCCCTGCAAATATGATCCTTTTGCCCTCCAGGCTGCAGCCAGTGGCCTTCAGCATGTTTCACGTTACATGTCAGCAGAGCATTTACAGAGTATTTACATGACTACTTCCTGGAAGGAGGGTCTTGTGGGGGGGGGGTGCAAGTTCCACTCTGTCTGATGACTAGATTACTGTATTTATTCGAGCGCACGGCCCTGCCTGTAGATCAGCTGGAGTGATGCCTTTGAAGAAAAAGATACAAAGAGTTTTGAGAACTTTATTTCAGCTGTGTTTGGTTGCGGCTCCTGAGTGCAGTGGATGTTGCCATGTAAATGATCCATATCCTGTTGATTTAAGTTTACAGGGCGTTCTTCCTATGAGCTCCTACTTCCTGTCGCAGGCATACTTTCTTCAGGACAGTATGGGGGTGTCCGGCTGTAGTAGTGAGATCACAGTTCACTTGACTTTTGTGATACGTCAGTGATTTGCCCCACTAAGGAACTAAGAAAAGTTGTCTCTCCATATTTCATCCATCTAATGCTTTGCTTCGGTGTAATAGCTTCTGATTTTTTTTTTTTTTACCACGAAGCCATTGGTCAGCTGTGGTCTGGTATTTTTCAATATTTATTACAGAATGAGTCATTTTAGCCAACTAATAGTTGGCTCATGAGTGTAAGACACACCCACAATAAATGTTCTAGGTCATAGCTCAGTCATGTCCAGTTTTAGTGTTCTGTTTCCTCTCTAATCTGGCTTAATATGCCACACAACGGAGCCGACGTTGAGCAAACGGTGACATCGGTGTTAGTTTAGTTTTCACACTGGACAGAAAGAAGACGCATGCAAAGCTGTTCCAAGTTTGGCTCAAACTCTTTCCCTCTCCTGTAAGTCTCTGTAGTCTTTCTTTTTTTTATGTGAGTGGGGGGTTGAGTCGGTCCCTTTGCTCTCTATCTCTGCCCTCTCTCTTTCTAGTTCTCACAGTCCAGCTAATTTTATACCTACAGTGTTTGTCTGTAAACCACAGTTCGCACACAGGATATGATCTAAACTGTGTCTCTTCCTGCTTGTGGAGAGAGAGGCTTCTGACTCAGCTTCATACAACCACACAGATGTGAAGCAGAGAGAAAGAGGTCCTCTGACCAGTAGCCAAAGATGTTAGATTTACAGACAGGAGGCCCATTGGGGTTGAGGTTACTTACAGCAAGAGAGTATCTTCCATAGCCAAGCTTAAAACAATTCGTATCCATTTATTTATATATATATATATATATATATATATATGTGTGTTAATCATCCAATAGACAGCCTGACCTTTCTGTCGTAATGATCTCAAGCGAATAAATAAAACAAATTCCTGAAAAAGAGCATTGTTTCATATTAATTCACAGCTAGATTTGTGTTTTGATTTCTCATTCTGTTTTTTTTACTTTTCGTCAGATCTCTGTGAAAGAAGTGGAGGCGTTATTGGCTCTCTCACCAACGTGCGAAACATCTCTGTTCCCAGACAAGGTTGTGCAGACAGACAAGACATGTAGCCTTGGGCTGTAGCCAGATATACGCACACAAAGCTCGAGAAATCCACAAGGCATTTTGTTCCCTCCTTTGTGTGGGTGTACATGTTTCTTGCATGTCCATTAATGTCAGTGTTAGTGTGTGTGTGTGTGTGTGTGTGTGTGTGTGTGTGTGTGTGTGTGTTAGGCAGCTACAACCCTTCTCTATGTGTGGAGATGGGTTTGTCCCCCCCTCTGTCGTGTAATACCACCGTTTCTCTGTAATAAATATTCACAAGGTCGGGTTCATGGAGTTTAAGTGTTGCAGGGAATCTTGGGTTGGGGACTTGTTTAATCCTAACCCCATTCTGTCTGAGCTGCTCCCAGGTGCCTGGGAGTATAGAATTTGGGAGAGGATGTGAGTGGAAGAAGGAAAGAGAGACACCACCACTGAGGGGATGCATATCGGATTTTGGGATTTTGGGATGGAAGGCTGAATAATTTCTGTTTTTACATAAATTAATATTAACTGAGGATTTTTTAAGGCATGTCTGGGTCTAGTGATTTAGAACTTGAACTTTTTTATTGTCGTTAAACCAAAATAGTGACGTAGCAGAATGGAATATAATGAAAACCTGGTGGACTCTCTCTTTTGTGCTTAGTTATGTCCTAGTGTGCTTTGATTGGCCAGTACTCGTTTGGCTCATTTCGCACGGTAGACGTTTACCTTGAGGGTTTTCTGCCTTAAAGGTTTTGTTTTAGCCCAAACCATAATCTTTTCCTAAACCCTAAACAAGTAGGTTTGTTGCCTAAACCTGAGGAGACTTTTGGCAGAAAACCTCTCCTATGTGCGCTCAATTTCTCTAACCAGTGTAGCATGAAGGCATGGGGGAAATCAGCAAGCTAGCTAGTTAAATAGTCAGCGGCTAAATGAGTAACAGCTTAGTGCTTCATCCACGCACTCTTGTCACAACGCCACATGAGTGACAACTCTGTTTGCCTCATTTTCTGTAACCAGTGTAGCATTGAAGCATGGTGCTAAGCAAGCGAGCTAAGTAGCCAGCTGCTAAATGGATACAATTTAACAACTTCATCCTAATGTCAGCATGCCAACATGCTCACAGTGACAATGCTAGCGTGCTGATGTGTTTCTTGATCTGAGAGAGCCACAGGTTAGTGTTAAATCAGGGTTTTCATTTAGCTACCCACTGAATGAATGACACTATTGATGTAGGCTGTCCCATACACAGTCTGTCAATAAATGATCCGGTCCTGCCTGGGCCCTTTTAGGCAATTTCCAGATATTTGATTATAACAGTGATTGCCAAGTTTATAAGAGCTGCTATATGATATTATCACATTCACATCCTGCTTGCTTTGGCGAAGGGCCACTCGGTGGTGCTCAGCAAACCTGGATGCCAAGATACACCGGTGAGGCGGACAGGCGAGGGAGCCTCGGCTAACAAAATCAGGGTCCTTGTTGCCGTCTGTCCTCTCGCTCTGGAACATTAAGCCCACAATGTGTGGACAGCTCATCGAGCACACTGCTCTATTCACATCTGATCATAGAGGCACATAGTCCACGCTCAGCGTTTCTCTCCTGCAGTACCATTTATTATAATTTCCTGCTGCTGCAGTTTTCATCTTGAGGCTGATTTTGTCCCTTTCAGGTTTGCCTGTAAACACCATAAATCACAATGAGCCTCGCCACTTCTGTCACTTTTACATCTCTCTCCTACTGACTCGGTCCAGCAAGTGCTAGACTGCGGCTGCTGCTCAATTATAATTACAGCCTTATCATTAAAAATGTACCCCGCCTCATTACTGTATAGCTTAGCTTATTTGTTTTCATCACGCAGCATTTAGAAAATAGTCACGCTCTCATATTTTATATTGCCTAAGAAAGACTTTCTATATTAGTGGCTCTCAACCTTTTTCATCTTGCTACACCTTAAAACAGAGCAGTATAAGTGCAGCTTGTTCTCAAGACAGATTGCACTCGCAATTTCCCTCCTCAGATTGATTTATTTCAATAATTGTTAGAGGCCTGAGAAAGTAAAATGATGCAGTAATTCATAAAAAAAAAAAAAAAGCAAAGATTGTGAGAAATATATTTTGTCTGCTCTCCTATCCTGTTAATCATTTCATGACCTTTTGAGATTTATCTTGGGATCCATGGGGGGCCTTGTGATTTTGGAAGTGACACACAATGGCAGGTCAGAGAGGACTTCTGTAAACATAGTCTTGTGCTGGACTGATGCTGGAGCCCGATAGCAACTCAGATGGATCCTCAGTGAGTGAAGTAAAATCTCTCTCTTTCTCTCTTTCTCTCTCTCTCTCTTTCTCTGGCTGTGTGTTTGGCAGCAGTTGCCCTCAAAGCTTATCTCTATAAATGGATTTGTGTTGGTGCACTCGGAGATCTCAGTGTGATGTTCTAATCTGATTGACCACAACCCCAGAGAGCTGGACGAGTCAAAGAGCCAAGTGTGTGTGTGTGTGTGTCTCTCTGTGTGTATGCATATAGGTGTGTGAGGTGTCCATCTTGTGTCTTTGAGCTGGTATTTGTCCCCTCCGCTCTACATATTTTCAACTGAGCTTAGGGTCTTGTCGGGGGGGAAAAAACAGCTCCATGAATGTTTTGGTGCAACTGTGTTTTTGAATCTGCAGCTGTATATCTTACACATGCAGAGGTCCACATGATGGACAGTCCATTACATCCTCAGATGAAGCAGAGAGAGGTGATATACAGAAAACACACACACAGACACACAGACCTAGCATCTGGTCTGCCAGAGAGCCAGTGCAGTGCCAGAGATGATTTGTCATAGCTGTGTGTTATGTTGCGGTGAAAACTCTTCGTGGTTTGTTCACTTTGAAGGTGAAGCAAATGTTCACCTCATGTTCTTAATGCTAATTTGAATGCAAGAGTGTTTTTGCAGTCCATGTTAACCACAAACAGCGAGTGCTCTGACTACAAATATTAGTAGCTGTTATGGACTTAATCTTAAGAAGCACTAGGAACTCTCTCTTGCCTCTGGAGGTGCATGGAGTCATCAAACTTTGAGATAACCACAAATGAGTTACGCAGAGTTTAACTGCCATTTGACATTTCACAAGCCAAATGTAGCATGCATCTTTTTAACTGAGTAACACTCATATCTATATTGTGTTTATCGCTTGCACCGTGGTAATCGCTCAGTGCGTGACTATGAGGAAGTGATACACTGGTAGCTGTAGACAGTCACCACGGTCACCACATTGTCAGTGAATGCGGTCCTGCTTTCCCTCACATGAACTCTGAAATGAACACGCGATTGTGTTATTGTAGCTCAGAAAAGATAAGGAAATGTAATTATTTATAAAAAAAAGTATGTAAGAAAACGGTGTTGAGGCGGGCGTTGTTGTTTGAATGAATCATTTCACCTTCAGGGCACAACCTGGTGACACTCGGTGGACGGGTAAAAACATATTACAGCTGTTACATTTTTCTGCCTCTCGGCTATCTTTTCTTACCTTTTTTTAAGGGTCCAGTACCCGCTGGCTGTTTAGGACTGTCTCTGCAGCAGCACTGCCCAGACGCTGAGAAAAAGCACAAA
This sequence comes from Anarhichas minor, assembly GCF_050575085.1. Taxonomy (NCBI): domain Eukaryota; kingdom Metazoa; phylum Chordata; class Actinopteri; order Perciformes; family Anarhichadidae; genus Anarhichas; species Anarhichas minor. The sequence continues at coordinate 16,238,824 of NW_027466463.1, forward strand.
TGGTGACCCTTAGATAGGCTACAGCTTGTTCCACACACAAAAGGAAGGGACTTCCCTAACAGTTAGACTTTATATACACAACTCGTATTCTGCATTCGGCAGCTTTTATGTTTTACTGTGTTTTTCCTAGAGCCTGATGCTCTGCATCCGATTGCATTACAGGAAGGTTCTTCTATTATTCAGCAGTTTGCTTGATCTGATTCCACACTATCAGACCTTGTATTATTTATTCATGATTTCTGAGATGATATGTGATTTTGAAATACTCCCTCACACTGCTTTCTAGGAACTGGGAGGCGTAAATTGAAAACTAAATTATACGCAGGATTACAGATATGATCTGTTTTGTCTCTCTTCTCCACTCTATTCGGACTTCTGAGCACAGACTCTTTCGCTCGTGCCATTATTTGGCTGTCATGGCAATCCTCGAGCATGACAACTCATTTTCCAGGATGTCACAGAGCAAATGTTGACTGCCTGTTTTCATCGAGCTCCAGAAGGAAAAGGGGTGTATATGGGGAGGGCTGTAGGGGATGTGTCCATGCATTTGTCGTTACAGCTTAGAAAAAGAGAGAAACGGGGAGAGAGAACCCCCCCCCCCCCCCCCCCTCCTCCTCCTCCTCCTCCACACCTCCCTTTTGCTCGGCTAGACAAGAAGGTCGCCATAGCAACCACTCGGCATGCTGGTGAAAACCTCGTATCTCCAAAAATGTCAAAGTTGCAAGAGCAGAGAAAAGAAAACTTGTGAGCATGTAGTTTTTAGTTGTTTTTTTTGGTTTTGGGAAATGGTTTCATATTCTCAAGAATGTAATCGACCCATTTTAAGTTTTCACCTTTCAGTTGAAGGTAAAACTGTGCTTACGAGGTTTCCTCATGAAAATGCTGCCTCTGGATTCTTTGGCTGCTCAGCGTTCCTAGGTAGATAAATTGTGCTCCTAGTCCCCCCCCCCCCCCCACCCCCTCCATTCCCCCCTTACAGGCCTCCCGTCGGTAATAGCAGGGATTATATATTAGATGGCACCAACCTGCAATCTCTACTACAGTTTATGCACAGTATGTATTAGTAAAAAAAATAAAAATAGATTGAAAGAGTAAAAAAACCCATCCAGTGACATATAATCTATTTCTCTCTGGGATCAAAATAAATGTGTTTGAAATGAGACAGAAAGAGGCATTATGTAAAACTCGCCTCTAAATCTGGGCTGCATATGCAAATTTTTGCCGTCAGTAGATTTACAAATCAGGGGAACCTTTTTGTTTTCGAATGAAGTTGGCCTGGATAAAACGTGATGCGCAGTAGGAGATGGTGTCTGCTGGATTTGGAAGACTAATTTGCATTGTAGGTGCTCTGTAAAATGTTACCCCCCCCGCCCCCCCCCCCCATTTCTTCATTTCATTTCTTCACCATTTCTTCACCATGGTTATATTTTGTGACCATCTGCGTATCACCCTTGGGCACCTTCTTAGACTTTGTGCCATCTTCACTATTCCTCTGCTGATGAGGATGCAATGTTCATACTTTCTTCTGCATTTCCGTCAAAGCCTAATGGGATCAGTAGATTTGAAGGGTAATTTATAGAGGGTATATTTGCTGTTTCACAATGCTCTAGGGTATCCTTACTACTTCAGCTCCTCCTCATTTGAGGAAACCGTTCTGTACTCTTAACTGAACCTTTGTCATCTTGCGACATACAGTTTCTGCTCAAAACAGGAACTACATCACCTCCAGCTTCTTTTCAGCCGTGCTGTGTTGTTAATTATCTAACACGATGTCTGTCCTTCTTGCTCTCTGCTTAAATAAAGGTGGTGATCGGCATCCCTTTAAGGCCAGCAGTGCCAGGCTGGCTGCTGCTCAGTAAGCCCCTGGAGGTGAAGCACTGAGACAACTCGCCGCCGCCTGGATCCAAGGATTGTCTAAAGTCACTGGGCTGGAGAGCAGACCTCACTTCCCCACCTCCAGCTTCTGTCCAACCTCTCACTGACGACGACGACGACAATGTGACTACTGGACTCTGTCAGAAGCATGTGACCTGCCACGCGAACTATGGATCTGAGAATCAGCATACATTGAATCAACACTCATCCAGGTAATTTAGCACACTGTGGCCTGCATACACAACACTGCATCAATGTATTTAGCTACTGATATGAGCTTCTTATGAGTTCACACTTGAGGTTAGGCCTTTTTTTTTTTATCACAAGTTCCTGGCATTTTTGTGGCCATTCTGTCACTTCTTCAATCTCAATCTGGTGATTCAAGGGTAGAGCGTGTTGTCTGTGTCAGCTGGTAATAAGGACCAAGAAATGGGAAGTTGAACAGTAGTTTGAAACGGTAGTGAGAACGGAGGACTGCGCAGTAGTGTACAGTAGTAAAACCAGCATTATTTAGTCCGTGCATGCTGCAGCCGTTTTGAATATAAAATGGTATGGTTTGTATTCATGCTGCGTTAAATACACAACCTGTTGTTACAACACATGCTCAGTGGCTAATAAAAGATTTTAGAACTGCAAAAGCCTCTCAACACACATGCTTTTGACTTTTCTTGTATTTAACAATCCCCTTCATTGTTGTGCAAATCAAATATTTTGGTCTCCGCCAAGCTGTTTAATGACTGGTGGAGGTGTTTGACCATGAAAAAAATAAAGAAAAAAAGGAACATGCAGTAGATAGGAGAGTGGAAAACAAAGCCCGAAGAATAAGACGGAAGGAAAGAGAAAGGAGAGGAGACTGTGTTTGTGTTAAAATGTGTGTCTAATTCATTGTCTGTCCACATCTGTCTGCATGTGTACGTACCTTATCCAGGGTTTTTGTCAGGAGTGTGTGGCAGTCTTGTTCCCATTTCCGCTCTGGAGCAGAGCGGTACAGGAAGGCTGACTGGTTGGCTGGCTGCACAGGAAAGGAAACAGTCTCTATCAAACAGCAGATGGAGGACAGCATGTGCTTACACTGCAGAAACACACACACATGCAATATACACACAGGCACGCGTGCTTGCAGTCCTACACACATAAGGAACTATGTGCAAGTAGCTTTTATCAAGAGTGTGACCCAGATCGCACATCGCATTTGTTAGCTGAGGAGAATCTTATAGAGTTGTTGTTGAATGAGGAATATAGAGACGTTTCAAATGCACTTTTGAAATGTTTTCATAATAGCAAAGGAATTTTTTTTTTCCTGGAAGGTTGTTTTGCTCTCTAAGGCTTTTTTTCGCCCTCATTGTCTTTACTCTTTACACAGCGCTGCAGTCCCCTATAGCTCTCACAACCTTCAATTTTTATTCACCTCTGGGGAAAAAAGGGCTCACAGCTTCGTTTTGTTCACCAAACTGCAAAAAAATCAGATTATGTAAGGTTATGAAAAAGTATTTCAGATACTTTTTCAGTAAACTCAATCTATCAGCTCCTTGGGGCTCAAACTGTGTGAAGCTGTGTTTAGTTTTACTTTCTGGTCTCAGCAGAGCTGAGATTTTGACCCTTGTGGCCTTCAGGTCAAAAATATTTGTCTGCTGTTGAGATTCAGTGATACTCAACAATTCCTCCCTCTAACCTCCGAGCGGTGTGTATGCCTATGATTTTGAATAGCCTGTCATGCCTCTGTCAGGAGCTGTTAGTGGTGGGTCAAGCCTTTCCCCTGCATGCCTGCCCGTCTCGCAGAGCTTTTGTCAGCAGCGTGTGAGGACTGGATGTTGCACTTCCTTTTTCTCAAGAGGGCAGGGAGTTCTCCGAGAGGCCTTCGACATAGTCATTTGCTCTCTCCATATGGTGTGTGTGTGTGTGTCCTTTCTCATTCGTGTAACAAGGCTGCTTTAGGAGGAAGGACAATGCTGCTCACTATGGTTCCCAAGGCCTCACTGAATGACTCATATTTCTATAGAATTCAGGCAAAGACCAAAACAACAGGGTTACACAATCGTAATCAAAGTGCTGCTCAGTGATCCTGCGAAAGAGGATTGTGAAAAAATGTGTTCGGTTTGAGTTTGGGTAACATAACTACTGTGCTACCACTTCCAGTTCCTCCTAGGAGGCAGGCTGCTGCTCCAGATTCAGTTACTCTAAATCTGGACTATGCCGGGAAAATATCAGTTATTTTGTACTTGTTTGTCAAACCTATTGTCGCCGGGTTTGTGATAAGGGAGCATTAAATGGTCTTCTTATTCTGATAGATGAAGTGTGATATTGCGGTTTTGCTATAGAAACCGGAGCTGTTTTACAGTAAAACCTTGCTTCACATGCAGACAGTCTGGGGACGTGTCAAAAACCAGTCCTCACATCCCTTTTCAAAGAGTCACAGGAGGGTTTTATAGCCTGCGTCTGCACTGAGCAGACAGGTCTGCTCTATCTCTGCAGAGCAGCAGCGTGGGCTGTTCACTTATCCCTTCTGGTCCCACATCTCCTCTCCTCCTCCCCTCAGAATCAAGTGGCTTTTTGTTCTCCTGCAGCAGTGCTTATCACTCGTTTCTCCACCGCTGCCCTCCTCATCCTTCTCTCAGGGAACTAAAGGATATTTTGAGGGATGGATCTTGTCTGTCCTGCACATATCTCGAAAGGCTGCTGTTATCTCTGTGTCTGAAAATGGGGGTTCTATGCGAGATCCCCCGCTCTCGGTCTCCCTGGGGGTGGTTTTCTACGAGAGACAGATCTGTTTAGCCCCAGTCTCTGCGTCAGCACTTATGTTAAATAAATCTCACGGCAGTAGAAAAGCTTTGTGGATTGTCATCATTACAGGCACTGACACTGCAATTAATTCAGATTCATTTGAGTGAAGTAGGTTTCTTTATCCCGCAGGATTTCTCAATTGCCTGTTATTTCTATGCTTGAATAAAATGACATATGAAATGAGCCATACATTCTCAGGGGAGGCAGTGTGGTTGGTTGTAATGCGCTCTAAAACCAGCCTCCCAGACGCCATCTGAGTCAGCTGTTATGATTCTGCGTAGAACTACATTCTAATCTGTTTAATGCTTTTTATTGACCATTAAAACTGTCTAAAAAGGACCTCTCATGGATTTATGGTCAGTTGAAAGAGGTGATATGACCATAATGTGACCACCAGTCATTTTGTTTATTGTTTCAGATTTATTCTGATGTGTAAGCTTATAATCAGGAAGGATGTGGTTCCTGAATGGCTTATGTTTCTGCATTGAAGGAACCACACAGTCTAATCAAATTCATATCCATAGGATGTTATGAATTATAAAGAGTCCTGATAAAAACAAGGTCATTTAAAGTGAAATGACAGTGTCTGTGCCTCATTTTCATATCTTTGTTCATTCAATGACTGTGGGTGATGAGAACATGTCTCTATCACTGACCAGGGCAAAGAGAATGAGCCTCGAACACGAAGTTTTAACGGTATTCTGGTATCACGGTATACAGTCACGGTGTGAAGATTGGCACCGTGTACATTTACTTATCTACAATATTGAAAAGAACTGACATAAGTGAGTATGTGCGAGTGAGTTAAAGGTACAGACGGGAGCAGTCTGCCTGCATTGTCGTGTTTCTACAGTTCATGTTAGTTGTTGATAATCATAGTTTATTATTTTCTATGCTCGCAGCTGATGTTATTTAGTAGTACATTTAAGATTCTATAGCGCCGCTAACATATAAACTAACATGTTTCAGTGTACGGCTTATATTTTGTGAGACTGTAGTTCGACATTGTGGGAAATACAAATATTCGCTTTCTTGCTGAGAATTAGATGAGAAGATTGATGCCACTGTGGACTCGTTTATTTCCCCAAAAACACTTAAATTAACAAAAATAATCTACCATCTAAGTTAATGTTAGGCTGTGGCTCACTTGCGTTTTAGCTCGTGTGTGCATGCTTGAGAAGAAGTTGTGAAGACGGGAGGAGGTTTGGTGTCTCCAAATTGCACACATAAAACGAGAAGTTACACGCAATGCTCTTTTTTTCTTCTAAAAGGACACTCCAGTTGAGGCTAATTGCTCTACAGCTGCTATGCAATTTGCTACAACAGCTAAAAGGAATTTTCATGGGACTACTCTCTGTGTTAGTTAGTGGGAATTTATAGCCTCAAAGACAAGTATTTCAGATGATTTATGTTAAATTAAAGTTGTTTTTTTTAAGCTGTAGGAGTCTTGCGTCCTTGCCTCGATCATATTCATTCTTGCTTACTACAAATTTCTAATTATGACTACTAGTCATAATCAGAAAAACATGACGATAACACCCATTTTGACAAATACCAGAATTGTCCTTTAACCATTTGAAAAATGTAGGTTCAACATATACTTAGAGTAGACAAACCCAAAACGTCTCGTATTCAATTCATAAAAACTCATTAGTTTACCAGTGTACAATATGTTACACATTTGTCCTCCTCTTAATGGCCCTACAAGTTAAGCTGTAAATTCCCCATACATCAGCACACTGACAGGCTCCCAGCTTCATACACAATCCCTTCTTCTTCTTCTCTGTCCCTCCACATGTCGCTCACACTAATACCTGCTCATAGCACAGCGCCGGTAATCACAGAGTGCTGGGTGATAATGAGAAGTGTCACAGCGGCGGTTCCGTCATTTCCAGCCCAGCTGCCGTGCATTACTGCGGCTATCGACGGCTCTGGTTCCAGGCCATAATTGCTCTGCCTCTGAATAATTGACAGATGGGAGGAGGTAAATCCCAGAGGTGTCAAGGTGGGAGAAAGATGGATGCCTCTGTGTTCAATGCTGTCAGGTCTGCAGGTGTAAGGGGCCTGGAGGACATGATGAGACCCTTTAAGGGGGCGATTGTCACCACACATGATGGACCACTAGTGGAATGATTTCTGGCACGGTGGTCCGTGTGTTTCCCAAGGATCCCCCGCTGAAGCGTTTGCGTATTTGTGGGTATGCGTGTGTCTCCATGTGTGTGTATTTCAAGCCAAAAGGCTAGGCAGTGTAGCTGTGTATGCCAACTGTTAGCAGATTTGGGAAAGAAATGTATGCTTGTGCAGACGTGCAAGTCTGTGGCTCTGAAGTGATTTAAAGACCTTTTGGCTCCTTTACTGTGTGTGTGTGTGTGTGTGTGTGTGTGTGTGTGTGTGTGTGTGTGTGTGTGTGTGTGTGTGTGTGTGTGTGTGTGTGTGTGTGTGTGTGTGTGTGTGTGTGTGTGTGTGTGTGTGTGTGTGTGTGAGTGAGAGGTTTCCACGCCTCACCAGAACGTGACAGTAGCTTTCAAATACTTATAACTGCTAAAGACATTAACTTATGCACTAAATGAAAGCTGCGCTCAAATGTTGCGGCTGGAATGTTTTTAAGAGGATTATCAATAATCGCTTCTCATCTAGCGCCGTGTTATTTTTAACTAATATGCAGCAGCTAAAAGCTCTTATTTCCAGTGAGGACTACACTAATGGCAGTGCTTTCAGGGTTAGACACCGTGGCCGCGCCGCCATATCTCAGTCAACAGGATGTTATTGCCTGAACCTGGCAACCAAACCACAGCTTCTTTTTTTTCCCTCTCTGTTCTTTTATTCAGTTTCTCTCCTGCATGCAACAATAACGGCAGTATTCACACACACACACACATATGCATTTTCTCCCACGTTCAGCTAAGATCTCCGTGGTGGGATGGCCCGTTTTGTTCCCATAGAGGTGGAGGGCTGACACTGCAGAGCGGAGCCAGCGGGTCTCCAAGGTCATTACCACTGCTACAGCGTCTGGGCGCCCTGGGAAGGAGGCAGGAATTGATTAATGGCAATGCTAGGAGGAGCGCAGGAGGGGAGGAGCCCGGATTGGCAAGAGAGCAACGCTGCAGAGTTGTTACTGTACAATGGTGCTATAGATGGTGCTAGTGTGAGATACTGCAGTGTGACACAGTACTACAACTATTCCTGATGATACTATTAATAATATTAGTATTCTTTATGAATTTTTGTTGGATCTTCAGTAGGGAGAATTAAGGTGATGGAATGATTTTGACTTGTGATTGGTAGATTTTATGGACTCATTCTTAACTTAAATGCAATCAATTACTTCTTACTAATTACATGCTGAAAAAGTTCACCCATTACAATTACCTTATGCCTGATCCGGTCTGTTTGTTATTGTGTCATGTGACTTGTTGCCGGAAGACGACGGTGGAAATGTTGGAGAGAGGATGTTGACATACTTTTTTGGACACAATAACAAACTGACTCGATCAAGCGAAAGGTAAATAAAAGGTTGAAAAATACCAAAGTTATCCTTTAAAATAAATTACATTAACATGAACAATTTACTAAAGCCTGCACCAAGGATTCACATTATGCCAAACATCCCCCTGCTCACTGTTTTTCCCAGATATCATTGTTCTTCAGCAGCTGCTAACTCAGACAAAAGATTGGATTGACATCAGGTTTTCAGTGTGTGTCGGTATGCCAGGTTTTCTTTTTTAAATTCTCGATAAAGCCGACGTGTTCAACATCCCACAGATGCCACTTTGGTGGCAGTACTGCTGGCCAGGTTACCATAGGAACACATTATGTGTATCTACATTTACAAAATCTTAGAACGGATAATGAATCGTTTGTCACAGTCTGAATTTAGATTATTGATGTAATCTACAGGACTCGGGGGATGAGTTTAGAAAGAGCAACACTGATCACCCTGTCCAACTAGGTTGCATTGCTTTGGAAGCAGTTGCACATCTGTGTGAGCAGATGGACACTGCAGCTCCATTTCCTCAGTTAAGACTGTGTATGTAGTGCACTGTCCTTTAAATAGCTAACTCGGCCGAGGTCTACACACTGCAGCTCCCCAAAGGCAGAGAGAACCGAGAGAGAGATGTGGTGATACGAGGACGACCAGCTGAAATAGAAACCAAGAACGTGTAAACTTCCTGCAGTCTTCTCGTTAAAACTGACTGATTTAAAGTTTAAACCTTTACCCTGCTCTATTTCCCTTTTTTAAAAATTTTTTTAGAGGTTTTCTTTATATCGTTAAGATTACAGTTGAAATCCAAACACATAGAGTTCTAAGAGTACTCCAGTGGTTTTGTATTGCATTTCAGTAAAGTTAGGTACATTTTTTATTGTACCAATACGTTCTTAAGCCTGTAGTACTGTGCAACATATTGGGAAATCACACATACTGTATACAACACACACAAATTCTATAAAGTCACGCTCTCCCTAACACGTCTCCCACATTTTCTACACCTTTCTGCCATGGTAACCAAATATTACAGAACAAATTTGACACCTCTTTCTGTAGACACAGAAACGAAAATAATATAGCATCCAACCACGACGTGACTCGCCATCGCACCGCTCAGCTCTTGTAGCTTTGTCCTATAAATAAGGCTTCTCTATTTTGCTCACCGGGGACATTTTGGTAGCACCTCAGCGAGCGAGCCGCTAACTAAGAGAAAGCAAGGATGAGTATGTATCTGCCTGGCCACATTAATCATAATGTTTCTATGGGCATTTAGAAGTTTGTATAAAGGAAAAGTTTGACGTTTAACAAAGTCTGCTTGTTCGTTCTCTTTTTTGATGAGAAGATTGATACCTCTCTCAGATCTGTCTGTTCAATTTGAAGCGACAGTTAGGAGACTGTTTGCTTAGCTTAGCATAAAGACTGGATGCAGGAGGAAACAGCTAGCCACACAGCTTGTCGCTTTTTACCCTTTTTATGGACTAAATAAACAAGATATAACATGTTGATTAGTCAGGTTTAGAAGTGCTGGTAGCCAGACCGATTTTTTTTGCCCTGGTTCCAGTCTTCATGCTAAGCTAAGCGTCTCCTGGCTGTAGCTTCATAATAACCTAGAGATGTGGGAGTGGTATCGATCCTCTCATCCAATTCTGTGAGGAACTGCACAGAAGGCTTTAGGTTACTGGTTTCTTTTCCTCTAATGAGCCATCTTGCAGGTTTCAGTTATAAAAATAAAAAATAAACCTTGTCGCCTAAAGGGTAAACAGTCTGGCAGCTTTTTCTTCAGAGGACACAATGTACCTACTGCCCGCTCTCCCTATCATATCGCCCCTACGCCCACCACCCATTTTCCGAATTCCCCAGCTGATGTATTTGAAGGGACAGAGCGACTGTGCCCAGAGAAACCACATCCAGTGGAACTGACAGTGCTCTGTCTAAGGGACGACACAATGCAACGGAACACCATGTTCCTGTCAGAGGCAGAGACGGACAATTTCTCTCGTCTTATCTTCTAATTGTTACGAGCTTGTCATTTTTTTTTTGATGGCTAGGTTTCTGAGGCTAATTATTGAGACAAAATTGTAGATCTGCAAGGGTATGATTATGTCACTTTTCACAACTCAGACTGAAAGAATGAGAGAGCAGGGAAGCACACCACAAAGGAAAACACAAGACCATAGGGATGTATAGCTCATCCTCACAAACAACACACTGTCAGGCAAGAACATTTATCAGCTGTCTGGATTGGGACTGAAAATAACACAAGATTCAGTTTGTTCGAGTCAGAATTCCCACTCTGCCTTCTTCATGTTTGGAGCAAGGATAAAGAAGCAGAGAGAGGCCTGCTTGTATTCTCTGTTGCTTTGTGATATTCTGATATATGTACATGTGTGTGTGTCCGCATTTTTTTGCTTGTATGCTGTCAGGATTGTAGGTGGCAGGTTGTAATCAGTGGAGACAGAGATGTGAGTCACACAGTGCATACCAGGTGCTGCAGGTCTCTATGAACACATGACAGCGGCTGAGGTGTTGTCATATACAGTATGTAAGCAGGGCTAGGTGATACTTTTCTGGTATGGCAAGAAAAAAAAAATGCATATTTGATATTGACATTTAAAGTTAAAGTTTATACATGTTAAATTTGGTCCCAGTGAAAGTTGCTGTAGTCTGTGTTTTGCTTTTAACCCACTCACTCTGTGTGCTGTTTGCTGTTTGCCACAGTGTCATATGGGTTGGTAGTTCAAATCCAACACATAGTGGACATTGTTAGCTAATGTGGGTTGTCGTTCAACGTCTGTGGCTGTTCCTGTATTTGTGTGGAAGGCTGTTGTCGTGCTCTTAATGCATCTGTGTTTGGTGAAACAGTGACGTTATTTTATGCAAATACAGTTTAATGAAGCAATATGATTGTATAAATATATTGTTGTATAAAAACAAGTTATACAAATATGCAGACGGAGAACCAACGTCATTCTGACCGGCTTATGCACAGACATGGTGTGCAATAATGCAACCTGAAAGTATAAATTTCTCCCTTTTTATGTGCTGACTTTTTCTCAAAGGAATGCACAGGACTGTAGCAAAAAGAAACATGCAATTTTAAGTACATCATACAAATGCTTTAATCATCTATGACTACATTTATGTTATATATTCTTTTAGTTTTTCACAGAACAATATTAAGTAAAAGGATAACAACTTAATAATCACAATGCAATCCACTCAATCGCTCTACTGTAGCTCAGCAAGGAAAAACAATAAGGGATGTTTTTTATTAAAAACACTACATTTGGAGGATACCTATTTGATTTGGCTAAGTCATATATCTCTTACTTTCATTGGAATCATATCAAGAAGGGATCGCCTCATGGCCAATATGGAGAGGATAAGATGAATGAGTACACTCACATATTCTGATAAGTCTGCAGTGATTTAAGTTCATAGTTCTTGTGTTCTAATTTCATTGTATTTAATTGGTGTTGGAGGGCCTGTCAATACAGTTAAGGCCTCCCATTCTGCAGCCCAGGTCGATACTGACCCAGTGTGAGACAGAGAGAACTCTATGCTTTCCAAAACACACTTGCAAATGTCTCCTATTGAAAAATAAGGACGCCTTAGAACTTCCCCAGCGCTGACATCTCCCATGACCTATTTTTATTATGGCTGATTGCTGGTGGGTAGCTACAGAGTGCTAAATGGAGAAAAGACAATACACAGATGACAGCACGCACAATGTGATGATAGCTGTGTGCCCAGAGTCTGACCCAAGCTAAATGATGACTAACGCTAATAGTCTAATTTGAGACCCGTGGTCTTGACTGGTTTATGCTGAGTGAGGAGAAATGGAGAAGTCGAGATAAGATATCCCGAGGAATGGGAAGCAGTGTTATTTATAGTTATTCTAGGGACATTTCCCCTTAAAGACGGAAGAAAGGAAGTTGGCGTTCTCCTCAGAGATGCTGAAGAGATGCAGACTGGAGACCACTGCAAAGACAAGCTGGGAAAAGCTGGAGAGCAGTGGGGGGAACGGGCTTTGGTCCCCCAGGGACAGGGTGACATCTCTAGAGGTGATGGAGGGGAAAGAGGAAGCAGGGAACTTTACCACAAGACACAGCCTTAGGACTAGCTATGAGCAGTCTGCTGGCTGTCCCCATTGAGCCATCGAACACACAAATAAACAAACAGACTCAGCATACATACATTTCATTGCAGCATTTGTAGCGGAAAGTCCCAAACGGCACCATGAGTGAATTTCCACATCACAAAACCTCAAGTCCTATACACAAAGTCCTGCCCTAAGGAATCACATACACACTAACTCGGCTCAATAACCTCCCCCTCATCCAAGCTTGTGACATTTGCAGAGAGAGTTAAAGAGGGAGGAGAGCTGGAGAAGCGGGTAGGACGCTGCTCCTCTCCTCCTCTCATTAGAATTCTCTCATCAGTCTCCCCCATGGAACGGAGGGACATGTCGGGGTTTATTAATCGCTCCAGGAAATATTATTGACCTGGACCTTCTGCTCCCTCTCTCCCTGCTGCAGTCAGTGTCTCTGCTCTGCTGCCTCCACATTCCTCCGGTGTCCTGTCTGGACACATTATAGGACACTGCGGCACAGCGTGGAGGCTTCAACACACAGTGTCTTCATTGACTATGCACTTGGCTTGGGCTTTCTTTTCACCGCAGCTGCAAAGCACCACACACACATACACAGACACACACACACACACACACCTGCAGCCTTGGGGAGACAAAGCACACTCTGCTGTGCTTCATTATGGAGTGATACCAGCTCTGTGCTGGCGTTCATTGCTTGGATTCCAACTTTTGTGGAAAAAATAAATAAAACAACACCTTTTAAAACTGCAAAAATCTCAAGGATTATTGGTTGTCAAACCTTACCAGCAGATTTCAAAAGAAAAAGCGGTGTATAAATCAATGTGATGTGAAACCCATTCTGAATGCTCAAACGCTAGAGTCGATCAGAGATGCTCCTTTATCCTCCCTCCTCTGCATTCTTCTACCGGGAGAAAATGAAGGAATGATCAGAGTCATTCAGCTGAGACTCCTCGATGTCACTGTGTGCAGGGGCTCTGGACAGAGCTCATGGCGCTGTGTGTGTGTGTGTGTGTGTGTGTGTGTGTGTGTGTGTGTGTGTGTGTGTGTGTGTGTGTGTGTGTGTGTGTGTGTGTGTGTGTGTGTGTGTGTGTGTGTGTGTGTGTGTGTGTGTGTGTGTGTGTGTGTGTGTGTGTGTGTGTGTGTGTTGTGATTTCACTAAGACCCTGCACATGCTAGATCCTGGAAATCACACGTGGCAAATCACACATTGCCACGGAGGAAACGGCTGAAAGAAAACAGCTGTTGTCAGATCAAGTTCTCTTTGCTCAATCTGATAATGCACCGATTAAAGCATGAGCATATTCCTTATTACAGTAGTAAGGAGCATTGAATTAGGTAAGCATGGAATGGTTACAATAATGGTATTTGTGGACATGTGTTTTTTTCTTTAATATAAATTTAAATTGGAAACATAATGATGTTTCCTTGGCCTGGATGTTATCTTTTGAATTTTTTTTCTCAATGGGTTGGTGCGAGTGTTATCGGGGCCAGGCTTGTTCTTCAAATATTGAAGTATTGTGCCCCCATGTGGACATGTTAGGCATTACATTGTGGGCTTTATGACAGGGCTAATGAATGACCAGGATGTGAGAGTGTTGTTCCATTGTGTCTCCATGAACTTTGCACCGATGAGCACATTCCTGAAAGCAACCGTCATAATTAAAGAAATATGCCTCAGATCTGTCAATAGCTTTTGTGTTCCCTAAATGGCGAAATTATCCAGCGTCCATGTTCGCGTGAGTCTTTACTTTGCAGACATGTCCGGCACTAAATTCAATATCCTCCATCATTTTGTTTTTCTGCAGCCACAATGGTCCCACTTCTGTTTTTGGTGGCAACCACAACAACATCCAATTCCACCGGCAATGGCAACCATACACAAGGTAAGCGTAATAACAAGGGCGATGCACCTCGACATGTGGGACTAAACAACATTGAACGATTTGAGCTAGCAATAAAATCCCATTGCCAACCACTGCAGTCATCACTTTTCCCTAAGATATGATTATTATGTGTCTTCCAGCTTGGTAACAGCCTTTTCTACAGCCTCGTTATTACCGGATCACAATTACCTTCAGCAGCTCTGGACTGTAATTTACGGCTCATTGTGCGTCTTTATAAACACAGCTAACAGTTGGCTGTGTGGCCGTGACTCTTGGCTGAGTCGCCACTCTTTGAGCCTCTCATTTTCTGTCAGACAGACATACCGACAGTACGAAATGAGCTGATACTTATCTCTGTAGACAACATACTGCAGAGGCCAGTTATTAAGTCAGGCCTGCGAGCAGAGGAGAACAGCCGATGTGCCAAGTATTGATTTTTTTTTAATGCAATATACACATGGCTCAAACACGTTAATGCAGCCACTCATTTGCACACTCAAACATATACACGTATATCGTCGCCCTGCTCCCTCTTCCTGCTTCTTTGTTGACGGTGCTCCCTGACCCCCCCCCCCCCCCGCCCCGCTCTGCTTCTCCACCTTCCTCAGAAGACGTTCCATCCCACAGCCACCACATCCTCCCCACCGTGCTGGTCCTGTCCCTGCTGCTGCTCATCATCGCACTGCTAGCCTGGTACTTCCTCAGGTAATAAAATCTCCCACCCTTTGCAAGGACTCACCCACCTCACCTCATCCCCTCCCAGGGCCTCGCTGACTGGCTGTGATCCGGGCTCCAGGGGGCAGAGCTCAGGGTGACAAACACTTCCTCCTTTAGTCATTGAGGCGGAGCCCAGTCAGGAAGTGCTACTAGCTGACTCCCTCTCATGCTTAGAGAGAAGAGAGCAGGGAGCCAGGCTGTGACAGTGGACCTAAACGGGCAACAGAAGAGAACAAATTCTGTACCGCATTTGGACTAGAGCACCGTTTTTCCAAGACATCAGCTAATGAGAAAGAATAGCTTTTCAAGTTTAAGATGGTAGGTTGGATCGGCTTTTGTTCATGACTACCTACATCATTTGGGAGATCTTCAAGTATTTTGTAGCTTTGAGTTTAAAAAGAAAGTTGAACTTATACAGTGGCATCATTGTTATTCTCATTTTATTGTATTTTTTTTTCTGGCAGGTTAAAAAACCAGAGAAAAGCAGTCGTCACAACAGTTGACAAGAAGATACCAAATGGCATCTTGGAGGAACAAGGTAACGTTGTTGTAAATTGGACATTTTTAGAAACAGCGAGACAGATTGTAGATTGTGAGCGCGACAGTCTGGCAGTCAAAAGAAGCATAATGAGAATGCCAAAGAGAGAGACGTACAGAAACATGAGGCGAAGAAAGAGAAAGAGGTTAAGTAGGAGAGTTAAAAGAGGCATCAGCTTTATGTATTGCCCCCCCCCCCCACTGCATTGTGGTTGTGTACTTCCTGTGCTTAATATGAGGAACAGAAATGTGTTATCATCACCACCTTTTATTACATTTTGACACCGCATGTAAAACGTTCGGTTGTCAGCTTTGATCTGCATAATTTAAGCAAAGAGCCGATGAAGTGTGAAGTGTGTTAACAGCGATTGGGCTTTACAGGAAGCACCGCGTCTTGAGGAGCTGCAAGTGTTCTTTAGGAAGTATTCTCTTATCTGACATTACAATGGAAAGTACAGAGCAGGTTGTATTCTTGCAGATATGAATGCAACTAGGATATATGGCTGGGAAAGACACACAACATCACCCAGAAGTGTCTGTAACAAACACGGAGCAAATATCGAGGTATTAGCTGAGCTGCTAATTACTGTGATCGCAAACATGACACACTGCAGAAGGGTCTTATGTTGGTGCACAGTAACTGCATTCTGTTTTATGAGCATGATGTCGGCAGAATGAATCAAATGCTATGTTTAATAAGATTTATTGTTTTGCCTTTATGACTATACGTGTGTGTGTGTGCTGATTTGATATGTGTTGTGTTTTAGAGTTTGGATACAGTACTGAGTCCTTATACACCACTGTGCCACCAGGTCAGGTATACAGTTCAGGGTGGCGGTATCAGAACCCTCATGTTACTAACACTCTTCTTAGTATTTTATTTAACCTATATTTTCCAAAATTTTGAGTGCTAACAGAATGCCTTGAGGGGTGTCCGGAGTGCTGTAAGTGGCTTCTCCCTGGGGTCCTTTGCTGTTCTAACGCCTGGTGATGATCATCGAATACTCGCATCCCTTTTTTTAAATTTTTATTGAGGTGTTGGCAAACGCACACCAACATGTGTTAAGATTTTAAGTCAGTTTGGTCTCTTGATGAGCTGTTTGTGAAGATCCTTGAAGAGTAATTCAATAAGCGTATCGTCTAATTCAGTGATTCCCAACCAGGGGTACTGTAGAAACTAAAGTATATGTCCGTGTATGGAGTCATGAAGGATATTTGAACGCTACGTGTTGCTACTAAGATTGAGGGGAAACTGGTTAGCAAGTGAACTGAGAGGTTAGTTAAAAAAAAAAAAAAAAATGGATACTTCCATCTAGTAGTTGTAAAAAATAATATTTGAGCAAACAGCTTGAGCACTTTCAGTTGTATGAAAACATTATTGTAACAACTAGTGTTGGATAACAGCAGGTGGTGTCGTGTGTCATCTGACGGGGCTACATCTGGTTGGGAACCACTGGTCTATTGAAATCCAATCCTGTTTTAGAATTAATTTCTCTGAGCCGATCATTAAGTAATAATGAAATAATTTCGTTATTTTCACAGCATATAATTCGGCACTGTGGTATTAAACTCTATCAGTCCGGCAGGGATAATAAAACCACTGACTGTTCTCCCCACAGAGCAACAGACGGTGGTCCTTCTGCCCAGATCCCTTTCGGCCTCGAAGACCTACTTCCCCATGCCGGTGGATCACCTGGAGGAGGAGCAGAGGCTCCGCTCTGCTGACGATGGCAAGCTCTTCAGGGAGGAGTTCAACGTAAGCAATCCCCTCTTCTCCGCCTGAAGGTTAGAGTAACAGGTGGTCAAATAGTCGTCTGTATTCTGAACAAAGTGCTGGAAGTCGTGTTTTTATCAGGCATCTGCGGTTGAAGCACTGACTCATTGCGGTGCATACATTCTCGATGATTTATAGGATTGCTGAAATATTTAATGAGTTCTTTTAGGCAGCTTATTCTTAAAGACGTGCGGGTTAGAACTGTGTTGATTTGGACTCGTTTGAGACATTAAGCAATGGCAGCATCTATGTTTTACTCCATTTAACCCTGAAATATATTTTTGCATTTTAATCAACAATTACCGAAAACAACAAAATACCTAAATTGTTATCATAAATATGGAACTTTGTGTCTCCAAAATGTCAAACGCATTCCATTGCTTTTTTTTGTGCCTTCAATTTGCGGCAACAAAACCACCAAGAAAATATCTAAAATTGGAGTTAACGGGTTTTCCCAGTAGAACTGTAATAAGCTGTGTGTTCATGAGAAGGCAGAGGATTCAGACTTATGTGTATTTTTTGTGTCACATTATCTATATGACACATACTGTACGCATACAACTGCAGCACACCCATGAAAAATACCCTTTTGTGTATTTGTGGCTATGATTGGGTATCTGAGTCAAAATATACATGACTCATGTAACTGACTCATGTAACACTTGAGTATCATTTTATTCAGTTTGTCAGCACAGACAGAGGAAGTTGCTTTTAATGGAGGACTGTTTACTGTAGGTAGCAGAGGAAGTGCCTACATCGAGTCTGAACAAAGCCTTACATACAGCGGAACACAATGCACGGGTCATGAGCAGTTAAAAGTCAGTATGGGAGGTTGTGTAGAACGTAACTTAATTTTGATTTGCAGTCCTTGCCAGGGGGTAATGCACAAGGGACGTCTGAGGAGGCCAACAAGGACAACAACAAGGAGAAGAACAGATACCCCAACATCCTTCCTTGTGAGTTTACTTTCTGTTCTGTAGCAACTAGATCTTTTTGCCTCACACCCAGAGCTCACAGTTTCCTGCCTGTGTGTGCACGCGAGTGTCTTTGGTTCTTTATGAGTCTTACTTCAGTCAGTCTCACTTCAGATTCAGTAGATCCTCCCCCAACTACTCATGTATTCATTCACAATGAAACACCTCGGCCCCCAGAGTTTCCTCACCCTTCTCTCTTTATACAGTTGCAGTTCCTGTCACTCGTCTCTGTCTCATTAATATTTAATTGCGTTATTATTTGTCCTTACCCATGCATTCTAATGTTTCAAAGGATTGGATTAAAGGTTTAATACCACTTTCATGTCTGTTCTGATCTCTACAAAATCTGTACCAAAAAAATTGGCAACTTAGTGCTTTATGAAACAGTATACCAGTTATAACTTCCTGTACGATATTCATTTTCAAATTCCGCCATACTTGTGAATGGCTGCGATGATGACTGCTACGGCCAGGAAATCTCCGACTGCATTGAGAGGGGGGGGCTACCCTTCTCACTCATGATTACAATTTGTAAACCACAAATAACTCTCTTTAATGGCACACATCAATTAGTACCAAACCTCCCGTAAAATGGCTTATTATGTGCCGTACAATTTGTTTGCCAGAAGCAGTGGCCAGGCAACCGTTGGAGACTGCTGAGTTCCCAATTATTTCCAGTCTTCATGGAGGCTGTAGCTTCATATTTACCGTACGAACATGAGAGCGATATCCATCTTCTTGTCTAACTCTCGGCATGAAAGCAAATGCATGTATTTCCCAAAAAGTCAAACTATTCCTTTAACGCTCTTTATAATAGTGTAATACTCTCTGTGTTGTTTTCCTGCTGCAACCCTCTAAACCTTATGATGGTATTTTTCACCAACAGATGATCATTCCAGAGTGGTGTTGACTCAGCTGGATGGGAATCCCTGTTCAGACTATGTGAATGCTTCTTACATTGATGTGAGTTATGCTTTTTCATCATCCTGCTGAACACGATACATTCATTTGTAAAATGGCAACACTCAATGTAGCAAAATAACAATTTATTGCCTGATTTGTTGTGACTGAATTTGATAAATCAGGTTGATGGTTGCGAACAGTCTCATCTCAAAAGTTGTTTTTCTGAGCATTTATTAAGGAATTCTCTTCCGTGTTGTCATGAAATTTGGTTTAAAAGATTTATTTCAATTTAATTAACACTAGAAATACGGCCTCGCAATTCAATGCCTCACGTTGCAGTTTACATCCATGTCTCTCCAAAATGTCATAACTTTATCATTTTATTCTATTAGACAAATATTATTAATTATTAATTCATATTGCGGCATGGAGGCCTAAAAATGATTGACCTTGGAAACAGCAGTTGAAGAGACAATCTCACCACAAAGTCCATTAGTAGCTGTTCTGCAGCTTTACATTTTTAATTAACTTAATATTCATCTCCAACAGGGTTACACGGAAAAGAAAAAATTCATAGCAGCACAAGGTAAGATATAGTGCACTTGGAAAGGAAATGCATAATTATGTTATCTATATATATTACTAATTGTATGTCTTTATAAATCATGTGTTATTATAATCATTTTGTCTCACAGGTCCAAAAGAAGACACCGTAGCGGATTTCTGGAGGATGATATGGGAGCAGAAAGTAGCGACTGTTGTCATGCTGACAAATCTGAAAGAAAGGAAAGAAGTGAGTGATTTTTATTTCTAAAAATGTGTCTCAGCCCGCATGACGAGCTCCAGGGTTTCTTCTCCAGTCAGCTCTCTGCTCTGATTTCCCTGGGATGGGGGGGGGGGGGGGGCAAGCGAAAAGGGGTTAATGGAGCATCACAAAAAGATTTGAGAAGAAATGTGCTTCAAATAGATTTCATTAGTTATGGTCAAAGGTGACACCGCGAAGTTTTAATTTAAACAATTCATTTCACACCTGTAAGCTGGCCCTCTGACATCTGTTTTCTCCGCCATAATTGCTCAGCCCTTATTGTGAACCAGAACTCCCTCTCTGAACAAGGAGAGAGGGAGAAAGGCTAAAAAGATCAATAAGAAGAGAATTGGCGAAGATTTAAATCGGCATGTGGAAATCGATGGCTCCATAATGTGTAATGAAGTCCTCCACGTCAGTATCATCATCACCCAGCGAGGACTTCTATTGACTTCACTTACACTAATCTGGACTGACTGTCTGTGAAATTGAAGCGTAATTACCTTTTAGTAAAGCTCACCTTTGTGAAGTCACGCATTTGACGGGAGCCATTTTGTTGCTTGAAAGAAAAAGTCCTTGAATACGTTCCCGAAGAACAACTCGTCTATGCAGGAGGACTTTATCACTGACTCGCGGCTGTCATCTCTCCCCAGGACAAGTGCCACCAGTACTGGCCCGATCAGGGCTGTTGGAGCTATGGGAATGTGAGGGTGGCGGTGGAAGACTTCACTGTCCTCGTGGACTACACCATACGCAAGTTCTGCATACAACATGTGCGTTTAAAACAGTGCTCGTGTAATAATTACTGTGCCTCATAGAACTTGTATTTTAACAGGAACATGGGTGTTCGTGTTTGTGAAATATGTTGTATACATGTTAATTCTAAATTCTAAGAAGCACAGGACACATAATCCAGATTGCCTATGCAGTTGTTTTTAATACTGTTAACTGTGTTTTTCTGCCTGCGTTTGTGTCACTATGTAGCAAACCAGCGATGCTGCTAAGACTCCCAGGCTGGTCACCCAGCTCCACTTCACCAGCTGGCCTGACTTTGGAGTTCCTTTCTCCCCCATCGGCATGCTCAAGTTCCTCAAAAAGGTCAAAGTGGTCAATCCACCCTTCGCTGGGCCTATTGTGGTCCACTGCAGGTACCGGAGCGCTGAGCTATTTTGCTGTTGTTTACTTGGATCTAGGCGCTTTTGCCTGAACATCACTTTTAAATGGTTTTAATTATCCAATTTGTTTCTACGGAGTTAAATATCTGCTGGAAAACGCACTGTGAGCTATGTCTGGAAACATTGTGAATGACTACAGCACTACATTTGTTTTCAAGCACAGACGTCACTTTGTTTCGCTGCTGTTGTCTGCTGACATGCGAGCGTCGGCTGAGGATTGTGGTTTGTTTTGTGTCTCCGCAGCGCTGGTGTCGGGAGGACAGGAACCTTCATCGTAATTGATGCCATGATCGACATGATGCACGCAGAGCAGAAAGTTAATGTGTTTGGGTTTGTCGCTAAGATACGAGAGCAGCGCTCACAGCTCATTCAGACAGATGTGAGTTGGACACAAGTTCCCTCCAATGTATCCCTCCTCAAACATCTCTAAAATGTAAATTGTTGCCTATGCATAGTGTTTGTGTGTTCATCGGTTTGTGTGTATTCCCACCTCAGATGCAGTACTCATTCATCTACCAGGCCCTGCTTGAATACTACCTCTACGGAGACACGGAGCTGGACGTGTCTTCTCTGGAAGGACATCTGCACAAACTGCACAACACCTTTGCAAACGGTGACCGGGTCGGCCTAGAGGAAGAGTTTAAGGTACGATCCGTTACTTCACATTCTGACCCACAAAAGATCACATTTAAGCAAATATTAAGTATGTTACTCGCCAAACTGAGAAATGGCTTAAATACCAGGAGCAGTTTGTTTAAACGACCTCTCTTAATTTTACTAACAATGATAGAAAAATAAATACTATACAACTGTTGAGTTTAAATCCATCAGACTTCATGTAACACTATTAGATTCTTATTTCTTTTTCATAATGATTTTTTATTTTATCAAATATATTTGCACAACATAAACAACTGTGCAAAGAAAACCATCTAGCAATTAGACACAGAAACTAAACAATACACAATAGATTAGTTCCTCCAGAGCCACATTTGCTCCATCTGCAGACAAAAAACAGGCCATTTAACATGTAGCGTTACCTACATACAGTATACTTACAAAGCACTTGTTTGAAGCCCATTGTTGTTGAAAGGTGTTAAACATATAAGCTTTATTCATCACTGAAAAATCTATTCTTACTAGGGAATTTTTCCAGGACCTACTGATTTACTTCTAGAATCTTAAACTCAAGCCTTAAATAAATAAATCCTTCTCATTCTTCTAATATTTGTACAATGATCCGCTAACTTTCATCTACTAATTGTGATTTATAATTCACAGCGTAACTTGTTGTATTTCCCTATTTAGATTTGGGAATAAAAGGATGGTGGATATTTGCAGGTTTGTAACATTTTTGTTTGCTTTGATTTCTGCCCAGAAACTGACCAACATGCGAATAATGAAGGAGAACATGAGAACGGGGAACCTTCCTGCCAACATGAAGAAGAACAGAGTTCTGCAAATTATTCCATGTAAGAAAGAAGGAAACCCAAAGGACAAAATACATCTGATGCCTGTTTCATGTAAACTGGTGGAAGATTCAATTAAATTAAATTAATTTTGTATAGCCATTTTGAGAGCAGTAAGCAGAAAAATGATGGGAAAATTACGACTACTACTAATAATAGCAGCAGCAGTGGATTTTGACCTCCAGATTATTTTGTCTGTCAGTGTCACTATGTTTAGAATCTGAACATCTGTTTCCAATCTTGTGCTTTCTTTCTCAGGGAGTCACTCGGGCCACTTTGTGTACTCTGTGAACATGTTTATAAGCTGCGTCATTCCAAATGGTTTTGAAGAGTTTCCTGTTCTGTTCTCATTTCAGATGACTTCAACAGAGTTATTCTCTCCATGAGAAGAGGTCAGGAGTTCACAGACTACGTCAATGCATCTTTTATAGATGTAAGCACGTTTTTATTCCCTAATTGCTTTCCTTCTTGCATTTAATACCTGCAGTAGTTCATGGGTATTGCTATCAACACATTGTTGGGCTTGAGAAAAGCTGAGGACGTGTGTGTGTGTGTGTGTGTGTGTGTTTGCTGTGACTCAGGGCTACAGGCAGAAGGACTACTTCATTGCCACCCAGGGCCCTCTGACACACACAGTGGAGGATTTCTGGAGAATGGTGTGGGAATGGAAATGTCACTCCATTGTCATGCTCACTGAGCTCCAGGAGAGGGAGCAGGTAAGCTGTGATGACTGCAAGCAAGCTGTGGTTAACAGCAGTGCAACATAAACCATCTGTGTTCCAATGTCCTGCTTCTTTCACTAAATTCTACTTTTATTATCAGTTCATGTTTGTGCAGTATTTCATTTTTTTAACCAAAAGTACTTTAGAATATTTACCTTCCATGTATTAAGCTGCAGTTTGTGTTTTTAACTTAATGCCAGCAGTGAACAAACACTTAACTCAGTTTTTGTCTGTTCATTGCAGGACAAATGTTGTCATTACTGGCCCACAGAGGACTCGGTCACCTACGGAAATTACACCGTAGAGTTGAAGGGAGACACTTTGTGTGACACATTCAGTCTGCGAGACTTGGTACTCACCTTTGTCCCGGTAAGCAAATTAACTTCACACCATCACACAGCAGTTAATGAGTCAGACAGCGCCCATCAGTCCACCACTAATCTGCTGCACACTTAACTTACTCCGACGTTGCATCTGCCATTATGCTTTCGTACGCTGCTATGAAATCATATTTGAAAGATATTATGATCTCTCGTCTACCTGTTCATTTCCTCTCAAAGGAGAAACAGACAAGGGTGATCAGGCACTTCCACTTCCACGGCTGGCCGGAGGTCGGCATCCCGGCCGAGGGGAAAGGCATGATTGACATCATCGCCTCAGTGCAGAGACAGCAGCAGCAGTCTGGGAACCATCCCATCGTCGTACACTGCAGGTATAGCTTCAAAACACACACATCTGAGCCTTTTTTAAAATTGCAGTTGTGATGTTTGTTTTGCATATGATGGATTGAAATGTGTACACTTCTGCATTTCCAAGCCACTGTTGGTGCTTGAATTAGTTTCAAAGAGTTTTTTGTGCTTGTGTGCTGCAGTGCTGGTGCAGGGCGAACAGGTACGTTCATTGCACTGAGCAATATCTTGGAGCGAGTCAAGGCAGAAGGCCTGCTGGACGTGTTCCAAACTGTGAAGAGTTTACGCATGCAGAGGCCTCATATGGTCCAAACTGTGGTAAGTATCAAGACAACTGGATCCTAAATAAGATTAAGTGCTACAAAAATGTAAAAAAAACGTGATGTATCTCATATTCATCAACTCCTGTTTCTAGCTTCATGTTGAAGGAAACCGATTTTACAGACTAACACCTAACCTATTATCTTTTCTCTATTTATTCCATAGGAACAATATGACTTCTGCTACAGGGTGGTACAAGACTTTGTGGACATTTTCTCGGACTATGCCAATTTTAAATGATGAGATTTGCCTTAAACATGGTTTTTAATGTTGTTTTCTAAAGCTGGTTTGTCAGTTTAATGTGTTTCTTTAACTTGGTCAAATGATCTATTTTGCTATGCACTTGTCCCACCATTAACTCCATCCTCGCTGTAATATATTGTATGTCAGTGGATGAAAATTGTAAATGAAAAAAGTTAGATAAATAATGTATATTTCACATCCTGTATGATGATTATTTTGTCATGAAGTGTTGTTTCAAACTTGGTCTCTTTTTCAGTTTTGTTGTATAATACTGTATTTTAAATGTTTATCTAAGTGTTATTTTGGATTTACCGCGTAATATTTTTAAAAGTTTTATTGTAAATGTATTTATGTATTGACCATGACATTCCAATCTTGGAGTTTGGAGAAAACGACGGGAATGTTAACATTTATTTTTATGTAAACATAGT
The DNA here is from genome assembly GCF_050575085.1 of Anarhichas minor. Taxonomy (NCBI): domain Eukaryota; kingdom Metazoa; phylum Chordata; class Actinopteri; order Perciformes; family Anarhichadidae; genus Anarhichas; species Anarhichas minor. Next base: position 16,263,724 of record NW_027466463.1, read on the forward strand.
CATCACTTCATTTATTGATGACTTCTATCTGAGATTAGAGGCGATATTTAATCGACATGCCCGTCACGAATGTGATACTCTTTCCAATGGAAATATGGTCAGAAAAGAATGAATCATTTCAGCCATAATGCCAAGAACGTAGAGTTATGCAACAGAGGCTAAGGTGACGAAACGGGTTGATTTCCAATATGGATTCAGGCAGGAGTTTCAGTTCGACGTATCCCAGTCATGAAATACCATTAAGCTGGTGTTGTACCTCAAAAAAAAGTGGTATGCAACTGCATTTAACATGGATGTAACAGTCTGCCTTTTGTCTGTAGACAGCAAAAAGTATTTTTGCTAAAATAACTGCACATTAAAAAGCACATAACAAAGCCTTTTGCCAAGAACCTGCAATGTTCAAGAATATGTTTGCTTTATTTGTAAGATAATTTCACAAATCAGTGCCATATCTACTTTTTTTTAAGACTTGGGAAAAGTAGAACAACCCTTAGGTAAAGGCCAGTGGTCCTAAGATAAGGTAAGTGTGGTCGCTTAATGCAGTATAGACAAGAAAGTATTGGCAGAGTCCTGTAATAGCAAAAACAACAATACTCATGTGTGGTGCTTCAGTGCCTGCTTAATGCCAGAGCAACAACAAAAACACCCCAAACTATCGATGTTGAGGGAACTTTATATCTTTCAGAATACATGGGTTTGTTTTTTCACATATGTCAAAATGAAAAAAGTAGAAAGTTTCATAGAAAATGATCTAATGGTAGTACAATTCATAGGAAAGCATCTGAATGTGAAAAAGCTTTTCTATGCATTTCCTCAATGGCAGAAACCCCCATCTATCTGGTACTCCAAAATTAAACCAAACGTATGGAATGATTTTATCCAGCTCTGCTTTAATCCTCAATGAAATGTGTGATTTTGTTAATGCTGCATGTAAATACTACATGACAAAGTGCTGACATTGTGAAGGTGACTGAGCAGCAGGGAACTGTCAAGTGATTGGTCATTTGTTGTGTGCTATCTGTCTGTGGGAGGTGCAGTAGAAGAAGAGACTTAACTAAGCAACCCTTGGTTTCTTTTCAGTCTATGCCTTCCTTTTTCAGAAAGTTGAGAATACTCAGTTCAACCTACAGCTCTTTGCCTTTGTTCTGTGGGTGGTCTAACCACTTTTGGATACTCGATGTCTTTCAAATGCAATTGCAGTATTAAATTCATCTGAAAATGATGGGCTGTCAGTGAAGTTGTCTTTGGATGTCTTGGCTTTGGTTTGAAAGAAAAGAAAAAGCTTATTAAAAAAATGTCATAAGAAATGTCAGACTACAATAAAAAAAACATCGTGGTATGCCATGAAATTTCAGGACGTATGTCATAAAAGTCAGTAGAGTAAGTCATCCAAAAGTCATAGTATAGTATGTATAATAGTCATAATTCATAGGATTGTATGTCTAAAAAAGTCAAAAATTCATAGTATTTTACGAAAAAAGTCATTAAAAAGTCATAGTGTACGATGAAAAATGTATTTTTACTAATAGAAAAAGTTTTATATTTTTATTAAAAAGTCAAGAGTACAATCAAAGATCTGTATGTCGTCTAGAGTCATAGTATGTTGTAAAAAGTAATAAAGTGAAAGTAGTATAGCATGTCGGAAAGTAATAAGTCATATTATAGCGTGTTAAAAAAAGTCATAGTATAAAATGTCGTGAAAAGTTTTTAAAAAGTCATAGTATAACATATCGAAAAAAGTCATAGCATGTAAAAAAAAAAGTCATCACCACCACAGAAACGTTTAGCATCATCTTCTGCTCTTCTGTCAGCGTCAATCACCTAAAATCAAAAAGATGTATGTGTGTACTACTTTAGGCCAACAGAGGGCAGTGTACCTCAATATATATGTAGAGGAAAATTCAACTGATGATACAATGTACATTTTGGTAAAACAATACCACTCAGTCATAAGTAATTTCACTATCCTGACCGTCAAAGAGTGAGACCACTGTGGTGCTGTAACAACGACAAATGTTGAGGCTGCTCTATAGCTGGTGAATAATGCGTCAACTCTACATGTCGACATAAAAAAGTGACTCAAATTATAGATGAAGAACCATAAATGCAATAAAGTTGTGATCGCTTGAAAAAGGATTCCCAGAACACAATCCGAGGCTGTCGCATGACCTCACTAGATCTGCTCACTGTAACAAAATGATTTCACATCCACGTAAATCCCCACAATCGTTTCTCTACTGCTTTCCACTAAATGTAAGGCAAGAAAGTTCCTCTTTCAGAGTGTCACATGACACACGAACAAAACAACGAAAAATGGATCTCCTATTTCCAAATATAAATGTGTGCCGACGTACAGCTTTCATGCGTGTAATTGCCACCAGTCAACAACAGGGAGGAGTATATTTCAGCTATTTCTGCCAAACAATCATGTTTCTTATCTCGCAGAAAAGTTCAAGCGACAAAAAGCCTCTTTGTTGACAATTTCTATTTCCTCTAAGGGCCAGGCGCCATGGTAACACTCCTCAGCGGGATGGGCTGTTACCCAAAAAAGGTCAGCGCGAGTGAAGAGGTCATATGAATTATGTATTAACCCTAACTCACTCTCTTTTTTTGATTGACCTCCAACTAATTATATTTTGTCCTTCACAAGGCTTCCCATTTTCTTTCTAATATAATATGGAACATGAGCCATTTATGGGCAGGGTGCCCTGCGCTGTGACCCCTCTGCTGCTGAAATGCTTTCATGTGTGGCTTAGGAAACTCATTTCTTATTACACTATGGCTATGTGTATGTCGAGCAAATTCTTTCCACGAGTTCTGTCAGTTTTTCCCAAACTTGCTCGCATTCCTTTCACCATCTCCGTCAACACAATGAAGATAGAAAACCGCAGAAAGTAAAGAAAAAGAGGATACAAGTATCTGGATCTTTTAAATATTGTATACTACAAAGAGCGTTGTTTCAAACATCTCAACCTGACCATGTTCGCACAGTCTATACTCGTGTCTCAGTGTGGTTGTGGATGATGAAAGGAGACAGGCACAGGGTAGAACATGGAGACTGAACCATTAATATCCTAAGAATGAACCAGAGATCAGTCTGCTGTCTACTTCACATCCCTGAGTCACTGGCTTCATAATGTCTTGTTACATTTATTTTCACTCTCTCTTCCTCTCTCTGTCTCTTTTTCACAGCTCAGTATCTTGCCACGCTTTAAGACTCACCATAATTCAATCAGGGAGCTCTTACTGGGATGTTAATGTTACACAATGTCCCACAAAAAGCATTGCGAGTGTTATCATATTCCTCCTTTGTTCGATCACGCTAATACGCTTTTTAAGCTTCTTTTTTTAGGAAATACGGGAGCTCTGATGAACTAACTGCTTGGTTTGGAACCAACATAATAAAACATAGATGGAAAGGGAATGGTTAAAAGTCAATATGTTTTATGCTTAAGGGATAAGCCTTGCATTATTGCCAACGAATAGAAAGCTAAAGTTAGTAGGGCTAAGATCTCTGATGACAATGCAATGTAAAGGTGTGAGTTGTTAGTATAACTATGATATTGGATGTTATATATATTCCAGTGGTACTTCATGATGAGAGTGCTAACTGGCAGATAGTGCCTTGTCCATCTGGGTTACACAGCCGAACAGCATCCTGATACAGACTGCGAGGCGGAGGTCTGACACCACAGAGTCGGAAGTCTCTGGCCAGAGGGAGGAATAAAAAATTAAAAACAAGTCAGTGCGTGTTTTTCGATGCATGTGCCATAAAGGGAGGAAACAAATGCACGGTCACAGCCAAGATGCTTCATGAACAACCCTGTCCAGCTGTTGTTGTGACAACTGTCATTCCCGACTGACTTGAGAAGCGGCATGTAGGGTAAAACACCACATTGAACCTCTTAAACAAACAGGAAATGACTTTTGATGTGCTTTTTAAATAGTGGGTCATGTTTGCCTCCCATTTGTAAGTGGGAGACATGGCGGTGCCAAGAAACCTCATTCTTCACTAACGGCTCTCTAATAAAGGCATTCAGGGATCATTCAGTTTATGAAAATCACCATCTTTTTTTAATGAAATACAAATTGCTTGATGTACAGCATTTAACCAAAGCCACCAAAGTTGACTGATGGCATTTGTGTTGTTGCTTCATTTCCAAAAGACAGCGTTCTAATACAGTAAAAGCAGTTTATTCAGCTTGAAACATCAACAAAACATCAGTAAATAAAACACAACAGGAAATAGAGCATTCCCTGATTATGCAGCTTGTTGACACATGTCATTGGAGTGACAATACAAAATTGAATAATGTACAGGGATCATTTTCAAGAGGTCAGCGTAGATGAACAAAGTACATTAAACATGAAATATTGTTGTATTGTATGGTTGCATTTCATTAAAAAGAACTGCTCCCCAGTAAAAGCCATCTGGGCTCCACTCAAGGAGAGAAGCCGTAGAAGTCAAACTTTGATTTATTGCTTGTCATGTTCCAGTGATTGCTGATTGAATATGTGGTCCAGTAAACGTCATGAGCCCTTCCTGTAAACCCTCTCAGTTCCTTCTTCTGTCTGTCAGTCAGTTTCCCTTCTTATCCCCGAGGAACCTCTAGATGTTGCATTAGTAAGCAATCTGTAAAATGCGGAAACGATCAATTGTGAAAGAGCTCAAAGAAGCATTCGAACACGTTGTGCCTGCAAAGGCTTCAGCAAGTTGATGCTCTTTATTTTAGATAACACACACTCTTATACTTTTCATGGTGTTGATGTGCCATTACCATTCAGATGTGTCACATTATGTCTCCCACTCAAAAAATGCATTAGATGTTGCTAGTGCTACTGGAAACCTCTGTGAAATGCACAGTAAACCTCTGGTGTTCGCCTTTGACGAAGAAACAGGGTGAGTCCAGGAAGACAAATCTCTCAGAAAACACCAGTGATGTTATCGGTCAAAGCCAACAAGGACTCAATATGCTAGACCTTGATCAAATAGTAGGATGCGTTTGCTTGTTTGAGGATGAAAGGGTGTGGTTTTATGTAGACCAGTGTCAACACTTAAAAGATGCTAAGGAAATTGAAAAATTCTCCATGAACGTCATGAAAACACATCCTGATGAGGGGATCTTTTGTGGGATGTGCTGAAGGAGTTGGTAAATGTCATGTGACTTAGATGTGCCTGATCACTTAAGTTTACTTTGTGAGTTGGGATGAGATGTTTAATCTGTGAGAGTAACATCATATATGTGCAATGAGGTGGTAACGATTTTATTCAAAGTGGCACGACATCCCACTTAGGGTGACCTCAAAGCACAATCATAGATGATCGGTGAAAGACTTGTGGAGTATTAATATACAGTAAAAACGAACTTGAGACAGAAAATCTCTGCATGTCACTGCACCTGAGGGGCAATGGCCAATATGGAAAAGGGCACATATTTACTTTTATATTTTGCTTTTTCGCTTTCCTGTCAAGAGCAAGATGTGGAGGCTGATACCACTCTCCCGTCTGTACAGCAAATATGAGACCACAGCCAGCAGCCGGTTATCTTAGCTTAGCATAATGACAGGAAACAGGGAAAACAGCGACCCTGGTTTTAAAAGTCATCTCGTCATAATCTCCCATATTATCATTTTTAGTATTGCTGAAACACATGTTGCAGAATTTGGCTCATTGTGCCAAAACTACACACACAAGCCAAATAACACTTGGAGATTAACATCTCACATTAATTAAACTCTTCAAATCAACAACAACACACTGATGTACTTTTTAAAAATAGAAAGTCTTCAGAAATAATTATATACAGCTTGATTTTTGCCATTCCAGGTTTTTAGAGCAACAAAAACAAACATGAAAAGCAGAATTACAGCACAGTAATCAATACGTTATGTTATACAACTTGACATTTTCACACTTTGGGTAGTGAGCAGATTAAGCAAGTGAGATATGAAGTCTTTATCTTTATGCTCAGCTAAGATAACTCAACTGGTCGTAGCCTTCATATTTACTGTACAGATATAAGCGTGGAATTGATCTTCTCATCCAACTCTCAGCAAGAAAGTGATCAGGCGTATTTCCCAAAATGTGGAACTATTATTTTGAACGTCCAGATGGACACACAGGAGCTTCTTGAACCGGCCTTTGTTTACCAATTTGGACCAACCAGATCAGCACTTATGGAGACACTTGGACTAACTGGAGATGAACTTGGGTAGAGGGACACTTGGAACCATCTAGACGGGTACGTGGGGGCACTTAAGACTCAACTTAGCCCAAGTAGCAGAGGCAGTGACCCCCCCCCCCCCCCCCTGCCCTCTCGCTGTGCTCACCACTGGATAAATAGATATTTACCATCACTAATGATGATTTTCATATTTAGTGACAGGCTGACGGAGCGTTTACAGATTCAAGCTGAACGATAGGACATTACTGCCATCTTGAAGGAAATACCCAGGATGTCATTTAGAAAACCATTAAATGAGGATTACTGTTGTCATAATTATGTGTGTTTGTCTTCTATCGCTGCACAAATTACTGAGAGCTCCAAGCTAAATAATACATACAAAGCATTTCCCTAATACAACTTGTGCTGCTCGCGCTATACACATTAGCGTGCATACTAATCACACGCATATATTAACGGTTTATTGCTGATGGTGGCAGATTGTTTCTCATACAAGTATCAGTGGTGGTTTATTGTTGTGGTTAAAGTGCAGCCCCCCCCCCCCTGTGACCATGGCTCAAACACAGCTTTGTTTTTCAGCCTTGGTAAAAGTGTGTACACACACACACACACACACACACACACACACACACACACACAGGTAGTGTCAATGCCATGGCTCTTGACTCAAGGTCTCTTTATCATCCGGAACTGAAAGAATTCGGACTTTATGCCTTTTACAGTTAACTTTACAGGCTCTGTATTTGAGGTTAAAGACTTCAGTAGAGTCATTTAGAGACCAATTTCTTTCAACAGATTACATCTATAAAAAAGAGGGTGCCGGGTATCAGGGATTTAAGCAGAGTTCACCGGCTGCCTTTTCTCCAAGATCCTTCAAGCTCCCATCCAGATCTAACACTGCTTTCATGTTTGACCCAGTTTTGCAAGACGGTGGCAATGACGAAGAGGCAGAAGGAAAACGATGAAAAAGACACCAGTGGAAGACAGCGCGAGTGTTAAGGCAATGAGACAGATTAAGAGGGAGATGCAAAAAGAGAATGACAAAGGTGGAGAGAGAGAGAGAGAGGAAGAGAAAGGGGAAAACGAAAGACGCCTGGGAAGGAGGGGATTGGGCTGAGCAGGAGGGAGGAGGGAAGCTCTGCTTCTCCTAATAAAGAGAGTGTATGTGAAAGGAGGTGCTGAAAAGCATTAGACTGAGCAGAGAGCTGTGTTACCAGAGAGAGAGAAAGGAAGAGAGAGGGTTAGAGAGAAAGAGGGGGAGACAGAGAGGAGAGAGAGAGAGCGGGAGAGAGGGGGGCAAAGAATAGAAAGAGCATTGTGTTGCTGCTGAGAAAGAACCCATGTCTGCACAAAGAGGTAGGTGTACTGCTATGACTGGCACACATGCACAGATACACACACACACACACATACATGCATGCACACACAAGAGCGGGAAGTCCTTATCACACAGTGTATCCAGCAGCAGGATGTACCAGAAGCTGGTACAGAAAATGTTAAGTATCAGGTGAGTGTGTGTTCTCTTCCAACTGTGTGACTTGCCTTATTGCATGTAGCAGCTGTGTAACAGTGTGAGGCAGGTGTGTGACTTTTCCATAGCATGTGCGTATGGACGGCATAAGCAGGTGCCTCTGTGTGTGTGTGTGTGCGTGTTGTGTGTGTTTTGCATGTGGGATTCAGCAGGAGGTTTAGGGTCCGTGTGATTGTGTTTGTGAGGATAAACAGTGGCACGCTTACAGAGGCACTCTCAAGATCATGTGAGGTTTATGGTAGTTTGTCAGGGCAGAGTGCATGTGACTGAGGGTAATGGCGCAACTTTATCTGATTAATTCTTTTTAACTATGGTTTAATTGGTAAAATTGGTGAGCACCACTATTGAAATTCAATTTACCTCCATCAATTGATGTGAGAGCAGAAATCTCAAACTGTGTTTGTTTGTAATTTGGGTGACTTGATCCCTTTAACATAAACGAATAACATCCTTTGCCCCCAAAAATGATATCTTATCTAAAGTGTCAAGATACGGCTCTCCATGTATAAAAAGGTCAGTTCACCCAAATTACAAAAGAATTGTGTGCCATGCAGATAGTTTTGGTTTTAAATGCTGAGATTTAAAATATATAGTGTCTCTGCCATTACAATGCAGGAGAATGGAATTGCATCAGTGGTTCTCACTTTAGACTACATTTAAAACAAGTCAAAAAACAATATGTTAAAAAAGGCAACTGGCCCTCTATGAAGGTAAAAATAAACTCCAAATTTATATTCGTGGCTAATATTTCACTCCAACTAGGGATGTTCAGCAAGATCCTTCAGAATAAAACAACAATGGATTTTCTTTGTGTGCATCTGTGCTGGAGGTCAGGGTAGACCAGACAGGGTTAGTGTCAGTCCGTCCTGTAGACGAGGTCAGGCTGGTCAGGACACCAGTGAGGACAGACCACTTCCCTGTGGCGGGCAGAGATGCTTCCTCTCTTTTCTAATCATATGACGCTGCCAGAGGTTCCCTTTTTACAGGAAGCAGCAGACCATGCCGTTTCACAACAGCCGGGACGAGAGTATTTATAAAGCCGAGTGTTGTCTCTTTTTAACGTTTAGGAAAAACAAAGTTTACATGATTAATTGGAAAAACTTGATGCAAGAAGCCCAGTGACAACTCAAGGACACAGTGTTGGGTCTGCTTATATAATCAAGTGCAAGAGTTCAATACTTTCACACAGAACGACAACGTTCAGCAGTAAAAAAGTGAGTTTTTTTTTAACAGGGTTCATTTTTCTGAACTTTTGCACAGCAAATAAAAGGCGTCAACAAATCACGATGTGCGGAATGTTTAAAGTTACCCCTATATTTATGAAAACAACAATAACACGGAGGTCTAAACCAAGCTGGCAAACTTTATTACTCCTTTCAACCTTGACAAAGGCAGCGCAGATCCACTCCTTCACTTCTTTCCTTTCATAATAACAGCCCAAGACATATAATATTGAACAATGAGTACTTTAACTTTGGCTACCTGCTAAACATTTTACAGCCGATACTTGTTTACTAAAAATGTTGTGCATGACTTCACCTTGTAAGTATTTTTTCATTGCCAGTTTTCCTTAGAGGATCTAAATACCTGGTGTTAGGCGGTTGTGGTGACTGCGCCTATGTAACACATGTATTACCTCTACAATATTCATGTACATGTGTCCACACACAGGCTGATGACTCGTTAGAGCCTAACCATCAAAACAGCACAAGACATTTACGACCAGCCTCGGAGGGACGCTGTCTCGTCATTATGAAACCGCACACACGATTCTCAACCGTGTCACCCTTTGAGTCATCTTTGCTGTCTGTAAAGTAACAACCCTCTCAGTATCATGCTGATTCAGAACACCCTCCTTCTATCTCTTCCTCTGCTGCTTTTGCATATCTTTATCACATGAGATTAATGAGCCTGTAATCTCAGATCAACATGGGTGGAGGCTCTTATGTCATAGAGTATGTCCCGACCTGATAGGGCTTCAACACACTGCCAGTCCATAGTTGTGTGGTACTTTGTGTGAGGATGGCACAATAGGCAAACCTATAAACTTTGTATCGTGGCCTTTATGTACGTGTGTGTGAGGCCCTGTGTTTGTATGAGAACTTTAATGTGCTGTACTGTGCAAACTTACAAAAAAACAGTTTGAACTTTAGACTTCTTTTGGCAGAATGAGGGCATTTGCTGTTTTTAAGTCAGCGATTCAATTAAAGTTTAGGTTTTAGGGAATGAATGTAGTCAACGGTCAACTTGAGGCAAGACGAATGTGTGTTAGGCAGTAAAAATGGCTTTGTGCTGTGAACGGTATGTTTTCTGACACAGTTGTTGGTCGTTGTTTTTGTGGGGTCATGATCAGAACGCTGCTTGTCTAAGCAACACTCACTTCTTCTCAAGGCAACAGATGTTAATGTTAAATCTAGAGTTTCTCTTGACCGTATTACCTTACAAGTAAAAGTTAGATCAAAGTTAGTTGGCTTGTTAAAAACCTCTTAAAATCCTTAAAATGTTTGCATTGAACTCATTAAAAAAAGGACCCCTAGAGATCCACTTAGTGATAGCAGATGTTATGTTTTCCACTTCTATTTCTCAGAGCTGTCCTTTCTCCACTACTCCTGTCTTTCCTCATAGTTTGAACCATCGTAGCCTCACCTTAACACTACATTTCTGTTTACAGAAGGGTCGGAAATGGAAAGAGTGCGTAGGCTTATATGCGTTTTGGAAGATGGGGACACTTTGTTTTGATCCAAAGTGTTGGGTGTTTCAGTAATATATTACTTTTAGCAGTAATGAAGAAATAAAACGCTAGGATTTCGTTAATATTATTCCATGAATTTAAGTCTTTATTGTTTTCATCATTCATCCACAACAGCGCCACCAGGAACAAAAGTCATATTGCCGAAATTTGACGGCTGAGGAGTCAGACTCTACGTTTTCTAAATGGGTATACTAGCATTACTCTCAGTTTATCATATTGATTAGGCTTTACAATATCGCCCACAACTGGATTTGTAATGAACTGCAATAAACCTGAGCTTCTGTGGTTTAAATACTTGCTATAAAATTACCCTCTTCCATTTACAACACATTGTTCTACACAGACAGTAATTAAACAATTTAGCACCTTGCCAAACACTGGTCCTCACATCTACATATGAAGGGTTAACCTTGGTTTCAGGCTTGAGATTAGACTAGGTTTGGGATTGGGTTGGGGTTAGGCATGCAGTTGGGGGTAATTAGGGAATGTGTTATATCAATAAAAATCCTCACAACCACAAAACACACAAATATGTGTGTTCTTGTGGCCTAAAAGCCTGCGGTCCAGCCAGTGTTGACGTTCCAAGAGAGTTCCTCTCTCATGCTTTTAATTCGTTTCTTAGGTAAACTCTGTTCTCTGTCTCAACATGTGTTTGTGACTATGTATGTGTATCGAGCTGCCAACGGCATCATCATCATCATCATCATCATCAGTAAGTGGTTACACACAATGCACTAACAGTCTGCTTCTACTTTAATCTGAAAGCAAATTTACGAGGAAATTTGACTGGAAATGAAATGTTCCGTGTCCTTTAAACACCTCTCAAACCTCACTGGACGGAAAGGCGAGGTTCAGGCAGCTTTTACAGCTCTACTGTTACTACTTCCCCTCACGGAAGTAACTGGGGGTTTTCTTAATTGGCACCAGCCTTCAATAATACAGTCGTTTATTAATGGTTGTTTACTTCACCAGCAGAAACATCACAGCTGCTCTCACACATTCATGAAAAAAAACTAGTGAGAATATAAATCAAGGCATGTGAAGACGTTGTAAAACAAGTACACGCATGCAGCAATCGCATGTGTTTCATGCTTCATTGCAGCTGCATACCGCCTTCGAGGAAAAAGCTTAAGGAATCCCGTAATCCCTTTGAAGCTATATGCGTTTATGGCTTGTATGGCGTAGCGCTGACAGTCACGCAGTCAGAGTTTGGACCTCCAGTAAGATCGGCCCTGTATGAGCCTTTGGTGTGTTTACTTCAGGATGTCCATGTCTTGTATTTTGTGTTGACAGTTAATATCTTCAGATTTTTCACTTTCATATCAATGAAGTCCAATTTATTTCTTCATGCACTGTAAAAAAAAAGTTAAAGACAACTGAAAGCAACTTTCCTCCCTGAACTTTAGATTTGTGTTTGTCCAGGATAAACTGGAGGGAGTTGTCTCTTTGTCTCAGCACAGCTCCACCCAGACTCCCTCGGCTTTTGTTCCAACATCTGGCAAACGCTGACGACAAGTTGTAAATCAAAATCCATTCAAGAAACATTAGGGTGACATCACAAGTTTTAGCATTTTTCTAGTTCCACGGCTATCATCCAAGTGTCAGAGGCTCATTCATGTGTAGGGATCACATCAGTGCAGAGAGCAATCACAGACCTGTCACGTGCATTTGAAGATGTCTCTCTCTCCTTTCATACTTCCACAGTTTGGACATTTTTTTTTATCTCTGGCGGTGCTTTGTATATTTCATTGTTACTTTTATTGAGGTAATATCATATTTAGTGATTGTACATGAAATAAGGAATGGTAATTATTCATTATACATCGATATGAATTATTATTCGTATTTTCAGACTGAAAGCGGTGTTTGTTGTCGGCGTTTTAATGCATGGGCTCACCAAGGCTCAACTGGATGCTCCGCGTATAAAAAAAAAGGCAGCGAGGCAACGACACAACTTGCCAAGAGATCATTTTTCTAGCGGCTGTTTGATACAGTCTGCCTACAGTGATCCTGCCTGCACCGTTTAGTGACGCATTCTGTGACAAAGAGGTATGGAGAAGATTTCATCTGGGTGACAAAATGATGGTCATCTACAGAATACAGCGTGAATATGATACATAGCTGGACTACTCCCAGATTGTATCTGGTTCAAACAGCCCCTGGATAATGTTTCAAAAAGAGGTGAACTTTGGTTGTTTGCTCAGTAGAATGGCATCGTCAAACAATTACAGGATACTTTGTGGTGGCTCCATGTGTGTGTGTGTGTGTGTGTGTGTGTGTGTGTGCACTTCCTTCCTTAATGTGCGAGGCTTTGAGTTAGCTCTCTCAAGGAGAGGAAGGGAATGATGAGTGGTATAAATAACAATTTGACAGGAATTCTCTTGTTTAGACATGCCTATACGTACGTATGTGTGCAGCAAGACAGCAGGGAAATAACTGAATGGATCTGTGAATGGATCAACAGATTTGCAGGCAAGTCATGTTTTGGGTCCACACTCACAAGCCCACACACCAGCAACCCCTATTCTTTTAACACACACACACACACACACACACACAGCCTCAGAGAAAAGCAGGGGATTCCGATCCGTCACAGAGATGACATCACAGCCTGCCAGTGATAAAAACAGCTAAACAAGGGAGTCCCCACTTCCCCTCCCTCCTACACATCCCAGAGAATGAACACAGAGAGAGAGAGTAGTGCTGGGGTGAGTGACTCTTATTAGTTCACAGAAAGAAAGAGAGAGAGAGAGAGAGAGAGAGAGAGAGAGAGAGAGAGAGAGAGAGAGAGAGAGTCCTTTTAAGGGGTTCACATGCACACAAGCGTGCGTCGACACACGCACAAACACACTTTAGCTGTGTCTCCATAGTGACCGGCTTTGCTGCTCCGGCTTGGGGAGGAAATGCCAAACTCAGTTCTTCAGCACAGCTCTAATCCACGACGGAAAAACCTCTCATCTTATCACTCTGCTACCTCCCTCGGTCCATTCTCCCCTCCCCATATTTTCCACTCTTTTATTCTCTCACCCCTCCCTCCCTCCCTCCCTCTCTCTCTCTCTCTCTCTCTCTCTCTCTCTCTCTCTCTCTCTCTCTCTCTGTGTGCCTCTCCAACTACCCTGTCAGTGGTAACTTCATTGAAGTAGACAACAGAGGTAAGTACTCTTTTTCGCTGTCTGTTAACCAGTCTCTCTCTCTCTCTCTCTCGCTCTTAGTTTCAGTCTCTGTGTGTTTTCCCACAGTAGACAGTGATCAGGTTTATCATTGCTGCATGTCCCGTGTCCCTGTCGATGTGTACTGTGCTCTACAGTTGGGTCACTTTCTACAATGACTGTACTTTGCCAGCTGCCATGTGCACCTAGATAGTGTCTGCTAGTTTGCTTACCCTGGTGATAATCAAACGCCCATGTGTGCCTGTGTGCACAAGTGTGTATTTTACAGTTCAGGCTCGTCTCCTGTTCATCACTCTTTACCATCACTATAGCCTTGTGAATACAGACTGCTTGTTACACCCTGTTTTGTCCCTTTGTACAGTAAACTGGGAATATATACACTCAGATAATCTACAATAGCATCTGTGTGTGTGTGTGTGTGTGTGTGTGTTTCGAATCCCATTGTCAGACAAAGCAGTAGCAGAGACGGCGAACAAATATATTTAGGATTAAAATAATACCGAGAGCAGGGTGTTGAAATCATTCATTATTGTTGGCTAACAGTGACTCTTTGCTAAAGCTTTAATCATGATAGGTCATCATTTTTTGATTGTATGGCACATGCTTTGTATAAACACGTCAACTATTTCCACCAGGTGTTTCCCTTTTGAACATGTTCCAAGTGGAAGTCTTGTTGATCTCTCCGCATTAGCTCAGGACTTTGATGAATCAATGAACAGCTTAGCTTAAAACCAAATCAGTAAAATCCATCTGTAGCCATTGGTTACAAAACAACACAATTAAAGACATTTGCAAACACCCTCCCCCCCCCCCCCCCCCCCCACAGGCTCTCTCTCTCTCATACATACAAACACACACATGCTGTGACATCACGCACATCTGGATGCAAGATTGGCTAACACACCATTCCTCTTTCCCCATCTTCCCCTTTCTGCCCCGGCAACCCTCTCACTTCTCCTTCCCGTCCGTCTGTCTGTCTGTCCGTCTGTCCGCCCCCGCTCTCAGAGATGAAAGAGAAGAACCCCTGGCACACGCCGGTGACCATCATCATCACTGTGATTGGTGTCATAGCGATTGTTGCCTTGGTGACGGTAGCAGTTTTGCAGAACAGGCCCCTCTCCCAAAAGTACAAGGTACGGTAGAGGAAAATACCAAAGTGTTGTAGCCTGTGTGGGGTGTGTGCCCAATGCATCACTGTGGGATCTCTGTGCAATGTCCACAAGCCAAATATGGTCTCTTGTCAATATGACCTCAACCTGTACTTCTGGTTCTAGAAATCCACTTCCAAATAAGGTCGGCGGATGTGGATAAGAATTTTGAATCACCACTCCTTTTTGTCACCAATGCAGGCCGAGAAAGAGAAACACAGCTATCATTGATTACAACGTCTAGAGTGCTGTTCTACATAGTTTCAGCACTAACACTGTTTTATTTGCACAGATAAGTGCTTTAGTTCCGGAAAGTTTGTCTGGGGGATATACAGCCATTATACTTCAAGTGCATGTCTGGATGGAAGTCATCCAGAGTAAAACGGTCCCCGAGTACTGAACTGGAATTCCTACTTCTGTCTCCACTCAAGTATGGGATTGTGCTGGATGCTGGCTCCTCCCACACAGCTCTGTATATCTACGAGTGGCCAGCTGAGAAGGATAACAACACTGGAAGAGTTGAACAGAAGCATTCCTGCAAAGTGGACGGTATGTGCTGCACAATGTCGTCACATGTACACACTATACCCTCACATTCGCGTATGCAACCACTAATGCATGCTAATGCAAATATTTAGGAAAGCGCAATCATGAACATGTACATACACAGTTCACTAAGAGCGTTCAGTGTTCTTCAATATTCAAATTATGCAGCACTAGAACAATACACTTTAAAGTGTCTTAATGTGTAAAACAGTACTTGTTGATACCAATTTCTAATAAGACATACTTTTTAATGGCTTAATAAGTTGTAAATAATGTAATTGGTTATCACTTAATCGTTTCAGCTCTAAACCAATTACATCCTGTAAAAGGCATCTGCAGCCAAAAACTATTAACATTTACAACTCCGCAGTTTATGGATTGTTGTACTGGAAGAGACATGTATTAATAGTTGACTTACATTTATGGCTGTGGATGTAAATGCTGGATGATATGGCCCGTAAGATAAGCTAGTTACCTGCTGCTTATAGAACCATAACGTACAGATACGAGAGTGGAGAAGCAAAGGTACGTCCCAAACTATTCCCCTAACAAATGATTTATTCATCATTGATAAAGCCATTAGTTACAACATAACAATTCATAGAAAGTGGTACCTACAGTGCATGTGTTGTACGCATGTGTAGATGTAAAGTCAAGGTATATTTTGTCCTGGAACTGGCATGGAAATCCAAATGTGTCTGTCCAGAGTGCCTCAGTCTCAAGGCAATCTTCTTATGCAACCAAATCTCTCTGAATTATTAAAGCAACTTTAAATACAAAACATATAACAGTCTGTCAAACTGACTCAGCTTCTCTTCTGTAAATTTATTTAACTGCTGCTTTCTATCGCTGTCGGCGCGAGGGCCTCCATCTTTTTGTAATTTACATTGGCTATCAAAGCTTTTTAAGTAGCTGGGCTGAGTGCCACTATCTGGCTAAGGAAGTCAGAAAGTGTTGTGATATAAACTAAAGCTTTGCTGGTTTTGGTCTTTTCATGGGATTGGTGAAGACAAACATAGAATACAAACAGGCCTTTAACCCAGCTGAGAGGTGAACACAAATAGGGAGGAGATGCACATACATGCTGGATATCTAATCAGGGATATCACTGGCTGTAATCTTGCTCACTGGGAACCTCAATTTAGGGGTTGAGTACCTACTTAAGGGAGTAAAGCATGCTTCCAGGAAGCGGACATCTTGATGACGTCATCCCCAATCTTTTTTTTTCTCCATAGCAATTTCCTCGCCAGTTAATGGATTTGTACAGATGACCTTAAATTCCTAAGCAGGCTAGGGTCTCTGATTATGTTTTACGGTCGCTACATTTAAGCTCAACGACTTCAACCTCCTCTTGACATTTTGCTCAACTTGCAGGCCCAGGCATCTCCAGCTACGCGTCCGCTCCACTGAATGCAGGGAAGTCTCTGAGAGAATGCATGCAGAAGGCCGAGAAGTGGGTGCCCAGCAAAAGACACCACGAGACGCCTCTTTATCTGGGGGCTACTGCCGGAATGAGATTGCTTAAGTACGGCAAACGTGCACACACACACACACACACACACACACACACACACACACACACACACACACACACACACACACACACACACACATCCCCGTAATCCATCATAAAACGTGCGTCCACAAAAAGTAACACACCATGCGTTTTCATGCCGACACACTGACGTATCCTAAGCTTTCTCTCTATAACTGTTTGTGCTGGCAGTCGAGGTGCTATAATGTGTGGCCTCATGCCTGCTTTGTGATTTACCTCCACATGAACTTAACTGCCAAAGCACTATAGAGGGAACAACAGGAATATGTTACTGTCCGATCGATTATATACGTACGTCTATTATTTATGGAATGCTGCTGTAGTGATTTGAATTATGGATGTGAATTAGTCTAACGAATTTGTTGTTGTGTGCAGTATGGTGGACAGCGTGGCGTCAGACAAAGTCTTTCAGGCCGTGGAGGGAGCCCTGCAAAAATTCCCCTTTTCCTATCAGGGAGCGAGGTTACTCAGCGGCCAGGAGGAGGGCGCCTTTGGCTGGGTCACAGTCAACTACTTGGATGACCGCCTCAAACAGGTCCGCATGTCTGCATGCATGTCCATGCAAGTTTGTGCACTTTTAAACGTGCTTTCTGTGGATCAGTCAGCGTGCTCCTGCTGCCCACGGACTTTAATGCCTTTCTGTTTCTGCTGCAGGGCTTGGAAACCACCGGGGCCCTTGACCTTGGCGGGGCCTCCACTCAGATTAGCTTTGTATCCGATAATTATGACGGCTCAGAGTCACCTAGCAACTCAGTCACCTTCCGGCTTTATGGAAATGACTATAACCTGTACACTCACAGCTTCCTGTGTTACGGGAAAGACCAAGCGCACCGATTGAAGCTGGCACGCCAGACTCAAGTAAATTATTTTCTCTGTTGACATTAATGATGTGTTCAAATCTAATCTAATCTGTGATCATTTGAGATTGAATCATCTTTAAGAGTGATATGAAATGTGCAATAATGCTGACTTTCAATCTAATTAGCTTACTCTCTGCATCTCTTACGCCTCTCTATCGTGCTCTCTCTCTTCTAGTCAGGTCCAAATGCAGTAGCAGATCCTTGTTCCCACCCTGGGTACAATGCAACAAAGAAGTACTCTGTCCTCTATGACAGCCCCTGTGTGTCAGACAGGAAACCACAAAGAGCCCCTGCAACCTTCCACCACACCGGTACAGGAAACTTCCAACAATGCCAGGAAGTCGTTAAAAACGTCTTCAACTTTACCGACTGCAAATACAGCCACTGCTCTTTCAACGGGGTCTTCCAGCCAATATTGCAGGGAGGATTTGGGGTAATGTAACACAGTTATTGAGTTTTATTTATCATTACAAATAAAATATGTTTTTCTCACTTATATCTAGCGGTATCGAGCCACGCAGATACTTTTTTTGTATTATTTTATCTATGTTTGAGATTCCTGCCACTGCATCACTATAATGTAGGTGAATGGCATTGCATTTGTGTTGCACATTGCATTTTTAACTTTAACTGAATAATCTAGACCTAATAATCTAGTAAGGACAGTTTTCCTTGTAACTACTTTCTCCCAAAGAAATATTGAGAGTAACAAGAGATGTTGCTGTTGTTGTTGATTTTGCATATGTACGTAATGTCTTAGTCAGTGAGAATAAAACATTTATAAACTGATTACTTTAGTTGCTCAAGATAACAGGATAAGTTAGATTTCCCTTTGCCTCATCTCTTCCTCCCTCTCACTGCAGGCTTTCTCTGCTTACTACTTTGTGATGGACTTCCTCAATCTGACTGATACAACCGTCCCTCTGGAAGCTGTCAAGGAACAGCTAAAAACCTACTGTGCTACTCCATGGGATCAGGTCGGGGCATATTTATGCATCGATTACAAGCACAAAACAAATGTCCAGCCATATTTATCTGCTTTCCTGTCTTAAATCCTGCAGAATGCCTCTACTTAATGATATCACTGCATTTAACCCGCTTGAACAGATAGTGCAGCAGCACCCAAAAGCAAAACTAAAGTATCTGGCTGAGTACTGTTTCTCTGGCACGTACATCCTCACCCTGCTGACAGAAGGATACAACTTCACCTCAGTGACCTACTCCAACATTAAATTCATTGAAAAGGTCAGTAGATCACCGTCCACTCCTTTCCTACCTCACACCTCAGAGCATTAACGCCCTATGGATGTGTGTGCCCTTGTACTTCTATAAGGACAAACATGAATAAATCCGAAAGAGGTCTGCAAACTACAAGAAGCCTACAGGTCGGATCTAACAGGAAGTAACTGTTTCTGTGGCTTCCTGTTTATTCTTTGTTGGCGGCTGAAAACTGTCCGACTTGACCGCAGTTTGTTGTCACCAGGCGAGGCGCACTTCATCTCGAACGAGCTGACTTGTTTCATGAGACCAACAGGTCACAATTAACCAATGAGTATCCAGGCAGCAAAACCAACGTTTGTTATGATGACCGCAGAATCGTGCAACGCAGCAACCAGAAACGTGATAAGGTTGTCAAAAAACTTTATCACGTATGAACCCTTCTCATATGCGGTCTATGGTATGAACAGAGCAGTGAGAGGTGTTAATAGTTAGAAAAGCATAACAGACAATAAAAACAGGAATTATTAAAATGTTTTACAAATAGATTATATTCTAAATTAGTAGAATCAATATGATTTATTTAATATTGTGATTTATCACAGTAGGAAAAGCACAGCCAGCATGCATAATACCAGGACCCAGAAATTGAAGCTGAAAAATCTTCCAGGAAAAAGAAGTATAATCGGTGTGTATTTAGGTTTAGGTTAAAGTAAGTATTTTCTCTGTGCACTTGTATGATAAGAAAACAATTTGGTTTCAGGTTAGGTTGAACGTTCAAGGTTTCTTTTACCGTCTCCCTAAAGAGAAAATTGTATTGGATTACAGGAATTGCTGCATAAAAACATGTTATGTTCATGTCACCAGCAGAACATCATGTAGTGATGGTTAAGATTAGCAGCAAGAGAATAAAAATTCTCCAATCAAATTCCACTTTAGCATAAGTAAAAATATTTATGAAAGTAGAAGTGAGTACCCCACACAGTACAGTGTACCTCCAACCTGTACTGGCCTGCAGTACATCAATAAATGACAGTGATAGTTTTCCCGCTTCCCGTGTTTGTTTCCAGATAAAAGGCAGTGATGCCGGCTGGACGCTGGGCTACATGTTGAATCTGACCAATATGATTCCAGCTGAGGCTGCTGACTCTCCCCCTCTGCCCCACGCCGGCTACGTCTCCATAGTCAGCATCATCGCAGTACTGATCTTCATCCTCTTCCTCTTCAGCTTGCGCCCTCTATGGCCCTGCTGCTCCAAACAGCAACAGATCGTATAGAAAACACATGCGTGTGTGTGTGCGTGTGTGTGTGTGTGTACATACGATGTATGTACGAGTGACGGCAAGTGAGGGAATGTTTGTGAGAGCAAGTGTGTGTTGGTGTGTTCTACCAATTTTTGAATAACTCAACTTTACACTTTGCAACTTTTGTGGGGAGGTGAAAGGTCAACGTCTACTGCACATCAACAGTCCTGCAGCTCATGTGGATCCAATGACATTCCAGAAGGACAAATACTTCCTCTACTCTTTCTACAGAGTGAGTGTTGCTTCTCCGGTTGAAGGACAGTTTTTGTGTGTTGTGTGGGTGTATGTATGAATTTGAATGGGTGGTTGAGTGTGTGCGTACCTATATCAGTCTGCATGTGTCTTGAACTATGATGTGAATATGATACTGTAATGTATAAATAAATAAAATAACCCATGTTTATATAAAATGTTTGAATCGCTTGTCATTCGTAAAAATATAATCAATTATAAAATGTTTAATGTTGCATGATTTATTTACATTTTATGCAGAAAGCTGATTGGATTTTATAAAAACTACCATGACAAAGTTTTGCTCTCGATTAAAAGCAGAAAATTGACAATGAAAACAGGAGCAAAATGATCTTTGGTAGACACATTATATCCTTTTATCGATTGTAATTTGAACCCATTTTTGTTTCATTAGCTCATGAGTGAAATAGATAATTTAAAAAAGCAACATGCTCCCTCACCCTCAGTTGTGACAATGACACATTCTTGCATAGTTAAATGTTTTATGAAACTTTCCCCTGAGCAGCATTAGAGATAAAATCCCAGTAGCAAAAAACTCAAGTAACTCTTTTGTGTATAAGATGCCAGTGCTGCCCTCTAGTGGTGAGAGGGCACACATTACATGATGATTACCACATTGAGATGTATATTCAATGTCCAGTTTATGAGGTACAGTGTAAGACAACAGCCTCGCAATACATCTTCCCTTTATGGAAATCATAATTTTTGTTGTTGTTGTTGAAATAGTTTTAGAAAAACGTTGATTCAACTTTATGATAATTATGGAGGCTGCAGTTTGTGGTGCTGTTGAACTATTTTGCATTATACTGAGAGGTTTCTATTATTTTGTCCACCCAATTCACATCAATAACCTTTTCTAGGAATCCTATCACATAATGTACAGTAGGCCAACTGATGGCAACGCCTGATTCCCCTCTAGTGCTGCTATTCATCTTCCAACAAGAAGGCAAATTTCCTATGCAAATACCACCATAGATTATACAAAGTGCGAAGAGCGGGTGTGAAATCCTCCAGAGCAAACTGTGCCACTTTGGAATTACGGCATCAAGGCTTTGGCAGGAAGTGGAACCTTGTGGGGCTTCCCTCCGTTTGGGGGCCCAGCCCTTCCTCTGTGTCACAGATAGAGCTCTTATCTGCAGGGAATGGGAGCTACATGAGAAAACAATGCCATCCAGATAATCTGTGGGTGGTTCCTGCTGTTGCGCCACAAAAAGTCTGTTGGTGTTGGCAATTGCAGAAAGTGATTAAGTGACCCAGCTTACACGTACATGTACACACAAGTGTGCTCAGGCTCCTTTTGACCTCATGCATAGACATTTCGAGGTCAAAGCCGGTGTGTCCTGAGCAGTCATGATTTTGATTGCAATTTCCAGACAATCTGTCATCTCAGTTTGCTGTTGGCAGCAGATCCCGATGCTGGGGTGTAAGGCGTTGACTTGCTGTCCAGCCGTAGGGACGCAGCCTGTTCCGACACAGAAGGGATGACCGGTAGTTGATCTGTGACGTGATTCGAGGGCTCGCTCTGCTCGTCGCTCAGGTGATCCTGGTCGATGATGTTGGTGGTCTCGGAGTCCAGCTCCCGAACTTTTTCTTGGTAGAACCTCTGTGCGAGATGTCTCGTCTGGGGAAGCTCGTAGCACGTCTCCAGCACCACCAGCACAAACACCAAGCCCAGCAGCAAGTAGACTGGGAGAGCAAACACACACACACACACACACACACACACACACACACACACACACACACACACACACACAGACACAATGGAAGCATGACGAATCAAAGACCGGGGATTTATAAGATCACATCAAGGTTTGGTGATTACATAAAGGGTGTAGTAGCTTGCAGTCTTTGCTTTGTTTAACCTGTCAATCAGAAAAGCTAAAGTGGTAAAAGGTGGAAAACATGATGAACATATTACCAATGTGTAACAAAAAATGTCTTACTATTTCACTGTGTTTATTGTCATGTACCAAGCCAAATTCCTTTGTATGTGCAAACATACTTGGCAATAAACCGTTTCTGATATGCTGATATTCTGTTAGCATGCTGATGTTAGCCTTTAGCTCAAGGCACCGCTGGTACAGCCTCACAGAGCAGCTAGCACGGCTGCAGACTCTTCCTCTTGTTGCTTTTTCCCTGTGAAATACTGGATATTTTTTCTTCTCTGGGGCTCTAAAAATCATTCAGTTGAAACATGACAAGCCGTCTTCGGTTGAACGGCTTACAACTCATAGACTTATCCTGATTGAATTGGTCCCCACCCAACAAGGTTGGGAACCACTTGTCTGCAGGATGAGAATACATAATGGTTTACGTTTTTCTTTTTCTTTTTGGAGATAAAAGGCTTCCACCTGTAAGCAAAGCACTACCTTCAGCCACCTTCCTCTCACCTGTAATGGCCAGCCTGTAGAGGTGTGGGTGTGGGTTGTCCTCTTTACTCTGGATCTCTCCGGGGACATAATCCCCGAGGCCAATGGTCGTCAGAGAGATGAAACAGAAATACAGAGACTCCAGAAAATCCCACTCCTTCTCCAGGCTGACTAAGATCCACGCAGGGATGATGAGGACTAGCAGGACCGTGATGATGGTAAGGCAGACAGCGTGTATGGCGGCTAGCTTTGATTTAGACATGGCCCATCGACGGTGGAAATAGGCCAATGGAAGTCGAGTCACCAGGACCATAATCCTCTGCACCACAACAGTGAGGAAGAAAAGGGTAACTGGGATGCCAAAGAGGGAGTAGAACATGCAGAAGGCCTTCCCTTCGTCTGAGAGAGGAACAGAGTGGCCATAACCTGAAAACACAGCAAAACATGCAGCCTTGCCTTAATTACAGGGGTGGAATAAGAGGTGGGATTATTCTCCAGGACACCCTGTGAAGCTCTACACACGTGTATAACAATAATTATTTATAGGAAAAAAAGCAAAGGCATTATTAACATTTGTAACCCCAGACTCGATAGTAGTGGTGTAACGGACACACGACAACGGCAACATCGGGCATGTCCACACATATGAAGAGACACCATCTGGTCTGTCAGCGACGGGGACACTCCGGTGTAGAAAACAAAGGATTTCTAAATCTGGTTAAAATGCTTGAGCCACGCTACGAAATCCCCTCACGCACCCACTTCAGTGTGAAGCTTGTTCCAGGCCTCTAAGAGAAGGAAAAGACTGTGACCGCTTTCACCACGGCGGAGTGGAGATGCATAGTCCGGTTGCTGCAGACACGCCCCCTCTGTGACAGTCACACAGGCATACACCTGGTGCAGGTGCTGACAGAAGTATCAGAGTGGAAGCTAGACACGCCCAATAGTAATATCACTACAGAAAGGTCTACCCTCTCCCCAGGCAATGTAGATATTCTCATCTTTTTGAAAATAATGTCACAGTAATGGTAAACTTTGTCTATTTGAATGACATAACCTGACAGGAAGTAAACATTGACCCAAGTTGTTGCCAATCAGTTCAGTGTGAACAGTGGAAGCTAGCTCACCGGCTGTTTCTTTCTTTCAATATTGATCAAAGGCCGAGGGTCTCAACATACCTCATGTTGCACTTAAACTTAACAGAATTCTTGAATGTTTTATTTTTATTTATTTATTTCATTTTGTTTCAAATTGGACATCTTCAATATTTTTGTTTTCATGTAAGACTATAGCCCAAAGTTCTTTTCTTTAAGTGTTCTTGAAGTTCTTTAATTAATAAATGGAAAGCAAAGTTATATTTGTCTCCTCCCCTTTTCTCTGTTGATCCGAACCGTGACTCAAGAACCGTGATCCGAAACCGAACCGTGAGGTTTGTGATCCGTTGCACCCCTACTCGATAGTATACAATATAGTGTGAAACACATATTTCTTATGGGCTGTCAACATTAATAGCTGCAATGTAACTAAATGGATAAGGATAAACACAATGCTAAAGGGATTTTCCACAATCTGGCAAATCAAAAAGTTGTGAGAAAAGTTTTTTTGGTTACTGGTGTATAAAGTATAAATGTCCCCATCCACTCTAAAGTGTCTTTTGTTTGTTGTAACTTCACTTTTGGCTCTTGGGCCTTCACGATGCAGAATGATGTGCAGAGTTTGACACCAGAAGCCTGTTTTCACATTCTTCTGCCAAAGGGGGAACAGTTTATTTGTGCTCAGCTTAAATCAAATCAAGTTCAACATGTGTACATACAGTAGGCCTACACCAGCAGGATTGTTGAGCTATTCAACTTACACAAGAAGGGGTCTTTAACTGAAGGAGGAGACGTCTTTAGTCTATAGAACTTTTGAAGCGGAAAATATCTGGAAAATATGTATATTTGAACATTCTTGATTGAGAGTGACATTTTATGAAATTGAAAGAAGTATCTTTGAATTTTTCTTTCAGAAAAAAACATATAAGTGATTATTAAAAGCAGGGTAGCCTATTTTCATAAGCAGTAAGTTACCACAAAAGCCTTTGTATCTCGTCACTTATCAGAAAGTGCTGCCCAATAACAGGAAAAACCACTGTTTGGTGTCCACACCTTACAGTTTTGTCTCCCGGGGCCTCACCTGTTGTGGTCAGCACGGTGCTGGTGAAGAACAGGGAGGACACGAAGTCCCAGTTCCGATTGGTGTTGTTACCCAGCACGGTCACTCCGTAATTACTGGCCTCTAGCGCGCGGGCCAGAAGCTCTTCCAGGCGCGCGTCGGACACACAGGTGTTATTGCTCAGGAAGTCCTGCCGGGCCGCCTTCAGCTCCTCACGGAGCTCCTGCTCGTAGGGCTGCTCGATGGCGGAGAAGATCCCGGCGCCGATTATGAGGTAAAGGATGTAACCGACAACCAGCAGCGCAAAATTCAGCGCGGACTGGTGGCGCTCCGCAAACCGAGCGCACCAGCTGTCGTTACAGCTGCGGACCATCCCTCCACTTCCCCCTTAACTCTTTAATGACACTTGATTAACAACAAAGCGCGCTTCAATTAAACAGACAGCAAGCCTGTTGTTTTTTAGCAGTGTCTTCTATCCTCTCTAACCAGTGGATGGCCACGTCTTCCTCATTCTTAATCTCATTGAGACGGGTGGTGACGTCACTCTTTTACCGCTACAGGTGTGTGTGTGTGTGTGTGTGTGTGTGTGTGTGTGTGTGTGTGTGTGTGTGTGTGTGTCTGTCTTCCTGCACTCCCTCTCCAACCGGTTTATCAGGTTTAGTGTTTTGAGTCATGACAAAGATTTTATTTTAACCTGAAGCTCAACTCAAGGTGAACTTTTTCAGGAGACAGATTTATTAGTGTAAAAAAAAAAAAGTTTTTATTTTTACAGTTACACAAAACAGACGATGAAAGTGATGTAAGATAATTTAAAAAAATAGAGCTGACAAAGACAAGGAACCAAAACAATACAATGAATGAATTATTTATAAGGGATTTCATAATACGCATTTTCCTGAAATACATAGTTTGGGTTTCTTAAGTTCTTCCAGGATGTTTACTCATTAATCTAGTGTTATCATATTAAGAAGTTATCAATTGAATTTGTATTTCCTTTACCAAGTGGTAGCTACTAAGTTACTTGGACTTTACATAAGTGTTTCCATTTTCTGCTGCTGTGTACTTCAATTACAGAGGAAAACATTGTACTTTTTACATGCGTCTGACAGCTGAGGTTAAGATTTTACAGCAAACACTGACAGGGGCCATTCTGTACTGTACTTTAAGTTTTAATAATGTAATATACTTTGTTGACAATGGCCACCTCTGTACTTTTACTTAAGTTTGAACGCATGCATTTAATCATAATGGCGTATTTTTACTGTTTACTCCATAAATAAATTACTTCCGCTCATCATTTGTAGTTATTACTTTCACCACTAAGGGGCGCTGGAGACCACATTTCCATAATAGTGTGTGAAATATAACTCCTCAGAAAAAAAAAACAATTGAAAAAAAAAGTGTTTTATTGATGAGTTACCACCAGACATTTGCACAGTGCTTCTCTACTTACGCCATCATGTATATATCCAGCCATCAATCCCTTTCATATCTGGCAATAAATAATTATTTACAACTATTAGCAAATAAAAAAAACAAGAGAAGTTACAATCATTAGAGATGCTGTCTGAGTCTTACAATACAATACCGTCGAATAAAAAGCTGATAGATTGATGATGACTAACTGGTAGTTTTAGCCTTTGTCCAGCCGCGGCTATCAGTTAGTCACCTGGTTTCTCTCTCTCTCTCAGTTGTATTAAGAATTTCTGAAATCAACGTGGATCTCTGGTGGGTTGTTGAAGAGCTTCCTGAATATCACACGAAAATAATTCAGTTATCTGAGGAGGAAAAGAAGAAAAACAGGTCACAGATATCGGAGGCACACTTTATTTTTTTTAAGATAAACTGTTTTTAAACGCTGGAGGACAGCGGACAGCGGGCAATATTGTACTTTTTACCCCAATCATTCACATCAACACACAATCACATTTGATGTCTTTAAAAAAAAAAAAAAAAATTATTATATATCTCTTGTTCAAATAGTTTGGCATCAATATTGTAGTCATATTATAATGTATAATAATGTGACATTGTGCTTTTACTTATGGGTCTGAGTACTTCTTCCAGATGTTCTGACAGGATTTCTTACCTCTGCACTCGTATCTGAGGTCTGAGAAGAGGACGTGTTCCTGAGAGAAGACAAACAGCCCCAGCCTGCCTCCAGCCAGCGTGTGGTCGTAAACCGCCCCAGAGTCGGATAAAATCCCCGTGCCCTCGTACACCACCACCCTGCAACGCAACAAAGCCAACACCACCATGTGGATAACTTTTTTTATACAAAACGTTCTAATTAACATACATTTTGTTATTTCTGCATGTATTTTCCTTCTGGTTCCATATTTGAACATTTATTGCTGAACAAAACTGCGAACATGACGTCAAACGGAGCTATATTTAAAGCAGTTACAACAGAGCTGCGTAGCAACAATATATCAATGTGAGTTTGTCCTTCACAAACAAAGAGCAGGAGCCTCTCTTCAGTCTCACATTCAATAATCAGTTAGTACCCAGAATGCAACACAGCCTTGCTTGCATCTCCTGAGAGAGACTTATTTAAGAGTATTTCTGTTATATGACCAACTGGGCTTGGCATGTCACAGTTTTGCTCTCTTTCCTCTCATTTTTGTCAGCTTAAAAAAACCTCACTGTAGCACTGATGATGTAGATCCTCTCTCCATTTGCACATAAACAGCACAAAGTCCATTAATGTGAATCTTAACTTAAATAGAAGTAGCTGTGGCAGGTTGAGGAGAACCAAAAACAACAAAGAAAGTAAGAATTACGCTGTTATCATAAAATAACTCTTGGAGATTGATGATATCCTCGAGCGCAAGCACATCTGTGGGTTTTTTTTTTGTTCTTCAAAAAGCTGGCACTAAATGTGATTTTCACAAATTTAAGAAGTTATTCACCAGATTGCATGCTTCACCACATAAATTACATTAACCGAACTGGTACTGACTGAGTCCCAAATGTGGGACTTAAAAGACAACACCAGTGTCTTTGCATGTTTGCTGCGAATGAGGTATTTCACTTGGGAGGAGCTGTTGTTCCTCTAAGGAAGACCACACATCTTGGTGGTTTCCTTAATCATAATTCAGCTGTGGTTTATGACAGCTAATATGAAAATATATAAATTCATGTTCCAGGGAGGAGACGCAACCAAGAGAGGAATACTTTAACTCAAAACATCTACAGGTTTGTATCTTAAATGTCCTGTTTGTGATCCTTGCCTATAGAAATACATACAACCACTGTATTTAACAGAGAAATGTTTTCCAGGTAATAATGAGAAAACACAAAGGAAAAAGAGTAATTTATGTACAACTGCTGGATATCTTTGGGCTATTCTCATTCAGGAATCTTTCTTGAATAAATCTAACCACTGTTAGATCCTCCAGTGATAAGAAATGACACTTTATATGATGATGTCATTGTACCTGATGAACCCAGTCTTGGGTCTGTGGATGAGGTGCATGCGGTAGGCTGTGTAGTCCCTCCAGCCAATATTATTGGGATCATGCCACAATGTTCTGACCTGAAACAGACACACACACATAGATCTCAGGAGGGGGGGGGGGGGGGGGGGAGAGAGAAAGCTGTGCTTGAGTATCTGATATTTACTGAGCCGGTGTTCAAGGTTGTTTTAGAGAAGGTCTATCTGTTCGAACAAGACATTTAGTGTGATTTATGACGGGCACGAAATAAGGAGCCAAAGTGACTGATTCATGCCTGGTGTCTGGTGTTCCCCGTGTGCCACAGGGCATTGCGTAGATACTCTCCTGGTCCTGTGGTGGAGTTGACCAGTTTAATGGAGACTCCCGCTGTGCCAAAAGCTTTGGACGGCTTTTTCTCCCAGTAGGCCTGAGACACCTGCTCTCGTGGAACGAGAGAAAGAATGCGGAGGATAAAAGTGAGTGACTTTTGTACACGGCTGAGGAACGTCACCGCACAGTCTTTTTATTTCATGTACTTTTTGTTGGCGGTGAGAATTGTAATTTAAAAAGTGTTAGTGCATAGAAGAGACATTTTAAGGAGATTATGGTCAAAGAGATATTTGAAGATGTATAAAGATGGGTAGAAGTTTTGATCATCAATGTAAAAGGCCGCATTCAAACCTCACCTGTTTCCACATGACAACATAGAAGCGTCGACTGGACTGGTAGGCGAACACAATGCCTGCGTAGTCGTCATCTCGGTTGGTATTCACATAAAATGTCGCACTGAAGTCCACTGCGCTGAACTTGTCATATCCTGTTTGAACAAAAGGATATTATTATTAATATACAATACTCTTTTAGGGGTTAAGTGTTCTTTTTTTTTGATAGTTAATCTCACCTAAAGCGATGCCAGGGTCCGAGTTGGCCGTCTGCAGCAGCTCGGTGCCTTGGCTGCGGATCACCCAGAGAGGCTCAGACTGCGTGGTGCCTTTAGGGTCCAACAAAACAACCTGAAACTTCCTGAAGTCTGTAGACCCGATATCCTGGTTCAGTGGACATGGATCCAGCGCATCTGGAATACTGTCATTGTCAAAGTCATCAAAGCATGCATCTCCGCTCTCATCACCTGCAAGAGAGAAGAATTAGAGATGTGATTCCCTGGAGTCATTGTTATCAAGAAGGAGAAAAAAAAAACTGGAAGAGTTAATGTGCAAATGTGAGAAACTCTTGTATGATGGTGGATGAATTAAAGAATCTTTTATTTATGATTAATTACACGACTGAGAGCCATAACCTGTTTGTGTTGATGTCCAACATTAACATGATCTAGATGACTGGAAACATTCTGGACTGATTTTACTGCATGGCTGCAAAACCCATCTATAGCAAATCGTACAAAATATATATTTCTCATGCGACAGCAAATGTATCAGCATTTTACTACATCTGCAGAGATATTCTCAGTTATACTGATTCATTTTTAGAAGTTGTTATAGGTGCTTTTGTTTGTTTTGTATAAATGTCCCGCCTAAATATTAGAAACTAAAATAGCAGAAACACCGACCATCAGAGTCCAGCTGGTCCCTGTTTGGCACTAGTCTGCAGTTGTCCCGGTCATCGGGGATACCATCGTTGTCGTCATCATGGTCACAGACGTCTCCCTTCCCGTCCTTGTCGTGGTCGGCCTGGTTGCTGTTGGCAATGTAGGGACAGTTGTCCATAGAGTTTTGGTGGCCGTCCTCATCGATGTCCTCGTTGTCGTCACACATGTCCCCCACCAAGTCGCTGTCAGAGTCAAGCTGCAGACACACACAAGATATGTTTGAACGCTCTTAAATCACACGTTTACCTCCACCAGCACACCGACTCTCTGCACAGACCTCCAAGATTTCCTTTTTATGTATTTAAAAGAAAAATCATCCATCCTCCTGATTTATTGCAAGTGCCACTAATAAATTGTTAGAATGGATTTGTTGGATCCCTGTGGTAAAATATACACCTCATTCCAGATGTTCTGTGAGGCAACGCTGCCACCATCAATATGAAAAATATCTTCTTTTTTTTCCCAGCAGATATATGTGTGCTTTTAAGCATTTGTGGGTTTGTTTGGGAACCTGCAGTGGGTTGTGCAGAAGGGGACAGTTGTCACACTGGTCTCCAACACCATCCAGGTCTGTGTCCCTCTGGTCAGTGTTGTAGACGAAGGGACAGTTGTCCCGGTCATTCAGAACCTCTGGAGAAAGACACACACACCAGATAAATGGCATGCTGTTTGGCTTTTAACCCTCTATTACACATAAAAACAAAACACAAAGAGCACTATAAATCAGGACAATGTTTGGGGTGAAATATGTAGTATTGCATTGATATTTAAAGTGTAACTTAACACTAAATCCACTTTTAACACAAGATC
The DNA here is from genome assembly GCF_050575085.1 of Anarhichas minor. NCBI lineage: Eukaryota > Metazoa > Chordata > Actinopteri > Perciformes > Anarhichadidae > Anarhichas > Anarhichas minor. The sequence continues at coordinate 16,294,624 of NW_027466463.1, forward strand.
TTTGAAAGACCTCCTGAATGTGTCATATTAAGAGGATATTGAGCTATTGAACAGAAGACAGTAAGAACATAGAAGTAGCCGTGTTACTGAGGGCAACTGAGAGTTATAGTCGACAAGCTAACGTCAAGCTAGCAGTTCAGACGGCTCCGAACAGTCGTCTTGGCCGTCAGTGAAGGTGAAGACTCAGGGTTATAGATGGATACATAAAAGATATTTTTGCTCATAGATCCCCATGGAAAGTGACAACAAAACCAATCGATTGATGAATGTCGATTAATTGAATCAAAAAAATGAATAATAATGGCCTTAACTAAGCCAACAAAAAGTGACACAATGTATTCCTCTTGTTTTTGGAAGCATTGGAACAAATGTCTCTATGTCTTATAATCACTGTGGATTTGTGAACTGCAATGATTATACCTCGGTGCTGGCGTCATCTTATTGTATCTATTCATTCTTTGTTTATATGGACCCATGTGTCTGAAATAAAGTTGAATTGAACTGATTTAGTTGAGCTACCTGTCGGTGCATAATTATGGAGGTCTGTAATAGTTGGATAAAGTAAGTGCATGTTCCAGGCCTGGCGTTGCTCTTACCATCTCCATCAATGTCAATGCTGCAGGCGTCTCCCTCTCCATTGTCATCCGTGTCTGCCTGCAGCGGGTTGCTATCAAACGGACAGTTATCACAGCGGTCCCCGACCCCGTCTCTGTCGGAGTCAAACTGCCGGGGGTTGTACACCAGCGGGCAGTTGTCCTGTGCCAAACACACACACATTAGATCACACACACACACGGGATGTGAATATTTGCAGGTTTTAAGAAAGTTACTCCTGAAAGTTACTCCTCATCTGAGCCACAGTCTCACCCTCTCATCTATGATGTCGTCGTTGTCATCATCGGGGTCACAGGCGTCTCCCTGTCCGTCTTTGTCCAGGTCTTCCTGTCCAGAGTTTGGTAGTGTGGGGCAATTATCCTGCAGCCAATCACAACTCAGCTTAGTGAAATCCCTTCCAATCACAACACAGCATAGCAGATCAAGATTTTGTTTGTTATTATTTTACCTTTTGACAGTGATAGGTTGCATTCTGCTTGCAGGTTAATCTGGTGTTGGGCCAGCCGTCCAGATCAGAGTCTTCAGCACACAGGAAGCCGTCGCCAGCGAACCCGACAGGGCACACACATTTGTACAAAGCCTCAGACGCCAGGCCCAGGTACACACACTTAGCATACGTGTGGCAGGCGTGTGTGTTGTCTTTGCAAGGATTGTATGGCTCGCACACCTACAACAAAAACAAATATTTGAGAATGCAAAGAGAGGAGAAGTACTTCACACGAAAGTAAAAGTATATTTAAAGAGGAGAACACGTGCCTGCCTGGTTTTCTGGGCCTCCTGCAGTCCGAGGCCGTACGGCTGGGTGCCTTTATAGCGAGGAGGACAGGGCAGACAGTAGAAGCCGGGGTCTGTGTTTACACACTCTGTGACACACACGCTCTTCACTTCACACTGCAGAGATAGAGGGATTAACCATGCTCAGCATATCAAACACCAACAGTAAATACAAAGGTGTGACAGCTGATGTGTACAGGATCAGACTAGACAAGATTTACTTCTTTCGACATGGACACCATGTCTGGTTCGGTGATCCAGTGCCTTCAGTTACAGGCTGGAGGTTGAACTCTGACCCATTAAAGCTTTTAGAATCATGCATGATGTGCAAAGGTGATTAAGTAGGACCATAGAGAAACTTCTAAAAAAATAACTGTACAACTTGGGATTGGACGATACATTATTTTACCATGGATTTGCGATAACAAACACTCCCTAAACACTGGGCAATTTGAGTTTTAATTATATTTTGAATATTATCGGGATAATGACATGACATTTTCATATCGCCCCATGCCAAGTTACAATCTCAGGTGTCAGTGCATATCGTAGATGTTGTCACGCTAGGCCATTGAGGTTAAGAGTTTAACTGAGCACCGATGAGTGATTGGTTATTACCTCGTTCTCATCTTCACAGTGAGTGCCGTTTCCATTTAAACCCAACGGACAACGTCCACACTCCCATGATCCATCGCTGTGTGATGTGCATTCCACTCCAGGGAAACATGGATTTGAGAGCAAACATGTGTCTGGAAAAAGCACACAAATGTGCATATAAAGGCAAGGAACAGTCCAAGATCACATTTATATTTGAAAAATGTGTCTGTCCCGTCCTAAGCCTTGATAATTGAATAAAGGCAGAAGAATCGCTGTGGGATATTATTTTTTAATCCTTTCTTTGTTTGAAAATATGAATCATCCAATAAAAAATGATGAGGTTTTGCATGTATGTGAGGCTTAGCCTACTTATTGGATAATATCTGCTTACACAGTTAGATGTAGCTACAGCCTGAGGATTGTGGACTGGGTTCAGTTTACCTATAGGACATGGTTGTTTGTTACATGCTTCATAGTCCACAGCGTCTCCAGCACAAGGCTTGCCACCGTGCTGAGGTGCGGGGTTCAAACACTCCCGCTGGCGACTTGTAAGACCTCCGCCACACGACTCTGAGCACAGTGACCACTCAGTCCAGCTTGTCCAGCCTCCAGCAACTACACACAAAGACATTGTTTACCTGTAAGCCAGCTAAGTACCACATTGCAGTGTGTATGTGTATGCGTAAACTCACCGGGGCAGAGTGTATTGTTGCATGGCTGTTTCTCCCTGGCGCTGCCCGTGCACCCTCTGCCCCCCTTCTGGGGCGGAGGGTTGTTGCAGAGACGAACCCGTGTGATGCTGCCATGTCCACATGTGGTTGTACACGTAGACCAAGGAGACCAAAGGCTCCAGTTCCTGTCAGGACGCGCTAAATATGAAACAAGCACATAAAGATTGTAAAAAGTCCAGGTTTTTTTTTAGTATAAAAGTCTCTGAGCAGAATTCAACACAGACCACCACGGCACCACACTGTGTATACAACAATATGTTTCCAATTATGATTCCAATCTCAAAAATCCATTTATCTGAAGTTCCACACTTTGGTGCTCTTTCGTGGAATATTCAATTTGTTCCCTCGGACTGGCCAATCAATCACAAAAAAACAAAACAAATTAGACTGAGGACGTGTGACAGATGAGACGTGCAGAGTGATGTCCTACCCTTGCGGTCACACTTCATCGGCATGCAGCTGCGGGTTTGGACTGACGGGCCGGCACAGGACGGCTTGATGTCATTGCAGGATCGGCCCCTTTGCTGCCCTCCACGTCCACAAGTGACCGAACAGTGGGTCCACTCAGACCACGGGGACCAGCCACTTTCATTATCTTTAAAACCACGCACAGACATACACCGTCGGTATGCCTTTGTCAAATGTTGTGCTCTTTACGCACGTTGTCAGCTCTAAATCATAGTTGCAGACAAACAACACTCACTGAGACAGACAGGGCAGCACTCTCCTTCGATAAAGGATGGATAGATGCAGGATACAGGAGGGCAAGACACCTGCTGACACATCACCTTTCCATCCTACTCAAGGTGAGAAAGATATATACACACACACACACACACACACACGTTCAGCATTTTAAACAATAGCATCTGCCAAACCGTGTTAGTTTGAGCCAGATGTTTTGCTAAATGCCAGTCCTTGCAGATTAATGATGAATGGTATGCTGTCATGGCTCATAGTTTGGCTACTCCCTCAATCCATCCTTGACAAAACTAATGACATTCTATGAAGAGAAACTGGCATGAAACAGAGTGGAGGATGAAGCAAGCATGAAATACCGGAGACTAACAAAGGCGGCTCTGAAAATAAATGAAACCACATTGGATACAAGTGAAACGTACGGTAAGTATCTCCCACACTGGTGAGTAGATTTGTAAGGAATTGTGGAAAATATGCTCATTCGCTTTCTTGCCAAGAGTTAGATCTGATACCGCTCTGGAGGCTGGGATCAATCTTCTCATCAATATTACAGCCGTAGGATTCTTTGACTTTTTTTGTTCCAGGATTTTAACAGTCAAAGTCAAACCTTGAGACTTAATGTTATGACTTTCAAGTCCCAAGCAAGTCATGCTTCAGTCTGTTGTCTATCAACGAGACTTGCATGGCACTCTCCCAGCAAACACTTCACTACTAATATTTCAGAGTGCAACAGTAGTTCAACACTGACCTGGCAAACACAGAAGGTGCAGCTGTCAACCTCCCAGTCCTCCCCCTGCTCGTACACCCGTCCATCCTGCATACACCAGATCTCCCCGTCTCTGTCAAGATCATTGATGTCACCGCTGCCACCGCTGAGGCTGCTCCTGCTCCTGCTCCTGTTGCTGCTGCTGTTGCTGCTGTTGCTGCTGCTCCTGCTCCTGTTGCTGCTGCTGTTGCTGCTGCTCCTGTTGCTGCTTTTCCAGTTTCTGCTGTTGTTGCTGCTGTTATTGCTCAGCTCAGCCAAAGATATCCGCATCTCTTCATTTTCTTTTGACTGAGAATCCAAAAACAGAAAAATCATTATCAGAACTACATTTTAAAAAGTCTATATTTTGGCTGGTATTGTTTTCCCCTTGTGAGTCTGTGTGTGTCATCAAGGTAAACGTGGTCCTGGAGACACCTACTGTAGCAGGAACTACCACAGAAGAGGCTTTGAGTACTCTGCCAGGTGTTTCTATATCTGTGGACAGATTTTGTCATTGCGATAGCATCACAACCACGCAGGATGCAGTCACGAAACTTTACAGGTGTGTAGTTGAGATCAAAATGAAGACAGAGTTCGAAGATGGGTGTGGTCTGACCAAAGGCGCCAGAAGCAGGGGGGTAAGATGTGGGGAAGGGGCCATTGCCCCCCACTTTCTATACCCTTGGCCTGATTTGGCGTTCCAGCTGGTGTCATCCCATCACAATATGGTCTCTAGTGTATCAAGATTTGACCTTTATTAGTATACAGAGATCTGTTGTATGTAAGTAGATTGGCAGCTGAGTGGAGTATAGCAGCCAACATTTTAAGTCTGATGGTATTCTTTCTGCATGCTTTTTCCCCCTCAAAAATCACCAGGACATTTACCACAAACCACAGGGCTTCCTGCCAGAAAAAAAAGATGTTGCTGCTTGTTCCATTTGCTCTGGAAGAAGAGCTACTCTCGGTTGGTCTTGTCACGCAAATTTCCCATAAAACTCAACCCCGTCAAATACAATTTAAAGCACATTGAAGACACTGGTAGACTTTGACAGTGCTTTCTGTAATTGTTTATTCAATCACTAAAAATGAGAACAATGCTTTACTGATGTTAAAATGTTACACGTAACACCTTTATTGGGCATTTTAAAAATCTCCATAAAATTTTCTAAATTGTTTTTCAGCTCAAATCCAATTTCCTGGTCATGCCATATCAAAAAACGTAGCATCAGAGAGGTAACATTAACAAAAAAATGCCCAACATGCAGATGATACATGCGCATTGGTGTATTTGTGTGTCTTACTACTCTCTCCAGGTCTTCAAGCAGGTTACTGGTCACAATACGCAGGCTGTGGATCTCGGTGAGCAAGCCCACCAGCTCCTCGCATGGATGACGACAGACTTCTGACGACACATTGTCGACCTTTGCATCACCCACACCTGTAAAGGAGGCACAAGCATGTGTGAAGTCTGTGGTAGGTTTTATACTTAAGTTAATGATGGAGAAAAAGAGGTGAGGAAACTGTATTTGTGCATATATTTGATTGCATTTTATACTGTGTGTGGTACCTGAACACACAGCTGCTGCAGAGAGGAATATCAAAAGCCAGGGGAAACCTCTCAGCGGACTCATTCCTGTACACATAAATCACATACGCAGTCACAATGAAATACACCACCTATACCGCTACACAACTGCACAATACAAGCAGGACTGCTGCCAAGGAGATATAAGAAGAAGAAAAAGAAGATAAAGAGGGAATTAACCTTGCATACCTGCGTACTCCTCGCTGTTCAGCCGTTCTCCACGATTAGAAATCACCGCTGGTTGTCTCATCCACGCTGCAGCTCCACAGGGGCTTTGATGGAATGTCTGTCTCCTCGTCTTCTTCCTTATTTCCTTGTCTCCTTCTCACCGGACTGAGGCTCATCAGCACAGCTTCCTCAGTAGTCCAAAAGAAATAGGTTGGAAAGAGGTTGTTGCGAGGGAAGTCTGAGTGAAGAACATGCAGACAGCTCGGTTAGTTCTGTAGAAAGTTCTAATATGGTTAGGTATTTGTTTGAGAGTGAGAGTGTGTGTATGTGTGCGCATGTGTGTGTGTGTGTGTGAGAGGCAGGAGCCATATATTACCCGTCTGTCTGGCGATGAACTGGGCTGCATATCTCCCAGCGAGAAACCCAGCTGGATGGAAGAAACTTGTGTGTGTGTGTGTGTGCGTGCGTGTGTGTGTGTGTGTGTGTGTGTGTGTGTGTAGATGCAGGTTTCCCAAACACATCACTTACACTCTTCACTCTCCAAACTAAGACACACACGAAAACATGCACTTGCACGTTGATACACACACACACACACACACACACACACACTTATTGGCTGCCTGACTTTTTCCAATATTTTAAGAGCGAGAAAACTGCCATCACCATAAATCCCTGATGAAAACGAGAAGCTTGATGTGCGTGTGTGTGTGTATGTGTGTGTGTGCGCTCGTGACTGTTTTTTCTTCTACCTGCAGAAGATCATGAGGTAAAGATGAGCAAGCTGATGGAATTCAAAAACATCTATTCCCTTTGGGACTTTCCTCCCCCCCTCTCTGTCTCCCTCGCTCTCCCTGTTTGGTCGTCTCCCTGCTGAGTCAAAGCGGCATCATCATCCTGAATCATATTTTCCATCTGTGGACTCCACTCCTGGAATAATGAATCTCACAGATGTGTGCACACATGCATGTGCACACATGCAAGCGCCTGTGCCCATGCATACAAATACATACCCAGATACCTAGAAATGTCACAACGAAGAACAAATATTGGAACAGACATGTTTCCTCCTGGAAGTGGTTCAGCAATGGAGACAGTGAAAGCAGGTGCTGTCCTTGCTCTGAGAAGCAGAACAAAAGACCAGAGGTAAAGACTTGGGTGAGATTGCTTGGCAAAGTCCAGCGTAACACTCTTGGACTGATATGCCGTGTGGAGACACATTCTGTTCTGGGATCTCTCAAAGTCTGTGACTCCGTCAGTCTTGCCCTGTGTTTATAGACAGAAGAGTGTTAAAATAAAGGGCACGCGCTATGTTTCAGAAAGGTGAGGCTGATTAAATGTTGCAGGACTGCGGTGGACAGACCTGCAGAAGGCAGGGTTGAGAACACTGTATGCAATCAGACAGCTTTTGCAGCAATTTGTCCCATTTCTCTGAAAGTAACCAGACCAGAGAACTCAAAGGGCTTGCGCATTATGCTCTAAGCCCTCGGCTGTGAGCAGGCCAATATCCTGCAATTGCCGCACCGCTCTTAAGCATGCAGTGGTCAGAGAATTACATGGGCTTAAAGTAAATGGATTTACATGGAAGGGTGCACAGCATTGCAAGAATGGAGAAGGTCGGGGACAAAGGTTTTGCCGTGGATATCATGAGCGGGACTGGCACATTAAAGTCAGTGTACAGGTAAATAATGGCTTTTGTGGTGTGCAGCCAAATCACACAGGCATGACTTTGCCTGCTTAGCTTGCATGGTGGAGTTACAAGTAAAAGGTTTTCTTTTCCGATAGAGGTAGGTGATGATTCGCTAAAGGCGCCAGACAGACAGAGTGTGTACCAAATAACAGCCACATTGGGTCAGTAGAACAGTGGCGCATTAATCCAGTTATCAGATCATCCTATTAGTCTGCAGATTAGCTTGCAGCACACACATTCAGCGCCTCTGGGACTTGTAGTCCAGAATGATGCCTTCCAGGCTTCCTCCTAGCCCACACATGAAAGCCTTCATGTATCAAAGCCTTCACTTATTGGACTCAGTGGTGCTGAAATCAAAGCCGGACCCACAGAGTAACGTGCCCTTTTCAGCAACCTGTGGGCTAGTCATTTTGTCGGACCTCCTGTCGTGCGTCACGGCCGGTGCACAAGCCCTTGCGTGCGTGGGCAGCCGGTGGATACCTGTAGCGGGGTGAATGAAGTGAGAGGTGACGCAGCACCTGACATTGCAAGTCGGAGCGGAACCGGGCCCTCCGTGCGCTCAGGGCTTTGCACAGCTCAATTATAGCGTGACACACTTTCCCCTGTGATCGCCTGCCTTCCGCCTGGTCGCTGGACACAGCGGATTATTACACCTCCAATTTCGGCAGAGCGCTTCTCAGAAGGCGCAACATTCATTAGATTGAAAGGGGAACGGGGGTTTCTGTACCTTTTTTTTTTTTTTTTACGCATTCAGCAGAAAGGTGACCTGACATAACAGTGGGATATGACTGTGGATGGGGACATGGCCGGGTTTGTCCCTCAGAAGGAGATCGTGTATAACGGCCTGCTGCCGTACTCCGACCGGTTGGAGCGGGAGGCCACGGAGCTGCTGACGGAAATCAAAGCGAACCTGTCCAGAGCTGTCCTCCTCAGAGAGCTGTGGCCCGGGGTCGCCTTCTGGTCCAGGAAACTCTTCTCGTAAGTGTTGAAGCCAGCTCCGTAAACAAGCTACAGCAAGCCAAACCCATAGTTACTCACTTAGGATTCATAATAATGGTCTGTGTATAGCAGTTTTTAGGCTGGAAATGAAACACATTTCCTTAAATGTACATTTCTCTTAAATATGTGTAACAATTTCTGAAAGTTTCTAGACCCAAAATTGGCCAGGTGAAGAATCCCCCGTAAATAATAAAAAAATAAGCTTTACAAATGTGTAATATTATTTGTCACATTTCAATTACTTTGATTTACATTGTGTAGTGTGTCAGCATTTCCTTACAGGTGGCCACAGCTATAATACATGTTGACTTTATAACCCAACTATTGGGTACTAGGTACTACAACATTATAGGAGCATTTCAAGAGGAGATTTAAGAGCACAAGGTGATCATGCAACTTTGAATAAAGACTGAGCTTTGTCCACTTTGCACCAACTCAGATTCAAGAGGTTATACTCAAGGTTTCATGTTGAGACATTGGGCCGCTGAAGCTGTGCACTTAATGTGTTTTGAGGATATGGGTCAGCGGCAGGAAGCAGGAAGTGATCTGCTGCTCCTGGATGGTAACCTGTCCTCACCTCTGCCCTCAGGTTTCTTAAGCTGTACGGCTGCCGGTTCAGTAAGGAGGACCACATTCTCTTCATCAAGCTGCTCTATGAGTTGGTCACGCTGCCAAACCTGGAGCCTCACATGATGCAGAGCTACGCCAGGCTGCTCATTCAGCTTCTCAAGTGGGTGTAAACACAAACACATCCACACATGCACGAGGCACATCTGATTTCCTCACCCTCAACAATAAGGTAATGAAGCTGGGAGAGCTGCAGCTCCTTCGCATGAATAAAAGAAGCCAGTTGAGGTGGTTGGTTCCAGCATCTGCAGCCTTTTTTGCCCTTTGGTGTCCTTTAGTATAATGAGATCAGAGAGCAGCGCGGTTGGCAAACATCACTGTGCTACAAATGGTGTACCGATGTCGAGCCCCATGACGTGTTGAAGTGGATTTTTCACTTACCCTTCTGCCATTTGGATTCCTGCCATTTTGGAGCTTTAAAACAACCTGCAGACTTGAGAGAAGAAAAACAAAAGTAAATTAGAAAGCACTCAGAGAGCAGAGATATCTCCACGAAGGCTGCACTATCCTCTGAATGTGTTATTTCAATTATAGAAAATGTTGCATCTGCATCTAATTAAACAAAGTGATATGTATTCACTCAAGTAGGTGCAAGAGGGGTATAAATGAGAAAATAGCAAACAATTAAAAAGAGCTCAATCTTAAAACTTTATCAAAAGAAAGTGTCTGGCAACACTGAAGTTGTGGTAGACCTTTAGTTTGAGATGGACAACAACATTAGCCTGAATCGCTGCCCAGTTGAGATTTTGTCTGTGTTGATAGAGTGAAAATTGAAATGGAATTCAGTCGGATTTTTAGGCTACAGCAATATCAACTGCATGTATATTTTTGTAGTGGTTGCAAAATCCACGTGTTTCTTAAACATCTGAAAAGACATTTTCCAGTCTTGTAATAACGTTACAAAAACGCATCTAGAATAGTGTTTAAAGTAATTTTGTTTGTGAGGGACGGAGGAAATACAAACAAAATACTTCATTACAGGTAAAGGTTCTTAATTCATAATCCTTCTAAAGTAAAAATATATATATATATATATATAATTGTACTTAATAGTACTGTATCAAAAGTAAAAGTAGTCATGTAAGCAGCATTTTACTGTTTTACCTTTTTAACTTTGAGATGGAGCTAATTCTAACTTTTATCCTGTGTCTTCCAACCTAGGGTTTGGGCTTTCTCAAAGGGTCACACAATAAATAAGGGGGGCATTAGATGATTAATATGGTGTGGGAAAGAAGAAATAGCTAAGTTCTTTTATATTTGGAAATTTCACTTCTTAGCCCTCAAAACTAACTTAGAAGATTAGAAAGGAAATCTCTCTTTTTGGTAGAACTGTTAACTCAGAGACATCTGAAAGGTGACATGGGGCCCCAACGAGACGTCTTTTTAGTAAGGACCAACAAGCCAAAAAGATTTTTATAGCCTTATTTATAATCTCAATCTGAAATAAAACTAGTAACCACAACTGCCAAATGTTGAAGAGTAAAAAGTATTTCCCTCTGAAATGTAATGCAGTAAAAGTTTAAAGTAGCAGAAAATGGATTTACAAGACAGTACAATAATTAAATGTATTAAGTTACACACCCACACACAAAAGATCATTGAAGTATGTTAGCCTAACAGTACATTTATTACTCTTTAAGCCCCGACCTACATCTTAACTCCCAGCTTTTGTATCTTAAATCACTAGCGACTGCAGGATATTCTCGGTCGCATTCATCACGTCCCATTTGTCTCCAGTTGTTTCCATGATTTTTACATCCATCATAAAACAGCTTAATGTGATGTCATTTGTCTGATTGTTTTCCATTAGTTGAAAAGAGAAAGATTAGGGCTAAACATACCTTAAGTGCCAGGTCTCACAGCTGAGAGATAAATTTGATACTCAACATCACGCATCAGGTCTCAATTGGCTTCTTTTTATTTTCATCCCTCGCATTTCCCCGACTGTCTCTTCTTTCCTTCAATTTAAAAGTTTCCCCAATGAGAGTCTGTTCCATATGTTAGATGAACGAAGGAGGAGACAAGAGGAATGCGAGGCTGTGGAAACCTGTGGAATTTATTCCTATATAAATTGTTTCACAAAGTAATAGGACTACACAGACAGCCATGTGAAAGTTTCTCAGGAGGATTAAAAAAAATGTAGTCTCATAATAAAAGCACTCATCAGTTATTGTGCAATTTAAAAGCTTAACAGGGTGTTTGAAAAATCAAGAATCATAAGGTCACCTCACTGCGTGCCGTGTCTTAAGTCTGAGTCCACAACTGCAAACTACTAATGTCTGCAGCTGTCAGTCCAGCTATGCTTTTTTGAATACAAAGAATCACAGTGCTGTGTTCGCTGACACATCTGGAAGTTAGCAGTCATCATGTTGAGAGCAGCCTTTGAGGTAGTGACTCATTTTCCCACAGATACAGACTTTTTTCAGACACCCTGTAGTTTCTCACTTCAAAACATCGTTATTACCATCATTTTATCGTGACTGGGGGTTTTCTTTCCAAAAAGGTGTAAATAGCAAAAGATTTGGACTGAAGTCCTGCAACACCCTCATAAAAGCAGGCCAGTCAATAATTGGCTTCTTTTTCAAACAGGAAGAAGGAACTGCTGTCAAGGGATGACCTACAGTTGCAGTGGCGACCGCTTTATGTTCTGTACGAGAGGGTCGTCTACTCCAAAACGGAGCACCTTGGACTCGTCTGGTTCCCCAAGTATGACGTTGTACTTTAACATTGACCAGCAGGGAGCCGTTGAAATGCTGTTACTGTACTTCTATAAATATACCAATTTTATTCCCAGTTATTTTGTTTTTAGAAATACCGCCAACCTAAACTTTATCCTAAGTACCCATTTGGATTAAGGAAAAGTTTGACATATTGGGAAATAAGCTTATTTGCCTCTTGCAGAGCGTTAGATGAGAATATTGATGCCACTCCCATGCATGTATGGTAAATATGTAGCTACCGCAAGTAGCCAGCTAACTTAGCTTAGCATAAAGACTGGAAACGAGGGGAAATAGTTAGCTTGGCTCTGTCCAATAGGCGACAAAATAAACTTTAGTGGGCTAAAGTTGTAGCTACTGGTTGTAAATATGAAGCTACTGGTTGTAGCTCATATTTACCGCACAGACATGACAGTGGTATCAATATTCACATCAAACTCTCGGCAGGAAAGCAAATAGGCGTATCATTCACATTACTATAGCTCTATTACAATTATAATCCAAACCCAAAAGTTAACCTCTTCTGTCACGAGGGAGCATGAGAGGCAGCAAGGGAAAGTCGACGCAGACGGGCAGTTCAATGATTTCTTGACAAAAGTGAAGAGGCAAAAGCTTCTGTGCAAGGATAGTAAATCCAAACAGACGCAACTGACAATCCGGAGGTAATCAGAAATGTTGTAGGGTTCAGGTAAGGATTCCAGATCAGAGAGCAAAGAGGCAGGAAAGCAACACATGGTGCACAAATAGCAATATTAAGTGACTGGGGGAGAAGGGGCTGGTATATGTACTGCAGGGCTGATGAGGTAAAGTGGAAACAGGTGAGCAGGTGAGTCAGGTGACCGGGAAACCAGTGAGAAGGCGCGAGGCCATCTAGTGGACAGGTAGAGAGTGGCAGGTGTGGGGAGAGGCAGGCCAGGCGAAACAAACACACAACTAGACAGTCCTCATGACACTTTCCTAAAAAATGTAGAGAGTGGATATGTAAAATAGTACTTCAACGATTAGTCAGTACATTGATTCGTCCGTTAACAGGAAATAAACTCTGATAATCTTGATTTGTTGTGGGCTCTCAATCCCTAACAACCAACAGTTCCAGTGGAGCTGCTCAGTGGCCTGACACGTTAAATATATAATGGTTAAGAAAACTCAATTATCGAGCAAAGATGCCAAACATTATTTCATTTCGGAAATGGATTTCTATCTTTTTTCTGTTTTATATTGCTCCCTCTCGTTCTGTTATGTTTGGACTGCTGGTCAGACAAAACAAGCCTTTCTTAGATGTTACCTTAGGCTTTTATTGATGAAAAGAATAATTGAAAAAAACAATGAAATATGTTGCAGCCCGGATGTTGACGCTGTTTTTTTTTAAATCCTGTTTAAAGACATATGGATTTCATAAGAAAGTAAATGCAGGATTCCTTCCCAAACTCACACACCCTCCTCTCTCTGCTTGTTTGCAGCTCAGTGGACCACATTTTGAAGGCTTTGATCAAAAGCTGCAGACTGTAAGTCGCATCCTCTGTGATCATGCAATTGTGCACCAGATAATGTGTTGCTTTGATCTCCAGCTGAGCTGCGTGCTTTAGATCAATGTGTGTATTTGTATCAACACTCTGTCTTTGCTTGTCTACATCTATTTGTGCTCGCGTCTGTCTTTGCTGCGCGTGTTTTGGGGAATTTCACAGGTATTTCCCCGCGTCGTCCACCAAGGAGATGCTGGATGAGTGGCGCCCCCTGCTGTGCGTGTTTGACATGGTTATGCAGAAGGCCATCAGCAACATGGAGCTGTTCCTGCCAACCATCATGCCCCCGGAGGAACACAGCCAGGGCTTCCAGTAAGTGGGCCAACTTGAATGACTCTGTCTAGAATCTTATATTATACATATAATATGTAAGTGCAGCTTGTGTTGGCCAGAGCTCACACAAAGGGTTAATAAAGTTTTCAAATGACCCTTTGTTTTATTTATAGAACAATCTCTTTCAGCAGAATGCCATTTTCAGTCCTGAGACTATTAAATCTTAATACCTTCACGTATTGTGGTTGAATCTTATGACCATGTGTCATGGATAACTACATTTTCAGGCTCTGTAAGCGTGTACACCTTTGCACCTGGGAGTTTCAATAAATAATGTTCTTCTTGCGTTAGCAGTGCACACCCCCCCCCCCCTCCTTGTTTTTGCTAATAGTTTTGTTGCCTTGGAGAACCTTTGCCCCTCTCTCTTCTCACTCCTCATCACTCCTCATGGCGTCCAGCTTACCGATCCTCTTCACTGCATCGCATTCTTCAGTGTATTCGTTCTTTCGCAAGCCATTTGGATTTAGTCTTGGATTCATCCGCAGTTTCCGTATAGTTTCCACAATACATCATCTTTAACACTCTATTTTTCTGTTTCAGTTTTTCTCTTTCTCGTCCAGAATTGACAAAGGAAGGAGGGAGTTCATATTTTGGGGAATTGGAGATAGATGAGGGGAATTCAGCTTTAGGTATGTGTGTCAGTGGCTTTAAATATAAAGGTGTGGTTTTTTTTGTGCATTTGTTTTTCAGGTTGTGGTTTGATGAATTAATGAGTCTTTGGATATCAGTGCAAAATCAGCCACGCTGGGAAGGGGTGAGACGCAAACACACACACACACACACACACACACACACACACACAACCTTACTCCCCAAAAATGTAATGAGTACCTCGATGGGGATATTCAATTGTCCCAATTTTGTCCCCCCCAAAAAAGACGAGTCCCCACAATGTGAATATGTAAACAGATTTATGTCCCCACAAGATATATTTTTTGACACCTACTTCACTCTTCACTGGCTTCACTGGCTTGAAAGTTAAAGTCTATATGAAACAGCAAAGGTAGATGAAGTTGAAATCAATGAAAATTCCACCTTTCAAATCGCTGTATAAACCTACAACTGCAAGTGGTTGGTTTTTAACAACATTTTTAAATGATTGAGCAATGAATTTTGCAGTTTTCCAGTTTCCTAATCATGGATACAGTCATTTGGAATGACACACATTTCCTGACGATGATTGAAATGTTGAAATGTTAATGAAGCGTTGGCGGTTTCCACTCGGCATGCAGAAGCGGTTTTCCCTTTGTGCCTCCGCTCTGCTTTTACGCAGCCTCCTGGCCCGATGCGGCCTGGCTGTTTACACACTTCATCTCTTCATGAACATCTCTTCTTTTTTTCAAATTGGCTATAATTCATATTTTAAATGGCAGCCTTCACTTCTGGGAAGGTTCTCTGTACTCGCAGTGATTGTTTGTCTGACGTTGTCTGGCAGCACCTAGTGAACCTATTTGCTCGCCTCGCCAACGATGACATCGGCTACGTGGACTGGACCCCTTATATTCCCACAGTGAGTCATTAGCAGCAGCAGTAGATGTGTTGATGTATTTCTTCGGGGACTTGTGATTGAGGTGAAACTCTACACTGTACGTGTGCAGATCTTCACCAGGATCCTGCGCAGTCTGAACATTCCAGTTGGGGTCAGCCAGATGGTGGCACCACGGTATCTCACCAACTACTATGACATCGGGCACTTGGTGTTGTGGATCACAGCACTTCTGGTACCTCCTAAGAAAAATAATTACATTACATTAAAATTATATATGTCTTTGCTACTTAATTATGGGAAATACCTGATTCAAATCTGTGCAGGGAGGACCAGGAAACCCAGCACAGAAGGAGCTGACCTGCCTTTTCAACAGCATTGCCTCCTTCTACCATCCCTCCAATCATGGTCGCTGGCAAGTAAGTCTTTCTTTCACACACACACACACACACACACACATTTTCAGCTGCCGGCTGTCACACTCCTTTGATTTATAACTTGCCGTTCAGGACTTGGCTGGCTCTCTCCGCACTAACAACACAATAATGAAATGCACAACTGCCGGAGAAAAGAGCAATATCACAAATCTGTTTACGGCAGACTGTGCGAATGTGTCTCTTGGTGATAACGCCAATGTTGAATGTGGGTTTGTGTGTGTGTGTGTGTGTTTGCCTGCAGTCCCGACTGATGCGCGTGCTTCAGCGGCTCCCGGCGAGTGTTGTGCGCCGTGTGCATCGGGAACGTCACGCTGCCCCCAGCTGGATCACGCTGGTTCCTGAGTGTCAAAGGCTGACTGATGGAGACTTGCAAGAGTTCACCCGTAGCCTCACCGGCGTCGCCCTGCTAGCCATGTTCAGGTATTGCACTTTGGTAGACGTAAACCATAAAAATAATAACTGTAACCTGTCCGTCTGTATGTAATCTTCCATGGCTACACCTGTGTTTCTGGAGAACTTTCAACACCTATTACTTTAAGGATTATAACACATGTTCATGCATACATCCACACATATACACATACAGACATTTGCATACATATATGATATACACGAGCTTGTCTTTGATTTAACCGAAGTATGGAGAGGTACTACAAATACATATTTATTTATAGAGCTCTCTCAAAGCAAGATGTACAAAGTCGTAGGAGGATAAAACACAATGAGAGGACACAAGAGGCATTGAAATCAAGAACATAGAACAAATTGATCAACAAATATGAATGCATCATTGTGGAAACTTATTAGTAAAAAAGTAAACTAACAATAACAGAATCAAACAGAGAGATTTAGAGACATCGAAAAATAAATAGAAGCCAGTCTGTATAAATAGGTTGTAAGATGACATTTAAAATGTCGACCTTGTGCTGCAGCGAGTGGGAAGACCGATAGAAAGTATTTCTACTCAGGCAGGAATAGACACAATAGGTGTCATGTGGAGGCAGGTGTGAGTGCGAGTGAGTGTTGCACAGTCACAGCCGGTGGTCTTGTTAATCCACTTTTAATGATCAACATTTCTCCAGACCCCCATTTTTTTGAGCCCAGACTCTGGTTCCCAAATTAATTCTGACTGCATATACATTTGTTTAAAACGTTACAGTTGGTTTTATCTAGAAACAAACAGCTAGCAAAACCCTGACTGTATTTTTGGGATCGGCAGGGCTCAATTTAATGATTGCTTTGGAGACATCGATAACATATATGCATTATTTTAACAGCAATTCAATTACTCTCTTTAAGTGTGTAGTTAGCAGGTGCTTCATGTTTAGATAAAGACTTTGAAATGCAGTTAAAACAACGGTTATATGTAGCCTAAAACTACAAATACCGTCACTTTTCAGCCAGTTTTTAGCAGTTTTTACCTACAATTTATATCAGTGTTCACTGGGCTGTTGACATGTAAACATGCCATTTGAATCAATGCCAGTCAGTAATCTCAATCCTGCTATGTCTCACTTGAGTGCCGTCACAAGGCCTCAGCAACAACAAGCCTAATCTGGACAAAGGAACAGGTCATTTGTGATTATCTACGCATGTATGTCTGCGTGTTGTTGTTGACGCTGCACTGTATCTATGTTGCTTGTGGTGATGTGCAGTAAAACCGGCAGTACGGATGCAGCCTACGCTCTCCAGAACCTGGCTCTCCTCGCACCAGAACTCGTCATACCACCTGTACTTGAGAAGTAAGTGTTTGTTCGAGATATCTGCCATAAACCTGTCATCAATCAATGTTCCATCAAAACGACATGTGAAACATGAATAGAAGTTAAAACGTTTTGAGGTACTGGCAACGACTGACAGTGTTTGGTGAGCAGATCGCATCAGTGACCAAACTAGAATAATTACCTCTCAGTTGTTTTGAAAACACCAACACACACCCGTCCCCCTTCAACTCTCCCGTCATCTCACTTGTATTTTGTACCTCCTCGTACCGTGTGTATAACAGGACCTATGCAGCGATGGAGACCTTGACGGAGCCGCACACCCTCACCGCCACTCTCAGCTGCATGATCGGCATGGCTCGCAGCCTGGTTTCCCCAAACAACCATTACCCAGAGGGCCGTGGGCACGTGCTCCCACTGCTCATGGGCTCTCTGCCGGGGATTGACCCCAACGACTTTAGCAAGTGCATGGTGAGTAATGGATGTGAGGATTATTAATGAAGAAGAATTGTTAGACAAGTAGACAATACAGCTCTTGCTGATTAAATTCCCCTCTCGTGTACTCTGGTCTAATCCATTAATAATTCCTGAAAGTGGAATGAATATCTCAGTTTGAAGAACTTGCAATTACTGAGGCCCGGTTCTCAGTTTCTGCTTGGATTGTAAAATGGATTGGTTTCCTTTCTTGGTGTGCTCATTGCCGCATTAATCCATCACACCAGAATGAATTGATACATTTGAAAAAGTTATTCCACCGACATCTGGTAGGTTATTTAACTTGGGCCTCGATCACGTCAGATGATGTAAATTGATCTGTGTCCCATTGTGCGTCTCCGTCCAGATAACGTTCCAGTTCATCGCCACCTTCACCACTCTGGTGCCTTTAGCGGATTGTTCGTCTGCTCCTTCTCAACACAGGGATCTCACAGAGGTATACACACAATACACATGAACAATTTAGTCCTTAAATAGATTAAATAAACACAGCTTAGCTTAGCACAAAGACTGAAAACGGGGAAACAGCTAGCCTGACTGTGTCAAAAGTTAACAAAATCAGCATCTCTAAAGCTCCCTAATTAACATGTTAACTAGCTGACTTGTCATCACTTTGAGGTTTCTATTGCGAGGCTAGCTGTTCCCTCCCTGCTTCCAGTCTTTATGCTAAGCTAAACTAACAGTCTCCTGGCTCCTGCTTCATATTTAGCGTACAAACAAGAGAGTGGTATCGATCCTCTATTTGCGTATTTCCCAAAATGGTGAATTAAAAAGTCATATTATACAAATGCATTAACTAATCATCTCTATTTCTCCCTCTCAGATTGAGAAAAATCTGTGTTTTGCATCAGCTCAGTTTGAAGACTTCGTTCTCCAGTTTCTGGACAGGTAGAGATGAATTAACAATTCAAACTGTCACTTAGTGAGGCCTTGTTGTCAATGTCTGACTATGAACGTATCTCTGTCTGTTTGAAATGCACCGCTGCATCGCTTGCTCTGCTGGCCACGTATAACACCCTTTTTTTTCTCACCATAAGGCTGTTGACATTTTCATCGCTGACAAGTGTATAAGTGTGTGCTTGTGTATGCAGGTGTTTTGCTCTGATAGACAGCAGCACCCTGGAACAGACGAGAGATGAGATGGAGACGGATACGCAGACTCATCTGGAGAGCATGGTAGAGCTGGGCCTGTCCTCCACTGTTAGCACCATCCTAACACAATGCTCGACAGAAATATACAAGGTAGTACACACACACACACACACACACACTCTCTCTTTTAAATTCATATAATCATTAATCACAAACTCAATCCTCTGCCCCTAATTAGACACTTCTAATAAAGATTGCGAACCTTAAACGCCGTGAAAGCTAGTTTCTTAAAGCTTCTCACTAGAAACGGGGCTTTAAGTGTAGCCTACATATCCATTCATAATGGAACTGTAAACAAAAGGGGAACCATTACATAACACACTACATTCATTTGGCTTATGCATTTGTTCAACACAATTCACATTGAGTTAAGAAAACCCGCCATCAAGAATCAAAACACAAGATTGAAACCTGCTATCGCTCTCGACTTGATAAACACGTCTTTTCACCCACGGATTAAAACTGGAAAACGAATAGATCTAAGCTATTTATGATGCGGTTAACTGTTTATCTAAACATTGGTGTTATGCTGTATGTGAAACACATGAAGTGTAACATTATGCAAACGTTGCCTTGGTGTTAGATGGCGGTCCAGAAGGTGTATAACTTTGCCACCTCCAACATCTTTGAGACGTGTGTGTCAGGCAGGATGGTGGCTGACATGTGCAGAGCTGCAGCGAAGGTACGTGTTCATCAGCTTCTTGTCTTTGACTCTTTGCCTCACGTATTTTTTACAGTAATGTAATGTAGATTTATGAATTTCACTCTGTAGACCACAGACTTTTCGGTCTGTCATGTGTCATATTTTGAAAATACAACCTTATAATGTCACGTCTGATACATAATCTCTTTGTTTTTCATTCAACATCTCCACTTACATGTCGTACTGTAGTTACATTCTCATTTACTGTTTGTTATTTTCCTGATTGTCAGTTATTTTACTTCTGTGTTATTTTCTGCATGCTTGTGTTTCTACTTTGGAATCTAAATGTGTGTTTGTGTGTGTGTGTGTGTGTGTGTGTGTGTGTGTGTGTGTGTGTGTGTGTGTGTGTGTGTGTGTTTGCAGTGTCATCCCGCTGAGTCTCTCCGTCTGTTCGTCCCTCATTGCTGCAGCGTCATTTTCCAAATAACTGACAGTCAGTACCACACTGTGTGTGTGTGTGTGTGTGTGTGTGTGTGTGTGTGTGTGTGTGTGTGTAGAGTAGATACAACCGTAGTGTGTTTGCATGGAGACTGTACATGACTTCTCAAATGTAATGAGTTCATTCAGTTTGTTCACTGCAAAACTAAACCTGCAGTTTTAAAATCACTCTTTGTCAGGTTTTGAAGAGGTCTTAGTAGATATGCTGTGAAGTCATCATTACAGTATTCAACATTTAAAAAAATCAAGTGTTTGTGAATCAGAAATAATTATTTGTTAACTAAATATTTTTCAGCTAAGTGAAAGTGGCGTTATAGTCATATATTCTGTGTTTTTAAAATGTTATTTAAATGAAAACATTTGTGTAATTATTGGAGATAAATTAACAACACTGTGAGCACAGTCATGCTAGCAACTCTGTGAGGCTACACGGTGCTTAAGGACAGCTGTGTTTGGAGCTAAATGCTAACTTTTGTACGTTAATATGCTCACCATTACATTGCTAACATGTGTTTAGCAGCTATAATGCTTATCATGTTCACCATCTTAGCTTAGTGTTTTATTTGTTCAGAAACAACAAATTGGATTTTTAACATGATGATGGCTCTAAAGGAAAAGTCAAGGGATCACCAAAGTTATTACAGTTCACCCTGAGGGGAACATGAATATAGAAAACGATTCATAACGATCCATCCAATAGCTGTTGAGATATTTCAGTCTGGACCAAAGTGGAAATGCAGCTAGCGTGACTAAACCTGAAAAAAAAAAAAAACATCAGCAAAAGGAGCTCAGACTGTCAGGGGAGCAATTCAGTACATTATTCATCTTATTTATTATGTGTGTGTGTGTGTGTGTGTGTGTGTGTGTAGATGAGGAGCTGCAGAGTGAAGACGAGCTGGATAAGGAGCTGTTGTGGAATCTTCAGCTGCTCTCCGAGGTGAGACGAGGGTCTATCACGTCCCAAGGGCTTCAGCACTCTAAAAGATATTAATCCTGCTAATTTATTTTATCTAGTCTGTCTCTAAAAAATGTTATTTACTCTTAAAATGATTGAAATGTCTGCCAGAGGGTTCTGCATATCTTCTTCATTCCATTACAGATCAATTTGTTTTTAAAGTATTTTGGAGTCGTGTGTCATTTCCTCACGACTACTTAAGTGATTCGTGTATTCTGGCTCGATGGAAGGTCTCATCAAGTGCTTCTACAAAACTTCAGAATATATGAAACACTTAAAATGAGTGGAACAGAGGGACATTTTCACCTGTTTAAAAAAAAATGTGTACATGATAGTGACAGTGTATGAGAGAAGAAAAATAGGAAAATGCCATTTTTTGCAGCGTGCGCCCTGCACGGTCATAAATATCAAGGAGCTTTGTCGTAACCAGAACATATTGATACCCTTTCTGTTTTGTTTTATTACTCCTGGGAGCTTAATGCGAGTGGGAGCGAGCCAGATGCTGTGATTTACTGAAGAACCTCAATATTTAAGACACAACTCTCCATTGAATGGCCTGTTTGTGTGTGTGTGCATGTACCTCTGTGTGTGTGTGTGTGTGTGTGTGTGTGTGTGTGTTTTCAGGTAACCCGTGTGGGTGGTGAACAGCTGTTAAAATACCAGGGGGATCTGGAACGGATCCTGTGTGTGTGCGTGCGTCTGTGCTGCAAACAGGCGTACACACTCGCCTGCAATCTGCTAGAGTACACACTCCGGTCACTGTCCCTCATCTATCCCACCGAGTACCGCAGCACCTCTGGAGGCTTTGATACTGACCTCCCGATACGGGTAAACACAACGTCTGCAACGCTGCACAGGGGAAGATGACTTTACCACCATTATTTAATCTTACTAGAGTTAAAGCCAGTCCCTCGACTCTTAACTGCATAGTTTCCACTGTGGCTTATTTGCTAACCTCCTAGAGTGCAAATTGGCTCGTATCACGGCTATTACAGTATCTATTCTGGGACTGGAACAATGAGGTTTTCTTGGAAACACAAAATGCCACCAGTACAACCTTTAAAACTGTTAATAAAACTGTCTTTCTCACAGTTTAATTAAATTGGATGTTACAGGTTCGGTAATTGCAATTTCCATCTCCAAGTAGATAATTAGAAAGCATTTATGAATTTAAAATGAAATGGCTACACCACTAATGCTAATACTGCTCTCCCTCTGTCACTGGGTCTCTTTATCTCTCGATTTTGATTTAACATTGCTTTCTTTGCACAACAAATAAACTTATGTAAATAAATAATGTAAATACATTTCTGTTGCTGAAGTTTGTAGAGAAGGAAAATAGATACGCTTAAAGCAAGAAACTGGTGATAACAACTAAATACTTTCTTCAATAATATTGTGTCATGTTTTTGTACGTGAGTGCAGGTGAAGTGTGTTTCTGTTTTGATGTTGAGGAGGCGGTAATTACAGCTACCTGCCTCTGTTGCTTTCAAACACTGACCTCTTTTCATCTGCAGCTCACGGTCACTGATTCTGTTTTTTGTTTTGTTATTGATTTTTTCATTTTGAGGTATTTGTTAGTTGGATTCATGTGCTAGTCTGTCATCTGATGGTAGATCGGTTTTTTTGCAGAGTGTGTCCATTGTTTAGTGTTCTTATCCTTAAATGTTTCAAATACCAGTAGATGGCACAGATCTGTGGTTTTGAGGCAGACTGGTTGTGCTGGTTTGCTTGCCAGTTGTTCCAGTGGAAACTTTCTATTTCTGTACAACTTTCTGAGAAAACCTCTCTCTCTCTCTCTCTGTTTCCAGGACTGGGGCAGAGCTGGAGATGTGGCTGACTTGGGTGTGTGTTGGCACGTACCTGATCAGGAAGAGGAAAACTTCGTTTTCCAGCTGTTGTCCCGCCTCCTGCAGCCTGAGCTGCAGCGAATCAAGGGCCACGTCTCTGGAGATCAGCCAATGTGCAGGTGCGCTGTTGTTTTTCTTAGTTCTCCATTTTTAGACGTAATCAGGCACCCGCACAAACAAAACAAAGAAACCTGTAGCCTTTCATTACTGATGAATGAGATTCGTCTGCATCCAAAAAAAAACGAAAGCTGAACATAAACATCTGTTTTTAATATCGGTCTTAACGCTCTGGATGAAGCCTAATCAAGAGCACAGAGGGTTGAAAAGTTGGATTCAGCTGCTCAAAAGTGTTGAAACACCATTGCAGAATTGCCAAGTGAATTCACAACAAGCACACACACAAATACTGCTATGAAAGGAGTGTAACGTGTGATCTGGTTCACAGGGAGGAGCTGTTGCAGAGTCTTGCTATCGTGCAGCACTGCCTTCTCGGAGCTGGAAGCATGCTGCCCCCTCTGGATGGACCGCACGTATCTGACCTGTGAGTCCTGCAGCTGCACACACATGTATGAAAGCACACGTTTTCCTGCAGTCTTGTCACGTTTCGCTCCTTGCATTTTGTTTTCTCCTCAGCGTGCCCTCCATGATAAATCTAGGGGAGATCAAGCTGCATATAGGTGTCGACTACGGTAAGAAAACACAAGCAAGCAGCCCCACACAACACACATGCACAAGCAGTTGCGCGCTGAGCAGTTTCAGTGGGTGATAAGGCCGCTCATCATGCATTCTGTGTCCATACGGGACGCCTGTGTGTCTCCTCCCCGCCAGATGATTCACGGGAGAACTACAGAGAGTCCATCTGCCAAACCATGAGACTGCTGCTACGTGAGTGAAGACTTTAATGCCACTACACTACAGCTCTAAACTCCTCACTTTGTTTGGAGCGTGATTGTGACGAACAATTAATCAATATCCACTTTTATCCAGATCACATTTTGGAGCACTCGGAAGATGACACAAAGTCGCTCTTCGTCATCATTAAGGTGATTTTCCTATTATTCATGTGTGAGATGTCATTATTCTGTCCTGGGCCCGCGAAGGTCTCACAGCGTCCTTTTTCCTGTCCGTCTGACTACAGATCATCAGTGACCTCATGTTTTTCCGAGGCACTCACAAGAAGGAGTTTGACTCACGTTGGAAAAGCTTCACTCTTGTCAAGAAGTCCATGGAAAACAGGGTGAGTTGGAAAAGCGCAACAAGGCTGCTGATTGTTGTCCGCTTCAGTGAGTCACTTGCAGGGTGATTGTACGTATGTCGCCTTTCTTTCTGCAGCTTCATGGGAAAAAGCAGCACATCAGAGCCCTGCTCATCGACCGGGTTCTACTCCAGCATGAGGTCAGTTAAACAACACATGCAGGGTCACAGATATAACCACGAGCATATGAAGAAGTTGGTGGGTGTATTTTCTAAAATAATATTTTAATATTGTCTTTCTGTGTGAATAGATGAGAAAGCTGGTGGTTGAGGGCAGTGAATATAAAGTGGTTCATCAGGAGCTGCTCTGTGATCTGCTGCTGTTATCTACCAGCACTTACAGCCAGGTAAAACTGACACGGAAAATTAGCAAGAATAATTCAATCAGAACATCTGCCGGTTCCCATTTTACTGATGGTATTAGCATAAATATCTCTCGTGAATAGTAATTTATTGAGGATGTATGCATGTACGTGTGTGTGTGTGTGTGTGTGTGTGTGTTTGTCCTTGCAGGTACGTAGCAGGGCCCAGCATGTGCTGACGACCGCACTGGGAATTTTTAGCTTCTCCTACAGAGACCTGATTCCCAGAATCCTGCAACTGCTCTCGCCTCAACACACCACTGGCACTCAACAGCAGTTTAAGGTACCACAAGCACACACACACATACACACACACACACACATAGCACGTGGTGACAAGCACAGTTGATGTGAAATTGCTCATAACGGTCACTGTCCGTGGTGCTGAAACTTCAAGTTAGTCCATAACTGCATTTGATGGCTACATAGTGTGGCCTTCAGCATTGATTTTTAACGTTTTACTGCTTGCTTTTTAAGGCAGGTAGGTGCATTGTTGCACCTTTCTCTCCTTACACTGCTGACCTTAGTCTGACCAGTTTTTGTTGACTATCCCCAGGGCTAGACTGGAGACAGAGGGTGATAGCATAGAGCACATTTACTGTCAGAGCACCAAAACAAAAGTCTTCTAAGGGAAACCAGGCGAGCAACATCAGTATCCTCTTTTAACACGTCTCACGTCTACAAACTGGCTTATGTTTAGTCTTGTAAATTGAATATTTATTGTGTATATTTGATGTGATCTTGTGATTTTATCTGTTCTTATGTCTATGAAGCACTTTGTAAACTTCGTTTTGAAATGTGTATATATATATATATAAAGGTTCTTATTGCTATTATACATGATATCCTGCTTAATTCATGCAATATTGATGCAAAAATGCTAAAGCTAAAGCTTACAGAAACCAGGGTTAACTTCATTCTCATTTGGACGTCAAGAACAATGAAGTTTATGCCTAATTTCTACATCCACAGGCTGTAAATAATAGAAACCTAAATGCTGCAATAAACATGTGACCAGTGTTTCACACATTATCTGAACCGCAGAGATACACAGGATGTGTCCTTCAAATTCAGACAAAAGGCCACATTCCTGTGACGCAGACTGTGAAGGATCCGATCTGAAGCCACAGAACTTGACTGTCAGTTTGGCTGTGCGATAGATGTTTCTACCTCTGTATACCTTGTAATCTGTCAAGTGTCTTTACCCTGTGTGTGTTTTTCAGGGTGCTCTGTACTGCCTGCTGGGTCTGCACAGCGGTCCCTGTCCGGCCAGTGCATGGGACTGGGACTGCGTTGGGGAGGTGTGGCCAGCTCTGGTCCGCTGTGGTCTGTCGCCCTCCATGACTTTGGAGGAGCCGTCCATCGGTGGACTGCTCGACGACGTCACTGACCGCATCCATCGGCAGCACGACACCATAGGGATCTATTTTACTGTGAGCAGCGTGTTCATTTAAAGTCATTGCACTACCCTCATCTGTTTGTTTGTCTCAATTGCTCCCCTTTCTTCTCTTCCACCTCCAGGTGTCGGAGTCATGTGTAGAGATAGCCAATCATATCATGCAGTCTAAAAATCCCCGGCCTTGTTTAGAGGCAGCGTCCATAGAGGAGCTGAAAGAAGGGCTTCAACGTCAGCGAATCAGAAACGTGGTTGCTGCAAGGTAGGAGAACTGGTGTTTTATTTGTACATTCATTCAGTTTTAATTCCTTCTTAGTTTTTATCAAGGTTACAGAAGAACTAGAGCACAATATTAGCATGAATTATCTTTATCATTTGTAGTGGAAGGAGAAGCACTTACTTACTAACTCATCTTTTTCTTTTGTACAGGAAATATGAGAAGCTGGTCAATGATCTCTTGGACTGCCTTGAAGACAGTAACTTGTAGGTTTCCTCTCCACCTGTGTTGTATGTACTGTAGATGCACTTGCTATATAAACGTTTATCAAATGAATGTCAGAATGCATTATGTGAGTTATGTATTATGTTCTGTATTTAAAAGAGCTTTAAGTATCAACAATCAGTAGCTGCATATGTTCTAAAAAAATACATTGATTTTGTAACAGAGACTCGGACGTTTAGTTAAAGATTACATACAGAATTACTTCTCTGTTTGTGTTTTCAGGACCTGGAAGTTTGAGTACATGGCCACAGACTTGTTGGCCCTCCAGCTGAGAGAAGATCACCCACTTCCCCCCGACGCTGTCCTCTTCTTCACACAGGGCCTCATACATGACTCCATTATCATACGCAGGGTGTGCAGTTGTGTGTGTGTGTGTGTACCGTTTGTCTGTCTGAGTTGCTGTTTATGTGGATAAAGGATCATGGTGAAGTATCTGATATTCCACTGGGCTGTAATGGTGGAGAGATGGGTTGACTAAAAGCTTTTTTTTGTGGTTCATCACATTTAGGCATACAAGAAATCAGCATACTTTACCATTTTAAACATCAGAAAATGATGGATGTGACTTTAGAGATTGTCACTTCCAATTAAACTTCACAAAGAGAAAGATAGTTCCTTTCAAAGGTTAAAGATATATATATATATATATATATATATATATATATATATATATATTTTAAGATCTTTCTTGAGCTGTCACTACCGTTTTATTTTATTTTTTTCCAGACGTTAGTAGGGCCTTTTATTCCTTCGTGCATTGCATTGTGGGGCAATGGTGTCAATCAACAATGAAGCATTTTTTAGTATACATCCTGGCTTTAGAGGTTGAAGGTCACGTTTGTTTAGTGTACAGAAACAAATAAGCAAGTTACCAAAGAGGCCTGTGTGAAAAGTCTGAGTAGCTAAAAACGAATCACTCTATCACTCTATATTCTCTTTCTCTCGTAGGTGGCGATCTCAGCAATGGCCGGCATCCTAAAACAGCTAAAGCGACCAAGAAAGAAAGTGTCTGTGAAGCCGTCAGATATCAGTGAGCATAAACACAAAATAACAATCGTAAAATGTACAGCTCTTTAGTTCTTGCAGGAAAATGCAGCAATTCTTGTCGTAAGGTCTTCTCTCAAACCAGCAATTTCAGCGTTAGCAGTCCTAATTCAAATTTAATACACCATGATGTACAGACTAATTGTGTGGTCATTTCCCATTGAGTAAGCAGCGACACCAGAATATAAATCTAAATTTGCTTTAGATTAGAAAATCTTTCCTACTGATTTTTGTTTTGTTCATCTAGAAACAGGGCAACTTTCCAACACCACAAACACACACTCGCCTTCTCGTGTTTCTCGTGTTTGCATGTGTGTTCAGGTGGTATAGAGGATCCAGAGGGTGTGTGTGTCGGGGATCGAGAGGGGAATCGCTGGCTGCAGTACGACAGCAACAACCTCCCTCTAAGTGAGGAGCAGTGGGATTCTCAGCCGTACGTGGAGAAGACACACTGTGGCTACTACTTGTGGCCGAGGTAAAGAGAATGACTGAGTGGATTTAGAATGTGGAAAGGCTGATTAACTGCTTGGTTGGATGGAGCTAAATAGCTGATTGACTTAACTGCCTGGTTGATTTGATGCTTTGTGGCTAACTTAATGTCCGACTAACTGCTGGATGACTGATCTGGGCGGCAGGATAACTAGCGGGGTGTTGAACTGACTTCCTGTCATGGCCTGGCCTAGATAAGGCTCACTGAACGACTTACTGCCTGGCCTAGATAGAAGAATTGATGTATAGATGAAGGGCTGGCTTGCTGACTCACTGACTTTATAATCGTTCATTTATCCTTGCTGCTTATTTAAGGACAGGATGTGTCTATCCATATTTCTGTCAGTTTGTTGTTATCTATGAATCACCGCAGCTTCTTCTTTGTCTCCCGTTTCTTTTTCAGGGAAATGATGATCCATGCAGCTTCGGAAAAGCCAAAAGATGACCTGTCATATGAAGAGATGAGCGAGGTGCTCGAATATTACACCACACACAAAATCCACCACTGATGCCTCAGTAATATTACTATTATTACATTTGGTGTTTGTTTGTGTGTCATTCAGGGCGAGAAGATCGTCTTTGAATATTTCTCGGACCCAGAGTTTATTGACCGGCTTATAGAGTTCCTCTCTCTGGAGGATCGGAAAGGAAACGACAGCTTCAATCCCCGTCGCTTCTGTCTCTTTAAGGTGCAATTTAAACTCTCAGCCTCAATCGATCTGGCAGACCTTTTACAAAGAAGTGACACAGCATACCACCGCCAGCCGAGGCTGAATTGAACTCAGCAGAGCTGGAATTTCTGTCATCAACTGCTGTGATTCATTGTTCTCCGTCAGACAGCTGACAGTTCACTTGCGTCAAACCAATGACTGCAATCTGTCTTTTTTTGGTTTAAAAAAAAAAAGAAGAAAAATGGTTCCTCCACATCGAACAAAACCTTCATGCTCACGTTTGATTGACAGGGGCTGTTTTGTAACTACGGAGACGTGTTCCTGCCGTTACTATGGCCTCACCTAGAGCAGCTTGCCAGCGACCCCCATGAGAGCTCCCAGCGCTGTGTGTGTGAGATTACTGCAGGACTAATCAGAGGCAGCAAACTCTGGAGTTTCAGCAAGGTACTGGACATACACACACGGCGACAAATACACACGCTGCACTATTTTTTGATAAGAAAAGTCAATATTAATAAAAACTTTTCATTATTGTGTGTGTGTGTGTGTGTGTGTGTGCGCTCAGGTGGACAGGTTATGGCAGCTGTTGTGCCCTTTGATCAGGACAGCATTAACCAACATCACAGTGGAAACCTACACAGACTGGGGCACCTGCATCGCTACTGCCTGTGTGAGTTGCTCACATGCATACAAATACACCGCACACACAACACAGCTTATGGCTCAGGAAAGACAACTGGGAATTTACATGGATGTTTTCCTTATAAAAAAAATGTTGAAGAATGGATTTTTAAAAGTCACTCAAACAGATGTTTGATCTGTCCACCATTTTGGTCCAGACTGAAATATCTCAACAATTGCCATGAAATGTTGTACAGATGTTTCCTACACAATGAATAATAATGACTTTGGTGATCCCAGGACATTTCCTCTTAGCGGCACTATGAGGCTGACATTTGTAGTTTTGAGTGAAATGCCTCGACAACTAATGGGTGAATGAAATGAAATGTGTACAGACATTCATGTTCCTCTCAAGATAAACCCAAAAAAAAAATGTTGTGACCCTTTGACTTTCCATCTGGCGCCATCATTAGGACAAAAATGTAATAAATGCAGTGTTTTGTTTAATAACCAAATACATGCACAACTAGTAATATTCTCATAAGAGCCTCACGATATGAGGAAAATAAGTGATGATGTTGAATATCGTGATGTATTATTTGTGATGAATAAACAGAAAGTGTACTCAGTTCTGCCTTTCTGCTGTTGGCAGTGTACTCCTATAAGAACACAAATTTCTTATTAAAGAAATCACGCTAAGATTTGAACAATGGTAAACATTACACCTGCTAAATCCCAGCATGTTAGTGTATGTAAAAAACATTAAACCGGGACTACTTTCTCTGTTTGCACTGGCAGTAAAGCTATCAGTACCTCAGTGGATGTGTACATGTCGCCCACCTGAAATAATATTTCCAAAAATAAGCCTATTTTGTAATGGCTGCTGTACAACAGGAGGGCCGGGACCCCAGGAAACTCCACTGGCTGTTTGAGCTGTTGATGGAGAGCCCGCTGAGCGGAGAGAGTGGCTCATTCAGGGATGCCAGGTATGTGTGTGTGTGCGTGTGTGTGTGCATGAATAGCTTTACGCACAGAATATGTGTTTATGCCATCTACAGTATTTCTGAGGTTTCTGATTTCAGGCTGCAGTAGTAACCCGAGCTGACGTATGCTGAGCTGACGTGCTGCAATAACACGACAATGCTCCATCCCCCTCCCTCTCTGTCTCTGTCAGCTTGCTGTATGTGCTTCAGGGAGGTCTGGCCCAGCAGCAGTGGAGAGTCTCTGAACTGCTGCACAGGCTGCTGACTTACCTGGAGCCCAAACTCACCCAGGTGTATAAGAATGTCAGGGAGCGCATTGGAAGGTAACCTGGTGTTATCTCTTCTGGGTTACATAATTGTGGTTTAAATAGTTTAATCTAATTAGTTTGTGTGCGTTGTTTGGGCTGCTCAATTCTAAGCCTCTTTAGTAATCAGGTGTTCCCGTTCTGTATTTGTGACTCTTTTCCTTTTCTTTCCTCTCCTCCCTCACTTCCCCCCTCTCTCTCTCTCTCTCCAG
This sequence comes from Anarhichas minor, assembly GCF_050575085.1. Classification (NCBI taxonomy): domain Eukaryota; kingdom Metazoa; phylum Chordata; class Actinopteri; order Perciformes; family Anarhichadidae; genus Anarhichas; species Anarhichas minor. Next base: position 16,325,503 of record NW_027466463.1, read on the forward strand.
TGTCCTGACCTATATCTTCATGATAGACGTGGCCCTGCCCCACACCCGGCCCACCTCCTCCCCCCACGTGGCAGAGTTCGTCACTCGGGTCCTAGAGCGGCTCAAGCCCCTCACGTCGGAGCCGGAGATCCACAACCACGTCCACGAGGAGAACACCCAGGAGACGGACGAGCGCACCCAGGCTGTCAAACTCCTCAAGACGGGTCAGCATGTGGATGCAAGCATGTAATGCGTGTGGTGGATGGAGATGGTGTAGAACGTGACCGTGGGAGAATTAATGACGAAGTAGACTGACACACTGACGATAGACGAAACAAGCTAAAAACTGTGATGCCGTTTTGATTTCACCTTTAAGTGTAGATGAAGGGGGATTTCAAGGGGGTGTGTTCAAGCCTTTCAAAAACAAAGTTATGGAAAGGTGTCTGACTCAATATTTGGGAGGGTGACTCTAATATTCACATTTGTATGGGCCACATAGTGTAGTCCTTTGTACTAGATTCTATTATTGATTTGGTTTTCCTCTCAGATACATTCTCCAATAACGGTTAAAGAAATTATTGTCCACTTTTTTTCAGCCATCTTTTTTCATTGTATTGTATTGAATAGTCAGTTCCCCCAGATTATAAAAACACATTTTTTCATATATCAATTACCTTTGGTGGTATTCAGCTGTGCAGAAAGTTGTTTTTAGTTTCCGCTTACATTTCTGCCTCCACACAAATACAGCTGAGGTGGACTTTCATCCTTGGTGCTTACAGCGTTGAAATATCCCATTTACAAAATTCAAGAGCAACATATCTTTCCAATAAGTGGTGGCAGCAGAAATCCCTGCTATTTTAAAACCTGGGCACATAAAATCAAAACTATGTGCATGGTTGGATACCACTAAAGGTACTGTATGCAAGGCTGTAGCTACCATTGAAGACACAATTTGGTGGTTTTAGTAATCTGCTGGGAATAATAAATGATTTATTTGAATTTGACTACTTTTAGCTTAACAAAATGATGGCAGTGTTTTAAGTAAAATTCACAATAAAAATGTAAGCGAAGGTTAACTGAATAGATTAAATATGATATATATATATATATATATATATATATATATATATATATATATATATATATATATATATATATATATATATATATATATATATATATATATATATATATATATATATATATATATATATATATATATATATATATATTTAGTGTTATTTTGCCACTCAAGGTCAAGCAGTAGGTTTGATTCTAAAAGATAAAACAATATTTCTAAATTAAATTCATCATCAGTTTTGCAGCAGATTTTAGATCAAGATTTCTTATTTTAGTTTATTAGCCCCTGCTTCAGTTTTTCGTGGTGGTGTACCTGTTTACAAAAGACACATTTTTTGTCTTGCATTGTTGCTCTTTCAGTTTCTGTTACTCCCCTAATCTCCATTATACAGATAAATATCTTGTTATGAAATTATCCAAATCATTAGATACCAAATCATGATAGATTGTGTTTTATTACCAGAGCAATGCGGTAAGGTCACAGCGCCAAGTCTGTTGTTTTTATTATTTGGCAGCAATCCAAAATATCCTCCGTGTGTGTGTTTGTCTGTGTGCCATTTGCAGTGTTGAAATGGTTGATGGCGAGCGCAGGGCGGACCTTTACCACTCCTGTTCAGCAGCAACTACAGCTCCTGCCTCTACTCTTCGAAGTAAAAACCACACACACACTCACACACGCAGGTCCCAGCGCAGCATTATTACCCACTCAATCTTACTTGCCCATTAAACTCAATTTCTCTCTTCATTTACTCAAAACGGTGCGTAGCTCTGTGTCTTTCCTATCTCTCTCCATCTCTCTCTTTCTGTTTCTCTCTCCCTGCAGATTGCCCCGGTGGAGATTGATGAGAGCTATGATGAGATGAAGCAGGATGCTCGCACGTGTCTCTCTCTCATGTCCCAGGGCCTGCTGTATCCTGAGCACATCCCTCTGGTTCTGGCAGCACTGGAAGAGGTAATATGCACAAACTCAAATACACACACACACACACACACTGCCCCACTTGCCTGCTGTCAGTGTTCATAGCCTAATTCTGCCCAAGGTGTTGTTAGCCTAAAAACAACCTGTGCTATTTTATTTTGCTTACTTTGTGTTGCTTACAGTTTTTCTCCTGTGAGTTGTGTATGCTGTTGAGACATTCTCAAATGCTATCAGAATATCTAACCATGGTGTCAGCAGTTCCATATTTCGTGGTAGACCGTGTGAGAACGCATTGCAACATTTTTGTGTTTCATCTTGACACCCTTTTTATCTTGTTGCAGTCTCATGTCGTGTGCACAAATTATTTAAAGGGATAGATTGACATTTTGGCAAAAAACTAGAGGAGGACAATATGAAGCTATAGAGCCAGCAGATGGTTGACTTAGCTTAGCATAAAGAATGGATGCAGAGGCAAACAGCTGGCCTGATAGTGAGGGTAAACATTATACCTGTTTACCATTACAATGTCACTGTAAGCATGTTAGCATACTCACAGATGCTAGCGTGACTGTAGACTCTTGGCTACCTGTTTCCAGTCTTTATGCCAGCATGTTAGCGTTCTAACGTTAGCATTTAGCTCAAAGCACGGCAGCACCGAAGTACAGCCTCACAGAGCCGCCAGCATGGCTGTAGACATTTATTGTTGTTTTGCTAGAACTACTTTTCATTATTATATTATATGACAGGTGACAATAAAACTTAATGAACTGATACAAAATGACCATCCTGATCTCACAAGATAATAACTTGTGTACACATTCTATGAATCTTGTGTACACAACACAACATATTATCTCCCTTTCTGTCTCCCCTCATCTCTAGATGGCAGGCAACAGATCGTGGCATGCACGCTACTCAGTACTGACCTACCTCCAGATCATGGTTTTCTACAACTTGTTCATCCTGCTCAGTGTGCCTGCCGAGGTGCTCCGCATTCGAAAGCTGGTGATGCAGCTGCTGCTTGATGAACAGCTCGAGGTAATGTATGCACAAAAAGGCAGCAAACACTGTTTTAAAACAGCCATTATCCCTCAGCGAGGTGTAATTGTCACAGGATTATAAATGGCCACTTATTGTCCCCTAGTTTCTCCTCACTAAATCTTAATCCCTCTTTTCTTTTCACGGTTATTGCTTAAAAATAACCCTCTACCTCTCTGCTCAGCTCTTCATTTATTTTCCTGTTTTGGTGCCTTTCTCTTTATCTGTGGTATCAGAGATGGTGATAGAGCACCATGGCCGCCTTGCACTCCTTTGTAGCTAGTTGTTATTTAAGTCATCTAAAAATAACATCATTAATCAATCTAATGCCCAAAATATAATTTGGCAAAGCATATATGTTTTGACTATTAACCAACTGTTAATTGTTCATATCTATTTATTGAATGCAGTAAAATTAAATACACTACCTGTGCACAGAATATAGAAGTATCTTCTAATATTGAGTTGCGTCATTTTTTATGCATTAAATGTCCCACTTGTCTCCGTGCTTTTAAACCCTTCTTTAACTTGTCTCTTTTCTATTGATCGGGATGTACAGATAGAAATCAATGAACATTAAGCTTCACCCGGGTTGTCTAACTTGCAAAAACAGTTGCTTCTCTCACTATTTTGTAAACTGTAAGTGTACAGCTGGTCAGTGTGTTGTCTTTGTATCATTGTCTATTTCAATGCATCAACCGTCACTCAGAGCTTATTCATAATGTATGCAAAGTGATGCAGGAAGGCAGTGATGTTCAGCAAGTGAATTTCACCTCACCTCAACTCAGCATCCATCCCTCCCCCTCCTCCCTCTCCTCCCCCTCCTCCCCTGCTCATCTCTGTCCCGTGTACCTCGCTTTCCACCCGATCTTCTTGCGCTCGCCTCTTTTGATGAATTTTGCATGCGTTTCTCGCCCTAAAACTGCCTCGTGCTTTCCTTTATTTGTCTGTCCTGATCTTCACAGGTCTCTTTTTTTTCTTTCTCTTTCCTTGCTGTCTCTCCCTCCATCCCTCTATCCCCCCCACCCCCTCCACTCTCCTTCTCCCTGTAGGTGAGGGACATGGCAGGCACCACCCTCAGTGGTTTACTGCAGTGCCAGTTCTTCCCTCTGGACTCCAGTCTGCAGACACAGCTCCAGACGCTGAGTCAGACTCGCCTCCCCAAGGCAAGAGGAGAGCTGGCCTCCACAGGTACACACACACACACACATTTACACACACATTTACGTGCACCTCACAATCATACAGTGAGGCAATCACAGTAATACTTGGCCTATTACTCTTTCTTATCCCAGGGGAATTGTGAAACTTGAAATTGAAAGGCTCATTTTGTGTGTGTGGGTGTGTGTGTGTGTGTTCGCAGACTTAGTGCGGCGCCATGCCGGAGTGCTCGGCCTCAGTGCGTGCATCCTGTCGAGTCCCTACGATGTCCCAGACTGGATGCCTCAGATACTGATGGACCTGAGCAACCATCTCAACGACCCACAGCCTATAGAGGTACACACACACACACACACACACACACACACGCATTAGTGTACACACACACCCGCATACAAACATCGAGCTCAACACAGTGTGAGCTGAAAGAATACAATTTCATTGTCCAATTGAGGAGAAAATTGTGTCTTTGGCCTTACTTCAGGCATGAAGAAGACATACAATGTAACCTGTAATGCAGAGTTTGAATAATACATTACACTGATGGGGAGCCAGTGATGATGATAATTTACTGCTTCTCCTGTTGCAAAATGAAAGAGATGAGAAAGAAAATACAATGGAATACAGTTAAAGATTATATTTGCGAGTAGATGAATTACCCAGTCTGTTACGGAAGCTTCTGAAAAGAATAATCGTTCTATATAAGAATGGTAGCAGTAGATTTTGTGCAGAATAATAAGCATGTACTATCTTGGTTTCTTCAGGCAGACTGTAGTCTGTAATCTGTAGTCTAAATCAGCGTTGGTTGTCAGGCCACAGGCATCCCCTTCCTTTCTTCCTTCCTTCCCTCATTTTGTTTGAAGGCCATGATGTAAAATGAATGTACTCAATGTTTAAGTTATGAATACATCCATGGTTATGCTGATCATCCGTTTAATTGCCTGTTTTTGTGTCCTTGTTGAACCATGCTAACTTTTCCCTTTCAAACTTGTTTCTTTGGACTTTAAATAATTTCTACGTTTAAATTGTTTTATGTGGCATTTTAGCATCAATAAATTATTACTACCTCATTAGTTTTTAATACATGTAAACAAATGCTGGAAACACTGTCAGCTGCTGTTAGTTTCTACGCTGCATGTCACATTGTGTTTCCCCAGATCAGCAAGTGGCAGCGCCGTTGTTTCTCCGCTCAAAAACAGGAACTATTTACTTTGCAAGTCATTAATCTGCCTTGTTCTAGTTCCACTGTTTAACGTGAGGGTGGCTCGCGTTGTAGGAACTGAACGTGGCTGTTATCAAAGGCTGTTTTCAGTTGTGAACTTTTTTCGCCCCTGAATAAGGAATGAAGCAACAGAAAGAGCTATCAACACGCTCTTTATTGCAGGAGTTTACTGCAGTGTTTCATGGAAACGTCCTCATTTTTAGAAGACAAACTTTAAATTATGCTTTTTTACTCCAGTGATGGAATATTATAGTTCTCCATGGCAAAAGAGCTCCACTCAAACTTTGGGGAGGCTGATATACTGTGAATACCTACAATGTTGTGTTATATTGGTAATACAATTAACAGATAGATACTTTATTGATCCCCAGGGGGAAATTTGGTAAACAATTTCTTGTCAAAACCAAATATTAGTTTGTTAATATAGTTAATATGAATAGTTCTATAAGTACAGAAGTATTTCCAGCAAAATAATAGTTAAAGTATCAGAAGAAAAATGACCAATTATACAGAAAAATGCTCCTCTGCGGATGTTTTATTATCATATATTATATTATTAACTACTTTGTACTCTGCTTTCAAATCAATCAACAATGCAACAAATGTTGTTTAAATAATATACAAAGTAACTACAGCTGTCAAATACATCTTGTGGAGTAAAAACTGCAATATTGTAGTATAAGTATACATGTATCACCTCCTGGTGTCTCGTAGATGTACATGTGTAGATGTTTATTTTCCCATGGTGTCGGTAATGCCGATGATGGTTGTTGCTCCAAGATGACGGTGAAGAAGACCCTGTCGGAGTTCAGGCGCACTCACCACGATAACTGGCAGGAGCACCGGCAGTGCTTCACTGACGACCAGCTGCTCGTGCTCACAGACCTGCTGGTGTCGCCCTGCTACTACGCCTAGACGACCAGCTGCCTTGCCGGGGTCCTCTACTGCACCCTAAAAGACTAACTACACCTTTTAACAGCGTTGTGGTCCTCTGTGCAGCCCGTTAAAAATAATACTGTAATAACATTGATGTTGTTGCAGCTGCCTCTGGAACTTCGCGTGCCGATGTTGGCCTTTAGTAAACCTGGCAGATAAGCAACCCTGGACGAAACTTTTTCAAATATTTAACTTACTTGGTGTATATATTTTTTCTTGCCAAGCAGCTCAACAGCCCCAAAGGTGGCCACTTTGAGATAATCACCCTTTAAGGGTATCTTTTGTTGCTGTTGTACAATATATTCAGCCACTCATTTGCCAGAAACCTCTATCTTTTCACATCACTATCTTCATTAAAGTATTTCACTCTTCCTACTTTCAAAAATATTTTTAAAGAACATGTAAAAAGTCAGAACTGTCCGTTAATTTACCAAATACAAGAAAATACTTCAGGCTCTAATAGTTTGTTATAATGTAACCCAACACCTTTGAATCATACTGTTTCTAATACTGTATAATATATATGAATTAATATTGATAAACATGTAATTGATAAAATGTATATACACCTATAAGATGAATAACTCGTAATATAATTGTATGATATTCCAATACAGGCTGCTGTGTTGTATTATACAATAGCTCAACACTGAGAATTGTTTCCTGTTGAATAAATACACTGCATCATTTGTAAAAGGAGATGTATTTTATTTTAGAGAGGAAGAACGAGTGTTTCATGCTGTGTGTGTGTGTGCCAGGGTCCACTGATCGTGTGAAAAACCTGCAGTTCATCTCCATACATTCATATCACATCAATGTCCAGAGCAGACTCTGTTCTGCACAGACAGAGATCAAACGTAGCTGACAGTTTTTTGTTGTTATGTTGTACAGATGCTGCTACAAACCACAGCTAATAAACACTGGTAACTGTCTGTGTGTGTGTGTTGAAGTAAGACAGGGTCAGAGATAGAGCTGTCGCCCATGCATGCAGTGCCGTTGTCTTTGACATGTTCACTGTGCTGAGACGTACGCTGGCAGCATGAGAAGAAGCGTAGCTGTTAAGTACAATCCAGAATTAACGAGGTGTACTTGTGTGGCTGTACACTGCGTGGAATGTGATTACAGTAGTGTGATGACGATCATATTACAACGAGAGATCGAGGATATATTTACCAAAGCAGGATCATCTGGAACTTTGGAAAGAGTTCTGGGTTTGTTGTATTGGCCCAAATGTTTCACCCAGCAGTGCACACATACATCACAAGATGGTTTTTGTTTTAAAATTCATAAAAACAGAAGAAATGTATAAGTGAATGTACAGTATACTCAGCATATATTTATAATTCAAAACGTTCTTCATTTGCTCTGTTCTATATTGTACAGAGAGTAAATTGACAAGTTTATCCAAAGCATATTTTGTTTGTTTGAATTACAGTACCATTATGTATTTTACTTTTTTTGTTTTAAGCAGCTTTCAATACACATTATTTTTAATGTTTTTTCCTGCATGAGACAAAATGGTGACATTAACTTGTAGTGTGACACTTGTAACAGACTTCATCAACATTGTCCATGCTTACCGTAACCCCTGAGACTATTTGATAAATCCAGCCAGTTATACATCATTGATCAAGTTCTATTAGTTATTTAATTAACCCGTTTGAGTGTGTATTCTTTCTCTCACTAAAGTTTCCAGAGAAAACAGATGTGTGTCTGAGTCCTCAGGCAGGATTGTCCTCACAGCATCAGCCAGCTCAAACAGGTACTCCGTGTTTTGCCCACTTGGACCGGTAGAGTCGACAATCTGATTGGCTATCTCCTCCAGAGGGGCGGGGCCGAGGTAGTCTGGATTGTCCTGAGAGCCGATGTAGAGCAGCATCTGGCCGGGCGGGGGGGACAGTGGTGGACGGGGGTGAAAGGTCACCGTGATGACCTGATAACCACCTTTTTCTCGGTAGTCGAGGTAACGCTTCACTTCCTGCTCCCGGCCCGTCGGCAGCTTGTAACCAACGCCCCAAACGCACCCCTTAAAAAAAAACAAGGAAAGAAGAGAACGGGTAGCTTGGCATCTGGATGGATGCAGAATTACAAGGCGGCAACCTCCAGTTCTGACTAGTGAGGTCAATGCAGAAAGGTGGCCAGCAGGGGGCGACTTCTTTTGGTTCTGAAAGAAGCCTGCATCTGTACTCGACACTGCTAGCTCAACCTCACACCACTTAGCTAGCTAACGTTACAGCTCAGCCGAGGAGGACGCCATTAATGTTTACATCTCACGCTGTCATGAGCACAAGCCTCTCGTCCCCTGAGTAAATGCCTGCTTCCTCCTGCACAGTGATAAGGTTGGTGGGTGTAGTTCCATAGAAAGAAAATAGTTGCTGCATGAAACGGCTAACTAGCTCCATTAAATAAGAGAGAAGAGAGACATCTCTACGGCCAATATCTCCAACACTCGGCAACTCACAATAAAAAACTATAGATTGATAAATAGCACTACATGTACGAGGGAAAATATGTATTTTTGATTTTGGCGTTAACTGTTAAAATAGAGTTGAAATGATTAGTCGATCGAATATTATTCAACAATCATTTAAGTCTGTTTTTTAAATGCCAAAAGCTCTCAGACTACAGCTTCTCAAATGTGAATATTTGCTGATTTTCTTAATTCTCAATGATGGTAAATTAAATATCATTTGATATTTGACTGTTGCAAAAAATATGAACACATCAACTTCAACTGGAGGAAACTGAGAAGCATTTTTCACTATTTCCTGACAATTCATAGACCAAGTTATTATTGAATGGTAAAGAAAAGAATCTGCAGAATAATAAATAATGAAAACAATCTTTAGTTACAGCCCTACCACTGTTTGTATCGACATAATGTTTATGATCCGTAGACGATGATTTTGACCTGATAAGTAACCGTTTTAAGATACCCATCAGCATGTTTGCTAGACGCGCACCATGTTCTCGCTACATTACACACTCTGTGTCTCTCTATCGCTTTCCCATCAACTGCAACAGATTATCTCTCATCCAAGGTCAGAATACACTGTCCTCTCCTTTGTTTCACTGCTTAAGATGCAATCTTCCTCTTCTGAGCAGTAGTACAGCACTCTCGTTCACCTTGTGTCTTTGTCTCACGTCATGCATGTACACCAATAAATAAAATATCCATAACACTGTGACAATCCACTGTTCCATGAAGAAAAACCGGATGCAAGTGATTGCAGCTTGAAAACTGTGTTCTACTAAGTGGAATTTCATTCACAAAATCTTGCTCTTGGCCTCTACGCTGCAAGATTTCTCTTGATTATTCTCAATAATACAGTAATAAATAACAAGGTGGGTGAATTATGACCGTCAGGAGGGGATAATCTATTATCACTGTCTATGAATAACATGAGATATTGTTTGATTTTCCCCTTAACGTAACTTGTCATCTAAAACAAACGTCACATTCATAGAAACTATGTCAAATTTAATTAATATCATGAAGATTTACAACTCATTTAATTAACAGGACACCTACTTATTAAAAATTGCAAATCTTTATGATAGGTTAGGTATTCATATTAAAGGGTGGATTGTTGTTTGTTTAAATGTTCTATTTGTTCTATTTGCATATATGATGTACATATATTGCAAATACTCTACGCATATTTAGGTCATTTTAAAGGCAAACATTTGCTGGTTCCAGCTTCTCCAATGTGAGCATTTTCTGCAGTTTTCTTGCTTCATGTTGTTGTAAACGGACTAAATTGGGTTTTTGGAGTGTTGGTTGGAAAAAACAAGACATCTGAAGACGTCACCTTGGGGCGCTTACAAAGGAGGATGAACATCTTTCACTATTTTCCCAGACAGAACACTTAATCGAGAAAGTAATTGGCAAAGTAATAGACAGTGAAATTAATGGTTAGTTGCAGCGCTATTACAAAGTAATGTACGGCACCATTAGGTTTAGGAGGGGTATGTCTCACCTCAGGATCCTCCACCAGTGTCACCACCCGGCCCGGCTGTAAAGGACACAGACGGAGGAGACTTTAAAACATCAGCAGACACAGTAAAGCAACCAAGTAGGATTATAGTCATATTATCTTTAAAAACTACACTATACAAATGTCAACAAAACAGATTATCTTTTAAAGGAAAATGTTACAATACAAGCTACAGAAGCATGTACACTGAAATGATTAACATGTAATGTTACATTCCCTTAATAATAGTCATAAACGTAAATAGTAAAGGGATAAACAATACAAAAATGGATGACTTGTGTGTCTAGCTAAACTAAATGGAAACAGTCTCTTTGCTTAATAACTTAATACTTAAGATAGCAGCAGTGTTACAAGAGATATTTATAATTTATAATATCTTGTTTATACATTTTTTAAAGTTTCTAATTTATAATAGCTATTTATAATAGATAGATTTGGCCCATTTGTCAAAGCAACTCTTGAGCCCACAGACCTGGCAACCTTGCCTCAGTTACTGCTACCGTTAGCTGTGACGTTACCTGTCCCAAAAATAACTGTCACTCACCTTACCAGGTACACCCCGGTGGTCGGTGCTGCCCTGCCAAAACCGGCGGCTGAAGCCTTTTATGTAGCCGACTCTTTTTTCCTCATAAGGAAAGTCCACTTTCCATATAAGAGACCCGTAACCGAAAACCCACATGATAGGATAGGACGTTAAGCTAGTTACCCTGACGGTGAGGACGGTTTAAAACTGATTTAAATGACGACGGTTGAGTCTGACAGCTGTCTCACAACGACAGCCGTTTCATATTAACAGATGACGTGCACACCTGCAACAGTGTAAACTGTACTTTACCGCGGTAGTAACACGCGCTCATTTCAACTCTGCCCCGGTACTAAACTGTCAAGTCATCTGGATGACGTAACTACATGTACTGCCGGTCAACGATTTTCAGTATAAAACATTTTCCGATCACATTGGACATATTTTTGATAACGTTAACAAATAGAGGAATTCTCAGCAGCTAATCGTCATACAATATTGCTTTTTTATAGTATTTTTGTTGTTTTCACTCTATGTCGTATCACTATAGGCGTAACTTTAAGGAGCCTTTCACTTTTATTTTGAAGGCAATCAGCCATTCCGGATGTTTCTATCTATTTCAGTATAAAAGTCTAATGGACCGGACAAAGCGATCAACGCCAACTACAACGAATATACTTTTATTTCTCCACCACATTCAGAAATAGTTTTGTGCCTTTTTAAAATTATTAATTGTCATGACATCTCAGGTTTGAAAAACGCACGAAAAACTTAAATATTGTCAAATTTGAATATTCTGTCCAATCTGTCGAGAAACGTTGAATTAAGTGTTTTCGTTGAAAAATGTGGAATAAACATAAAGATTAAAAAGTGGATGCACATTTCCCTTTTTGAATGCTTCCAGGATTCCCATCCAATGACACATTAAACAAATTATAAATGTGTTTATGTGACCTTGTTCTCTTGTAGAAAAAAGGAAGCGATGTTATATTTGTTTTAATGATCTGAATGACCATTGGTTAATGTGTTCAGAGATCCTAGAGCTTATTGTAGGCTACCTTTCACATGCACCAATTCATCTATTTTCAATAAATGTCCACTTGTGCTTTTGCATTTGTTAAAACATGAACTGGGACCCAAAAAAGAAGGAATCTGGGCTTCAGTCCTGACACCAGGGGGTGCTGAGTTTCTATTTCCCTTCGTGTTTCATTGTGTGTTCTCCCAAATAGCATGCTCCTCTTGCATGTCGTGTGAGCAGTGATTCAGAACCAAACAAAGTGGACAGCCACAGTCTGGCCTGTAATGTTTGCTCCATGTACAGCAGCCGTGCTCATTCTCCTGCCTCTGAGAGGAGCTAGTCAGCAAACATTTTATGTAACTTACCAGCCTTGCGTTTGAAGCGGCAGATCTGTGGTTGTAATCCGCAACTGGGCTGGAAAATGCTGCTGAGGAGACATCTGCCATAAAGACACCAGAACCAAACCTGCTGCAGTGGAGCTGCTCACTAAAGGTCAGCTCTCAGGTGGGAATGTGTGTAAATCTGTGTGAAGCATACATAAAAAAAATTATCTCATAGCACTTCCCGTGATTTAAAGCAGTTAAATGTAGCTCTTTCAAATAGTTCATGATCCCTGCAGTGCAAATGATGAGCCTTTTATATTAACTATAAACCTCTACAGAGCTACGCAGAAGGGTACTTACTGGCTAAATCCTGCTCCAAATATCTTAAACCGCATGCACACATAATTGTTATCTCATTTGTTTGTGGATCAACACCACAAAAGGCTTACAAACTGTCCCGTGGGCTCACCTTGTGTGCACTATTTGTCTTTGACAGCAACTCATTTGTGGGGAAAATATTTTATTTAGTCTTTCTTTCTGGCATAAATCTTCATTATGATGACAGCATAGGCATTTCAGGAAATATAAACAGTCCCCTTTACCGCCTGTTTGTTTAATATATATTTTGCATCATGCAAAATATGTTTTATTTCCCTTCTTTGAAGAAACACACAGAATGTGTCTGCACTAGGTCCATTTGGCAAATTTGTTATCTCTTGTTTGGAAGATAAAAAAGCAAAGGTGTCGCAGTAAATATGAAGATAAGTCAGGAGGAATGAATGTGAATAAAATTTACTGGAAAAAATTGTGTGATAGAGAAAAACATTATATTTTAAACACCGAAGCTTTCAAATTCTAATATCGAACATAAGCAATTACCTGTCTTCAAAAATCCACATTAAATCTACTGTAATCCACTCTTTATTCTTGATGTTATCAAAAGAGTCACTTTATCAACATGATAATCAAACTAAATCAAATATGTAATTATTCCAAAACAATTCATCTGTGCTGGTACACTGTAGCTTTTCACTCATGTCTTCCTCCATCAGCGTTTTTCTCCCATTGTCCAAATTTATTCTCATCTTTTCCCTGTGCTGCACCTCTTTGTGTTCCTTCTCCAACTCCAGAGCATTTGTTAAACCTTCTTGGTGTCCTTCTGCACAGTCTTCTGTTTATTCATTGGGGAGGTGACCAAGAAAGAGACGCACTTCACCATTTTGTTCTTTATTCAAGTCTATTTTAGTAGCTTCCGTTTAGAAAAACTGCATTTCACTTCAAAACATCTCGTTTGATATTTAAAGGGATACTCCACCATTTTTTACAAATCAAAGCCAGTTTATTTGACGTGATAAGCAGTACCGTACACAGACTTTGAAAACAGCCGTATAAAGTTATCTGTGGTTCCCAGCTCTCCAAAGTTTTAATCAACAAGAGACCTCTGCTCATTTCTCTCAGTCAACGTTGGTTTCTTTTATCCATGACTGCAGTTGTTTCCTAATGTAATCAAGTTAATACTGTAATCATGACAACAAACGTCCCCTTACCTTAACAAAGTAGTTATATTAACCCAAAGCATGATCTGTCCATGATGCAAACCTAGTTGTTTTTGTGCCCGAAGCTAAGCACACCTTATCCATAGTGGTCTAACGTCAGAAAACGTTTTTCTTTTTTTTTTTGTGTCAGGCAACGACCAACAATGTATTTTGTTGTGGTTTGAGTTCAAATAAGTTGGTTTGTTACGCAAAATGACTATGTTTGTTACGTAACTTACGGAGGTGGCATTAATTAAGTATCACAAAGAACTTAGGTAACAAAAGTAAAGAACAATATGTCAACATTAACTTTTGGTTTCACGCAAAACATGTACAGCAGTCTCCTGGGTGAAAGTCCTGTTTTTGACCCATCTATCACTTTCCTCCCTACGCGGACTTTGTCGCTCTTAACATTACATCCTCTGAGTTTCTTAGCAGCAGCCCTGCATGTCCTGGCTCACGATAGCCTGGGTTTAATTAAAATTACAGTGCATTACTTTTTATAGGTATAAGTACGAACAGTGAATGAGAACAGCCTGACCAGGCAATAAAAATCAGGATATCTCAGTCGCAATTTTTCAATCTGTTGGTCCCTCATCGTTATGGAAGAACAATATTAAATTTAAGTGTGTCCCTAAGACGAGTTACACTCCCCATGTCTGTTTTCTCTGAGTGGCTTTTCTTGTTGTATTTCTTTCTCTTTTTCTTTTTAACCCAGTTACATTATGCATTGCTGAATGGAGCTGCCAACATCCAGAACACCTTTGTTCTGTTCAAGTTTGTTTGTTGCAGCCAAGGTTGAAGGCTACATAAGAGGTTCAGACTGGCCAGCCATCATTTAATTCACTGTTATTGCTCATAGTGATATTACCCCAAGTCGCTTTCTGTCAGCCTTGTAAAATGTCCACATGGTCGTTATCTCCTTAACCTGCTCTTTGAAACGACATTTCTTCAGTTAGCAGAACTTATTTTTTCTTATACAACAACCTGCATTATTGTCTAAGTAACCTCAGATTTTTAGTTGTGCTCCTGCAGCGGTCGAGGTCTACAAAACCCATCCAACGGTCTCCTCCATACTGACTCACTCTAGCTGCAGTGGTTGCACACACAAAAAAGGCTTTTGAACTTGTGACTCCATCTCAGCAGCCATAGTGAGGAATTAAGCGGTCCTCTATACGTAGAGAGCAGAGTTGAGTGGGCCATTTTTGGCTCTGAGGCCTCAGACTGTTTGATCCTGAACTGCTCATATGACTCTGGAGATTTCTCTCTCAGGCTCACATACAGCCTCGGCGAAAGCAGCCACATCTATCAGCACTGTTGTACTTGCCTGAGAGTGTGATTCAATTTTGGGTATAGCAACTAATAATGATGATGTGAAGGACTGTAAGATAAGAAAGTAATTATTAGCAAGTCAATATTATCTATTTTGACTCCGTTTTTACACTGAGACGGCAAAAGCCTCATCTGTAAAAATGTTGGACCAGCACAAGCATTGACTAATTACAATAACAGAATGAGAATCATGTTCACTTTGGCATGACTGATATTCGCCTCTTCAAACAAGATGTAATAATAGAAATGATGATAAAATAGAAGGTTTCCTAGATGATAAATGCCTTTGTCTTAGCAGCAACAAAGGCCGAACAGTTGGAGTACAAGTTTCTGCCAAAAAACAAATCCTCTCAAGACAAAAGCCAGCACATGTCTTGGAAAAGGTCTTTTGATTGAGATGGTGACAATAAAATCAAAGAAGTAAAGGCAATGTGGACTCTTTTATATTGTTTGGGCTTTTTTACACCTAAATCAGATTACTGCTGATCTTAATTTGTTTTAATAATGAACCACGGGCTACTTTTCCTCATTGACTGATAGCAAAATAGTTGCCTGAAACCTCTGTCAGCAATGCACTTAAACATCACTCTCTTTTCCTCATTAAATTTATAACTTAGATAAATTAAATTGGGGTCATTGCAACCTTTTGCAAATTGTGTCCAATCATTCAACACATATTCTTACTTCATGTAGTGAGTAACTACAAAGATATATTCCTCACTTGGAACTGACATCGCTGAAGGGATTTGAGATTTTTCCCCCCCAAAATTGGTATAAATAAGGCTTAAGTCCAGTCGCTGCAATGGGAACTAATACTCTAAAGCTTCCTCAAGCTTAACCAAAGTCCATAACAAAGTCTCTAACTTTATCAGCATGTTTGAGTGAGAACCATGAAGTGTTATAGGAGACTGATCAGAAGAGACTTCCTTTGGTATTTATTGGCTGCAGGATTGCCCAGTTTAAAATGATCCGTCTTAAGAATAGCATAATAGTTATCAGAATGTGACCCACGGGATGTGTGAGATGTAAAGTATAAATCTTTAATCTTAAATATGAAAAAAGTAACAATCACACCAGTCAAGTCATTAGAATTCATCCTCTGAGCACCATGGGTATTTGTACCAAGTGTCATGCCAATACATTTGATAGTTCTTGAGGTATTTTAGTCTGTAATAGAGTGGTGGACCGACCAAATGACAGGCTGACGTTGCCATACGTACAGTAGAGCCGCGCTGCAGCATCAGTAATGACTATTCAGGCACAATTTTTCGGTAGAAAATAAAGTCTTTACACTGTGTTGGCACAGTTTTTGGATTGGAAATAGAACAGCCTTGAGTCTTAAGTTCAAGAGCAGAGATGAGTCAAAGCCAGAGCTGGTGGACAGCTGACTGAGTCAAAATGGAGTCAGGGCCAAACTGGAGTCATGGCCATATCAGAGCAGAGCCGGTGTTGGCGCCAATCTGGCCAATGAGCCACTGAGGAGATGGAGCCGAGATTGAGCCAGAAACATTTTGAGCAAAGCTGGAGCTGATTCCCATCCTGGAGATGAGTAGGAGTTGATGTCGGAGAGGGAGTCTCGTTTTTACAGAGGAAGCAGGAGCTGATGACGAAGAAGATGATGAGCGGAGTCTGAGTTGCGTCAGAGTGGAACCAACCGGATAATTGCTGGAGAGGAGCCAGCGTATAAAGCTGCCGGAGTTTGCACTGGAGTCAGGGAGAGAACTGGAGTGAGGAAGGAGAGATGAGATGAAGAGGTGTAAAAGACTGGGGATTCATGAAAGTTTTCTTTCTTTCTTGCTCCATTTGATTCCTTTTCTGATCTTAAAGATGTGTTGAATTTAGAGGCAGAGAACAGTGTGAAGCTGACGGGGAAAAAAATGGAGCTGTCAGTGAATATGTTGAGCTTGGCAGGTGAAGAGGACTGATTTGTGATAATGAAAAGGAGTCTGTCACTCTGGCTGGAGACAGAACATTTTGCTCCGGACACTTGACAGACTCACTGGCTGCTGGTTGCCTTACTCTCTGCTGTAAATGTTGTCATCTGCCGTTCTTATTCTGACCTTAAGCCTTATTTCAAAGCTTAAAAGCTAACCAGTCATTACTATAATTTTCAAATGAAGTCATTTCCTGTAGTGAATTGCCTTGAGGCATCATGAATGACAGTTTCGTCCTTTTGTCCTCCTCCATCAAAGCATATCGTCTTGTCCACTCCCACCCATGTTCAATTAAAGCCATTTTTCAAAAAAGAACATACGTTGGTTTCTCTTTGTTGATATTTTTCTCAGCTATTCCCTTTCTCAAATAAATTCCCCTATAAAGTTCTTTCCCACCTCCAAATGACGATCCATGTTAGCATGTTTCTTGAACATTTTGTACAGACATTCATGGTTCCCAGAGGATGGATCCTCATGACTTTGGTAATCCTCTGACTTTTCCTTTTTTGCCAGAAGCAGGTCAAAGCTTTCATTCTCCCTGTGAAACATCTCAATGTCTACCGGATTGATTGACACGGAATTTGGTGCAGACATTCATGTCCCCATCAGGATGAATTGTAATCACTTTGATCCCGCAACTCTTCATCTCGCTCCAGAATCAGGTCAAAATATTAATTTGTCCATGAAGTCTTTTTCATCCTAACATCTTGCTTTCTTTTAGCCCTTTTACAGATGACCTGTTCTTCTCTCTCTGCGTCAGCCTTCTGAGGAGTCTCATTTCATTTTGTACTTTTCCCACAAATATAAGTCTGAGAAAAGAGATAATGCAAAAAGTGATGTCTGAAAAAGAAGTCAAGAAAATGGTGCATGTGCTAGTGATAACACTTTAACGTAGAGCATATGATGAACACAATGACATGACGTTGACAAAGCTCTGAAAGGAAAGATAGGAAGCAGCTTAGAGTTCGCCGTATGTCACTCAGAAATGGATCATAGGTTATAATGTATAAAATGTGTCAAGCTAAATCAGAGCCCATCCAGAAAGGTGTTATAGCAGACTGAGGAAATTAAGTCTTGTTCAATTATCAAGGCCTTTGAGTTATTTATAGCAATCGGTGACTACAATGAGGAAAAACAGATTTTCAATGATTTAACTACTGAATATAGTATGGTTTGAAGTGTTGATCATGTGTTCTCCAATCAGTTGATTATAACAAAAACATGTCACTTACAGGGCTGCTGATTGAATGTAGGAGACACTATCACTCAGAGAAACGTTTGAAATGTTACGCTTATTCGCTGTCTTTCTGAGCGTCAGCCTTTATGTTGAATATCAAGATGGAAATTTAAAGGCAAAATAGTTGCATACGAACAAAAGCATTAAGACCTGCCTTAAAACATGCACAAAACGCATCACTGAACCTGACATTATCTATGTCATTTTTTTACTCTAAAGTATTTAGACACATTTTGACATTTCCATTATCTGTAAATGGAAATGCATCCATTTTACACCACCGCCTTGGTATTACCATTTATAGACTCCCTTTCTTTCAACCCACCATCTCCTCTTTTGTTTCATTGTGTTGTGACAGCGTGCGTAATAAGTGCTGAAGTGGAGGCACAAATGGAAGGGAACCAGTTTGTAGCTGGCGGTGATGAGGTGGCCATGACTGTGTGATGGGTCAGATTGGAAATTTAGCCAGGCCACTAGGGGAAGTAATTGTTTTCCAGGGATGGCAAGGGTTACATGGGAAAGCTAAAGGAAGAAAGAGGGAATGAGGCTGGAGACTGGAGAGGGAGGGCATGAGTGGCAAATCAACATAAAGAGCCATCTTCTGTCATTTGTATCACTCTGTCCCTCCTCCTTCTCTCCTCCCGTTACTTGTCCTTATCAGATAAGCGAGGACGTCTTCTTTCTAAAGGTGCTACTAGACATCTGCAATAACTATGTGAGTGTTCATGTGTGTGCCTGTTTCTGTGTGTGTGAGTGTGTGTGTGTGTGTGTGTGTGTGTGTGTGTGTGTGTGTGTGTGTGTGTGTGTGTGTGTGTGTGTGTGTGTGTGTGTGTGTGTTTTCATGACAGTTATGGGAGCTTGTCATCGTACTCCTCTAGATCAATGGAGCGCAGTTGCCTAGCAACCTGCTGATAGGGAGGAAGGAGGCGGGGGAGAGAGAGGGAGAGAGGCATACGATTAGAGAAAAGAGGTCTAGAGAGGGAAGGGAAGAAGGAAGAGAAGTGGGTGAGATCAACAGTAAAGAATGCTGTGGTTGGATGGCAGGAAATAAGACAGCAGAGCTTAGTGTGTTGAATCTGTCTTTGTGTGCAGGGAGGAGGGGGAAGAGGGGGGAGGTGGTATGTGTGAATGCATGAATTGTGCATAATGTGTGTGAGTGTGTGCAACAGTAGTTTTGGACTGATGAGTTGATGTTGATACTATCACGCTGAAATAGAACATCAAAGCCTTACCACGGTGACGCCATCAGCACACTCTCTCTCTCATTTAGCTGCTGATTTAATTATCTTTATCTTAGAGGGGAACAAAGTGGTTAAACGCACTGCATTGGGAGAGAGCGGCGGTAGAGATAAACAGCGGGGAATGAGCGGGAGGGGGGGGGGGGCGAACTTGGAGGGAGATGAATTTGGACAGGAGGAAATGAGGAGAGGGCGTGAAGAAAGAGAAGGGAGGAGAGCAAGGACGAGGCGAATGAAACGAGAGTGAAAGAGAGATGGATGGAAAGAGGGTCTGATGATCAGGTGTTGGTTGGCCTCACGAGACAAGCACACATATGCTCCAGATCGCCTGCGATATTTACACAGGCTCCCTCTCTCTGCCGGGAGGAGGAGACGGAGACGGAGGGGGTGTGAATGGAGGCTGGGGTGTCATTATAAACTAAAAAAAAAAAGGAGGGAGGGAGGGATGGAGAGACAGAGGAATAGCTGTACATCCCAGAGGTATACTCTGTGACTGCGTTAGAATAACATGTGGAGGCAGAGTGGCTGTTAAACTTTATGGAGGATTGAAAATGGACAATTAGCATCTCAACGATCTCACTGTCACCTGGAACCTTCTCCCCCGTTGTCATAGAAACCCTGCTCTCCCTGCTCACACTTCCTAATTCATGCTCCCCTTCACTGCATTGGCCTGAGACAGCATACCTGCACCTCTACACTCTTACACACACACACACACACACACACACACACACACACACACACACACACACACACATACATATATGGTACACTTTGTGTGTGTAATCAATACAAACTACATTTTGTGTGCTCCTGGTCGGGGGCTGTTTTTCATTAATGCTACAGCAAGCCGTGATGATCCAGACAGTAGAGCGCAGCCAACTTTGTGGACAGTTTTGGGAAGAGCCTTTCCTGTTTCAATGTGACAAAGCCATTGTGCACAAAGCAAGGTCCATAAAGAACTGGGTTTCCAAGCGTGGAAGAAGTTGACTGGCCTACACAGATCCCTGACTTCAACCCCATCCATCACCTGTAGAAATTAACTGGAACACTGACTGCGAGCTTTATCACCCAACATCTGCACTCAACCTGTCCAACGGAAGCGTCGTCTGCAAGCTAGTTCAGGCAGCCAACTCAAGCTGCACTGCCACATACACACGAGACCAGCCTCATCCTCCACATCATCTACCAAATTCCAATTCGGCGGTCTAATTAAGCCCCGACAAAATTCCCATCTCTCGCTCTGTATTGTCAATGGCGCTGCTCACGCCCATGGTTTTGGAATTGGATCTTCAACAACAAGCCTTTTTTCCCAGCAGACATGTTGTATTTGCACAGACTTTGTGTTACTAATAACAGTAATGATGGCTGAAATGTAAGGGTACCAGTGAGCCAGCATATACAATACCAGCACCCTGATTGGAGTTCAGCCATCCTTCATTTTGTTATTCATATGTAGACACTTTTACAGCCTGCCTGCATGCGCATGTTGGTAACAGAGGTGGCGTTTTGCCCTAGCCATCCAGACGAGTTAGCAAGCTTTAAACATTGAATTAAAACTATTAACAGCATGAAGATATCTGGTTGTTGCGTGTTTTGGTGTCAGAATCGATATTCCAACAGTTGCTTTAAGTTCTACAGGATTCCGAGAAAGAGGTGTTTCAGTTTAACAAGTGATCGTGTTAACTGGTGACTTTCAACCGAAGATGTCCAGGGTTGATCGTACAAACTTCTGTAAATGGTTGGTGTGGATAATAAACACAGATGAGTGTGTATTTTAAATTGATAGAAGGCTTTTACGAGGACGCCTTCATGTTCTGTGCGTGTTTTCAACAGCTGCCAGAGTCACCAGTTGACACGGCCACTCTTTAAACTGAAACACTGCCAGTGTCATTGGCTCAAAGCTGTTAAACGTGTTGACTACCAATGAAATGATCAAAAATGCTGGCGTTTGTACACAGATTTAAAAGCTCAATAAACTCAAAACTCTGAGTCAATGTCAGGGTATTCGATGTTCTGTACATGACCACAAATAATGTATTTTAAGCATACATGTATATAACTGGCCGCTAATTAATTCTACCCACTCACTACTAGCACACAGATCTGGACCGTTGTATTGTTTAGGTTGCATTCGTGATATTTGTTGGTTATTATCATCATCATTTACAAACTGTAAAAGGGTCTATATTACTATAGTGTTTGGGTGTCTGCATAATTTTGGCCATAAAAATAATGAAATCCCATTGTGGTTTCCTCGTGATGTTTGGGCGTGCGCACTACACAGTAAATGTGATCAGGTATGCAGATGTTTCAATTAAATTTGATCCCTTCCCTCGCCCCTGTGAGGTGCACGTGAGGTCCATGTAGCTTCAGGCATTAGGGTGCTCGAGTGTTCTCCGCGTGTGCTGTGCAGTTATCATTGACATTTTCGAGGGCCACAAGATCAAAGGTTAAAGGTGAAAGGCGACGATGTGTTCCTTGTTACTGGTTTCCTGGTTTATTAGCCGCTCTAAAAGTCTGTTCCACTGCACAAAACTGCTCTGACCCTTGACTCCTTTACTGTAGGGCATGCGAAGCCGCGGGGCTGAGAGTGACTGCGTAGCCATGACTACCCGTAGCTGCTCGTAGGTCAAGATTTATGGTCACTCTGATGCGCACAGACACACTCGAAGCTCGGCACACGCACACACACACACACACACATAGAGGTGAATCAGTGGTGTGAGGGCTAATGAACTATGGATCTTGAGTTGTTTTTTTTGCCATTTAGCCACATTGAGCACACTCACCCCTCACACACACGTTCTCTCCTGTCATTCAAACCTCTTCACCCACACTCACACAGACAGTCTGACCAGCTTTGTTTGGCTCTTGTCGGTCACTCTCCATCTGCTGGTCAGATGATCAATGCTAATGCCTGTTGAGAGTTCTAATGACACACAGATCTATACCCAGATGGACTGCGCGTTTTGCTCTTGTGCCCACGCACGTGTGTGAGCGTCCATGTGTGCATGTTTGTGCACATGAGCTAATGTTATTTGTGTTCAGAAATTGCAATTCTTTGATGAGGACAGCTGAGTGCTATTGTTATAAATGAGAGTAAGATTGCAGGGAGGTGACCTCTCCTACCTCACACACACAGACACACACACACACACACGTATACACACATGCGCACGTGGCTGTTTGCACTATTGGCAAGTGGAATTAGTAAATGTATGAGCTACACAGAAACTCATTACAACACGATTAGAGACAAACCTCCTATTTAATCTCATTTAGAAAAGGGTGGTTGCCTGTCAAATGCACTCACGCACACACACACTAACTCACTTATGCGCATGCACGGATACACACACGCTGTACTTTCACAAAGACCAACATCTCTCTATGAATGAAATCAGGGGTGTCTCTCTGACTCATAAGTTGATAGCCTTATATAATCATATGCTCACACCACTGTGTAAGTACGCTGTTTAAAATGACACAGTATGTTTTCCACATGCATATAAATGTATCCACATGTGGCACCTCGACTCCTCCCCCCCCCCCCCCCCCCCCCCCAAAACTAGGTAAACCTCACCGTCCCCAGCTCAGCTCCAAACACTGTAGTACAAACTGACATAAATGCAAGCACCAAATATGGATGCACAAACACACATACACATACCCACTGGATGCTGACAGATGGGTTTTTATTTTTGGCTGTAAATTTTCTCTGCTGGCAGTTCAGACACATACGCACACATATATAAACAAAATATGTATACACACCCAGACACACACACACACACACATATACAGTGACCTTCTCTCTGCTGAGTAGGCAAAGAGTCAGGGGTCACTGCCTGCTGTCAGCCTGTCAGAGAGAGGAGGGGAGAGGGGAAGTGAGAAGAGGCAGAGGAAGAGCAAACGTGGTCGGAGGAATGTACAGAATGGAGCTCCTCCGCCTCATCATTCAATAAAGACTAATGCAATCAGAGGCGGCCCATATCTGTCACGGTTAATGTTGGCTGATAGAGTCGCAGCAATTTAAAATGCTCATGCTATAATGCATTTCCCTGTGCCTCTTACAGACTGATGATGCATCACATCACGCCTTGATGGCTCTTGCAGAAACAGATAACCTGCTCTGCAGCATGCTGAATGAGGCCTCCATTATGCCTGGCCACTTTGCTCGTTTTTATCTTAATCGGCTACAAAGACGTTTCATTCCGAAATCCATTCAAAAAAAAAAAAAAAAGTTACCTGAAGTTCACTGCTCAGGCTTTCAGAATTATTGCACATAATTATATCCTCTGTTATGATTTCGTCAAGCAAAAGCAATGCTCACACAAAGGCGTCAAAGGATATCCGTCACTTTAGCGATCGCTTTCTCAAAATGGATTATAGATTTCCTTCAAACGTGGATATATTCTCAGGATACGTTTGCTGCAAACATTGACATGATCAAGTCTTCTCATGAAAGAGTCATGAAAGTGTTATATTATTAAAACAAGAAGGGAAAAAAAGTGATTTGATTCTTTCAACCTGTTTCCTAAATAAATCAATTTCTTTCAAGAATCGAATCAAATATATATATATATATGTCTTTTTTTTTACATGGTGCAATGATGTGATTCATTCCTTCTTTTCTTTCTGTAAATCCTTGAAAATCACTTTATTTTTTGCATCTCACGGGGATAAATATCTGCATGTGATTTTTACCTTTTCTTTGTCGATGTTTACACTGAGAACGTGTTTCTACCAGAATTTACTGTGGTGTTTTTCATTGCACGGGGAAGAGATGGAAGAACGTTATTGTTTGATAATGCCATTTGGTCCAAAAGGTCAGCCTGGCCCGGGATTGGGGGCGAGAGAGAGAGGGGGGGAGGGAGTAGAGTTTAAAGGGGCTTGAGGAGTGGTGGTGGTGGTGGTGGTGGTCAGTCCTATTGGAAACCAGGTGCTGATGTTGAGATATAGTTTCCATAGTAACTCCTCCTCCTCCCCCCAGTCTCATTCTCCCCACTTCCCTCTCTAACTATCCCCTCTCACATAAAAGCGCACTCGGAACAAGGTGCACAACTGCATGCTTATACCAGCTCTGGTCTCTGCGGATGAACCCATTTCACTCCAATATCTGTCGCTCAAATCAATTTGAGCATTCATGTCCCAGCTGTGTGGTCATATAATATACCGTGGCTCAACCATTAAAGCTGCCTCTCTACCAGTCGCCTGCCTTGCTGGAGCAAATATATATATAAGCAAATAGCTCATAACACCCAATAGCCGGTGCAGACAAACAGACACGTACAAACACAGGAGTGATGTATATGTGAGTTGATGTCTACACACAGTTATTTGCTGAATGCTGCTCCATTCATTGTTTCTTTAGCGTGAATCTTGAATCAGCATCTCCGATCAGGTCAGGGCTGTTCTTTCTACAGGAGGCCCCATCCTTCCGTTGCCAGTTTTTTTTTTTACCAGCTCTATACACTCCTCCTACAGCTCCAGCACTCGATGAAGGTGAGTGTTAAAGCAGAGTAAAAGGAGTAAAGCAGATGTGCTGACTAGTCAGACACAGACATGTACAGATTGAGGAAGAGAGAGAGAGAGAGAAAGAAAAAAAAAAAACAGAGCAGCAGCATCTGGCCCAAGGGAGCCCATGGAGAACACCTCTGAGCTGGGCTCGACACAGCTGGAGTCCCTCCCTGGGAAAGGCAAAAAGCCCTGTGTGTGTGTGTGTGTGTGTGTGTGTGTGTGTGTGTGTGTATCTGCATGTGTGTTTGCTACTGATTTTGTGTAGCATGAATGTAAATATACGATACACCTGCATACCTGACCACACATACAGTGCAGCACACAAATCACTAATAAACCTCTGAGATCTCAAACACAGTGGACGCTTCCTCTCCAGGGAAGATTATATGCACACGATTTTGGAATTTGGCTGCAGGGATTTCTTCCCATTCAGGTCAAAGTTCACCCCAAAGGTGTTAGTTATGGGGTTGAGGCTCTCTGCATGTCAGTTAAGCTCTTGCACACCTAACTGAGACAATCATTTCGTGATGGACCTGATTTGTGTGCACATGGGCATAGTCACGATGAAAAAGGAAAAGGACTTCCCCATACTGCTGCAACAATAGAGGCAGCAGTAAAATATAATTGTTAAATTAAGATTTCCCTTTATTTTAGCTAAAGGGTCTTGCCAAACGACCTATACACGAGTACAGTGTCCATATGTTTTTTGCCGGTGTATTTGTCCATCCAGGCCCATGTTAATGCCTTGTCAGATAAATATAAGTGTATGTTCTGTATATGTGTGCGCGGAACAGAGTGAGAGAGATTTGTAAATTGAGAGGGTCCTGTTTCCTTTTCATATCGTCCTTCCCCCCCACGCTTCACTGAATCGCTGACTTCCTTACATTCGCTCGTGTAGCACACGAGAGGTAAAGGCCATCGTCACTGTCACTCACGGATTTAATCATTCGGATCTACCCCGGTTCTCGCCTTATTTTCTGCCTCCGGTAATTGCGTTTCTGTTTCGTGCAGGCGGTGAGTGCGCGCTGTCCAAGGTGCTGCAGCAGCGCGCGGCCCCGCCCATCCCCTCTACCTCACTCTCTCTCTCACACACACGCATACACACTCTTTCTCTCTCTCGCGCGACCACGTGACTTTCCCTCTGCCGAGTCTCGCGGAGAGCATCAGACTGCACCTTTTCCTCCTCAAGAGGACGGAGAGAGAGAAGAGAGAGAGACATTGAGTCTGACAGAGAGAGAGAGCGCGCGAGAGAAGGAAGGAAAGCTAGAGAGAAAGGGAGATTGAGAGAGAGAGAGAGAGAGAGAGAGAGAGAGAGAGAGAGAGAGAGAGAGAGAGAGAGAGCGAGAGCAATAGCACCTTGTCGCCTGGAGGCGAGCCTGTGATAATTTTGTCCCTGTCCGGTAGACCGGCTCTATCTACCACCAGGCGCGCGGGTGCTCTCCCCTCTCTCGCGGCTTTGAGATTCTC
This sequence comes from Anarhichas minor, assembly GCF_050575085.1. Taxonomy (NCBI): domain Eukaryota; kingdom Metazoa; phylum Chordata; class Actinopteri; order Perciformes; family Anarhichadidae; genus Anarhichas; species Anarhichas minor. The sequence goes on from NW_027466463.1 coordinate 16,351,966, forward strand.
CCCAAATGGGAAGGGAAATCGATGAGACGCGCGCCACACTGTTGCCACGGAACCAAAGGATGTGCGTGAGGTAAGTCGGTTTTCTAGCCTATTTATGCCCGCATATGGGGAAAACCGCTGTCGGTTTGTTGTTGTTTTTTTGTATTAACCGGGGCGAGGCGGTCACATCACCGTTACAGGTTGTGATGTCAATTAAAACAGTAACCGTGTAAAATAAAATACTTGAATACCGTGGTACCGGTTAGTTAAGTGTTGAGGTGCAGGTGATGAGACTGAACCCCCCGCTGTGCTGAAGTAACGGGCGCGTTGGAGAAAAAATGGAGAGGAGGTATATGGCCGCAAATTGACAATCGATATTTCAACCGCATTCATTCACCCCGTCTATCAATAACTGTAAATTCTCGCCGTTTTTCACCTTTCAAAGATTTACGGAGAAGAAACTATGTGCAGCCTATACCGTGTGTGTAGCCTCTACATTTCCAGCCAACGTCTGCTATGTTCAGTGTGAACGTGTTCAGTTATTAGAAATGAGCTCCGAAGCCGTTAATTCGATAAAGCCACGCGGTTTGAGTCATCCGCCGCAGCGCGCGGTGCTGCTCCCGCTCTTTGTGATGGAGCTATAACAGCATCCTTGACGGGGGCGCGAGGTGGCCACCGTTAACCGTTATTAATTAATTTACAATAAAAAAATAAATCGTGTTTAAGGCATCTCGTTCAGAATATGGTTAAATGTCAGATGTAATTAAAAAAACATGTGCTTTGTGACGTTAAGGGAGTCGCAGGTATGCCACCTTATAAAATCTCCTGCGGCATGATGGGAGATCTACTGAGGAGGTGCTGTTTGTGTACGTGTATGTCAATGTGTATGCCAATGTGTATGCGCGTGCTTACACTGTAGGCCTATATATGTTGAGCTTAAGTCATTGATGTGTGGGCTGTGTAGAAATAAAACAAAATCTAGATTTTATTATTTGTCTTGATTTGGGCCTTTTAAATGTGTAATGTGACAATGTGATGTATCTGTGTGTGAGTGTGTGTGTGTGAGAGAGCATAAAATGCATGAGAGAGAGTAATTTGAGAATAATAGCGGGCTGGCGCTGGTGTGTGTGTGTGTGTGTGTGTGTGTGTGTGTGTGTGTGTGTGTGTGTGTGAAAGAGAGTTTGTGCATCAGTGTTTACGTGTGTGTGTGTGTGTGTGACCCGGGTTGATTGTGCCATCTCTGTTCTCTCTGTAGGTCGCTGGAGAGAGTGATGACGTGGCAGTGAAAGACACATATACCTCACTCGCACACACACATATTGCCCACACACACTTTAGGTCTTGGCCTACTAAGACAAAGAGGAGGGGGAGAAAATTCGGCTATGACGGTGTCATTTTTCTCCATTACCAATGTGTGAGCTACACACCCACACACACACTCATACTCCGTGGGGAGTTGCCTTCATGGGGGATAAGGGCCTATCTAGGGCACAGAGATGGAGTTCACATCCTATTCGTTACTTATCTAACACTCAGACAGACGTACACACTGATACACACACCTGGAATCTCATATGTCAGAATTGAAGAATGAAAGACTGAATGGAGAGCAGCCGTTGAACATTTCAGAGAAGACACAAGCGAGAGGCCAAGGCAAAAGAAGATTCCCAGAGCGGGCTTAAAGGACAGAGGGAGCTGCTGCCTGACCCCCCTCCCCCTCTCTGGAGCTGTATCGCGTAGGAGCCTCGACTTGTAAAGAGCACTACCAAGAAAGCAGGGCGCACCTGAGACACACAGAAAGGGTTCTTCAACGTGGCCCAACAGTTGTCACCATGAGCTGTAGGCTAGAGGGAACACCCCAGCTCTAGCCTCTGTCTCCTCCAGTGTGTGTGTGTGAGTGTGAGACCGAGTGTGTGCATGACTGTGATGGCGGTGTGCGTTTGGGTGGCAGCCCCCCTGCTCTTCCTGGGGCTGTGCCTGTGCAGCGTGGGGAGCCAGGCCCAAGGGGAGGTCCTGGAGTTTGGTGGCGTGTCCAGCCAGTGGGGGCGGTTCCCAGTGTGGAACGCCTGCTGCGAGAGCGTGCTGAGCTTCAGCCTGCGGACTCACAGCCAAGAGGGCCTCCTGCTCTACCTGGACGACGAGGGCTTCTGCGACTTCCTGGAGCTGCTGCTTCTCCACGGCCACCTCCGCCTGCGCTTCTCCATCTTCTGCGCCGAGCCTGCAGAGCTGCAGTCTGGCGTGGCGGTTAGCGACGGCCACTGGCACGCAGTGCGTGTCAAGCGGGACTGGAGGAACACCTCATTGGAGGTCGACGGGCAACTGGAGGGATGGGCGGAAGTGAAGAGCAAGAGGAGAGACATGACAGTGTTCAGCCACACCTACATGGGCGGGGTGACGCCAGAGCTCCACTCCTCGCCGCTGCGCCTCACAGCCCCTTCGGTTAGGGAACACCCCGCCTTCCGTGGCTGGATCACGGGGGTGAGCGTCAATGGCTCACTGGCGACGCTGGAGAGCTCGGAGGGTGTCACAGTAACAGCTGGCTGTCGGCCGGATCACCAGTGCCAGAACGGAGGACTGTGCAGCGTGGTCAACAACCAGGCCGTCTGCGACTGCTCCAACACCGGATACCAAGGCAACAACTGCAGCGAAGGTAAGGCCCAGAACCATGCTGACCCATCATACGCATCTCATCCTTTACATACGCACACATATATAATATGCACAGATACTTTTGGGGATCCATAACTCCAAACACCTGCAGCGAACTTAACAACATCTATTTTTCATTCACACCTTCACAGCTGCCTTGAATTGGTGCGTATGGACCAGCAGCGTTCCCAAACAGTGCAAGACATGCATACTGATTATCTTTGATATCGATTTTTTTTATGGCTGCAAATGACTCCCAATTTAGTATGTACCTCCAGAACGCAGGAAGCTAAGCACAGGAAGTGCAGTCAGTTTGGTGAAGCTGGTGAGCTTGAGAGATTTAAGACAAATTCCGGAAACTCACTGGAAACCGTTCCACGGCTGGCAGCTTTAAAGCCCTAATGGGCTCAGTTGGCGTGTTTGGCAAAACACAATAACCATATAGATCCAGTATGGATGTGGTTGTTGGCTCGTGTTGAGAGACATTAATTGGAACTAGGCTAAGGGGCTTGAAATCAGTGGTTGTTACATGGCAGACACCTGGCTGCCTGTGTTAATGGATTTGCATTGATTCTAAAAGGCCTTCAAAGGGTACAATACATAGGGTGTTGAAATGCAGTGTTTACAGTCTATCTCCTGCCATTCATTTGAACAGCTCGCGGCCCGATAAGATGCTCAGTTTTGTGTATGAGTGAGCATGTGTATGTAAAATGTAAAGTATGTGTTCTTATGCAATACAACAGCAGAAAGAGTCTCCTGTCTGTACTATATAAATATGATGAACTGTGACAATAAAGAGCCTGATATAAGAATACAACTTTTACGTGGTGGAGGCAACAGAAAAATGGAAAGGTTGATGATTCAAAATCTTCAAGAACAAGCCTCCCTTTAATAGTGTCAAACAAGCCTTTGGTCAATACAAGTGCCAATATACAGGCCGCTGTAATGACGGCCATTACAAAAGCAAAGCAGCTGCTTAATGAACTCAGTTACCTTGTTATGGCCGCTAACCGCAAATGCGTTCAGTTGTGTGTGTGTCATCAGATTTGCTTCAGTTCATTCAAGAACAAATCTGCATTGTTAATCAATAGCGCTCTCAACACCTGTGTGTTGTTGTCTTTTTTTGGGGGGGAGGGGGGGGGGGGGGGGGTGCAACGCCAAAGATACCTTCCAGCTTCAGTGGTCGATATTTTAATGACACGAATGCATCATAAATGGCAGAGTGGCCTTGCCATGCCACCGTTTGTCACCGACCTGACCTCACACCCCACCCAGCATCACACCTCCCTTTAGACCCCCCCCCACCATATCACACTATAGCATTTAGTGGCCAGTGGGATTTCCTAGGTTGCCATGGAGACAGGACTAATAGGGAGAGACCTCATGCTAGGAGTGTTTTCTCCGTCCTTTGCTCTTCCAACCCCCCCCCCCCCCCCCCCCCCCCCCCACACACTCCTCAGCCCATTGCTGCCTTCACCAGACTCAGCACGTATAGTGACTTCAGGCATCATGTCTGCCACACAAATCTACTGTATCTACGTGTTTGTGGTGATGAGTGTGTGTGTGTTTGTGTGTTTCGGCATCCTATAGAGGTCTTCATTTTCCAAGCAGGTGGGAGAGGTAGCTGGTGCGTTACGCTCAGAAGTGCTGAAATGAGTTGTCGATTGACAGATGAATAATTAATGCTTTAAGTAGACCTTCAATGATTAGTCAACTGATCAATAATTTCCTTGAGAGAAAGTTATAATTGATAATTCTTCGAGAAAAAATACCAAATATTTGCTCGTTCCAGCTTCTCAAATGTGAGAATTAGATTCCTTTCCACATCGTATATGATAGTAAAGTGAATATATTTGAGTTTTGGACTGGTGGTTGAGTAAAACAAGCTTTCTGAAGACTTTTGAAAATCATAACTAACTAATTGTTCACTATTTTATGGCCAAAATGATTAATCGAGTAAATATTGGGCAGATCGTGAAAATAATCATTATTTGAAGCCTTACAATTTAGTTACTTGGAAAGGGAAAAAACCAAAGATTCCAGCTGTTTAAGCTTCTAAGATGTGAGGATTTGCTTCTTTTCTTTGTTGTATATTAAGCAACTTTGGGTTTTTTACTGTTGGTCAGACAAAAAAGCAATTTGAAGACCACCTTGTGCACTGGGAAATTTTTCACATTTTGACATTTTGACATTTTTCACTATTTTTTGGGCATTTTATAGACAAAACAATCAATTGATGAATCTAAATCATTGACAGATTTAACAGTTTGTTTGCAGCGCTGGCGCTCACTTCTGCACGTGGTGTGTGTGTGTCTATCCATTGATGAGGCGACAGGTGAAGAGCTATATGATCAGCTCTCTGCAGGAACTAAGTGCTGCGCTGAGAATTACGTGTGATCCAAGCCGGTCTAATCCAGTCTGCTGTTTTTCACTGCTGGTTAGGGCACATTGGGAGCCACAGGCGTCACTGACACGCACACACACACACACACACACACACACACATACCTGCACAAACACATGCAACACAAACATGCAAACACATGGAGAAACACGTTCACACAGTGTTCAGGCTCCAGCACCACCATTAGTCACATCGCAGTGTAGCTCTACAGGCTAAATGGGAGGTGGAGACATTTTACATAAAGGCTCTCACTATACACGACACAATACAGTACCTGCTTTGGACGGGCACTTTGTCGCTCATCGAGAGGCTGCTTAAGGGGCTGTTTTATATTCCTAGATCGACTCACATTTCAATTGAGAGTGATGCCAAGTGATGCTGAGTAGAACAAGTGCTGAAATATTCTTTTTTTTTATCTTGGCATATGTGGCCGGTGTTAGTAATAGTAGTCTCATAAAATGGTTCCAGTTAGGGGGTCTGCTCCAACGGAGGTACATGGGGTGAGCAGCACTTTATTTGGTTGTGAAATCATAAAGCTTTACCAGAATACATTCTGTTTATATTCTGCATTGGCTTCTCAGATTTCAGATTTAGGAAGAAATTGCAGCAGGGTCTATGAGATAGATGATGGTGGAGATTGAGAGTAGCTTAATGGCTGGTTTCAAAAGGTTACTTTTGTGGCTTTCCATCTGTTACTCACTGGTAGCGGTAATTCATGGACATTAACCCAGGAAAGGGATTCAAGGGAAGGAGCTATTCCAGTCAACCAGCAGCTTTTCAGACAGAAATAAACAGCAGCAAATGGGGCCAGTTAACAAAAGCTAAAAGAGTATTTCCGATGCCTGGTTCTTATCTCAGATCTCTCTCCGAATCACGGACCTCTTTCTCTGAAATAGTTCAGAGATACAGAGAGGTCTGACGGGCGAATCGAGCAGATGATGCATTCATTATTTGGAGTGCTGTGTTCTTTCTGACAAATTGCCGGCTCAGTCGGATATTTCTGACCACAGGATCAGCGGGCTGAGCTAATATCCATGCATCAATATCACTACCAGTGAGCAACTCATACTTTAAGTATGTTGTAATAAATCTCTCCTCAGGTGCACCAAGGCGACCCGGAGAAGAGAATTCAAAGGTTGAATCTGAGAGAAATTAAGTGGATGGCAAAGGGAGTATAGGGAATAAAAGCTCAGAAGAAGAAAAGTACTATGTTAACACGAACTAAGGTGCTGTGATTGAACAAATTGTATACAGTGGAACCATAGCTGCCTCTTTAGAAACAAGGACCATTTATGACCACATGAGTCCTGTGTAGTTGCTTTGTAAGAGTCAGGCAGAGTTGGTATTAAGCTTTACCTCTTATATGGTACCTTGAAAGTATTGTGTGATTTTGAACCCAGCAACCTCATTGAAGCTGCACAATAAAGCTGTGAGATGAAATTATAACCCTCTGAATATTTGAAAAAGAAGTCTGTTATGAATCTTTAATACAGAATGAATGTGCTCTGCTGGAGGAAAAATGTATCCTTAGCACCGCGTTTGAAGCCAGAAATGAGTATTTTGACTGTGGCAGTCTTAGTTTCCGTACACATTTACAATTACACAATATCTTCAAGGCTCCCTAATGATCCACCGTTATTCACACTCACACTTTTGCAGATTTGTGACAAGCTTAGAAACATTTGCAAAGTAATATAATACCGTTATATACTGTAAGCATTTCCTTTCTTCTCTGAAAGACAGTATATTACATCTTTCATACCAGTGTGAGGAGAAAGGGTTTTGTTCCAAAGCACAAACAATTTGTCAGTTTTGGAGAAAAGTAATTCAAGATGTAGTGAGGAGAGTTTGGGCAGGGCTATGCATAAATGTAATTACTGTCGAAGCCATTCTGCCCTCCAGTGAAGGCAGAGGGAACCGGGCTTGTTAGGCCTGGCCTGGCTTGTATTGTCCTTGAGGGCAAATTGCTGTTAGCATGCTAATGGCTCCACCTGTTTCTGCCATGCTACTAGCACAAGGGCAGAGGCAAGGAAACACTCAGAAGAGCACACAGCTCGGAATACACACACTTACACACACACACATGCACACATTCACATGCAAACAAACACACACAAACACACACACACTCTCTGTCCCAGTATTGAACCATGCATGTCCCTCATCTTCCTGCACTGCTAATTCATCCCTACATATTTTATATTTTTCTGCTATTTCACATCATTTTTACTGCCGTATTCAATGTTAGTGTATGTGTGTCTGACTCTGTATGTGTGAAAGACACAGAGAGTGAGGCAGAGGTTGTGAGACTGAATGTGTCAGTGTGTGCGTGCGTGTATGTGTGTGTGGGTGTGTGTGTGTGCGTGTGTGTGTGTGTGTGTGTGTGTGTGTTGCATGCTGTCTGTCGGGGGGCTCTGTGCAGAGGAAGCAGCTGCAAGGTAAGTTCCGGGGTAAACGGCTCTTGAATCCAAACATACAGGTAGGAAAGTATATTTTCGACCCCCACACCTCCTCCACCCTCTGTATCTACAAGGTGTGTGTGTGTGTGTGTGTGCCCTTATGTAAGTGTACACGTGTGGAGTCATACAGAGAGATTGTGCATTTATTTAAATGCAGCTGTGTGCGTAAACAAATATATATATATATATATATATATATATATATATATATATATATATAGACAAACCTCAGTTTTGGCTACCAGTAAGCATAGTACCCATCCTGACGTTTGCATGTATGTTACCACGGTAACCCTGGACGGGTGTGCATGTACAGTAAGTAGCCATGGTAACCCAAAGGGCTTAGCATGCATGTTAATGAATGTCTGTCTCTCTCTCTCCTCGCCCGGCCGCGACACCTTTCCAGAGCACAGCTACACTCCAGGTAGGTTGCACTTCTATCTATCTGTCTGTCTATCGGTCTGTCTGTCTGTCTTTCTCTCACCTCCTTCTATGTCCGTCTATATTTAACTTTCCCTTCCTGCTCTTTATTCAAACATCTTTGCTTCTATATTTGATTCAGGCTTTTTTACGAGTACTTAAATGTACTCTTAGATACACATTTATTTCGCTCTATCGTCATCTTAATATCACATAATATCTCTCCGCTATCTCTCGATTTCTATCTTTTTCACGTCTCGTCCTTTACATCCTTCTTCCTGGCCTTCGTGTTCTCGTTACGTCGTCTATTTTGGAGATACGGCTCAAGGTAGACAGCTTAACTGTATGTTGGTCTGTGTGGGTATGTAGGGGATGGTTGCTGACATCTGGTAAGTTCCACATCCCATGTGCAATCATCTGGAGTGGCTCTATAGCCTCAAGGTTACAAAGACACACTGTAGGCCCACACAAACACTGTCCTGGCTGTGTGCAGACGTCTGTGTGCGTACCTGTTTGTGCGTAGGATCGCAGCCTAGGATGAGTAAGCAAGTTTTTTTAGACATTTTGAATAATTTAGAGGACTCGTACACACACATGCACACACACACTTTTACGCAGAAGACTCTACCCTTCACCAGCATGTCATTGACTAACTCCTGTATCACAAAACACATAAATACACTCACACACATGCACTCACGCACATTTCACACCCCATGATCCTTTGCTGTGCTGACTGTGCTCTTGTCTTCTTTTAAGGTCTGGCACACCTGATGATTAGCGACCAAGGTATGGCCTCCTCTTACCTCACTTCCTGTTGTCTTCTGCTATACCATCACCCCCTACCTCCTCACCCCCCACACTCACAACTCCCTGTATCCCTCCCCCACTCCATCACCACCTGGCACGGGAGGAAGTTGTCTCTCTAGGCACTGCACTAAGGTCAGTTTTTTTTTTTCTCGGTAATTGAGATTTCTTGAAAACTGTCCCATTTGGTCTCATCAAGAACTTCAGTTTTAATTTAAACTGAAATGGATGACTTTTGCATTTGCAGCGGAGCAATTACATAATGATAAATTAAATATGGCCTTAAAGATCATTTTTGGTTCGATTTTTGAAGAGAGTGATGATGAGCCTGAGAGCAACTTCTGCTACTATAATCATGGCTGCTGATGAGGGAGGGGTTAATGGGAGGGTTTCGGCGGCTGCGGCTTGGCGGTGCTTGGCTGGGTTACACTTGGCAGGGCTCCAGGTCATGGATATGGAGCAAAGGGCCGACTGACCGACTGACTCCGTGGATGGTTTGAAATGGTCTTTACTCTTTCACCTCATTTCATTTTCTCTCATCTGTATGTCAGCGTTTGATCGAGAGGATGGGAGCGTTCGGTGTGTGCGTGCATGATGCATACATACGTGTGCATGTGCGCTTTTACATCATGGTTTGAATCAATGACTGTGGCAGTTTTCACACGAACACTCCCACATTCATCCATGGCTTTTTTTTATCGGCTTCCAGCATGTCTTGCTCTGCTGTCGCTGGTCCTCACATGGGCTCCTGTTCATACATTGGCGAGCATGTGTGATTCTGAACAGAAGTTCCTGTGTATGAAGGCAATGCTGGTATACCTCAACCCCCAAGTTGTCCATTGTTTTTGGTAACAGCCCCCAAAACAAGTGCCCATGTTCTGCCTTTTGAAAATTGTTCAATAATCAATAAAACTTACTCTTCTTGCCCTCTTTCTCCCTTTTTCCTTCTTTGTTCCTGCCTTTCTCACTGTTCGGGACACCAACCTCTGTGAATTTAGGAAAACTCAGAGGTACCCCGTCCCCTCCCTGATTTTTTATTTTTTTTTATGTGTATGACTAATGGGCTGTTCTGGGTGGTTTTGAAGTTGAATGTATTGACAGGCTCTTGTATGTATGGTAATGCAGACCTTTAGAGCCGTTCGGCTTCAAGTTCTCATTTTCCGGTTGCCATTAAATTGGAATGTTTCATTTCGAGGAAAGGTAAGCTGATGTTGATGCATGCGTGTGTGCGAGCGTGCTCATACTGAAGCGTGCGTGCGTGTGTGCGAATGAATCGGCGCTCCGGCCTACGGTGCTTTTCAAAATCTGAAGGTAGGTGTTGCTGGATCGGTGGGCTCTGCATGACGCTGATGAATACACTGATTGACCCACATAAAGACAGGGTGACCGTGACAGGCTGATCTACCTCTATTGTGCTCTTTGATTGGATGAGAGAGGACATGATGGCGGCTGTCTCCCATTGTGACAGGGCCGCCATGTAGTCGCTGAAATGTGCTATTTAATGAAATGTTCATCCAAGCTGGAGGATAGAAATATCATGAATAGAGCACAAATGATGTCCGCATCCACCTATCACACTGAGACATCTCTAGTCTGACAAGTATATTTCTATGTGGGCATTTTTGTTATGTTTTGATCGCTTAATAAGCTCCTATAGTGCTGGAGTTTCTGCCTAAAATATCTGGCATGAATCATCCAGGTGGCAGTGAAAATGTAATTGCTTCATCTGGCTTATGCTCAGCATTTTAAATCACCTACTTACGGACCGACATGTATTAACATGTGTTTCCAGCATTATTACACAATGTATTCAGTGTATGTGTGTATAGTGGACGCCCTCACTATTACGGATGTTTGGATTGTGATAGACTGAATCTAAAACTGTGGCTGATTTTTATTTAATTTCTTTTTAAACCTTTGAAGTCTCTTTCAAGAACTGTACACATGGGAAAGCCGTATGTGTGTTTGTGCCAGTGTGTTTTCGCTCTGCATACTGAAGAGTAAAGGCTGTCAAATGGTGCAGACGAAGCCTAGCTTAGGTTAGCTCAGCGTAAAGAGGCTTTTTGAGGAGCCCACAAAGCTGAAATGAGTTTCTTTGAGGGGGAGGATCGGGTGTGGGGAGGGGTGCCTTAGAAATATATATAGCATGTGTGTGTGTGTGTGTGTGTGTGTGTGTGTGTGTGTGTGTGTGTGTGTGTGTGTGTGTGTGTGCTGAAGAAATTGAGAAAAAGAGACTGTGTCTGTGAGAGAAGAGCTAAAGGAATGAATGATAGAGCGAGAGAGGAAGCGAGGGAGAGATAAAGTGAGTCGTCTTCTCTCCTGTGATGTGGAGCAACTGCCTGTATCTGCAAAGGGACAGCGGTGCTCCCGTCTGCCCTCCCAGCCCAGCCATTCTGCAAAGGGACATCAGTCCTGATGGGAAGCCCTGGACCTTTCCCCTCCTTCATAAAACACAGCTATCGTTCTCCCTGGAGACGATACCCACAGATCACTAATCACTTTCAGTGGGTGAAAATGCACGAATTGTGGAGGGAAGAAAGAAAAGAGGGAGCCAAATTGGATTTTCATAAGTATCGAGAAGCCAAAGGAAGAGGGGGAAATGGATTTTTTTTCTTCTTTTTTTGAAAAGTATTGAGCAGCAATAATCTGGACGGAAAATGTGCTTAAAGCCAAGTAGCAGATTTTGCCCTTTCTCTTCTCTCTGTCTGGCCAAGAATAGAGTGTGAAGGGTCCTGGGTGAATGAGTGATTGTAGGTTCTGAATAGGATTGAGGAGCGGCTCTTTGACGTAATTGGCAGCAATGCTCGTTTATGATATTTATATAATTATTTTAAGCTGTGAGGCGGGTTGTTCGGTTAGTAACAACTGTTTGTCTGACTGTCCAAGTGATCTCGATATCAATCCAAGGATCTGTGCACGGCATAGACAAGTGGTCAGCCTCGCTTGAAGTGACCTTTACACACGCACTTACGTGAACGGGCGGACACTCACACACACACACACACACACGACAACCTTTAGAGAGTGCCCATTGAGTAGGTGAGTGAGTGTGTGTTCAGTGTAAATATGCATGAGTAAGGCTGCCTGCACATATTCTTCACGGTCAGTGGATGAAGGCAGGGCAGAGAACGAGGTGTGTGTGTGTGTGTGTGTGTGTGTTTGTGTGAGTGCATGAGTGTATGTTCAGGGGAGGTGGATTGTGAGTCATCACTTGTGACTCATAAAGCGTCGGCAATCAAAGCGGCTCATTTTAACACATTATCTTATGGCAAAAACACACTCGCACACTTCGCTACACACACATGTTCAGTGTCACACTCTGGGTTTTTCTTGACACTGCGTATTTTTCATTGTCCCTCCACCTCGCTCTCGTTCTCTTCCGGACATCCACATGTGCGTGCTTGTCTCACAATAACACACACACACACTTACACACACGCAGAGGACGGGCATCGTGCTGACTCCACCATATGTGGGGTTGGGAGTGGTAGCAGACGCCAAGACAAGAGGAACCAGTACCGGCAAAGTACAGCATGTCTCCTACCTCTTACTCATCATGATCTAATAATAAATCACACCAGGAGTGATTATTTTTTGATAATGTTCAGGCACTGAAACTAAATTAGAAAAGAGATTTGTGTAATTAAAATGATTATAACTAATAAGAATTTCTCAATTTATCTCTCAGGTCTTGTTTTCAGGTTGTAGTGCTCGAATAGGTTGTGGATTATTATGAAAAGGAATTAACAACAATTTCGATCAATGATAAAAAAAGAGTCTCTTCTTCTGCAAAACATTCACTGATGCCATATTCTCAGTTGTGAAGTTGTCGTGCTTTTTACATTTTTATACAATGTATTAGAGTTCTTTTCATAATCGACTAATCTGCTCATTATTTTCTTAGTCAATCAAGTCATTGTTTTCTTTATTAAATGAGAGAAATTATACAGATTATAATCTCCCACAGTCCAAGTTGATGTAATCTTGTTTTTCTGACAAACAGTCAAAACCCCCAAAATATTCAATGGACTATCATGAATGACAAAGAAAAGCATCAAGTCCTGGTATACGGTATATATTATTTACTCGATAATGACAATAGTTGCTGATCTCTTTCTGTTGATTGTCTAATTGATTAATTAACTAATCACTGAAGATTAAGGAAATAATATGTTGGTCTATTGTTGGTAAAATGTCCTCTGGGGCTCTGGCAACCTCGGATATTTTTTACTATATTCAGACATTTTATAGACGAAACGATTAACCAGAAAAGAAATTAACAGATTAATTAAGTACTTTACTGCTCGTAACTGCAAGTAGAAAGCAATGAAGGAAGTTGCCTTATGTTTGTGCCTGTAGGTGTAGCGAAGCAACTGTGAATCACATCATTTGATCAAGTTAATCTTAAATTATATAAATGTTACCTTTTTAAAATCACCAAAAATATTTTGTTCGCATTTGCCAGTAGTCTCCAAGTAAAATAAACTTGGAAGTAAATTCTATAATATACTGTATATTTTTCAATAAAAGATAAACGTCAGACACATTGTAGTGTAGCTGTGACTCTTACATCATTTAGCCGTACGTACAAGTGAGCAGCACTCGACTCGAGGTGAGAGAGAGCCTCTTGGTGTTAAGAGGCAAGTGTCTGGTGATTGGCTGCCTGCCCGACCGACTGGCATGAATTTGGCTCCTGATGGCCTCATCTTGAGCTGTGAATAATTTAAAAAAAGAAAACTGTTAAAACTAAGTTGTGCCCCCTCTGGCCATCAGCCGTGATAAAGCAATTGCAACAAAGTTTTTACTGCGAAATGCACAATTTTTCTGGATACTCTTTGCGCTAATGGGACTAAATCTAAATCTACTCTCCGCTACTAACACCCTTTACAGTTCTGATCTACAACACTCATTAATGCTTAACACCCATGCAAGCTCTTGTAATGAAAGCCACAGCTCCACATACAGAGCTCTACCCCCACATTATCAGGGAGATGCACAGTTACAGAACTCACCATGGGAAATGTGAAGCAATCCCAATAGTAAATGTATACATTTACTGGTAATAGTATGCAATTACCATTCTGTTAGCAAGTAAGCATTAACATATTCGCACATTCACAGCAACGCTAATAGGAAACACACAAAGCGTATGCACCCTGTAATCGCCCTAAAAATAAAGACATCAAACGGACTCCCTATTTACAGAGGATGAAGGGAAAAAAGATAGAGCGGAGGCTGCGCTGCAAGTGTGTAAGGGAGGGGCGCGGGAGGAGGGGTGGGTAAAGGAGTGTAGAAAAGCGATGGTGAGGAAAGATAGGAGCGCGTCTCACAAAGTAGGAAAGGAGAGGTGGAAAGAGAAGGTCGGAGACGCAGAGGGAGACAGGAAAGGAGATAAGACTGCAGCGTTTCTCAGCAGGGGTGCTGCATCTCTCCTTGGGCTCCCCGACTTGACACAGTCTCGCATCAGCCAGGATGGTATTCATGAGTGATGCAGATACCTCACGCTCACACACACACACACACACACACACACACATTCCCTTTTTAGAAAGAAAGCGAAAGAAACAGGCAAGCCGGTGCTCCAATTGTCTCCTACCTGTTCTAGCACTTTCCATTATGTCTGCGCGGGTGCCGAGAGTAGTGGCCCAATTGGCGATTCACTCCAGTACCCCATCTGGCATTTGAAGTTCATTTCTTTGCTGTTTGCCAAAACAAGAACAAACACATGAACAACAATACACGCACTCTCACTTGACGGGCGTTGCACACCCACAAACACTCATTTACTTGTGGTGCTTGTCTGGAAATAACTACGGAAACTGAAATGGCCACAGCGTTCATTAAAAACCCAATACATTACCTTCATGAAAAGAGGTCTTTATGCACTTGTTATTTGTTAACAACCTGCTGTAAGGGGTTTTATTAGGTGTGTGTGTGTGTGTGTATGGATTTACATGCATGCAAATCTGGGCATGGTTATTTGTCTGTGTGGGTTTATTGAACTGCCTGTATGCACAAACGCTTATTTTCTCAGTGTGTGTTTGTCAGCACTCTATAGTCTTCTCTGTGCGTATGTGCCATAATGTATGTACATGTGCCTGTGTGGGTGTGTGTGTGTGTGTGTGTGTGTGTTTTTGTGTGTCTAACACGGATGAAACTGACTCTGATCTTATCCGGCTTAAGACAAATACACTGTTCTGCCTGCAGACATTGTCATGGAAACAAGATGGTTTCCCTGGGTACCAGAGAGAAGGCCGAATTCAAGCTACAGACGGAGATGAGCAGAGATAAAAGAAACTGTTCATTGTTTTTTCCTTTAAATTAAATTTAAAGGGACTGACAATGTCAGATCATATTGAGTTCCAAATGTTCCATTTGTGTCTAAAATAAATACACTTAGAAAAGACCAGATCTGCTCAAAAGCAATTTTTAGCTTTAATATGTTTCCCTATTTACCAAGCAACGAATATATTTGGGTTTCGAAGACATCACAGTGGACTCTTGGAAACTGCGACAGGCGTTTTTCACAATTACATGAAGATTATATTTTTGTTGAAGCAGAAAAGGAACTACCTTGATTATCGATTAAAAGTGGCCAAAATGTGACGACACAATTAAATCAATTAACCAAGAAAATAATTAATACATTCAAACATTATGAAAACAATTGCGAAGGCTGTGTTTTTAAATGTCTTGTGCTAGAAATGAATGCCTTCAATTTAACAACAACAACAAAACAAGGAACGGGAGTTCAACGTTGCAGACGGACGATCTGTCACTGGTGTCCTGACAGTAATATCCTCCTCTACAGTATTGCTCCCTTGGCTGTGATGTGATAGCCCAATCGGTTTCAGCGCCAGATGCTGTATATCACCGAATAGAGATGGAAACGGCAGTCGTAGCCTTTCGTGAACTTGGCGTGTGTGGATTTTCACACTTTAACTTAATGTAGAGACTATGCATATGTTAGCATGCATTTGCATACATTTCTCTCACTGGTCATCTATCTGTATACTGTATGAGTGCATAGTTAATCCACCTGTCTGTTATTAAGGAGAGATGCCTTCATGCAGGATGTTTGAGTTTATGCTGTGTATATGTGTGTGTGTGTGTGTGTGTGTGTGTGTGTGTGTGTGTGTGGACAGTCTGAGAGGAGCTGATAGCAGAACTGCATGGTGGGCTAAAAACGAGGTGCAGGGGAATTGCAGTGTGCTATCTCCAGAATGACAGGGCTGCCATGATTGAGGCTTGCTACACTAGGATTTAGATACACCAGCATTTTTCTCTCTTTCGTTCTCTCTTGCCATCCATCCCTCGTTCGCTGCCACTCCCTTTCCTTGTCTCTCTTTCTACCTCTTTCTCTTCCATTTTGTGTCACCCATCTCAATGAGTCTCTCCGTCTCCCCCCTATTTTTTAATATCCCTTCCTCTTTCAAAGTCCCCCTTCTGCATCTTTCCCTTTTTCTCGACCCTGCATCTTTTCCACCCTGCTCACTCTATCAGGTGCTGTATAATGTAGGCTCCCCTGATGTGCTCCCAGCCTCCATCCGCCATTTTGATTCAGTACAGCTGTCCATGATAATGTACTGTTCACTCAATCACTCTTTCTCTCTCTCTCTCACCCTCCTTCTCCATCTCTTTTCCTCTCTCTCTCTCCCTGAAACACACATGCACGAACACATTCGCGTTTGCTGAGCCCCTGTAACACAGGGTTGCCATGGAAATGACAAATTAGTGTGTGAAATGTTGAGGAGGAAACCCATGAGCAGAGACAAAGCCACATGAGACACACACACTCACACACTTGCCTTATGCACACAGAGCAATCTAAGTGTGTTTGATAGTCGGAGGGGCGGTACGGTTCCAGCTGGTCCCAGTAGCAGCAACCATCAGATCAGTTATTCACTCTCTCCCTCCTGCCTCTCCACATGCTGCTTTATTCATTAGAGTAGTAGTTTAATCATAGCCTTCAGATGTGAATGCCAATCCTCCTTCAATCTTTACATTCTTGCCTGTTCTCACTGTAGGCTCCATATAGTTACTCATTTCTTTCTTCTTTCCCGTAGTTCTGTGCACATTTTCCTCCATCCCTCCCTCCTTTCCTTTCCTTTCCTTTCCTCCTGCTTTCCTTTCCTTATTTCCCTTCATTTAGTAACTTAATTGAATCAGATTGTCTCAGTGAGTTTAAGATCTGTTTTTCAAGGGAGAGCTGAGAAAAACAAAAACGTTTTTTGGCCAGATGAGGCTGCAACTAGAGAACTTCATCAGTACCACTTAGACTGTGTCAGTTCATCGTTTTTCTCAATTGCTTGAAATTGCTAAAAAAAATGTTAGAAAATAGTGGAAGAATCAGAATTTCCCAGAACCACAAATTACATCACATTTATTGTTTTGTCGTTCTTACCATATTCAATTGAGGATGATATATTTATAACGGAAAAAAGCAGCAAATCCTCATATTTCAGAAGCTCGAGCTGACAAATACCGGGTGTTTTTGCTTTATAAAAGACAGTAAATTCATTCTTATAGGTGTTGTCAATCAATCTTCTGTTAAATGAACAACTAATTAGTACTATAGTCAGACCTTATGCAACCTCACACCCAGCATTATTTTAGAAGCTATTACTATAAAGTCAGACAACCAACAATCAGACGACAACAATAAATAATCAAGAAACAACAACACAAGTCATAAAAAACGAAAGATTATAAAGCATTAAAATATCCACAGGAGAAGAAAGAACCTAGCTTGAGAGAATCCTTTTTCCTTTACTTAACCGCGTAATGTCATTAAGATCAAGGCCGTGTTTGAACTGAGAACAATGACAAACATTTACAGTCCGAGATTTAACTTACAGCCACGCAGTCGGCCCACGAGAAACCATTCGTCAAACAACGAGTAAGAAGACAATGACAAGGGCCATATGAATTAGCTTGAGAGTTTTCCATTCCTTTCCTCCGCTTTTCTCTTCCCTTTCTCTGTATTCCTTCATTGCCCTGCTCGCCCGCTTTGATCGACAGTGCTCTCCACAGGATGAAGTGTGACATGCGGTGTGTCTGTCTCACTGTTTACTCTGAGCTAATACTGACTCACTCCATTAATCTGAGCTACAACAGATCCACTCCAACCTGCCCACCTGAGAACGTGCGTGTTTCTGCGTGTGTGTGTGTGTGTGTGTGTGTGTGTGTGTGTGTGTGTGTGTGTGTGTGTGTATCAAGGTGTGTCCGCACACTGAATACATGCATGCACGACACATGTTCTCCGTGGCGTTTGTGACACCCAATAAGCATTTCGGTGCCTGATGTGTGTGTGTACGCCCGTTGTTGTTGTTGCGGGCCAGAGCATCCAAATCGATGCAGATGCTTTATGTGCTCCTGTCTGGTCTAATGACACGTCTGTAAATTAGCAACAGAATGGCGGAGCAGCACACTGAAACCTAATGGCACCTCTGTAAATTACCGCTAGAATGCTGCTGGACGGCTGCGTGTGTTCTCATTGTGAACAACTTGGCTCACTCCGCCACCTCATCTACATTTGTCTACGTGTCTGCTTGTGTGTGTCAGTCTGATTGTGTTAGCGGTTGTGGCTGTTCTTTCTGTGTGTGTGTGTGTGTGTGTGTGTGTGTGTGTGTGTGTGTTTTTGTGTGTCCCCCTCCTTCTCCTCGCTCTCGTTCCTCTCAGTAAAGACTAGCCCGAGGCCCTGAGTTGGTAATAGCTTTTCTGACAGCAATACACCAATATTTACAGAGACCAGCACCCACCCACACCCCTGCCGCACATTTCATGCACACATAAAAAAGCCTTCATTTTTCCGCACACACTCACATGCTTGAACACAAGTTGCACACACTCCTTTTTCTTTTTTTCGAGGCATGCGCTCACACACACACATTCTTAATTAACATGCTGGGAGGGAAGGCATCGCACACTAGGGGGAACTCACACACATGCTGGCATACAACTTGTTGTTTCTCACTCATATACTGGCATTCGCACTTTTTTTTTTTTTTTTTTCATGCAACAGAAGCAAAGAAAGACAATTTGCCACGATTGCTCTTTGAATTGTGATATATTCTCCCTTTTTCCTTCTCATTATTCTCTCCGTGTTATATTCACTCAAGTGCGGCCAATTCCATTTCAGCGCTCTCTTCTCTCTCTGTCTCACGACCTTAATAACCTATTACACTTCAGTCTATTCATTACATGGCAACCCCCCCCCCCCCCCCCCCCCCATCCCTTCCTCTCCAGAGGTTCCTCACCAAGTGTCTGTCATCTCCAGCCTGGCCTAGTGGGTGCGCGTTAAATTCCCCTCTTGTTCTCCTCATTATCGCGAACTACAAGTTTATGCCAGAGGCTCCACGGAGCAGAGAAAAGGAGGCCAACAAGACGTGCAGTGTGAATGGCGGCGTGAAGCTTAACGGGAGGTGTGAGAGCTATAGGCATGGTGGTGAGGAGAATGCTAGAAGGAATGCGGAGGAAGGGTGATGCTGGAGAGGGTGAAGGAGACAGATAATGTCGCCCCTGCTTGTGCATGCCAACACAATAGTATGATCTTTTTTTTCAGCAGATGTGTGTGTAGGTGTGCATATTTGTTCCTCTGTTGGCTTGCGTGTATGGCTGTGCATTTCTGTGTGAGAGAGTAGATAAGGGAGTGTGAGCTTAAGGATGATGGATTGCAAAACCTTGGTCTGGTGTCCTTGGGGGTCACTCAGTGTGTGCAAGGTAAGTAGCCATTGGCTGTCTGCTTCTTATTCTGAATTGTAATCGGACAGTCCTGCCTGCTTCGGCTGCCACGACACTTACAGGCTGCCGTTCGCCATCTTCATCCTTTCTCGAAAACCTTTCCGACCTCTACTGCTACTGCGCATACATACATACATACATACACAGACACACACATTCTTGCTTTTAACGAACATCACGAAATGAGCCATGTTGTCAAACAAGACCGCATCACTTCCGACTGCCAGCACAGCTGTTCTCTCAAAAGGGAGGATGGCAGGTTTCATAACGAGTTTGGAAAGCTACAGACTCACGACTGTCTCTCTCGAATCCACACTGTTTAATCTCCAACCCACACGAGTGATCAAAGCTTGTTTACACACCACTCCATGTACGATTAGAGGTATGGAAGGAAGTGTTTCTTCCAAGTGCTGGCATCAGTGCGGCTTTGCTTGACAATAACAACATTTTCAGCATCTTGAACAATATGTTTTGTACTGCACATCCAAATCAAATTTAACCAGGCCCAGCAGAGCTTTGTTTTACTCGGCTGGCTCGTATGAACACCCACCATTTTATCGTCTTCGAGCAGTGTGGGAAGAAGCAATGTAGCTTGGATGTTGTAGTCATCATTATAATAATGTTAAACAAGAGTCTAATGGCTCCACACGTCTTTGTTCTTCCTCCCTGTTTCCCTCTTCCACCTCTCCCTTTCTGTCTCAGCTCGCGAGGAGTACGTTGCCACCTTCAAGGGCTCTGAGTTCTTCTGCTACGACTTGTCACCCAACCCCATCCAGTCGAGCAGCGATGAAATCACACTATCCTTCAAGACGCTGCAACGCAACGGCCTGATGCTTCACACCGGCAAGTCAGCCGACTACGTCAACCTAGCACTGAAGAACGGAGCCGTGTCGCTTGTCATCAACCTCGGCTCCGGGGCCTTCGAGGCCTTGGTGGAGCCCGTCAACGGCAAGTTCAACGACAACTCCTGGCACGACGTCAAGGTCACCCGCAACCTGAGACAGGTAACCAGACAGACAGGAGGTGGAGGAGGGAGCGACCGAGCAAACGGGAGGGGCGAGGAGATATGAAAGGATATTGATAAGCCTTGAAGAAGAAAGATGCGAAGGGTCATAGGGAGGGACAAAAAAAGATGGCAAGTTGTAGATTAAGGAATGGATGGAAGCATGCTTGGATTTCAGTTAGTTATGAAATGATTGTAAATCAGTGGAAGATTATTGACAAGAACAAGAATTTTAAAAACTTGAGCTCGAGCAAACTGATGGGCATTTTTGTCTGTTTTCCATTTTTACCAACTAAATTATTCTTATTTTTAATTTATTAGTGAAAAATGGAAACGGTTGTTAGCTGCAATGTTGTTTATAATTCCTTGTTAAATAGTTTCAGTGTGGGTCTGACTTTGGTGAACCACAGTGATTGCTGCAGATGTTTCAGGGGCAGTGGACAGCAGAAAAAGACTTTAGTCCGCAGCAAGAAACTAATCAATGTAGAAGCTACGGTCAGTGGTCTGTTGTCCATCCGCAGTGATGCTGTGGTAGGAAGAAAATACCTGAGGTTTTGGTCTTAGTTTACAGTGGGTTAACCACCAGACCAGCACTGCTTTCAGCTCTAGGTGAGTGATCTTTCAATCGTGTGTGTGTGTATATGTGTGTGTGTGTGTGTGTGTGTGAGTGAATGAGAGAGAGCGTGAACTAGAGAACTATGAGGTTCAATAGCACTCAGGTGCTTGTAACCCACCTGTGCCCTGCCTCTACCGTTTGCCTGTTTGTACTACTAACTTGACTACTAACTTTACTAACCTGCTAGTGAAACTAACTAACCACCATCCATGGAATGATTCATTCTACTAACCTAACCTGTGCCCTTCTCCTAGCGAAACCACTCCAACCAACCTACTAACCACACCAGAGGCCTTCTAGCTTTCCTTTTTTTGTTCCCGAAGTTGTTCTGTTCACAGTTTTTTGCTTTCCTTTCTCCCCCTCTCCTACAAAGCACTCAGGCATTGGACACGCTATGGTAAACAAACTCCATTGTTCGGTAGATATCATTCTAATTGTTTCTTAGTTTGGGTTTGCCCCGTGTCTATTTCCTTTTTGAACCATAGACTTCAAAACTAAACCACTAAAAGGATAAATGCGGTTGGTAATCTTTTACGCTTAAAAAGCCCCCCTCTCCTTGCCAACCACTTTTTTTTCTTTAAATCCCCCCCCCTTCTCTACCGTTTTTTTCACCCCATCTCTCTGTGACTGACATGTAGGCGTGTACTGATTGGCTCATCCCTCACCTGCACGCAAATGGCGAGCCCCCCTTCCTGCATGGCGTGACTCAGAAGCCCTTCCCCTCTCTGATTGGTCCATAAAATGGATAGAGAGTTCCCTCCCCCCTCCTCTTTTTTTTCTTTCTTTTTCTTCTTTGGATTTTCAGTCCTCCACTCTGCCACTGCATGTTCTCCATGGTGCCACTGATTCATCCTGTCCTCGGTTTTTGTATCTACTGTGTCCTCTTTGCCAGTGGTTGCATGCAGAGAGAAGAACAGGCTGCATGTTTATTTATATATATATGTACATATATATCTTTATTTATATGTATGTGCGTATGTGTATGTGTGGAATGAGCCCTAACCCATCTAACACCTGTGTGTGTACATCAATATGTCTGTGTTCGTTCATGTGACATATCATTCGGAATCGCTGATCTAACAAACCCCCCCTACAGACCACAAACTAACCAACTAACACCATCATCACAACTCACCCTAACAACACAACAAACATTACATCATCGCAACTACTAACAGCATTGAAACCATTAACCCTAACCTCAGTAACCCAACACAGCTTGGCCTGACACAAGTAGCACTACTGTGGCTGCCAGCAGTGCAACAACTAACATATACTAACAAGCAAATAGTACTAACACCTACTGAAAAGCACGAAGAAGCCTGCGGAGACTTTACTAACATCTGCCTGGCTGGGCGAGTTTGCCCGGCAATGATAAGCACCGTCAGTGAGAGAAGACTTACTGTAGATGGAAAGTAAACACTCACAACCTTTATGGGCAGTTGAACATGGTCATTAATGTACTGTAGAATATTAGGGTAATAACATACCACTAACTCTGACGCATTTATGTGACAGGGTTGGGGAACCAGTGTAAGCTAAAAGCCCCATGCCGGCTATTATACAGCAGAATAGGCTGGTTAGATTATAAGAGTACCAGCATCAGGTTCACTTTAGGTGGAGCATTAAGGAAAGTTCCAGTATATTAGGAAGTAAATCTGCATCTTCTACTTTTAAGATAAAATAGCTTAGAGTCTGTGGCAGACACATAAGGAGGAAAACTTTTAATGTAAAGGTTGCATTAGCGGACATAGAGGATGTAGATAGCCTTTTAATGCAACGTTGGTTTAGTCGGTTTTGGGAAGTCAGTGCAATGCAGGGACAGAATGACAGACTTGTTTTGAGGTTTGGGTGTGAAGAGTCACAGTCCACCAGTGGTGGCACTGAAGCTTTGGAGATCAGTGAATCTTTGTTAATCACTTACAGGATCTAGTTTGTTGTTCTTACCAATAGACTTAGACAGATTGAAGCAGGCAGACCACATGGTCTGATTCCTGTTGGAGTACACAAGTGGTAGAAGGTGCTACAGAGTGTTTTACTAACTGTGGGCAGAGTGAGCGAGTGGCATTCAGCAGTAAATAGCAACATATTTCCAATGTCAGTAATACAAGCAAAGGTGAGAGGCAGCATCACTCGATTACACCACACATTTAGCACTGATCCACACCAAAACAAAGTCCCAACAGCACAACTACCCAATTCCCCCAAACCAATCAGGCCTTCTTCCCACCACAATGCATACACATTGGTTACCAGAGTAACGGGGGCTAATTTGGCTGGTCAGCGCCGAGCTAGCGCTTAGCGCTGCCTTTGGTGTGAGTATATAGCGTGTCCTTTCCCTGTGCTTTGTTGTGTAGGTGACCATCTCTGTGGACGGCATCCTGACCACCACGGGCTACACCCAAGAGGACTACACCATGCTGGGCTCTGACGACTTCTTCTACGTGGGAGGGAGCCCCAGCACCGCCGACCTGCCCGGTTCTCCAGTCAGCAATAACTTCATGGGCTGTCTCAAAGAGGTGGGATGTTTGCATGATGAACGCATGTGTGTTTTTTCCAGTATACTGCAATACGGCAAATGTTTGCAAACTTACATATAGATGAGTCAAACTGTTTTATATCAGACTATTAACTACAATTTGCTCAGAATTATTTAATTAGACTGAATTTAGACTGAATGAGCTGCTGATATAATCTGCATGTGATCATTTCTTCACAATGTAATTCCACTGAAAGACATTGAGTAAAAATATTTAATTAGCTCATACAATCATGCTGCACAGATTTTCTATACTCTTAAGTTTTAAGAAACTCATATCTTCTTTTTCTCTTACTTTCTTACTTTATTTCTTCCTTCCTTCCCTTTCTGTCACACATCACGCCAACATTCTACACACATTATCTTATAAAGATAACACGCACACACATACACAGAAATGCGTCCATTTGGCACACACACACATGGACACACGCCCTCACCAGCATCAGAGAGAATCAGTGATGAGTGTCGTTGAGGGAGTAGATACAGCACTAAGCACTATCATGCTAATTAGCTACGCCACAGAGATGCTCCATCCATCCGCTGTGCTTGAAATGGGCCACAACACTGCAACAACAAAAACTCACATGACACACTGACGAGAACACACTGATACACTTACACGTACGCATAAGCTCGATTTTAGCGCGCACAGACGTGTGCAAGTGCGTACATGTGCTGAAATGCACAATTATCCCCACCAAAGCACACACAGACAAAAATATTCAAGCACAAATAAACACACAAATGCACACACAGCACCTGATACAAGAACAAAACTTACAAATACATTGTCACACCCATTATATACACACACACACACAGCCGGAGTCTCCCTTTCAGTTACACAGACTCACGCAGAGGCATAAACAAACAACCAAACAAGCCGACAGATGATGTGCCAAACAGAGAGCTATCTGTATCGGTGGTGAATGCGCGCTCTGTGTTGCTTCATTAAGACTGATGGCGTTTAAACGAGGCTGCCGCTGTCATAGTGAACCCTCCACTGCCACATTTACATATTTAATACGATGATATGATAATCCATGTGAGCAAATTAAGATGTATGCAGTGAATCACGCGCATGAGCGATCGCGGCTGTAACAATTTTGTGCATTTGGTGCGGCGCAGGCACACTCACGCGTGCGTGCTAACACCATTTTGCACACTTGCAGCACTTTTAGTGAAGAATCGCACTCATTGCCGTACACGCAGACACGAAAGCACATGATATACAAAAAAAAAATCAAAACAGAGGTGAAAAGCCAATACAGAGAGGAAATGTTGTGATGTTGCCGAGTTGCTCACAGGTCATAGAAAGAGGTCTGGATTAATAAAGCCGAGCCTGTCTGCGCCCGTCTCTCTCGACATCAAAATGCTCAGCACAAGCACGCTCTTTACACTCTATGCTGCTCAGTCAGAGAGCGTACTGTGTCAGGGAAAGGAAAGAGAGACAAACAGAAAAGGGCAGAGGAGAGAAAGAGTAGAAGCGATCCTGCTAGTGGCAGGAACGAATAGGAGCTAAGATGAGGCTGGAGTGGCTCGCTGCTTTAAAGGTTGTCACTTTCATATAAAAACACTTATATGTTTTCTGAGTTGAAAGATTAATGGATCTCTGGTCATATGTTAGGTGTCTTGTTCCCTCTTTATCTTTTCAGCATTCTCTTCTTTTCTGACTTCTGAAAAGGTTGATCAAAGTGTGTCTTGTTGTTCTTGCTTGCTAAAAAGGTTAAATAAAGAAAAATGACAAAATTCCAATTCTGTGCCACAACATTTATATACAGTACGGTACGTTTAAGAAAATAAAGGCTTGTTTTTTATTTAATCCAAAGGTGAATAAATGTGTCATTCTTTCCCCTTCAATCCCCTCAAGGTGGTGTACAAGAACAATGATGTACGGTTGGAGCTGTCTAGACTGGCTAAAGAGGGAGACCCAAAGATGAAGGTGTGTACTTTCAACATTATGTACAACATTATCCTCTTTTACACAGAACACAGAGATTATTTTGTATCACAGCCTCCTGTCAGGCCCTGTGATATTTGTAATGTAGGAATTTTAAATAAATGGGATTATGTTTTTGAGAGGTAGCCCCAAGCTTTTGTCTTTTAGTCCGTTTACACCTGGAAGCAACTGGCTTCATTTCAATCCCAGGCTCAAAGGAACCATTTTGGTCTTGATGTTCACATGGGCATCAGTTTAACGAGCCACTTTTTTTGAAGGCTTGAACCCCTAAACATTCATTCATTTTCCCTCTTCCTGCCCCAGGTAAGTGGGGTGGTGTCCTTTAAGTGCGAGAGTGTGGCCACGCTGGACCCCGTGACCTTTGACACCCCCGAGTCCTTTGTGGCACTGAGCAAGTGGTCAGCGAAGAAGGCCGGATCGATCTCGTTCGACTTCAGGACCACGGAGCCAAACGGGTTGATGCTTTTCAGCCATGGCAAACCCCGGCAGCAGGAACGCAAGGACCCACGCACGCCTCCTACACTCAAGGTGAAAATATATATATATCTTTTTTAAACACCCAGGAAAACTTAAAACTAAAATAAACATGACTAACCGTCCACAGCCTGGACTTAGACACAGGGATTCTTTGAGCTAAATGCTAACAACGTCAGCATTGTTCACAATGACAATGCTAGCATGCTGATGTTATGATGTTCATCGTCTTAGTTTGGCGTGTTAGTATTCCAACATTTGCTAATTAGCACTAAACCCAAAGTCCAGCTGAGGCTGATGGGACTGTCATTAGTTTAGCAGGTATTTGACCATGAATATCTGTACAAAACTAAATAGCATTTTGTATTATTGTTGTCAAATTTGGCTATTGACAGCAAAAACGTATGTGATTTCACTCCGTGCAAAAAAAAATCCAGAATGGTAGATGTAAAAAATGATGCATTTAATCATCCTCTCCTATACACCATTAATTCCTGATTGTCCCTGAAATGTTAAAATCCCCATTCCTCACGAGTCAAATGTAGTTTTTTTTTAAAAAGCATACTAGTCTTTGCTAAAATTGAATGGGGTTGCTCAAAGAACCTGATTAAAAATGGTTAGACTCCAGCCCCAATCACCTTATTGTAACTTGCAGCGAAAATTTGCATTTTTATTGCTAGCCATCAACATGTCTGCTTGTTGCAGAATATTAATACCTTGTCTGTTTGACTTGCAGGTGGATTTTTTTGCCATTGAGATGCTGGATGGTCACCTGTACCTGCTGCTGGACATGGGCTCGGGAACCACCAAGACCAAGGCTATGGACAGAAAGGTCAACGACGGAGAATGGTATCATGTGGACTTCCAGAGGGACGGACGCTCAGGTACACTCGCAGCTCTCTCAGCTCTGACGCTAACCCTGACCACAGAGGGTGATAAGGAGGAGGTGGAGGATGATGAGTAGGCGGGTTTGTGCTTCAGCCTTTTATAGTAAGCACGAGGCTAGCGAGGCCATGCGGCTGCTGCCACCCGTCTGCTGCCTGTATTTGATTCAAACTGGGTTGTAAGGGTTCTATGCGGACCAGTTTTAACACAATTGATATACAGTATCACATTTATTGTTATGTGGTATTACGATAACACTGAGACCATGATTAAAGCAGTTGGGAGCCTCTTCTTCATGCTTCCTGTGGGGCGATGCATAAAACATACTCACACAATACCTATTGTTGTTTCTTCTTACATGTATTCTATCCTGGTCCTTTGAACACATGAGCCAAATGTACAACACCAGGATTTTAAATGTTTGTCATCGTATAATTATATTTTTCATGCCAGTATTAATTACCGTCTAGAAACCCGCAGTAGCAGCAGCTGACAGTCCTTTCTTTGAGGATCTTGTTCGTTTACTGTAACTGTTCCAATGTCTAAAAAGAGATGATTAATCATTCATTGGTGACAAAATGTTGGACGTAGCACTTTTAACCCTGTATGGACTTAGAGGAGCTGACCGATGACTATGGCCAGTTTCATTCCATTGCTTCTGATTAAAGAAGTAATGAGTGGTGGTGATGTTGAAGGAGGAGTAGAAAGATGAAGGGGAAGGGTGATGATGATAAAGATGATGATGGTAGTCATAATGGCGGTGGTGGTGATGAGGATGTTCACACTGAAGGTCATAATGATTGCTGATGTTGTTTTGACGTCTCCAGGAACCATCTCGGTGAACAGTGTGAGAACAGCGTACACGGCTCCGGGTGACAGCGAGATCCTGGACCTGGATGAGACTTTGTACCTCGGAGGACTACCGGAAGAACGTGCTGGACTCATTTTCCCTACAGAGGTGTGTGTGTGTGTGCGTGTGTGTTGATGTTGTGTGTCTGCAGTACAAAATACTTAGGTCGATAGCATAGAGCTGCTGCAGCAAACAGTCAATTAATTCACTAATCACTCGACAGAAAACTAACCGTTCAAGTTATTTTCCAAGCTTCTGGTTCCGGATTCTGAAATGGTGGAATTTGCTGTTTTTTTCTTGTCTGTTATAGTAAATTGAGTATTTTGGGATTTTGGACTGTTGGTTGAGCTCTAGAAGATGTGAGATGCATTTTTCACTGTCTTTGTTTTTATGGAGCAAACGATGATCAATCAATTAGGGAAATAATGGCCAGATTAATGAAATAATCCTTAGTTGCAGCTTGATATACTTTCCGTGGTAAGGCACTCTAACCCTCTATATTAAATTAGTCTAACTTTGTTACCATCGTCTGTTCTTTTAGATTAAATTATATTATATTCGATTTATTCAACCATGTTGTGCTCTTCTGCCATTGAGATATCCAATTTGTCTTTGATGTTTGTTTCTTTTCTTTAAGTTGATTGTTTCTTTTATGATATGGTTTTGCAACCTTTCTTATTATTATTGACAACTAACGTGAATACCACTGTTCAAGAGTGGAGACGAGGATTAATTGATTGATCATTCGATCAACTGAAAATTAATCTGCAGCTATTTTAATAATCCTTGAATACATTTTTTAGGCAAAAATGTCATTGGATGACATCACCTTGTGCTCGAGGATATTGTGATACTTTTTTTATTGTTTTCAATTTATTTATATAGATAGAACGATTAATTGATTAATCGGGGGAAATGATTGTCCGATTAATCGCAAAAAAAAAGAAACGCAATATTTGTAGTAAATTTTGTTACTAATAATAGTTACACTGAAGTAGAAATATAATTAATTTAGGAGTACAAGTAAGCTCTCAGGGTGAAAGTGTGACACAAAAGTCAAGAAATAGCTGGCAGTTCTAGCTTTTAACTGTGCTTTGAAGAAGCTACTTGATTTAATATGGCTTCATTTTACCACCAAATGGTGCTGAAATTTCTTCATGTGAAACTACTCAACACTGGCGACGTCTTCCTCAGGTGTGGACGGCTCTGTTGAATTACGGTTACGTTGGCTGCATCAGAGACCTGTTTGTGGACGGGCAGAGCAAAGACATCCGGCGGTTGGCCGAGGCCCAGAGAGCGGTGGGGGTGAAGCCCTCGTGCTCGAGAGAGCCGCCCAAACAGTGCCTGTCCAACCCCTGCCAGCACAACGGCATCTGCAGGGAGGGGTGGAATCGCTACGTCTGCGACTGCTCTGGGACGGGATACCTGGGACGCGCCTGTGAGAGAGGTGAGGCTGACGTGGCGGGAGGGCGCGGAGGAAAAGGACGAGAATAACACTTTGGCAGCTTGTATAGTAATTTGGAATAAATGCTCGAGTCACATTTTCACAATAGAGATGAGTAAAACTGGCTAATTACAGTCACCATCCAGCAACATTTTATGAAAAATCAATAATATGTCATGAAGCAAAATACAGTCATAATGACAACTTTGTCATTCGCTTTTTGGCTCGAGAACATTGAGTAATACCAAAGAGATGAGCGACAGAAGACAGATGGTATGGTGTGAAAAGTTTTAAAGTCAGAAATAACTCCATCAATCACTGAAAATATATTAAGATCATCAGTTATATTGGGTGATAAAACCTTTATTCATTATACCTTTAAGTCGTGCTTTTGTTTTCCTTTAAAAGGTCAATCCTGATCCAGATTACATCACTTAGTACTTACTCTGATGCGTGCTAAAAAGGTACCCTCACACAGATTTATGGCAGATAAAAATGTGACTGAACTATTCAAATACAAATTCTTGCAGATTGAGTTTAGGTAAGTTCGTCCTTGGTGATGGAGAACAGGAAGGTGAAAATGAAAAGGAAAGTGGCAGGTAGAAAGTAGGTACTTTAGAGAAATGTGGATATCAAAAGAAAAAGGGCAAGGACAAAACAAGCCTGCTTGTACAACAACAACAACAAAATAATCATATATTCTGTCATTGACAAAAACACACATATTCTGTATGAAAGTGACAATAGTAAGATGGAGGCAGGTAAGGGAGAAGATCAAAAGGGGGTAAAGGAGAAGAGGTGGGAGGTAGCAGAGCTGCAGACAGGTCTATTGGACTGCTATGGATGTAGAGACTGGGAATCGATGGGAGAGGAAATGTGCAGAAAGCAGGGGAGCAGGAGCTGTGACCGAGGAGGGTGGAACCACTGGGCCGGAACCGCCATATGACAGCAGGTGAGGCGATGAGGAGGAATGGGAGATGGGAGTAGAGAGTCTGACGGAAAAAGAGAGAGAGAGAGAGAGAGTTATGAGAAAAGGTATGAATTCAGTCCGAGAGAGAGAAATTGAACGTAGGAAAGATTGGCAGAGGGACTGATACAGGCCTGTTGAAAGAAGCGAGATGGAGTCAGACAAGGAGAAGAGAAGAAATGTTGTTTGTGCCACACCTGCTGACGCGTCTCAAGTGATGATTGTACTATCATCTAACGGGAGATATAGACGCACGCACACTTTCTGAAAGGTGTTGATATGAAAATGTTTTATTTCGGAGGACAAACATCCGCAGTGTATGTTTATCATAGCAATGCACCCTCTCTCTCTCTCTTTCTCTTAGCTCTGTCCTCCCTTCCTCTGTCTTTTTTCATCCCTCTCTGTGTGCATTGAGGGGTCACTAACTGGTGGTTCAGTGGATTAAAGGAAGCACAGATGGAGAAGCAGATGGAGAGAGTGATTGGCCGTGTTTACGCCTTCTACCTGCGGTTTTTCTCCCTCCCTTTTTTTTCTCCTCCCCCTTCTCTCTCTCTCTCCTTTGTACCCTCTCTCTCTCTTCTTTAATGAACAAAGATGGTCGCCACGCTCTGGCTCCAAGATGGATTTTTATTTTGTAAAGATCACACACACATATTTCCAGCGACACATTTGTGCAACACATTTTCAGCTCTTTCCTCCTGCTCACTTGCTGTTCACACTGGTGGGTTACCTTTTTTTTTTATTGCTTGTCCTGCTTTCGCTATGGAAGCCCACTCCTGCCAAGAAAATAAAACAATGGATGAATTGTATGAAAACTTCATCTGAATCTTTCAGTTGTAAAAGTTTGAGTCTCCCTTTTCAGTACGATATAGCAAATATTTCTACACTCTTTCATTTTTCACAGTAAATTCAATTCTCCATCTCCAAATAGTTCTGCATAACCCGATGTCAATATACAGTTGACCTTTACACATCCCTCTTTTAACTAAAGTTCATATTGCTCCCAAACAATTCAGCTTTTCTAAAGATTGACAAAAAATAAAAAAATACGAGCTAATAATAAGTCAGTCAAAATGATGGTTTTAAATTTAAATGATTGATAATAATCAAAAATATGTGTTTTTAGGTAAATATTATGGGGCTGAGTACCACGGGGTAATCTAAAAACAGAGAAAAGTCTTGATAGATTTAAATAAATGGGGCCCCTTTTAAAAACAGCAGAACTAATATCAATACATCCAAGTTCCCTGAAAGAATTCAAGGTAATATGGGGTGAGTGATTGATTTTTTTGTGCGTGAAGTGTCTTATCCTTTCGCTACTTATTCTGTTTATCGCAAATCTGGTGTGTGCTCCAGGTGTTAAATGATAAGACTGTATGCAACACGGCCTGTGTGCATTGCACTTTGTCTTCCTTTTTTTTCCTCGCATAAATGGGCTTCTGTACTTCCTCCTCACCAACCCTCCCTGCTCTATCTGCCTGGTATTTGGTCAGGTGCCGTAGTGAGGAAAATTTAGTCAGCCATCAGAAATCTGTGCACGTGTGTGTGTTTAGTGTGCTTGAGCGGGTGTGTGTGTGACTGTTAGTTATGTTATCTGTGATATAACAGGCCAACCACCTCCTTTTTTTCCCTCAAGTTAATGAGGGTTCATTTACATTTTAGCCACGAGCTCTTCTGCCTCCTCCCCCTCCTTTCTCTCTGTCTTACTCTGTCCCTATTTTCTCCCCCCCCCCTGCTCTCACTTTACTAAACCCTCCTCTGTTCACACTTAAATTCACTCACTTATTCTGACATGCACGCACAAACACATACGCACACTATCTCTCTCTTTCCCTCCTTCTCGAGCTCATCAGTATTCATGAGGCCTCCCTCTCTTCCTGTTCTCTTGTTTTTGCCCTGGCTCCAACTGTCTCCCACGGAAACAGGGAGAGCGAAAGGGAAAGAAAAAGCGAGGGAGGAGTGGAATAGAGAGATATAAGAAGAAGGAAGAAGGACTGGGAGATAAAGACACAGAGACATGGAGAGAGTGTGTTTAGCTGTGTATGTAATTGGCCAATAAAAAACAGGGTTCTCAGAAGTAAACAGTTTAGTGGTTGGGGATTGGCCCCAGCAGGTAGCAGGGAGAGAAGATTATGAATATGTAAATGAGTATGCAAAAGACATTAAAGCGGGATCACCTGAGCTTGTTACATTATGACTCCAGGGTCTGGGATGTCAGCGACGGTGGCTAACACACTCAACGCCGTGCATTCTGATTCGACCGGATAACGGGGCCGGCCAACCAGCTGCCGCTATTTTTATATCCTCTTCTGTGAGGGAGTGATGATGAATTAAGGATGAAAAGTGATGGGGGAACAAGGACCACGCCGCAAAATACTTCGTCATATTTAAATCTGATTCACTCAACGTCAAATTTCCTTTGTCTCCTCCCACCTCATGTGTTTTCTCCTTGTCAATCGTATGTGTCCACCCACCTCGCTCTACTCCACCGTCATCTCCGTCTTCCTCCGCTTTTCTTTCACTTTTTTTTTTTATTTTTATTTTTTTTTAACCGTCCGTCCGTTCCCTTTCTGTTCCCCCTCTGTGTGTCTTGTACAGATGCGACTATCCTGTCGTACGACGGCAGCAAGTTTATGAAGGTGCAGCTGCCTGTGGCGATGCACACCGAGGCGGAGGACGTCTCGCTGCGCTTTCGCTCCCAGCGGGCCTATGGCGTTCTCATGGCAACTACATCCCGTAACTCCGCAGACACCCTTCGTCTGGAGCTGGACGGGGGCCGAGTCCGCCTCACTGTCAACCTAGGTACACACATACACACAATTATGTGGATTCTCCAACGTAGTTTGATTACCTGCCAGGGGAATGAAGCTGATACTGGCCTCTTGGCTATTTCTTGCATAGGAATGTCATTAAATGTTGATTGATATGATATTATCCCTGGAAAGTAGGTACACATTCTATAGGTATTCATGCTGTATGGCACATACAGGTTATCTTTGAATACACACACAAACATACACTATTGAAGGTTAGTGGCATTGTTTTTGCGTTGAACAGAGGGTCAAGCCTCAAGCTGCATTCTCTGCTCACTCCCAGTGGACCTGTGCATCCCTAACACTTTCAACAATCGCTGCAGATACTCAGACTGTACACTCAAATAGTAAAACTCCACACATAGTCGCAACTGCTAAACACATTTCCAGCCTCACTCGTTCACAGTCGCACACTTTCACATGAATTCAATACATGCTAACACACATAGACTAACAGAGGGGTGCATGAGTTGGTCTCTGGTTGTCTGCAGCCGCGTCTTTTCTGTGGTTGACGCCACACGACACACCAAGGCATCATGGGTAAATGAAGAACAAAACGATGTATAATAATGGGGCAAAATCTTCCGAATATTTTTCGGAGATTTATGCTCTGGATGGGCGACAAAAATTATGGGATGTGTTCGATGTCATCAGACAAACCGACACGCATGACCCATCTCAGTCTCCTGATGCTTTTCTATTGGTGACTGAAACTGTCGCTCAGGCCAGAGCAGCCAATCAGCACACTGCTCACGCTGGGACACACCGCTCTCCTCAACATGTTACTGTTTAATGTAAAGATCTTGATCCTGATTTCACTCTTCATTGGCCGAACTTCAAAGTCTCAGAAATTGCATTTTTGCAACACACTGTTGTAAGAAAATACACGGTCCAGCTTGAGGTCCTGTGACGAAGGAGAGTGTGTGTTTTCTCAGCAGTGTGTGCGTGTGTGTGCGTGTTTGTATATATATATATATATATGCGTGCAGGGTGTGTCGATGTGTGCGTCCCCAGGGGCGTGGAGAGTATCTGTATGTGTGCAGCATTAACCCTCTGCTCTGCTCTCCCTCCAGACTGTATCAGGATAAACTGTACAGCCAGTAAGTGATCCTCCATCTCACCTAACCCCTCCCCTCTTCCTCCTCAGTGTGTGTGTGAGTGTGTGTGTGTGTGTGTGACTATTTCTCACTCGCTCTGTCTTGTCAGTCCATCTGATCATAATCCCTTATTCAACATATCTTTGTACCATGTGTTTGTGTGCTTATATGTGTGTGTGTGTGTGTGTGTGTGTGAGTGTGTGTGTGTGTGTGTGTGTGTGTGTGTGTGTGTGTGTGTGTGTGTGTTGGACAGGGGAGGTGCACATATGCGTGTTTGTGGTTTGTGTCTGCATGTTCAGCTACACCACAGGAGTGATGCGATTTTTGCTGAGGGCCAGGGTTTTCCAGGTCGGCCATTTTAGCAAGGAAGGATAGACGGAAGAGAAGACGGTGGGGGTTGAAGGGAGGAGAAGAGAGAAAAAAGAAAGAGAAGAAGAGGGACAAAAAAACGAGGTTGAGGAGTTTAGGTAAAATTAGGTGTTGTTGGGTCGTGTGACTGGTGGATGAATGCAACTAAAAGTTGCAGGGTAATTACTTCTCTTTCATGCCAGAGACAAAAGACATGTTATCCCTCTGTACCTCTCTGTCGCACCTTCATCCCGACGTCTGTCTGGTTGCTTTCTTTGTTTCCTTGTTGTTCCTCTCTAAACGGTACATGAGGGATTTTTGGGAAGTGTTTCATTCAGCGTGTTTAGTGTGTGCTTGCCTACGAGTGCCTTTGCATTCTGTCTGTTCTGTGCCCCATCTACATGTGTGTGTTTTCTGGGGTGTTATCCTGTGTGTGAGCATGTGTGTGTGTGTGTGATTATGTTCATGCTGCTGTGAGTGAAGCTGAATCCCTGATGAAGTTTAATTCCCTCACGTGGAGTTTCTCTCTGTCACGACCAAAGAGAAAGCAAGAGAGAGAGAGAGAGAGAAAGCGAGAGAGAGAGAGAGAGAGAGAGACGACTGCTCTGTGACGGCAAAGAGGTGGTGAAATGGACGACTGCAGTTGCCATAGAAACCCTATTAGCCACACAGCGCTGTTGCTATCCCGCATGTCTGTCGGCCAATTTTAGACCGGTTGTCTCAATGAACATTTAAGTAGGCAGCCACTTTTCTGGCACACCGTGTGCATACAATAAATTATACATCTGATATTCGAGGGGGAAGAAACAAAATGATTTAACAGCCAGGCGCTACTGAAATAGTCCACTCAGCAGTCAAATAAAAGCCTCGGCATGGGAGAGATTTCAGGCTTATCCAGCAGAAAAGCCATTTGTTATTTGGAGCTAATGAAATATGAAACGCTTTGTTTTCATTATCCTGCTCTTATAATATATACTAGCTTGTGTCATCATTTGATTTGAATTCTATTTCCATTGTAACAAACGGTCCATTCTGTTTGATTTGTCTCGCTTCGTTGTCTGTTGGCTTGAACAGCGGAGAGCGCAGACTGTCTGCTGACCGCCATAGCGATCGCTAGTAGCTCTACTTTAAACCGAGCTCACCCTGCTGCTGAACGCACTCTTAGCACTGACCCAAAATAGGTGCTTGTGTGTGTGTGTGTGTGTGTGTGTGTGTGTGTGTGTGTGTGTGTGGGTGTGTGTGTGTGTGTGTTGGTTGGCGTGTATATTTGTGCCTTCCCAGGTTGACACAGATCACTGCCTCACTCTCACCACGGTCTGCTCGTTCTTTGAGTATTTGGTTACATATGAAAAAACACACACGCATCAACTCACACATACATGCACATATTCTCTCCTTCGCTCAGCGTTAGGCAGTGATCCATGGTAACAGGATGAGATGCTCATGCCCAGAGCACAGCTGAGTCTCCTCAGGGGAACCCTGTGTCCTCTCCTAACGCACAACACACACTATTTTAGCTTTGCAGCCACACACACACACACACACACACATGCATTTAACACTGCCATTTTGCCATTTTGAGTGACTTTTCGTATTATATTTGCGGGTCAGCATGCCTCCCTCTCTTTCTCTAACTCTCTACCTGTGTGTGTGTCTGCCTGTCTGCCTGCCTGCCTGCCTGCGTGCCTCCATGAGTGATGTAGGCATTCCTGACATTTTCAGCAGCAGAATCCGTTCGGGTCAGTTTACTTCTCACCTCCCCCATCATTACCACCCATAGGTCACTGTGAGCAGACTCACTCAAACCAACTGGGCTTGGCGGAGGAAGGGGAATGTGTGCGTGTGTGTTTAAGGTTGGTGGGGTGCTTGTAGTGGGTAGGAGCAAGGGGACGCTGAGGTTTTGGGAACAGTCAGTGTGTCAAATGTGTGCAGTCAACTATGTGAGGATCTGAGCTGGTATACGGGCAGAGAGAGAGAGAGACATCATAGGAGGACAGCTCAGCTTCTTTCATTCTGCTGCACATCAGCACCTTGGAGAGCTCTCTGAGATGTTCCAATGTGTGTCTAGTGCCACCATGAGGCTGGTCGCAGGATTGCGCTCTAGTGGAAAATAAGGAAACGATCCTGCATGTAGACACAGGCTGATATTCTGTATATGTTAGATGTGCGGGGGCTGTTGAGGAATCAAGGGGGTGCGAATGTTCTGTCTGTTCATGTGTGGGTAGTAGGTGGTCATCATGGCAGTGCGATCCGTCCACAGATGGATTGTCTCAGCGTGGGCCTGTTGTGACTCACAGTCTCCATCTTAGGAACCCATGGCATCCATTTATGTTAATCTTTCTGTTTGTCTGTCTGTTTTTCGTCACATCATCCGTCTCGCTGGCGTATCTGCAAAGTGACCTGTCTGTCTATATGTGGAGAGAGTGCATTGACACGGAGGTGTTTGTCTCCCCAGGATATGTATGGTTCCCCCTTCCCTCTGCTATTTACCTCCATGCCCTCACTCTCTGTCCTTAAATTTTAATTCAACCTGCCTGGCTTCTTCTTCTTCTTCTTCTTCTCTTTTTCTATCTCTGTCTCTGGATTTCTATCTCCTCTGTCTCTCTCTCTATCTGTGTCTCTCTGCCTCTCTGTGCATTATGTTAATGGTGCTCTGGGCTATGTGTAGGTAAAGGCCCAGAGACCATCTTTGCGGGGTCGGGCCTCAATGATAATGAGTGGCACACTGTGAGGGTAGTCCGGCGTGGCAAGGGCCTCAAACTCACCGTGGACGACCTGCAGCCTGTTGAAGGTAATCACAGCAGCATTACCTTTACCCCTTCAAGCTCTTTGAGTCTGTGTGTAGGCATCTTTGTGGAAATATTTTGTACGATAAACTGCTGGTTGATTGTCTTTTTTTGATTTAATGCTATAAAACCAACATTAAGGGTTTTATTTCTTTTTTAGAGAACATCTGTGCCTGTGTAAGTGAAAATAATCATTCTGAATTATGACTGTAAACATAACTTTACAGCGCTAGTATTTAGTAGTCCTATTTATAGTGTTAGTGTCTGTTACATCTATTTCTAGCAGTCTGTCAGTGTTTGTTCAAGTGTTGGAATAAGCATTAGGATTAGTATTAGGATCAGTTTTAGTTTTAGTTTGAACAGTTCCACTTGAAGCCCTCACCTTTGAAGTTTACCCCCCCCCCCCCCCGCCACCAGGTCAAATGGCGGGCGACCACACCCAGTTGGAGTTCCACAATGTGGAGACGGGTATTGTGACGGAGAAGCGCTTCATGCCTGCCGTGCCCTCGAATTTCATCGGCCACCTTCAGGGCCTGACGCTGAACGGCATGCCTTACATCGACCTCTGCAAGAACGGCGACATCGACTACTGCGAGCTCAACGCCGTTATCGGCTATAAGAGCATCGTGGCCGACCCCGTCACGTTCCGCTCGCGCTCCAGTTTCGTCACGCTGCCCACGCTGCAGGCCTACTACTCCATGCATCTCTTCATGCAGTTCAAGACGACGTCCCCCGACGGTCTCGTTCTCTACAACAGGGGAGACGGCAATGACTTCATAGTGGTAGAGCTGGTTAAAGGGTGAGCTGGGCAATGTGTGGTATTTACATTACACGAGTCAGTGCAAAGTCTTTAAAGGGGAATTAATTAATATGCGGTTTAAATATGTCTTTATGGTTATATCTGTCTTGCATAAATGCATGTGCATGTTCAATGTAGCCTGGGATTTACAATGAACATTGTCCTTGATGAATAAAAAAAGAAAATTCTTGAGGCTGAAATATCAAATATGAAAAATGCACGAGTCAAGCAGCTTTTTTTCTACTCTTGTAATTATGTTTCTAGAAGACAGATTATAATACCCTGAAGTATTTGACCCTGTGTTGTTCTTCATCATGAATACGATTAATTTGCCCTTTTCTCCTCAATACTTTCCTTTCCTTGTTCCTTTTCTAGCTACCTACACTACATCTCGGACCTGGGCAATGGTGCACACCTGATCAAGGGCAACTCTAACAGTCCCCTAAATGACAACCACTGGCACAACGTGCACATATCCAGAGACACTAACAATCTCCACACAGTCAAGATTGACACCAAAGTCACCACGCAGACCACCATGGGCGCCAAGAACCTCGACCTAAAGGGTATGCACAAAAATACAAGCAGTGATACCTCAGTTACAGTAGCTTATAAGTATGTATACCGTACATATACCGTATTTTCCGCACTATAAAGCGCACCGGATTATAAGGCGCACCTTCAATGAATGGCCTATTTTAGAACTGTTTTTATATATAGGGCGCACCGGATTATAAGGCGCATAGAATAGAATAGCGTCGTAAGCGTGTCTCTTGAAAGGTGCCATTTTGGGGTCTTTATACACACACAAGTGGTGTTGGACTAGGAGTAAGCACAGTACCGGTGTTTACCGCGGTGCGGCTTTGTAGTTTACCAGTCGTACTGAAACATTTTGACAGAGCGCCGTGTACAACCAGTATGGATCAACCAATTAACCAATTGATCCATATATAAGGCGCTCCGGATTACAAGGCGCACTGTCGTTTTTTGAGAAAATTAAAGGCTTTTAAGTGCGCCTTATAGTGCGGAAAATACGGTACTGATTACGCTGAAACGGTTGATAGAAAAATTCAACATTTTGGGAAATAAGCTTAAAGAGAGTCAGATGGGAAGATTGATACTACTCTCATGTCCGTATAATAAATGAAAATGAAGCCACCAGCACCTCAGAGCAAGCTCACTAATTAACAGGTTAAATATTGTATGAGTTCTGTGCTGCTGTATTTCTTGGCCAGTGAACTAAAGCGGTGCTGTCTGTCTGACATTCAGACGGAGCCAGGCTCGCTGTTTCCCTCTTTTTCCAGTCTTCGTGCTAAGCTAAGCTAACCGTCCCCTGGGGGTACAGACATGAGAGTGGTGTCAATTTTCTAATCAAACACTCAGTAAGAAAGCGAATAAGTGTGTTTCCCAAAATGTCAAATTGTTCTATGGCCAACAATTCACATAATCGATACACTTTTTTTAATTTATCAAAAAACAACAAAAACATATTCTTTGGGTCCAGCTTTACAAATGTGAATGTTTTGCAGCTTTTCCTCTTTTATTTATCAGTGTGAATTGAATATATTTGGGTTGGGGGTTGTTGGTCGAACAAAACAATCAATTGAAAGACCCTATTCAATATTTTTTAACCTTTTAATGAATAAATGAATCACAAAAATAATGTCTTTAACAATCAATGATGAAAATCATAATTTGCACCATTGCCACTTTACACAGCATTGTGACTGCTTCACAAAGCTGCCATTCATTGTGTTGCTCCTCGTCAGGTGACCTGTACATCGGGGGCGTCTCCAAAGAGATGTACCGAGACCTGCCGAAGCTGGTCCACTCCCGCGAGGGATTTCAGGGTTGCCTAGCAACAGTTGATCTAAATGGCCGGCTCCCTGACCTTTTGGCTGATGCACTGGCGACCATGGGACAAGTAGAGAGAGGCTGTGAAGGTGAGGTGCAAACACGGACGAAAACACACCAGTGGATCTGCTCCGGTCCCGTGTCCCTACTGCTTTTTCTTTCAGTTTTCATTCAACTCATGCTCTCTGTTATTAGGATAACCCACTAACCCAGCTTCTGGTCTATTAGATGTAAAGTTGACTCTCTTTCTTCTCATCTCCTCCTCGATCTTTCTGCACATTGTGTTTTCTCTCTCCTTCTCCCTCTCTCTGTTCCATTCTTTCAGCAGTTCACAGGCATCTGTGTGCATTGACTAACCATCTAACTTAATTTGCTTGTTTGCTTTTTTGTTTGGCCGACAAAAGTTACATTGATGAAAGCTGACTTGCAAGGTATATCGCTTTGTGTACACATGTGAGACACGTGTCTGAGGGTGTGGACAAGTGTGTGAGTGCGTGCGTGTGGGTGTGTATGTAGGTATGCGTGTGTTGAAACTACCCAGTGGTGTCCAGTGTTGTGTGGATCCCAGTGATCCAGAGTCAAAGGTCAGAGGTGACCTGTCCTCTCCTAGCCACCATAGTGACTTCATCACAGTAGTGACATCACCACCGCTTGACTTGAGTTGACCACAGCTCCACCACCCGGGTTGCCTAGCAGCATGCTCTCTAACCCCTCCTACTGACTCCTATCCTAAACTTCAATACTCCACTTGTGAATCCTTTCACACCCTTTCCTCCACGCCTCGTGCCAGAAGTGCAACGAAGGAGATTTGAGTTCGGAGCTTTGACATTTTCCTCCTGTGCGGTTTTAGCACGAGGCGGGGAGCGAACGGCGACAGGACTGCTGAAGAACGAGTATTGAGATGAAGGCCTGTAAACATAACTCTGCCCTCTTATGTTTAAACTCCTCCTCCTGTCCTTGCCCCATTCATCTAGCCTCACCACCTGCATGCTCTCCACAGTTTGCTCTTTTAACCTCATGACACAGA
The DNA here is from genome assembly GCF_050575085.1 of Anarhichas minor. NCBI lineage: Eukaryota > Metazoa > Chordata > Actinopteri > Perciformes > Anarhichadidae > Anarhichas > Anarhichas minor. The sequence goes on from NW_027466463.1 coordinate 16,392,892, forward strand.
TTTCCAGTTTAGTTTTTAGCTCAGTTTATATTCATAATCCAGCATCTCCTGTTATCGTAAAGAATGGGAGCCTATCCACAATATCCTAGTCTCACAGTGATTTTCTACTAATACTACTAATCATAACATCATCGCAGTCTACCGGGCCTTTTCAAAATGCAAAATACTTCAAGGAAATGTGGTCTAAAAACACCCAAAGTGTACTGACATACTGTTCTGAAAACACTGGGCTCCAGACAAAGTCAAAAAAGTATGTCTGCTTATCTTGTCCTAACTTTCACACCCCCCCTCCCCCCCCCCCCCCCCCCCACACCACCTCTCTCACTGCAGGTCCCAGCACTACATGTCAAGAAGACTCTTGCTCAAATCAGGGAGTTTGTTTGCAGCAGTGGGAGGGCTTCACCTGTGACTGCAGCATGACGTCGTATGCTGGTCCACTATGCAATGACGGTGAGTCTTTGCGTTTCAGTTTCTCTCACAGAAAAATATCATAGAGCAGTCAGGTTTAAAAGTGCATTTGTAGACGCTATGTGTCGACTTCTCTCTGTCAACCCTTGTTCCTTAGGCTAACCTTCTCTAAACTGTAGAAAACACTCCCTGGTGTATATAACTGCACTAAACTGTTGCACTTGGACGATTTGGTTTCAAACACTCAATCAAAGCATTGTTGTGTGCATTTTATCAGAGCTGCCAGGTGAGGGCACTGTCAACTGTTGATTCTGAAGTGGGACAAAAATACCACCTGCTCAATGTCTAGTTTGATTCTTCCAATTCTCTTCAATAATGTCCTCTTTACATTTTTAACTAATTATCCTCAGCAGCCTTACAAGAAGATAGATTTTTTTTAGTCATCATGCATCGAGTCCAACAATTGTATGCAGCAGTCTTTAGGAGTCAGCCTCCTGCAGTAATGTTGAGAAGTAGTTTGGGAAATACAGTTTTTATTTTCCAATTTTAGCGTGAAGGAGGAACAAGCTAAATGTAAAAGGCCAGTCAACTGTGACATTTATGAATTTTTAATATTATTTTCCAGTATGCCCCTTATGTATTAAACATTTAACAGAAAAATAGGCCTATAGGTGCAATCTGCAGTACGTAACCTCTGATGATAGATAGCACTGTTTATGGCATATAGACTGCTTGCAATTAAAAGAAATGTTATATGTGTGGGCCAGCTGGGACCACTTATATCTTTGGCCGTGATGGAGGCGTGGTGGTTTACACGTGGCCTCCTAATGAACGCCCCAGCACCAGGGCAGACCGGCTTGCCCTCGGGTTCAGCACCCAACAGAAACACGCCATTCTGCTCCGGGTGGACAGCGCGTCTGGCCTGGGTGACTACCTTCAGCTGCAGATAGTAAGTAAACACATGTGCATTCAAAAACTAGACCAAAGAAAATGTGATTTTTCATATTTATGAATCATTTAAGTTATTTTACATATTGCTCTTCCTTGAGGAATTAATATGTTCAGTGCATACATTGGCATATTCTTCTCTAACAGAGAGACCTGGCCAAAATAGCAGCATAAAGAAGATAAAAGAGTAATGTTACTCTACTGAATGAAAAATAAAAGGGTGCAAAATGATGCAGCAAAACCAGAGATATCATCCTTTTTATACTATGCATCCTACTTCCTTTTCAAAACCTGGTGCCTACGTTACCAACAATGCAACACAACAGCAGACAGGAGATTCAGGTGTGTTTGGCTAGTAGTGGTTATTTTAGCCTTTAACCACTAGCCTCAAGCAGAGATGAAGAACAGGTTACAGACGTCCGGTAAGCTCCCTTCTTTTCTAACTCCACACCCCCAGATTTTTTTTTGTTTTCCATCTGTTGATGACACATTTGCCATCACTTGAGGAAATGTATCAGATTTCATGCAGCTCCCTCTGGAGCCACAAAAGGCTTTATACAATGTGTTTACACATGCAGTAGTACTCTCAAACTCCTGTGACCAGACTTTGAGTTGGTGGAGAACATAAGAAAGGTCTCATGGTAACACAAATGATTAGGCATTAAGAACAATAAACTAGAGCCTGAAAAACAAAGGAAGAAATGATATCCTTGCATTTTTATAAAAATGTCTCATGAGGCATTTCTGTACTCCTCCTCCTCCTCCTCCTCAGGATAAAGGCAACATTAGAGTAGTGTTTAACGTTGGCACTGATGACATCAACATCGAGGAGAGCTCCAAGTTTGTCAACGACGGAAAGTACCACATAATTCGGTTCACCCGCAGCGGAGGCAATGCAACCCTCCAACTGGACGACCTGCCGGTCATAGAGCGCTATCCCTCAGGTAGGCCCTGCCCCCCCCACATAAGCCCAACACTCCGACCCTCTACAGCACTGCCTGTCCTGGGACAGAGTTAACTACGCCTTAGTCCAAATCAACCCAGCTCCTGATTGGTGAATCACATCAGTGTTTCTATTTAAACACCGAGGTTGAGAAATTTAATTGCAAGCTTTGTTTTATGTTATTGTGTTTGAAATGAAATATGTGTGATCTGATATGAAACATGACTTTTTAAACCATAAAAAGAGACAGTTATTACAATAGCTTGTATATTAGCCAGCTATGTCATGTTAGGCCTGTTAAATAGTGTTAAAGGTAATTTATGAAAATATTCAATTCAGGTGTCAGTTGTTTTTCTCACCGTAAAAGAAAATAATAACAGTTGGTGCATTCTTGGTCAAATAATAATTTAAAAAACATGTCATATGTTGAGTTAAATGTTTAACTAGAGAGGAAAAAATAAGAAAAAGAAAAAAGTGTATTTTGTTGAACATAGTTTTTGTTTTTATATTTGTTGTTTTTTTATATTTAAAGTGGTAATCTTAGGTAGTAGTCTTTAACACAATGAGGTCCAGGCTTTAGATAGCTGATAGTTAAAATGCTAAATGCTAGTTGTTGTGAGGTGTGTGTGAGGCTTCTTCCTGTCTGTAACTCTAAACCCAGTCAGTTATATAGACAGTATGTGGCAGCTGTAACATTATTTCCCTGTGCTCTTGCAGATGTTAACCCCTGAAATGTCTCTTTAAATTAAACCCAATGAACAGAGAGTAAGAGTCCGCTCACTGGAAACATAGTGAATTCAACTCCTCTTCTCTGAGCACATCAAGCTTAACGCAGTGACATGCTGACAATGAGCAGACCATTACTTTCTTTTCATTGCTGTTCTTTTTGTATCCAGCTCCTGTACCACGTTTGGATGTGCGTAATTACTACTGTGTTTTCATCTCTAAATTAAAGGCAACATTGATAACGAGCGCCTGGCCATCGCCAGACAGCGAATCCCCTATCGGCTCGGTCGAGTAGTTGACGATTGGCTACTCGACAAAGGTAAAAACCCTGATTAAAATTCCTTAAAACTTTGAGCTTAAAAAATACAATTTGAAGACAGCTGAATATACTATATTGTGCACCATCAACTAACATCTAAAAATAAATCCATAACTAAGTATTTAAAAGTTGGGCAGCTGTAGTGTGTAATACTGTGTAAACTGTAGTGCCTGTGAACGTATCTTGTTAGTGTGTATCTGATAATATCAGGTTAAAGGGACGATGGAGAGATTTAAATGTGAATAAATCAGAAAATAGTATGATAAAAAGATGCTTTATTAAGACTGGTAAATAATTGTGTTTATTATCAAAATTGTAAACGATAAAGCATTCATTAAAGATTATATGTTGACAAACTATTTTGTAATCCAATTAAAGTACAAGCAAAAAGTATTGTGACATGGAATAATTATGTAAATTTGAAATGACTAATAGAGCAATGCTTTTTGAAAAAAAAAAGATGTAAAAGTTTTCCTCCTAAACTTCAGCAGAGGTCCTTAAATTAGCCTCTAGTCCCTTTAACAGTGAGCAGTGCTAGAGCTTATAACCTGTGCATGCTTCATAGGGCTGTTACAACAGTTCCCTAGATCTCTGTCTGCCTGTCTGTTGCTCCTTCAAATACAGCCATCACCATCGCAACCATCTGTCAGCCCCATCTTCTCAGGACCCACTGACTCCTCTCATCTGCTGCCTCTTCCTCCTCCTTCTGTTCTTTGCCTCTTCATCCTCCTCCTCCTCCTCGACTTCTCAGTCTCTTCACCCCCACTCTTTCCTCCTCTTCCTCTTATTCTCTGTTTTCCGTTCCCACTCTTATCTCTCACAGTCTCAGCTCTTCTCCACGGTTCTCCACGGCTTCGATTTGCTCTGCCATGCTTAATCTATCCCATACTCTCACCATGGCTTGGGGGTGGTGGATTGTGTAACACTCAAACACTCTTGTGTGTGTGTGTATGCACGTATGTGACCGCCGGTATGTATGTGTGTGTGACTGTATTTGCGTGTGTCTGTCCACCTTCCCTCCTGGTGTGCCTCTGTGTGTCTGGTGCGTGTTTGTGCGTATGTGTGCGCCTGTGTCCGTGTAGGTCGCCAGCTGACCATCTTCAACAGCCAGACGACGGTGCGTGTCGGGGGAGTCGAGCGAAGTGCAGGCATGTTCCAGGGCCAGCTGTCTGGACTCTACTACAATGGCCTCCGCATCCTCAACATGGCCGCCGAGGGGCATCCGCACATCAAAGTGGACGGCAGCGCGCGACTGGTCGGCGACATGCCGTCCTCCTCCATCACCCCGCAGTCCAGCGCTGCAGCTGGAGGCAACCGCTCTGACTCCGCCCCCTCCATGAATGACATCACGACCACCACGGCCACCAACAGGAAGCAGGGCGCCACACAGCAGGTCAGAGCACGATCACATATTTAACTTGTGTGTGGAAAACTCACCCAATCCCTTGCTGTGTGTGGTCCTTCTGTGTAATTCCTCATCTTGAACATATATGTCATATTAGCCCACTTTCAGCATTCTTTGGTGTGACAATTCGTAATTAAAAAGTGTTAATTTGCTTTGATAAGTTTCTTTTCAAACTCAGTAAGAGGATTAGCAAGCACATCGCCCACTGATCAAGGACTAGAGGATAGCGAGATATGTCAGAAGGAGTGGGATTGTTTTAAACTCCACTCAAGGCAAGGATATTTTATTCATACTGCACATTTCGTACAAAGCAGTTTTACATAAGGTCTTGAAGTTAAGAAGACATCAAAGACACAAGGTAGTTCAGGATCTAAGCGTAATGATGAATGCTGAAGATGCATCCAAAGAAATAGGAGAACATAAAGGGTTTTTTCAGGCATTTTAACCTTTATTAGATAGTACACAGTGGAAAGCTGACAGGAGATGAAGAGGCATCAAAGAGTTGTGATGACATGCAACAAAGGTCCACAGCCAGACCGTGGTCTTCTATCATCTGTAAGTTAGCTCCAGCTCTTTGGAGCTTTTGGAACTAAATAAGGCTTTGGTCACTGATTTACAAACATATGAAATGAAACACCATGTATCTGAAGAGTCTACATATTACTGTGATTTCTCTATTGCAGTAATAAGTGCAACATGTTTGGTTTTTCTTTCTGATTAATGATTAATAGTATTTTATTTGCTCGGTATCGTCATCTTTATCAAAAGTAACATGCTAATAAATAAGATGGAGCCAGAACCATTTCATCATTAAAAGGCTCACATACACATTCTCATGAGTGGATTAGATGGCACATTTTCAATTAAGTGGTCCCCACCCACTAAATTACAGGAGGAGAAATGATTGTGATAATGGAGGCTGTAATAGCTTTTCCATAATATGCATCTAAACTGATGCAAATGGGCCTCTGCTATAGAAACAGATAACTGTTGTTTTGAGGCATATTTATAGTGGATGCTGCTAATGTCAGAGGAAACATTATCAGCAGGTACACCAAAGACTCTTCAGCTCTTTTGTTCAGATCACTAGTGTGATGTTGTCAGGCTCTTTGTGGGCGTCTGTGTGTGCTGCAGTTCTTCTTCTGTGTTATAAAACTGTGCCGCACTGAAAAAGATTTTGATACAAGTTGCCATGGAGATAGTGAGCCCCACTATACCCGCTGCTTGCTTTCTCTCTCCCTCATCCAGGCTCCCATAGAGAATAGCTCCTCTGTGTATATAAACCACCAGCTGTTTCAGGCATAAATAATAGAACGCAGAGAGCTGTGAGCTGAGCCTCAGGCATCAATAATGGATGTGAGACCTGGAGGGATAGCGGCGCAGAGTGACAGCGTTGTCACAAGGGCTTGGCTTTACACTTCACCTCTCAATCTCTCTCCCTGTTTGTGTGTGTGTGTGTGTGTGTGTGTGTGTATGTGTGTGTGTGTGTGTGTGTGTGTGTATTCCTGCTCTTGTGATATGCTGATGTAAGTGCTAAATCTGGGATGTGTTAGAGATGTGCACCGGAGTCAATATCACTGTATGAGAACTAGGTCAGACCCAGTATATGCTCAGTGTGATGCAGTGTGCTTATCTATGGAAGTCAAATCACTCCTGCTGGCCCCCAAACTTGTGTGTGTGTGTGTGTGTGTGTGTGTGTGTGTGTGTGTGTGTGTGTGTGTGTGTGTGTGTGTTGGTCTTGTTTAAGAATAATCTACAGCCTCTCCATTGAGGCTGCCTTGTGTTGCCTGGCAACCAACCTGGCCTTAACCAGCACACACACACATAATGTGAACACAGGCTGCACACACACACACACACACACACACACACAAACACTCAGGTGGATTGAGAACAATATGCTTGAATTGCAGCACATTGCATCAGAGGAGGGGCAGTGAGAGATGTCTTCCAAAGGTGCTTCGGGTCCGAGGGTGTGTTTTAAAGTGCCCCCCCCCCCCCTATGGGTTCACTCTTACCGACAGTACTTTGTGCAGTAACAATGTGTTATGTGCCTCCTCCTGAAGTCCACTGTTGTTTTTTTCTTTTGCATGTTGAAAAATAAAAGGGATTAATAATGCATGACAGCTGAGCACCAGCGAGAGAGATTGTGTGAGAGTGTGTGAGTGTTTATGCTACAGGCTGCTCTGAGTCACAGAGTGGAGTTTTTGGTTTTTTGATCTTCGGTGTCTGTCTGTGGATGTGTGCGCTCGTGTGTGTGTGTGTGTGTGTGTGTGTGTGTGTGTGTGTGTGTGTGTGTGTGTGTGTGTACCTGTGCTCGACGGGAAGACTGATAGAAGAAACCTGAGGCTCAGAGCGGTGCCCGATTGGCTATCAGGAGTCAGCTGACCCAGACACTTCTACGAGCTCTCTGAACACTTAATGCTCATTCGCTCCCATCCTCCCTCCCTGTCTGGTTTTTTTTCCTTTATCTTCTTCACATCTTTTCCTCCCTCTTACTTTTCTTCTGCCCGCTATCCATCTTCTGGAGATTCTTTCTCCCTCCTCCTTCGCTCACTTTCCACTTTTCCTTTCTTCTCATTCTCCTTTGCGCTCTCTCTCCCTCCATAGCTTTTCCATATTTACCCATCACTCCCCCCCCCCCTTCTCTCCTCTCTCCCTCCCTCCCTTTCTCTCTCTGTGGTTGAGCTCCAGTGATAGGCTGTTAATGCAGGCGGTGTATGAGTCTATCTCACCATCTGCAGTAGTGGAGCTAGCTTTTCTCCTCTCTCGCCAGGATCTCTTCATTAGCCTGCCAACTTCAGCCTGATTTGGTGTATGCTTTGTGTGCCTGTGTAGATGTGTCTCAATAGCAAAAGAGCAATGGAGCGTGTTTGGCTATCATAGAGCTTGCGTGTGTACATGTGTGTTTGATTTCCAGTTGTGAAAGTAACTGACAAGCTGTTGAATCTCCTGCAAGAGTGTGTGAGGACAGAGGGCAGCTACTATGTGTGAACTAGGCAGTCAGGGAGGCATGGACGGTCGTTGGCACTGTTCGGCTGCTCAGGTAGAGATTTTGCTCTTTCAGCATGCAGATATCCTTCTCTTCATGCTCTCTCTCTCTCTTCCCTTTCTCTTCCCTTTTGTGTCTCTTTTATCCCCTCCTATCGTTGTGCATCTGTGTCCATCATTATGTCCGCATGCTCTATTGATAGACTTTGAAAAGATGGGGGCAGAGAGGGAGGGTGAGACGGAGGGGCGGGGGTCTCTTGGACATATCTCTTTAGTGCATCTTCTATACACTTCTGTGGGTTATTGATGTGATTTAAGTTGTGTCTGGCATGTCTCTAGTTTTCCTTGTGTGCATTGTCTACCATGTGATAGGTGGATCAATATTCCAAATGACACCTTGCCGGTTGAATGGGGTGGTCAGCTGACGAGGGGAGGGGGGAGGGGCATTGTTAAATGTACTTGTCGGCTTTGGTTTTACTGAAATTTAGGATTCAAAACAGGCTCCCGTGGAGGGCGCATATAGGTGTCTTTTGGATCAATAATCAAGCATGGTGGCACAACATTGATCAGTGACAGACAGGGGTGATGTGTTTCCTACTGGCTGATTGGTTCTTGTGCTCTTTGGATCCTGGCAAAGGCACAGAGGTTTATTGACTGGCTGGATTCCAGAGGCTAAGCTCACCCTAGCAGCATTTGACAGCCCAGTGGGCAGAACTGATTGGAAAGGCAGCCGAGGAAAGAGACAGAGTCAAGCATCAATAACTTAATATATGTTTCAGGCCAAACCAAACCACAGTCGACTTGTCAAGACCACACCATACGAAGCCAGTGCGGGCTTTTTCAGATGAATGAACTTAGTGCTTGCTTTCTCTAACCTTATGTAATATGTTCTTACAAAGGCGAGGAGGCAAAGAAATAAAGGAACCAAGGATAAAGAAAAAGCTTAATGAATTTCAGCTTGTAGGTTTTTAGCTAAGACATCATGGAGCACTTAGTACTTTCATTTGGTTCAGATTCTGTTCTGGGCTGGTTGTAATCTGCATCGAGAGCTCATCTCTTTTATAGCTCTGCAGCTCTCTCTCCTCTCTCCTTTATTCTGTGGGTTACTACCATCTACTGCAATGCATCACAATCCAATTTTAATTTAGTGCTGGCACTGAGCGCCCAGTGTGGTTAAAAAACACACACATATTCACATATCTCACGCCGAAGCGTCGGGGCGGGCGATATTTAACAGTATAGTTCATGAATATGCGGGCACATTAGCAAGGTGTTGAGTAAAGACCGCAGCACTTTGAAGTCCTCCTCCTCCTCCTCCTCCTATCCCGTCTTCTCTTCTCTCTCTTTCTCCCATATTCCCCTGAAATTCCTTTTATCCATCAATCTATCTTTCACTGCCCCCCCTCCCCTCCTCCCCCTCTCCTCATACCCCTGGCTGGAATGGCAAATCAATGCACAGGTCCCCACTGAGAGTGCATACTCCTTTTTTTATTCCCCATCATTTTTAACAGCTTGAACTTAGAGTTGCCATGGCAACAGGAGGAGCAAGGATGGATAGGAAAAAGGGCACCTTTCCCATCGAGAGGGAGCGAGGCGCGGAGGATACGCGATTGTTGAGATATCACTCGGTTGATGTAGGTTAGAGGGCGAACGTAAGTGGGTTATTGACATGGTGCTTGTGGAGAGGTGTTAAATAAAGGAGATTTAAATGAAGCGCATGACTGGAATATTTAATGGAAATAAAGAATGTGGATTTCTTCCTCTCTTTGGCTTCACGTTGCGCATTCTCCATGCTCACATGAACATTAGCCAATATCAGATGGAGAGAGCAGAACAGAGGGAAGCGGGGAGGTGTGGGAGATGGAAAGGCCAGAAGAGAAAAAAGAGGGGGAGGGTCAAGAGAGGAGAAGATGATAACTGACTGTCCCCCTGTGACTTTAAACAGAATTCAATGATTCTCTCCTCCCTCCTCTTTTCTTCTTCTCTCCGTGGTACTCTAGTTTTGGCCGCCTGCCGTTGCCGGGGGCCGTAACAGCCAAAGTGTTTGTGGCAAACTGGAAAACGAGTGGGCGATGGATTGGTGCTGTGTGCTCACACATGTAGAAAATAAACAGAAGGGGTGTGGAGCACAGGCTGAAGACTTTGTGTCTGTGTACGTGTGTTCATGTTCCCACTGTTTCCTCTCTCCGTAGTCGGCAGACGACCTGCTGGTGGCGTCCGCTGAGTGTCCCAGCGATGACGAAGACATTGACCCCTGTGACCCCAGTTCAGGTGAGACTACCCCTCCCGCACAAACACTCACATCACACCGCCTCTTTGAAGGTTTTTTTTCCCTTCATGTGTTCACCACAATCCCTAACGCCCATTTTTTTCCTGCCGTTTGGTCGCTCGCAACAATGAATTTTTCATTTCCACTTAGGTTTTTGCCTCCGGGCATCACCTAACACTCTCCATCCACTCCCCAATCTTCATCTCCATCTCTTCCTCTGCTTTCACCCTCCCCTCACCTTCCCTTATCCCGTATTTCATCTACTTTTTACAGCAGTTTCTTTCCCTTTTTCCTTTTCCTTCTTTCCCCCTCACTCTACTCCATTCAGTGCGTAGAATACACATGCATATTCTTTCACCAATAATCATTTAATATGGTGTCATGCTGTACATCACCACTCTGCAGCCCTCGCTGCCTGTGTATGCCATAAAGCGTCAAATGTAATAAAAGTGATATAATGTGCACCTGTGCTCTGGCCCGTCATCTCAACACGGTGTAATGTAATCTGTTTACACATTATGTGATAATATGTAAATGGCTTTGGCTCTAAGCTGCAGCCTTCCCTTGCCAGCACGTATCATTATGCAAAAAGCACGTCAAATAATTCATCATGATAATACATTGTATCTTCTTGCTCCAGCCCTCCAACCATCACCCTGGCATGTAATACAAATCAATAATGCCGTAAACTGTGATGTAACATGACTTGCCTCCCCTCACAGCCCGCCCTCCCCTGCCGGAGGTGAAGGTGTTCTCAGTTCCATCCGAGGTGGTTCGGGAGAGCAGCAGCACCACGGGTATGGTGGTGGGCATCGTGGCGGCCGCGGCCCTCTGCATCCTCATCCTCCTCTACGCCATGTACAAGTACCGCAACCGTGACGAGGGCTCCTACCACGTGGACGAGAGCCGCAACTACATCAGCAACTCAGCCACACAGCCCAACGGCAGCGCCAAGGACAAGCCGCTGGGGATCGCCAAGATCTCCAAGAACAAGAAGAACAAAGACAAGGAGTACTACGTCTGAGGTCGGAAGACGTCCAACGTGCAGACATATACGCATACACCTTTATATATAACGGTATATGTACATAAATAGATATATTCTCAAAAAAAAAAGAAGATACACCCGTACACACTGACATAGACACGCTGATGTTAATGTTTACTCTCCAATAATCACATCTGCACACAAGCTGGCAAGCACAAACATACACATATTCGAGCACACATACATTTAAGCACAAACATACACACACACGTACAGACTGGCCCAAGGGCATGGACCCTTATTGTACAGTATTTACCAATGAGCAGAGCCTCTGAGAGAGACTTATTTTATGAACATAAACACCATTCCAAATGATAAAAATGCACCAGTTCAACTCCCAGTAAAGAACCATTTTGGAGCCAGCCAGATAAAAAAGACCAGTCACTCCCCCTGCCACAGTGGGACCTCTCGTGTTGGACTCAAAGAGGTCAAGGAAGACTTTTAAGTGAAGCACATGGCAGACTGAGTGTGCTGAGAGAGAGGCCAGCAGAACAAAGATGAAGTAAAAGCGCTAAGTGTCTCTTCCAAGCTTCTTGGCCTTCCTCTTTGTCAGCAGATGGGACTCGCTGAAGCACCGAGGATGCTGAAGAAACAAGCACGCTCGCGGTCCAAGTCTTACCCCAAGCGACGGGACAGGAAATCAGGGTGTAGCCATAGAGACAGTGACTTACGAGTGAATAGGCAGAGGCATGGCTGGTGCCGTTAACATAATGGATGGGCTGTGGTGCTGATGTTTTTACGGCACCCTGTAAATCACAAAAGGTGGAATCAGTGGAAAAACTGAGATATTTTCCTGGACAGGATACTTGAGACTTCAGATGCTACCTACAGGCACCAGTCGCACATGACTGCGGTGTTACACACACATATACACACACACAGCACACATGCACACACAGAAAAAAATAAAAACAATCTAAACCTGCAGACATACACGTACCTGCAATGGTAAAGACTCACCATATCTTCATAACTGACACTGAAGACTATACAAGAAGACAATGGTGAAAATGACAATGACCATTATGATAATTGTTATTGCAATGATAATGATGACTATGAAGAACATTTGGGCAGAATAGACTCTTTGGGGAAGGGAGGGGGGGGTCTTATTGCACGTGAATTATCTTACTCCGTGTGATTTATACCGCGTTGAAACTCCAGAGGTTACACCGTGACGCACCACCATCATAAACTTACCACCTTGGCTTGAAGTATTCCTAAACACGCACTTCAAAACGGTTTTCAGTCTGTGGGATTCAACCACGATTTAATCTCCGACTCGACTCTCAGTTCAAAATCCTCGTTGACAAAGTGTGACCATCTCGAGTGTGCTGCATGCCTGAGTCTCTGAGATGTGCTGTGAAGTGGTGGAGTGTCCCACTAATAAGTCCAGAAGTGGTAGGTTTGTTTGTGGGAGGAGGAGAGAGAGAGGGGGGGGGGGGGGGTGTTGCGGGTTGCAGTGTAACTCCAGCGCAATGCCTGGATCTGTGCGTCCATCACAGGCCACGTCCTGTTTTCTAGCCTGATGTCTTACAGGCCACGCCCACTATACCTGCTCTAACCAACCACCTTTTTTTAGCAAAAAACAGCCGAGGAAAAATAATCAAAACAGGACAAAGTAAATGTTACCATGTGTTGCTAATAGATAGAAAAGTCCAGTTCACGATGTCATTGACTACATGACAACCTGAGTTGCTTCGATTTTTATTGGCTCTCCCTTTTCTCTCTTTCTCTTTGTGTCCTTTTGTCTTCATGCTATTAGTTGACTGATTTATCAATGTTCATGACGTGACCAATGCAGGATAGACGGGTGGGTTTCCGATCCGGGCTCCAGTGTTATTATCTGTTTTTGGACTTCTGCAGTGTCTGAGCCCTCTATAGCTCAAGAATTGTAGCCCCACGATACATCAATACAAACAGTGCCATGACATGAACCCCTCCAGATCTTCCAAGCAACGTAACCAACTAGACAGATGCATGCAAAATGCTCGAGAGCAAAAAAGAACATAAAAAGGACTTTGTGTGAGATTTCAAAGTATAAAATTAACTTAACATATTCCCTTATTCTCTCCATCCTCAACTGGCCTTGACCTCCTTTTTCTCCCTTCTCTTGTTTTCCCCTCGTTTAGTATGTTTCCCTCTCTGCCCTCCCAGTGCCTCCGTGTCTATCGCTTTCTTTCCCCTCTATCTCTGTTGTGTTGCCATCAGAAACAAAGGAGGCGTCTCAATCAATGGGATTCTACATCTAGGTGTTCATTAACCATGTTTATTTTCTATATGTACAATTTTTCTACAGTATTTTCTTTTATTTTTATTGTTACGGTTCTTTGATGAACATAAAGTGGAAATTTATTATGAAAAATAGTTTTGAAGATTAACGAGTAAATAAAATATTACCCAAGTGAGCCTGGAGTGCGTTTGTGTGTTGGTTTTTGCTCCCATTCACCTGCAGACAGAAATACTGCGTCCCATGTCGGCCATGAGAGATAAGTGGCCGATTAACACAAACTAAAAGCAAATCATATTGTGTTAGGAAGCAGATCTTTAAAGGAATAGTTCAACATTTGCCTTCTGGTGGAGAGTTAAACGAGAATATCAATACCAGTGTCTGTCTGTTAGATACACTGCTGGAAACGGGGACACAGGCAGCTCCTATAAGCTCACTAATTAGCATGTTATACCTCGTTTGTTTCATCTGTACAAAAACAGGAGTTGGAAAATTACAATTTGTCGTTTTGTCAAGTGTTTACCAGACTATTTCGTTTTTACCCCTATGTTGACACCTTTATTCTAAATACTTGTCTTATTGTTGCACTTAACAACCACCATACCACATATTAAATATTTTGATTTAGAGATGCAGGTACATTTTTTAAATTTGAGACTTCAACGATTAATCAATCATGTCTGCAAACAGAGGCAACAAGTCGGATAATCGTCTCATTGTTCCACAAGTCAGCATTTTCTATTCATCTGTGTTTCTGAAAAAATAAATACAGGTTATTCCTGATGTGTACTTTTCTTATTCTAAGACAAAACCCTTATCCAAGACAACAGCTTCTATTAAACATGGAAACCTTTGTGATTTTCACAAAGTTTAACGACGATTACTTTGTGAGCACAGAAAACACCAGCGTCCATGGCTGAGACCAACATATTTAAACACTAATTCAATTTGAGGAAACAAAAATCCCATCTGTTGCATGTTTGCTATTATGCACATAAGCACACAATGAAGAACAAATAGAAATGTTTTAAAAACGTTTGTAGCAGAAATATAATTCCACATTTCCATTAGAGTGTAAAATAATTGGTAGATTAATCGATAATGAAAATATATTGTTCTTTGGCGAAGAAAAAACAAGCAGATTGTGGTGCTGATCTTCACATCAAACTCTCTGCCAGAAAGCAAATCAGCATATTTCCCAAAATGTGGAAATATTTCTTTAACCATCTGCTCCCAACAAACTATCTACACATTGCAGATTTCCAAACATTTCTATTCCATTACATTACATTACAGTCATTTAGCAGACGCTTTTATCCAAAGCGACTTACAATAAGTGTATTCAACATCGGTTTTCGAGAGAACAACTAGTCACCAGAAGTAATAAGTGCATGTCCCTACCTCAAACAAGCATCTAAGAGCATAAACCAGAGCCAACGTACAGTGCAGAAACAAAGGAATGCAATAAGTGCCACAAGCTAATATAAAAACAATAAGTGCAATAAGCTAGTATGAATACAGTAGATGCTAGGTAAGTGCTAAGTACTTCTCACCACTTGCTCCATAAATTAAGGAAAGTTGCACCTTTTCTTCCAAGTCCCACTGAGTCTAACTGGGACAGCAGACACACATAAATACCCCCTCGCACACACCACACAGGGCTTTGAAGTATGACTCAGTGCACTGAGTGGTATATAAGTCTCTGTAGAGTTGCTGTTTGCCGGATGAAAGATCCCTGAGCCTGCAGGGCTGAGCATGCATCCTCAGGTGAGAGACGCTACAAGGACCTGCTATTTCAATAAACACCTCCCGAGTCTCGCTGTCTGGTTCTCTCACTGCTCGTCTTTTCCTTTTATTTTTGCTTTGAATAGGCTGTGCTCAACAAAAGGCTTGTGTTAGGCTGTAGCCATCTGCCGCTGCGCTGTCCTTGACCACAGTCAAGTCTAAGTCTAGGATAAAGACACAGCCGTGCTATATTCACGGGGTAAATAAGAAACAACTCCGGGGCTCGCTAGAGGCCAATAGGTCCTTTTCACAGCAGCCATTTTGACATTTGATTGCAGGGTAAACACAGGTGTAATTAATAACGTCGTTAATTATGACCCTGTTGCATTAAGGTGGGTCAAGGCCCTGATATTGCGCATGATGGCTCACGGGAATGGAAGTGACACACGAAACAGAAGCATAATTAGTTTGATCAATTACACCTGTGTTACACCTGCTATGACATGTCAAACTGGCTGCTTTGAAAAGGGGGCTATTCGTTACCTTGAGTCAACATACACCACCAACAATTACATTTACAAACCCACAGTCCAATAAGGCTGAAATGCTCATTGCGCACCAGCAAACAAAACATGGATGGATGAAAACTGGAGAGAGAGCTTAATTATTCTTCAGTTTAGGACATTCACATTCAAATGTGTTTTAAAGTACAGGTAACACAAGCATTTGGTCTTTAGTTTTAGCAATACACTGTCATGAACTGAAATGTTGGCCAATAACAAATTCTGAAAAGGAAACCAATCAAGGTGTGGGCTTGTACATCACCAATACACCTTCTTCACAACTGACATTTGGCTTGTCATCGCAGGAAACCCCCAGGTGGGTCTAATAACATTAACGATATCTGTCCTGAAAGTGCCCCACTAACTCTGTGAATGGAAATGTGCACTAGCAGGCCTCTGGAACTTGACCACTTATTAAATGGAGATAGTTGCATTCTGCAGCATAATAAAAAAAACTACTCAATATTTTCATCCACACCTCCCCTGCACAGGTGCAGAACAATCAGCAAACAATTCATCAACAAATGCATATCAGGTATCAGCACATACACATACACACAGATGTCATGGATCTTCCTCTTCCTCTTCCTCAGTCCTTCATTTCCACTCCTTTGTGCAGCTGCATTTGTCAGCCTCTATCTCCCTGTGTTTCTGTTTCTTGCTCACCTTGTGTATAGGCAAAACTGTGAGAGAGTGCTTGAGTGTGTGTGTGTGTGTGTGGTCGTGTTAAGAGCTCAAGGCTGCACTTTTCTTCCTGCATTAGAATAAATTATAAAGAGCTCTGTTCATCCACATTGAGTTCCCACAGCACACCACAAGCATTTATGTATCAAAAATCAAGCAGAAGCTGAAGATGTATAAAGGAGAAAATGTAAAAAGAAAGATTTGTTTGTGTCATAAGCGTGTGTGTGTGTGTGTGTGTGTGTGTGTGTGTGTGTGTGTGTGTGTGTGTGTGTGAGTGTGTAAGTGTGTGTGAGTGAGTGTGTGAATGCAGAGAGTGTCCTTGCAAGCTGGCTGTCCTGCTGACGTGTGGGGAGTGCAGTAGAAAAGAATATTATGTCCATCGCTATCAAAGTGTGCTCATCTTTCAACACCAATATCAGACATGAGACAAAACAGATTCACGCCTGTTCCCGATAATTATTCTTTTTTTGTTCGTTTGTTGACATAACTCTGAAGCTAAAAAGAAATCAATCAGCCAAAAATAACATACACCCTGATGTCTGTATTATTTACTCCTAAACTGTAATTGATCCAGATTTACTCACCAAAAAACAACAATAAACTATTTCAAATTGAAAAGTAATTTAAAAATAGTGGATCCTCCAAATAATACAACTGAATAAATCAATAAATAATATTGTTGGTTAATCCATTAAAATGGAATATGAAAAGAAACTTAAAAAATATTTTTTCTTTAACCTCCAACCAGTTGGTAAAAAAATCTGTTTTCTTGAGTCTTGTTGTGAAACGTTGAGCACGTCATTTGCAAGAGTTGAAAATAATTGTCTCTATCACGACATCCTATCAGGATCTGTGCAAGGATGTGGTGCTTTTTACACACAGTCTACACACAACCCAGCAGAGACCTCCTACATCCTCAGACAACCATAGAGCTTTTTACCCCAGTCCCACCCCCATTATTCACCACTGCATGGCAGAAGGCACCAGAGCACCTCACGCTTCTTCTTTCTTCGACCTCGCGGTCCCCCCAGGGTGCATAGACGGACAAATTAGCAAAAACATTCACATCAAATGTGGAATGTGGGTTTTAGTGGAAGACCTGTATACATGTGCAACACCACGTGGGAGATAGAGAAACGTGAACAGACAAAATCTTAGTGGGAAGATAAAAGGAAGAAAAACAAGGAGATTTGAAAAAGCCTAAAACACAACAACCTGGACTTTGAACAACAGCCTGCAATGATGATAGTGATGATTCTGATCATGCTAATGTTTGTGGTGATAAAGACGGCAGCAGCGTCGGCACGTGGCCCTGAGATGGACATAAAACCTGGAGTTGACACCTGCTCGTACGTTTTGGACTTTTGGGTCACAGAGATTCCCTCCAACATCTCCAGCAACACCCAATACCTGTAAGTACATCGTTCATGCACACAAATATCTGCAGCAATGTTGGGAAGCGGATTGCTGCAGCAATTGTAGATGTTTACATTTTACTTGCTGGCTGCAAAGCTCGCATCTCGGAGAGATAGTTTGGAAATTTCGACAACGTCAATGTAACGCCAAAGCTGCATAGCTCTCGTGTTCCTCTTCTTGTTGGAAACTGTACAGAAATCGACAGAATATGCTTTTATGGAGCCTTATGTCCAATTCATATTCTTTGGACTCATTCCTTTATTTTAGATGTTTTCGTGAAAGTTTATTTGTGGTTTGTCTTTTTTTGTATCAACCAGTAAAATCCAAGATATCCTGACTTTTAGTCTCCAGTTCAGGTCAAGCTCCAAAAACACTGGATACTACAATTCCCATAACGCAACTCAGACCCTCCATGCCTTGTCAGTGCCCATGTCTTTCAAACTCCATTTTTTTATGTAACTTTCTGTTGTAGATTTGTAGTCTCCAGCCCTGAAATCAATCACTCTTATTTTTTCAGACATTAGGCTGCTCAGAATTCATGCAGCTGTTTTCTCAGTCTGAGTAGAGCTCGTTACGATGAGTTTCATGCTGTGTAACATCGATGTGGTGTCTCTCCAGTCAAGCACAACAAGTGACATGTATCAATATTTCAGAGAATACATCCCAAAATAGTATTTTTCAGTCGCCATCCCACACTAATACAGATTCAGGAAGCAAAGCATGTGTACAATTCAATATCACATCCCATGAGCGTGCATAATCATTTAGACTTTCCTCTATAATCCTGGCTCATCTCCTCCTGGCGGAATTTTACACTGAATTTGCAAATTCATTTATTTAAGGCAATGTATGCAAAGCGTGTCTGCTCAACTACAACGACTGCCAGCATAACCACAGCTTTCTAAAGTGCCCACGGATTAAAGATGCCCTGTAGAGTTTTCTTGTAAACAAACAAAAGTTACATTTACATTCAGTGTGTCCCACAAATGTCCATGGAGCCTGTCAAACGTGTTGAATGCATTTTCTTCCGCCTAAAACATTTGCAAAGCTGATTTCTTTGAATATTTAAAATGTTGCATCGTTTATATTCATGAGAGAACCAGATACAGCGTTGGAGGCGGGGCCCCATTCATTCCTTTGAAAGTTGCTCAGTAGCACAAAAAAATTGACTTTCAAGTATAAAGTTACCCGGATCTTCCGGCGATCTTCCACATCCATGGAGCCCCTGATTTACAAATCTCTCTTTGCTGATGTAAGTCAATGGGAAAAGTCTTTTTGGGCCGTGATGGACGCAGAGGTTGTAATTCTACTGTTTGGCCACTAAAAGATTTGCTTCAAAGCCCATCGCTCCTCCTGGGAGCTTAATCACCGCTACCAGGCTGTTGGTAAGCGGAACAGAGTGAAACTGGTGGCAGGACTGTGTATTGTTTTGTCCACATGCGCGCAAAACTGCTCACAAACAACAGTTATGGGATCAGTGCTAAAAGTAAGAATAAAAGTAGCACAAATAGACGAATAGGATATTAGCTAACATTAGTCACCTTACGCTACTGGTCATATTAGCCCAACTGAGGCAAGAAAATCTTGTTTCCTAAAATGTCAAACTTTGGAAGAAGGATATTGTATTTATTCTTTCAAAAGTTATGTAGGTGTTGGTTGAAGGTTGGTTGAGGTGTTTTTGACAAAGTGGCACAGAGCTGGTTTACACACTGACCTGTTGTTTTGGGCCCTTGAAAGGTTTTGAAGGAATCTCAAGGCCAGAAGGAGGAGGGGATGGAACGGTGGGGGTCAGCATAAAGATTGCAGCATGAACAAACTTAGGAAGTACAGATGTACATAATCTTACTCACAAATCTAGCCGACACACACACACACACACACACACACACACACACACACACACACACACACACAGATGAGGACGTACTTTGTGGCAGAAGTAGCATCTAATCCCAAAAGAAGTTCAGCGAACTCCCAGGCGACGATGTGTGTGTTCTCATCTGTTCTGTTCTGCTCGAAGGTCAAGGCTCAGGAACAGTGAGGATATTTTACAAGTATGCAGCACTGGAGGGCCATTTTAGATGCGATCTATGAGTCACACCAGGTGCAAAATAAGCTTGAGATCTTTGTACAGACATTCAGTACACAAAACTTTGTGTGAAAAGAAAAAATCCCCAACCTGAGTGTGAAAATACTGGTCATGGATTCGCCACCTCACAGCAAAAACGGCCACAAATGACTTTGTGAAGATTTGTCTTCAGTTGCCATTCTTGTGATGAGTGTATCGCTGAGAGCTGATGTGAGCGGTTGTTTCTGTATCAACAGGGAAGTCAGGCAGACGCAGATCACTGTGATTTCCCAGGGCGCCTTCACCAGCCTGCAGCATCTCAGGAAACTGTAAGTGTCTGTCGTTCATGTTTAATCGTTGATGTGGAACATAATCAACGGAGGTCAAAACACTGAAGATAAGGATCATCCAAACAGAGGGGAAGTAAAAAGGAGTTTAGTAGTAATACAGTTTTGTGTTTAGCTCAATTCAAATACATTGCGTAATGCTGGAGTATTAAAAGTATCCCCTATATTCAGAGTATATACATGAGATGTTACACTAATGGAAATCAAGAAAGCAAAAAAATATGGGATTGCATTTGTGCTACAAACTTTAGTTTTTTATTTATCTTTTATTGTGCTCTTATTCAGACAATACCAAACAAGTTATGTACAGTACATAAAGCTAATTTATTGAAATAATCACCCATATTTCTAGTGTTTACACAAGTTTGAACTAATCATGAAATCCCTAAAACGAATGGAAAACGAGAGTTCAAAAGTATGGGATTGTATTTGTGCTACTATCTTTATTTGTCTGTTATATTGTGAGCGTTTGTGTATAATAGCAAATATGCAACAGATGGGATGTTTGTTTGCTCAAGTTTAATTCGTTTTTATCATAATTTCTCTACAAAGTATAATTTATTTGCGTGCAAAAGATATTTTTCTGCGCTCAAAAAGGAATGCCATCACACACTCAGACTTTTGTTTAGTGACGAAAAGGTTGGCTTTATCTTTAAAACGCTTGCAATGGACCATAACTGTTCAGAGCCTTCTTTTTCTCTCTATTTGGTGTTTTTGGCCTTCTTGTACCTTAGCATTGTCTTTTTTTAAAGTGTGGTGATCCTCCCAAAAGTACCTGTGAAAGTGTCCTTTATACCCTTTAAGTTACCCTCTTCCTTTTTCCCCCACCTCCTCCAACCGTAGCTTCATATTGGAGAACGACCTGCTCGAGACCATCACCGCGTTAGCCTTCGCCGGCCACCCTCGGCTCACACATGTGTGAGTATACAGTTTTCTAAGAGCCGCTGCTGGTGACGTATTTTATCCAGCGTGCTTGTGTGTTTAGTCTTTGTTATGGAACAAGAAGCGGTGATAACTCTGAGAAAGCTGATCACCCAAACAGCTAAGGAGTAAGCTTGGCAGCGTGATGGAGAAATAAAATCACAGGATGAGTGTGAATGAAGACCTGACAGCTGACATGAATGTAATATTCTTCTTTACACATTTGTTTCCATTAGCACCATCTCTGAGAATGTAGCGTTGAAGAGTATCGGGGCTTTTGCATTCTCTGATCTCCCTGAACTCAGCGAGTTGTGAGTATGAGTGGCAGGATAATGGCAGTGGTGAAACCCTGTAATTGTACAGTCAGACCAGTCGTTTATATGACAGTGTGTGTTCTTTTCAGAACCATAACAAAGTCAAAACACCTGAGACACATCCACCAAGATGCATTCAAGAACATCGTGAAACTAAAGTTTCTGTAAGTACTGAGTGAGAGTGCAGCGGGGTAGGAATACTTTCTTCTCCAGTTTGTGTTTTTCAAGCTGCTTGTGAGTCCAAAATGGGTCACGGGTGACAGGCCTACTTCTGAAGGGCCCCTCGCACGACCAGAGACATTCTTTAATTAGCCTTGATCCCCAGGAAGAGAAATACAGTGTCACTCTTCATCTCGTGAAAAAAAGTTTTTCCACAAAATGTATTATCTATCATTTCAGCCATATTAAATATATTCACGACAAACAAATAAAATACTACCTTTGATTCTTTATATCTTTTGAAACAGTTTCAAGCTAACTGTAATAAAGTACAAATTGCCAAAATCATTCACTGACATTATCACAACTGTTATTGTTATGTGACATTGTCTGATTTCATCCCTATGACTCAGAGTATCTGTTGTTCAGAGGTTGCAGTGTGGATGTAGTAACATTTGGTGGTTAATCTGCATATCACAGGCGCATCGACAACACTGGACTGACAACGTTTCCAAACTTGACAGAGATCAACTCCACAGCCGGCGACTTTCTGTTGTAGGTCTAAACACAATATACAAATGAACCACAAATGCCCACACACACAATTATGTACTTATATAGAATTCATACATATAGGCTATTGGATTGCACACATACTTAAATATGCCCAGAAGACATCACACTGCAGTTAAAACCTACGCACTGAGTAGTCCTTACAGAAGAGAATATTAGTAGTGCAACCCATCTGTCCCTCATTTCCAGCCTCTAAAAATCAATTTTCAAACTGTCTCCCATCTGACATCTATCAGCTTCAAAAAGGAAGTGGATTTAAAGGAGATTGTAGCATGTATTCCTAATATTTTAACATACATATATCTGATGTTTTTTCTACTTACTATTTACGTACTTCTCAGTATTTGTTGTTAATCATGTCTGTGTTTTTATCCATGTGCTGCTTAGTCACCTGCAGGAGAACAACCACATAAAGGGAGTCCCTGCCAATGCCTTCAGAGGCCTCTGCACTCATACTATCACCGAGATGTAAGGGATTCATCAGTTTCTCAGGAGCACATGCACCACCCTCGCACAGCTCCAAGTGGGCATTACATGCCCAGTGACGAATGTTCCCCAAATGCTCTCTGCCCTCTTTACTGAGTCCTATCTTCTCCCACTTGTCTTATTCTTCTGCAGTTTTGTCACTCTTACTGATATATCTTTGTTTTCCTTCTTTCTAAAAACTGTCCTTTTTATTTCACTGCATTTCTCTGATTTTTTTTAGCTTTAAGTTACTGTGAGGAACTTTTAACTGGTTATGAAACCGTCTCAATTTGATACTGATGACCTACATAAGTAAACAAGACCGGCAGTGACAAGATTGGCTATTTCTGTATAGTTATTTCCTAATCGGATCATCAGTAATGATAATCAAATATTTCAATATTTAGCAACAAAACACTGAAGGTTCTTTCACATAATAATTACTTTTAATAAATGCATTTAGCTAATAATACTTTTTTAACTTTTACTTACATTTTGAACTATTCCTTGAGTAACATTTTTGAATGCAGGGCTCTTACTTATAATGGAGTACTTTTAAATTGTGGCATTACTACATTAGTTTAGTAAAAATCAGTTTATACTGCCAAATGTATCAAACAAGTCTAGTTTGCCAACGGATTCCAAGGTCTCTAAGGAAATGTTACATAACAATAATAAACCATTTATTTAGTGTTTTCTGTGTACTCATACAGCTTTAGCCACTGAGAACAAAAGAACTGCACAAACTAAAATTAGCTTCGATGCTTCAGAGAAGTAATTGTTCTGAATTGTTTGAGTTGGAGCCACATGACTGTAATTTGGCTTCTCTTTCTCATGACAGACACCTCACCAGAAATGGCATCGAGGAGGTGGCAAGCGACGCCTTCAACGGCACAAAGATAAACAGATTGTGAGTCACAGGCAGAGACACGGTAACAAACAGAAGATTTAACGGAAAAGAAGAAAAAAAAGTCAGCTCACATATTTCATTTGCCTCTCTTAGATACCTAAGAGGAAACGAACAGCTTACTCACATCCATCCCAACGCCTTTGTGGGTTCCAGTGAGTTGGTGGTTCTGTAAGAATGACATCCAACAGTAACTCATGCCTACATGATTCACCCTCCTCATCATCACTTATTAAACTAGGAGAAAACAAGAAACAATGTGGCGTTTGTGGGGAGGCCCAGAAACACTTAGAAACATGCCAGATTTAAGGTAAAAATAAACTGAGAGCAGAAGAGATTTTTTTCCTCTGTTTATTCCCCAATCAAAGAAACTCCCATTTCTATTGAAGTAGCAATCAGAAGAGCACCATATTTGTTTTTCTCTTGGGCTGTCATTGCTGTAGTGTCTTATGACTCCACAGCCCAGCAACCCGTTTGCAATCAAACGGTGGCATTTCCCGTGACAATTTCTGCTCAGGAAATTTGAGTTTCAGTGTTTTTATTCGAAGCAAATCTGGAGTTAAAAAATAAATAAATAACAGCTTTTATGAACTGATCACAGGTCAAATGCCTATTTAACAAAACATCTGTTAAACATAGCATTGATTCTGAAATGATAATGACTGTTACTCCTCTATTAGATACCAACGTGTAGTTGTTTGTGCAGGGACATTTCCCAGACAGCCCTCAGCTCCCTGCCGGACGACATCCTCACACGACTCGAGATGCTGTTCGCTGTGTCCGCCCGTAATCTGAAGAAACTTCCTCCTCCGCAGCTCTTCACCAAACTCAGCGAGGCCTACCTGACCTACCCGTCACACTGCTGCGCCTTCCAAAGTATAAAAAGGAACGGGTACGCATGCATTGTTGTCAAAAGATATCTGAACGCCTTATTATTAAATAAACAGATCCAAATCTGGGGAAGAAAAACAATTTTCTAACTCTGATCTAAAGTTGTTTCTCTCCTGTGTTCATGACTTAAAATGGGTGAGTTGTGCCTTTTAGCCTTTTGTGGCTTAAATTAGTATTACAACAACAAACACTTCCAAGATGTTCCTGGCAAATCTTTTTTTGTGAAATCACCTCATAGATTTAGTTTATATGCAGTTTTTGTTTGTTGTGCTAGAACGAGGTGGCACTCCAAGTGCTCTGAACCCGGGTCTTGGGAAATCCCAAACTTCCGAAGGGACAACTGCTTCAACTCAACCTCCATCACCTGCAGCCCAACCCCCGATGACTTTAACCCCTGTGAGGACATCATGTCCGCTGTCCCCCTACGGGTCCTCATCTGGATCATCTCTATCCTCGCATTGCTGGGGAACGCAGCAGTACTTCTGGTCTTGTTAGGTATGAAATGGGACAATTATTACTAGCTCAACTTCCTACTTCCATTATCCTGTCCTACTTTCTCTCATCATTTATCTCCTTTTTTCCTTCCGTCTTCCTTACTCTCTGCTTTTCTTGTGTCTGTTCTTTCTTCCACTCTACCTTCTTTCCTAATTTCCTTCCTTTCTACAGTTCCTTGCTTTTATTGGAATTATTGTGTTTTCACATAAAAGCAAAACTAAGGTTTATTCTCTTTAGCAATAGAATATCAACTTGAGGAAACTTTACTGTTAATACTTGTTTACAAAGTACCTTTTGGCCCCCAAGATTTTCTTTTGTCCTTTTTCTTCCCACCGTTGCGTTGTCAGGCAGCCGCTCCAAACTGACTGTCCCTCGTTTCCTCATGTGCCACTTGGCCTTTTCTGACCTTTGCATGGGCATCTACCTGGTAGTAATAGCAACTGTGGACATGCTCACACGTGGTCAGTACTACAACGACGCCACAGACTGGCAGGAGGGCCTGGGCTGCAGTGCTGCGGGCTTCTTTACGGTGGGTATTCATGCAGGGAGTCCTTTGCATACATATGATAGCTCTACAATGAATAACAACAATACTCATGAATATCCATGTTTGTTTCAATTACAGGTGTTTGCCAGTGAGCTGTCTGTGTTCACATTAACAGCGATCACAGTGGAGCGCTGGCACACCATCACACACGCTCTGCGGCTCGACCGTAAACTTCGCCTGAGACACGCATGCATCGTGATGACAGCGGGCTGGATCTTCTCCTCGATCGCCGCTTTGCTGCCCACAGTCGGGGTCAGCAGCTACGGCAAGGTGAGCGTTTTGAATAGACCACACTCTCTCCATTCAACTCCTTGTGACCACGATTCACTGTATGGTCCTTTCAGAATTTGCTTATGTTTTTTTGGGGGGGGGGGCAAAATGGTCTATAAACATATATTCTACAAACGAATGTAATTTTGCAGTCAAAATATGTTTAAAATATGAAAAACAGCTTATGTAATGTATTGCTTTGTATGACATTATATATGGGGTGGTTATATTCATTAGACATTTATTTTATGAATTAATCGGTTCGTAAAACGCCAGACAAGGCGACTAGTTTCTGGAACCCCAAGGTGATGTCATTAAATGTCTTCTTTTGTCTGACCAAAATGGAAAGATATTCAATCCACTGTCATGTAGGACATGGGAAAGGTGTCTATTTGTTTAGCCCGCTGGACAACAAACCCTTTGAGAGCTGAGGTTTTTTTAATCCCCAGTTATGTAATAGAAATAAAGTACATGCAAGGCCCTTGTACACGGTGTGATATTTGAATGTGTGCATTTGTTTGTGGTGAAGGTGAGTATCTGCCTGCCCATGGACGTGGAGTCTCTGAAGGCTCAGGTCTATGTGGTGTCCCTCCTCCTCCTCAACATCCTGGCCTTCTTCTGTGTGTGCGGCTGTTACCTCAGCATCTACCTGACCGTCCGCAACCCTTCGTCTGCACCGGCGCACGCCGACACCTGCGTGGCCCAGCGCATGGCCATCCTAATCTTCACTGACTTTGTCTGCATGGCTCCCATCTCCTTCTTTGCTGTCTCAGCCGCCCTCAAGCTCCCTCTCATCAGCGTCTCAGACTCCAAACTCCTGCTGGTCCTCTTCTACCCGATCAACTCGTGCTCCAACCCCTTCCTCTACGCCTTCTTCACGCGCACCTTTAGGCGGGATTTCTTTCTCCTCACGGCTCGCTTCGGCCTGTTTAAAACGCGGGCGCAGATTTACCGGACAGAGAGTTCTTCCTGTCAGCAGCCGGCATGGACCTCTCCAAAGAGCAGCCATGTGATGCTGTACTCCTTGGCCAATCCTTTAAGTGACTGACTGTCATTCAAAAGTCCACAGACAAAGGCTTTTTGCTTGATTGTCAGGAGGGTCGTATTTCTCTCCCCACAGAAGTCCTATTTTTCGAAAAGAAAATTCCTCTTAGGTCTGATGGAGATATTGACAGACTACAATGCAGCCTTAAAGTTACAAGAAATTCAACATTGCTTCAGAGGTGCACTTCTTTTCATGTGTGAAAATGTGTGGAGACACCGAACAGACTGCTAAATCCTCCATACGACGCCCGAACTCATGACACTGAATGTTGCGGGTTTTCACTTATGTTCGATATGTTGCCAGTGTCTTTGGCCAGTACATCAGCCAATGACCTCTGCCCTGCAACAACACAGAGCACAAGAGTCCTTCTTGAACCATGTGACCCATGGGAAAACTCTACTGTATGTACCGTGTGTACAGACATCCAAGTAAAGATAACTACAGAACAACTGCAGATACTTTGACAAAATCTAGGTCAAATAGCTGTCCCAGATGATTCCTCGCGTTTGCTTTACCTTGATTGGAATGCGCGATGGGTTGGAGTTTACTGCGTCAAAACAATTAGAACACAAGTAAAAGTAGAAAGAGTCGAGGAAGGTGAGGAAAGTAATTTTACTTTCACGCATCTTCTTGCCATCCATCTCAAGATAATTTAATAACCTGGAGTACTTTGAAATCCTTAAACAAAGGTTTGACACTCGAGATTTCTACACATGCACTTCAAGAAATCACTATTCATTTTGCATAAAACGTTATGATTGAATGATATTCATTAAGAAGCACACTGCAAGGACATACTCATTAATAATCTCCTCATACACTCTGCTGTTGCTCCCCATGCCTCCACATCCCTCCTCTTCAGTTTGTCTTGAAATGAAGAACGTGTAATTATCTTTGTTGCGTAAATATGTTTATCCTTTGTAAATGAAATTACTATTAAGTGCGACTTTTTTTATATATATATATCTCTGTGTTTTTGAAAAAAAATTATCTTTGTGTTGGTTTTCAATGTCATTTATAAATTTGTCTATTACATCCTCTCTGCTTGAATAGTTTTATTATTTCGTGGTGAATGTGAGTGTATGAGGACTCGTAACAAAAGGAAACCACACTCACACACACATTAAATTGAGCATTCTTTATCTAGAAATGCTGTCCTTCAGAGCATCCACAGCTTTCAAGGACAAAGTGACCCTACCAACCTCAGCTCTGCGTGCCAGGGTGGCTGTTGGGTTGTGGGAGGGGAGGGGAGACTACACAGCTGCTCTTTCTGTTTATTACAGACAGATGGATATGGCCGCTAGATAAAGCACACACACACACACACACACACACACACACACTCATACACACACAGAAGCAAGCAGCCCAGGGTTTCAAGGCTGCAGCTGCAAGAAGGAATCCGAGTCCATCTCATTGATATGGATACACTGCCTCCTACATGCCAACGTAGAATGTGAGGGTGCATTTATACTCTTTAACCACCAGGTGGTGCTACTGATGCGATATTTATTGTGATCTCTGCTCTGTTGTAGTCCGTTCTACATATTTATAGTCAGCCTCACCAGTGAACTACAAACAAACAACTGATGGTGACAAAGTAAACCTTTCAGATCAGTGTAAAGTCAAATTAATACAGACACAAAAACATACATCAGTGTGGAAGTTTAAACAGAACTATAAAATGCACTATTCTCTTCAGCGCTTGTGGCATTTCCTTTAATAGTCAAATATTTGTAACAAAACAGAGAGAATAAACTATCACTATTATGTAAACAGAAAAGCAGTTGCTTACAAGGTTACATCACTGTTGCTGTCTGCAACAATAAATAATGTTATTTCTTAGAAAGGCTGATAAGATGTTGCTTTCCAGCTCAGGACTTGAAACTGTCTGAACAACACCCCTCTACTTAATTAATATAGCACATGTGGTGCTGACAACATTCGGTCTGCAGACAGAGTACTGGGAAATAATGGGACACATTGGGGCCTAGACAAAAACAAATTTGACAATGTACAGATTTTCCCAAGTTGTGTTTCTGTTGTTAATCCTCACAGGATACTTAGCTGGAACTATTTAAGCAATAACATTTTGGGCATCCTTTTGACCTTAATTTGTTGCATGTCACACCCTTCTCTCTGTCTGTTTTTCTGGAGTATCTCTCTCCTGAAAACTATCTAATAAAAAGTAATAACATCCAACCAGCAGACCGTGACCATTGGCAGAATGTATTTTTTTGTTTTACTCTGTATGAGAATGATTGTGATTGTGTGTATATGTGTGTATTATTTTCCTAAGCACACTAAAAATTATTAAATGGATTATATCCCTCAGTATTGTAATGTAATCATGCTCAAACCTATATTCATTGATTATTAGAAATGATTCATGGCTGTGTGGTAAGAGCTCCTATAAAGATATTTTCCAGCGACAACAAGGTGACAAAAGAAGAAGAAAACTAAATTAAACTCCAGATAAAATATTGCCACATTGCGACTGCTCTCATAATGCTGTGAGATCATAGCCTAATCGTTTGCAGCTTAACAATGCCATCTGGTGGTTCAATTACATGAAATGATACTAATTGACAAAACGTTTTCCTCCACTCAAAATCGATGATTTGAGACTCCCGCAGGCAGGAAAAGTAGCTGTGAGAAGTTTTTAGTTTATTCTGCATTCATGTGAGTTCAAATGGATTCCAATAGTTTTGCCACTGAAATACATATAAGCTTTTTCAGTGTTTAATTATAATTGATTTATACAATGATACGTTCGAAATTGAATCATACATTGATGAATTAAGTTTGTATCAAATGACTCAAAATGAAAATAAAAAGTAATGACAACAAGATCATTCAATCTCCCAGTCAATTATTCTATTTAAAACATTAAGTAAGACTTTAACTTATATAATCATAAAATAAACTTGTATAGGGCTTAAAATGTGAAAATACAAATGTGTAAACTTCTCAAGATAAACATTTCTTGCAGCCTAACTCCAGTCTCTGCCCTGCCAATGCTCCGTATGTTAAACACACTCACATCTTCACTGATATATGGCAAATAATAAATCAGTTAGATAGAAAGACAATTAGACAAATTTAAGACTGTGCTCTTTGTTAATAATTAAGGAAGGGCGATTGTTGAAATGATTGGTTTAAGTAAAGACTATCCCTTGTCAATGTGGAATACTGTTACAAAATACTATAGCTCTATATGTACCTGTGACAATGGGGTCTAAAGCTAAGAATTGTCTTTTAGTATTATTAGTGCATTGATCAAATCGCCGCTTGACCGATCCCGAACCCCAACAGAAAGGTTTGTCAGGTCGTCTAATACGAAGCTCCCGATTGGCCGCTGCAGGACACCTGTTATAAAACGCCAAATATGATTGGCCGAGCGAACACTCACGCTCTTTTTTTTTCTCGCGATTGTTTCCCGTGTGGGTTAATGGCTCCTCCTGCTACAGACTGAGACGAAGCTGGCACTGAGCAGCGATACGGGGGGAGCTGTAACACCACGGAGGGGGAAAAAAGCGATTACACCCCAAATACCAGCGGGTTTTTGATCGCAATTGTCTGGGTGTATCTTGGAAAAAAGGCTGCGCGGGTGGTAGTTTGGGTCGAGGGCTAAATTTCGAAGCGGGCGGTCGAGGATAGCAGTCTATTTTCTCAACAACCAACTCCCCAGATGAACTCCGTCAGAGCCACCAACAGGAGACCCAGGCGAGTGTCGAGGCCGCGCCCGGTGCAGCCCGAACGGAACAACGGGGACAGAGGTACGCTTGCGGCCACAGTCGGCTAACGACTGAAGACGGAAGCCGTGTCACGCGCCAACAGCCTTTACATAACCGTCGTTTCTTTTTGCTGCCGGCCTGTTTACCACTCCTAGTCACGGCGGGTTCAGCAGGAAAAACCGAGGCTTCTTGCTCTGTGGCTTAGGCCAGGCCGCGCTTTGTTTGGCTTGAGTGATTGGGGCTAGCTAACACCGCTAGCTAGCTTACCAGGTTTATGTGGAGGTTGAGGGGGGGGGGGGTTGTCTTCGCGGAATGTAATGCGTATGTTAGCTAAACGGTCAACATTAATAGCGCATATTCAGGTACCTCCAGCTGGAGGCAAAGGGATCGACTTCACACGCTCTGACCACAATCTGCGTGTCTTCTCTCGGCCGTCGCATTCCCAGCTGTCACTAACGATTCTGACGGGGTGTAAATATGCGGCGTCTTTCGGACTGCCATTTTTGGGGTGTAACGTTAACAAAAACATTAGCAGGCGAATGGGGGGCAATGTTAAGCCAGTTGACCCCCGGCTTCAATAAGCCACGCAAGATCAGCTGTGTTATAGATGATACGGTGTGGTTTTGGATGAATTATCTGTGTCCATTTTCTCTGCTTGAGGCTGTAATAGTTCAAAGCTAACGTAGCCAGCAGATTGGACCCATATCCCCTTCCTTGTTCTCGGAGCCTGTTAGCCGTAGCTCGATTTGTTTACACCGCGGATTTGCCAGCTACGCAGTTCAGTTTTTAGCCATTAGCCGCACGTCTGATCCACTTTCATCTGCGGCCCTTCATTTTTGACAGCACCATAAAAGATGAGTGTCATTCTGCACAGAACAGGACCCAGAGACAAATGCACATTGTCTGATATCAGTTGTCTATGACTAGACATGAAAGACTGGCAATGTGACTGCAGGGGGGTGCATCTGCCATTATCAATCACTAACCTTTGTCTGCCATACCAACTCTCACCCTGTCTGTTAGCCTGCGTAATGTGCTTACATCGTGTGAGATGAATGCACACCATTGTGTCATTAATGAAAGAAGAGTAAGTGTGTCAGTGGTTAAAGTGTTTCCTGCATTTACTGGAGACCTTTTTAGTTGTGTATTCGAGCAATAGAGTGATGATTGTGCTTCTCAGAGAAATACCCAGTGTTTTTTTGTTTGTTTTTTAATTGCATGGTCTTGCCCTATACTGCAGCTTTGTGCATTGAAGTGCCTCTTGAGAAAGTGGTGTATGTATAGGAAATCTGTTTTCCTCTTTGTCCAGATGAGGAGGCTCCTGCAGCAGCTGCAGCAGAGATGGCTATTGAGGAGTCTGGACCAGGAGCTCAGAACAGTCCCTATCAGCTTCGACGCAAGACCCTGCTTCCCAAGAGAACCGCCGCTGCCTCTGCCACCGCCTCTGCCTGCCCCAGCAAGGGCCCAATGGAGGTTAGACTGAAACATTAAAGTGCATTTCTTTTTTGTGCATTGGCCACAGTGTGCATGTCTGATTGATTGTGTTTTCCTTTGAAAGAACAATGATTCTGTGACAGAGCAGTACATTTTCCAGATGATTACTTAGTGCTTGAATCTTGGCATTGAGTTGATACCCTATTTCCCCTCTTTCACAGGGAGCTTCCACTTCATCAACAGAGGCCTTTGGCCATCGAGCCAAGCGGGCACGAGTGTCCGGTAAGAGCCACGATCTGCCAGGTGTGTGTTAAATCTCCGCAGCCGGGGAAAGGAGACTGTTAGCTTTTTTTGTTTTTTTTTTCTCTTTTTTTTCTTTTTTTGGAATCTTTATTGATTTTCTGTGTGTGCTGGTAAATCTTGTTACTTTGCAATCCATTTAACAGCATGACTTCATGGTTTAATGTGCTTGGATTGAAACAATTTTTACCCTAAACCTTACATTGTGAGTGTGTTTGTGTGTCTTTAGCAGCCCCAGCAGAGCAATATCTGCAACAGAAACTTCCAGATGAGGTTGTTTTGAAGATCTTCTCCTACTTACTGGAACAGGACCTCTGCCAGGCAGCTTGTGTCTGCAAGAGATTCAGCCAGCTAGCCAACGACCCCATCCTATGGTAAGTGCTGCTGAAGAGATGGAAACATGTCGTTTCATTAAAAGGCAAACAACTGAAATGTGGTATTTAATATTCTAGGAAGCGTCTATACATGGAGGTGTTTGAGTACACACGTCCCATGATGCATCCTGAGCCAGGCAGGTTCTATCAAGTCAGCCCTGAGGAGCATGAACACCCAAACCCCTGGAAGGAGAGCTTCCAACAGCTGGTAAGTCTGACCTCCTTAGTTTTCTGTGTTTTGTTTTACTGTGAAAAAGAAAGTGCTCTCTGAAGAGCATCAACATCTTTGCACACACTTGGTTTATTGTTTCTTAACATTGTCTCTCTATATATATTAAAAATAAACAATGTGCAGTTCTGGAAACTTCATATATGGCCTTGCAATAAAATCCATGCCACTGCCACTGGAGTAATAATATCTCACTTTGGGAAAGAGTGCGTGTAAAGTTAAAACACGTCACACACACATACATTAGAAAGAGAAAACAGTCCTGTTTTAATCTCTTGAAATACACGGGGAGAAAAGGAAGCATAGCTATCACAATATAACATGGATAAGCACTGAGGATGGGGTTGTTCCGGTAGACGAGGAGCTCTGGGAATGACGGTGTTCAGAGCGATCGCCAATAGCGGATGCCTTTGCCAATGTAAAGACGTATATTTCACGTGTTTCCCGTTAATGTATTAAATTATTACTTTGAATATTATTAGTGGTAGTAGCATTATATTTAATTTAATTTGCCCTGTCAAATTTAGGCCTAACTTAATTTGTAGAAAATGAAAATTAGTAATGTCCTCCTTCAGTGGAATTTGCAGCATGAATGGCTGTCGTTTGAGCCAAGGCGAAAACAACACCGTCAACATTTCATTTTCTTTGCACAGCACATTAACAGGGTTCCCACATTCGTGCTAAAGTGGCCGAAACTCCAGATAATGCGCTGTCCCTGGTACTGAATGGAGCGGAGGAGAGGTGGACAGAACACGCGTCACTTGTGTTCAGGGAGAGAGGTCGCAGTGAGCACCAAGTATGTGGCCAAGTCCACAGCGCACCGCTGCAGAGGAAATGCACCGCACAGGGCCAGCCGGCCCACCCGTAGAGAAACGAAAAATATTTTCGGTTCATTATAAAAATGTGGCAAAGAAGACTTTGGCGGGCTGCCACAGTTCCATAGTTTGTTCTGTCTTTAAACCGCATATACAGTATTTCTCAGAAGGATCTCAGGGTTCAGGCTGTTCACAGACAGATCAGTGTAACAGGTTCATGTGACCGTAATGTTGTTCTAAGGCTATGTCAACAATAGTGTCTGTGTATCTCATTATCTATTTATGTAAATCCAGAGTTCCTCTCAGGCTAATCATCATCTGAGGTCATGAGGCTAATGGAAGGCAAACATGTTTGCTTTTTTAATTATAATGTAAAAGGGAAATTCAAGGTGAAAGTCAAACATTGATCACAGGCGCACATTATAAAAAACAAATTGCCATTTGATCACCTGACTGTTCTGTTCTGTCCCACCTCTTACTGTTTGTGATGTCTAGAAATTAAAGAGTGCAGCGTTTGGCTGTTGCATCCATTGTTCTGTTGTTGCCAGCGGTTCCTAATTTAGGGTTCAGGGGTTGCAGGATAGTTAAAAGGACAGGAACCAGAAAAAACTATTTCTGCTACAGTTAGACTTATGCCTTTTTTCCCCAGTAACTTAATAACATCATTTAATGTCTTAAGAGGAAGACTCTGGTTGATGTATTTGCAGCCAGTGGACATGCAAACAGGCAACAAGGGGTCACAAGTAAACATTGCTTTGTTTTAAAGGGTCGCATTACAAAAACATGGGGAACCACTGATGCTCTTTGTGGCTCTTTGTGGAACCCCCTTGTGTGTCAAAATGATTTGTTTAACCAGCAATGCCTAGATGGTATGAGGAGCATGTTAATGTTCGGTGTGATCACCAGGAACTTGACTTTGGTGTCTTCTGTATTGCAGTACAAAGGTGCTCATGTAAAACCAGGCTTCGCTGAGCATTTCTACAGTAACCCCGGCAGATACAAAGGCAGAGAGAATATGCTGGTAAGTCACGGCCAAAAGACAAAATCCTTCAGGATTTATTTCATTGGCCATAGCGCTGACATTTATGCAAAGCACAGCCAATGTAATCACCTGCTTGTTTTTGTGTATATTCTGCCTGAACGTGTTCTTCCCTTTCTCCTGCAGTATTATGACACCATTGAGGATGCGCTGGGTGGAGTGCAAGAGGCCCACTTTGACGGTCTAATTTTTGTCCACTCTGGGATCTATACAGATGAGTGGATTTATATAGAGTCCCCCATCACCATGATTGGTGCAGGTATGCGTGCTTCCCTCACTATAAAGTACATACGACTTTACCTTGATGCTTGCGCCGCGTGCAATCAATATCTCTCTTAAGATAGGATGCAGTCTCAGTGGTGCTGATGTCCATATTCATGAGGGTGTTAAATGAGTGTTTCCTGCTTTCCTTTAAGCTCCTGGTAAAGTAGCCGACAAGGTGGTGATAGAGAATACTAGAGACTCAACGTTTGTCTTCATGGAGGGCTCAGAGGATGCCTATGTGGGATACATGACCATCAAGGTGAGCATAGATCTCACCTCTCTTGATTTTATTTTTTTTAAATGTAAGACAGAAGGTTTATGAACCATGTGCATTATTAAAAGGGTTCAGACTATCAAACTGAGTTTAACACAGTGTCATACAATGCCAATTACACAATACAAACACAAGATCTGGGTGTGATTTTTCACATCGATGTTGGTTGTCTGGGTTGTTTTGTACGTAGAGTTAAACCAGCTTTAATAATTTATGAGTTGTCAGACAAATGTGACAAGAATGTGAATGTTTCACATCTTTATGTGACATCGTATTGATTATTCTACGTCTCCCGCGGTGTTAGATTTCTCTGTGTTCTGGTTTTATCCTGTTATCAGCGACCAGTATTAGCGGCACTAATGCCTCCGGTGGGGAGAGTGGTGTGGATGTGGTGGGTGGAAAGAAGCTTGATGTGTTGTCAGTAAGCGCAGCCACTGTCTGACCTCTGCTGCTCTTCTCCCTGCAGTTTAATCCTGATGATAAGTCAGCGCAGCACCACAACGCCCACCACTGTCTGGAGATCACAGTCAACTGCAGCCCCAACATCGACCACTGCATCATCCGCTCCACATGCACAGGTAACGCACACGCTGACCCCTGGGAGAGGACGCACTGACATGAGCACCTGTACAGCACAATGAAAAGAACAATAACAGATCATTAAATCCAACAGTAGAATTTACTGCATGGATCTTGTATTGTACATATGTTGGTGTGTTCTCCTGTTTTAACTGTATTTAACAGTATTGAGCCATGTTTTTCTATAGTTTGAGACGCAGTGTGTCAAGTGTCCCTATTTGTGTTACATCACTAAATGATCTGATCAATTAGGATTTGTGGGTTGTGCAGTTTATAAACATAGCTTTCAAAGTTGGCTCCTCCATCGCAGCTCAAGGAGGATTACGTAGCTCGCCAGATTCCCTCTCGTTTTGGAACAGGCTTTTTCCGTTTTCCTACGCTATATTTGGCGTTTTTATCGCCGCTGTATCCGCCCCTTTTCGTAGTTTCCTCTTGAGGGCAGAGTGTCTGCAGATACAGACACCGCCACACACTTTTATTTTATAAGTCATGATTGAGGGAGATCATTTTCATATGAAGAGTTTAAATTGTCTTTTGGAAAAATCCTATTCATCTTTTGGGTTTTTTGACTGTTGCTAAATTGATAGAAGTGATAAAAGTGACGATTACTTGCAGCTCTACTGTAGTGTGACACTTGTGTGTGTTTTCTCTGTGTTTAGTGGGTTCGGCTGTGTGTGTGAGTGGTCAGGG
The DNA here is from genome assembly GCF_050575085.1 of Anarhichas minor. Classification (NCBI taxonomy): domain Eukaryota; kingdom Metazoa; phylum Chordata; class Actinopteri; order Perciformes; family Anarhichadidae; genus Anarhichas; species Anarhichas minor. The sequence goes on from NW_027466463.1 coordinate 16,429,304, forward strand.
AGCTTGTCCAACCATCAAACACTGCAACATCAGTGACTGTGAGAACGTAGGACTGTACATCACAGATCACGCACAGGTAAAAGTTACTTTTCCCGCCGCAATAGCAACAAATTATTCGCCATAAATACACACACGGGCTTCTGACTCTCTTCTCATGTGTTCCAGGGCATTTATGAAGACAATGAAATCAGCAACAATGCGCTAGCAGGAATTTGGGTTAAAAACCACGGTAATCCCATCATTAGACGTAACCACATCCACCACGGTCGAGATGTCGGAGTGTTCACTTTTGATCACGGCATGGTAAATACACACAACTGTCACTTCATACATTTTACCTGAAAGATTCATCACGGACCATCTAATTCGTCTTCTTTGCGGTGCTTCAGGGTTACTTTGAGAACTGCAACATCCATCGAAACCGCATAGCAGGCTTTGAAGTGAAGGCCTACGCCAACCCCACAGTGGTGCGTTGTGAGATCCATCATGGCCAAACAGGAGGCATCTACGTCCACGAGAAGGGACGGGGACAGTTTATAGAGAACAAAATCTATGCCAATAACTTCGCTGGGGTGTGGATCACGTCCAACAGCGACCCGACGATACGGTGAGGACACACACACACATCAGACTTTGTGTTCAAAATGAGATTTCAATGGAGACAGCAAATGTGTTACGGCCAGCATGTCCTATATTGATACAGACAAACACACGGTCGTGTATGAATTTTGTCTCCAGTAGCATGTTTATTCCAAGATTGTGACTGTTTCTTTCTTTTTATGTCTAGGGGAAATGCTATATTCAACGGTAACCAAGGAGGAGTGTACATATTTGGAGATGGACGGGGTTTGATAGAGAGTAACGATATCTATGGTAACGCCTTGGCGGGAATCCAGATCCGAACCAACAGCTGCCCCATTGTACGGCACAACAAGATCCACGACGGACAGCACGGGGGCATCTATGTGGTAAATACACTCGCGGCTCAGATGTAATCCTTCTCCAGCAAGAACAGACACTTTTTCTGTTTTTAATAAGATCTTAAACACCCCCCCTCTGTCGGGACGTTTTGACAGCTACCCTCTGCCTTGTGTTTCAGCACGAGAAAGGCCAGGGGGTGATTGAGGAGAATGAGGTTTACAGCAACACACTGGCTGGAGTCTGGGTGACCACAGGCAGCACTCCTGTCCTCCGCAAGAACCGCATCCACAGTGGAAAACAGGTGAAATTACCATGGTCAAACATTGCTCATGTGTACACCAGCAGATGAAATCTCATGCTTCAAGAGTGCGAAGCGATGAACAGCATTGATGAGCTGCTATATCCTGACAGTTTGATTTGAGGAATACAAATACTGCACATTTAGTTCGAAGTAAATGCCAGATATACTGCACCATGTACGTGCACAATGCAATGACGGCCCAGCATCTCACATGTTCTACGTGGTAAAATGACAATGGAGTCTTGTGGCTTTGAAGAGAAAAACGTTCATTTGAATCCTCCAATTATCAGAAACGGTTCTTTAACTGAGGTCTTTGGCTGTCTTTAGATCAGTTTTCTTAATTTACTTCTACGTCTACTTTCCTGTTTTGGGAAAAACAACTTGAATGTTGAATCTACAGTTTATATCTACAATGTCCTGATTGTGCCGATTTCATAGTAAAACAAATTTCTATCTTTTCTTTTTTTTTTCAATGTTGTAACAATCTGTCTTTTCTCATTATTTGTTTTCAGGTGGGCGTGTATTTCTATGACAATGGGCATGGTGTGCTGGAAGACAATGACATCTACAATCACATGTACTCTGGTGTACAAATTAGGTAAAGATTACCACCTTTAAGCAGTGAATACACTGAATATACACAATATGAGATACTTTTTCTTACCATTATACGTAAAAGATTAAACATGTTACAGCTGTTTCTTTTTCTGCTCAGTTGTGTACGATTACATTATTGAATTGCTGTTGAATCTTGACAGGACGGGGAGCAACCCAAAGATCAGGCGTAACAAGATTTGGGGAGGCCAGAACGGAGGGATTTTAGTCTACAACTCAGGTCTGTATTTCTCACTCCGCTGCTCGGTTTGTCTCGTATGTAGTGTCTGTGTACTTGTGTGTGTACTTGTGTCTGATGAGCTCTTTAATGCAACAGGTCTGGGCTTCATTGAGGACAATGAGATCTTTGATAATGCCATGGCGGGGGTGTGGATCAAGACGGATAGCAACCCTACACTGAGACGAAATAAGATTCATGACGGCAGAGATGGAGGCATCTGCATCTTCAACGGAGGAAGAGGTACTTAAGCACAGTCTGTAGCCAGATAATAAAGAAAGCATCACATAGCTTCTGACACATAGCTTCTGGCAAGTGGGGAAACGTTCAGCTCCCTGTCGACCTCCCTCCAGCCAGCTGCCACTTTGTTTAGGTGTTTGTGGTGAAATCGCGTGTGTCTAGATTCACGCATTACAATTCTCTTCATGAAATCTTTTTCTCCGTAGGTTTGCTGGAAGAGAACGACATCTTCAGGAACGCTCAGGCCGGTGTGCTAATCAGCACAAACAGCCACCCGATACTCCGCAAGAACCGCATTTTTGATGGCTTCGCTGCAGGTTAGCTTCTTTTTTTCCAACTCCACATGAACACAAATAACATCTCGGCTTCTGTCTCCTTTCGGTGCCGATGACGGATGTTTCTTTGTCTTCTCCAGGTATTGAAATCACTAACCACGCCACAGCCACGCTGGAGGGCAACCAGATCTTCAACAATCGCTTTGGAGGCTTGTTTCTGGCCTCGGGAGTCAACGTCACCATGAAAGGTAACTGGCTACTTTGGGCAAAGATTTAATGCCCACAATCTTACTAGCTTGTTTCTAATCGCATGTTATGCCCCTCCCCCTCTGTCAGATAATAAGATTCTGAATAACCAGGATGCCATTGAGAAGGCAGTGAGCAGAGGACAGTGCCTCTACAAGATCTCCAGCTACACCAGTTACCCCATGCACGACTTCTACAGGTAAACTGTGTCCGATGAATTCAAGTAGAGCTGAAAGATTGCAACGCAAGACTCATCTGGAACTAATATGATCAATAATCATAATGGTATGGTCAATTAATCGTTGTGTGAAGTTATTTTTAAAGCAAAAAAGCTTTCCAGGTTTTACTTTTCTGATGTGACAGTTAAATAAATACCTTTTTTAATTTCTTTGGACTGTTGCTGGACAATACAAGGAGTTTGAAAACATCAACTTAGGCTTTAGGAAATTGTGTTTGGCATTTTTTTTTTTTTTTTTCTTGACAACTAATTTAATCGAAATATGATTAAAGTCCTATTAGATTAGTAATTGTCAAAAATCCACAAGTTAAGAAATGTCTCCCAATAAACCATTTCTTATGTAAATTAATCTGTTTTGTCTTTTATCTCTCCAGATGTCACACCTGTAACACAACAGATAGGAACGCCATCTGTGTAAACTGCATCAAAAAATGCCACCAAGGGCACGATGTAGAATTTATAAGGCATGATCGGTAAGACATTTTTGGTTCGAGGGGGAAAAAGATCTAGGAAGTCATGTTTGTGATGATGTTTAACATTGAAAAAACAGTGAAAATCATATTTTTCAATTCCACATTTTGTCTTTTTAATGTACCTGAAGAGTAGTATATTATGAAGGGCCTCTGGTTCATAATCTCTGGTCTGTGTTCCCTTTTAGGTTTTTCTGTGACTGCGGCGCGGGAACGTTGTCCAACCCGTGTACGCTGGCCGGGGAGCCCACACACGACACAGACACTCTGTATGACTCGGCGCCGCCCATCGAGTCCAACACGCTGCAACATAACTGAAGGCATCCGGTCCAGTTACACACTCTCACATAAAGCATATAAAACACATTACATTGCACACACAGCCATTCACACTCACACACACATCAGCGCACACACACAGTTGAATACACGCATCCACTTTGCAGCCATAAGGACCCAGAGAGACTCTGTGATTGCGGCGCTCTCAAATGGGATCACGGTGAAAAGAGGCTGCAGAGGAAGCGGCTTCCTGCCCGCTGCAGTCAGACTCGCTGCAGCAGAGGCAGCGGTGGAGCTGAGGGTAGACCGACAGAACGGCCACAAGAGATTCCTCGCCCGAGTATTTCTGTAGATGAGAAGAGAAGGGCTATGTAGAGGGGCTGTCGATGGCAGCGCACGAAGAACCCCCCCCCCCACCACCACCACCACCCGGTGTTAATCCTCGGCTCCCAGCCCACTTCTTCTCCTTCCTCACAAAAACTGCTGTCAAAGAGACTTCCTGCTTCCTCACAGCTGCCATCCCCATTGGCTGCCCCAGGCAGTTGTAACGAGGCAACAGATGGGCGGATGTGGCTCTGTTGTGTGTGGATAAAGAGCAAGATTGTGTGTGTGATGGAGCACTTGGGCTTTTTAAAAAAAAAAAAAAAAGAAAAAAAAAAAGTTCTGATCAGTGGATTTTATTTCAATGCTTTCTCATGTAGTTTTGTATTTTCAAGCAAAAAGTTGACTGTATTTGAATGTCTTTTATTTTTATTATATATTATAATTATTATTTTTCTTTGGTTAGCGTCCCTCCTCCAATCCCGCCTCCAAAGCAAAGTGCAGACACTCTGACGTCCCAGTGGTGAAGTTCTTTCTGTGAAAGAGAATTTAAACACTAAAAACCCTCTCCAGTATATTAGCTTACATGGCAGGTGGAGGGGCTCCACACTTGTATAAAGGTGTGAGTGTGTTGTGTACAGTGGAAGTTGTGTGTGTATATGTTTATAAGTTGATGCAGTCAGTGTTTTGTGGAGAGGGTTTCAATAGGAGGTGACAGAGCTCCTTTGAACTGGAACTGAGGAGTCAATCTGCTGTCCCCCACCCTTCCCCCCTTCTCTCCCCCGTGTATCGTGGTGACTGTGGCTCCTCATGCAGCCTGAATCGTATGCATGTACCATAACATCTAGACTTAATATATTGTGAAGTACTCAATAACCATTATGTAGATGCTAGTTGGAATTCAAAAAGGGGTATACTTTCTTAGAAAGACAAAAAAAAGAAAACAGGAAACTGGCCATTTCTAAGAAAATAAAACTTTATTAGATCACAGGTGTCTTGTTTTTAAATTCACACCCTGCAGAATTACCAACAAGTGTCCGGTCGTACTAAACAGAAATGCTGCTGAAGGACCACAGGAGGTATTGATGTAGTTCAGGTTTACATAACGCTAACAGTATGTGTTTACGAAGAAATCTGGTGTCAAAAAACACTAAGACGCATCCAGAATTAATTCTTTATTGAAAAACTATACAACATAAACCGGGTGTCCACCATGTCGAACGCGAGTCTAAAATCAAGCTGTTTTTGCAGGAACGCAGCGTGAAAGGATCTCTGTGATATACGTGTTGTTTTGGGCGACGAGCTCCTGCTTCATTTTCTTGAGGGCCGCCTTCACCTCTTCTTCACTCATGGTGTCAGCAGGGAGGGACTTAGCCTTCTCCAGGAAGTCCTGGATCAGGTTCTCCCCCACCTGAAGGACGGGGAATAACAAAAGAAAACAGCAGTCGGCCTCATGACTATGTATGTTTAGGTCAGTTGAAAAATTTTTCTTGTAGTGGGAAAAACTAGATATTTTTGTGGCATGACCACATGAGGTTAATTATGCATGGCTATATATTGAGCAGGGTACTTGTTTGTCTGTCCGTCGTCTCTTGGCCTCAGGCTCCTCCTGCTCAGACTTCTCCCCCGCAGGTTCCTGGAACTCCTCCAGCTCCGCCGCCTTCTCCTTCGCCATGGCCACCACCGACGCCGGGAAGCACGCCAACTCGGCAACGTGGATTCCAAAACTCTGATCGCACACACCTGAACACACAGTTAGGGGGGCCTGGGTCAGTTCACCTGCCTCCTCTCCACAAAATAGATGTGACTTTATTGTGCCGTGCTGACCTGATTTGACTCTGTACAGCATGGTGAGTGTGTTGTGGGAGGTCAGGGCCGTGACGTGCAGGTTGTGGACGGTCGGCTGCTGCGCCGCCAGCGCCGTCAGCTCGTGGAAGTGAGTGGCAAACAGACAGAAGCAGCTGATTTCGGAGGCGATGTGTTCGCTGATGGCCCACGCCAGGCCGAAGCCGTCGTACGTGGACGTGCCTCTGCCGAGCTCGTCGATTATGATGAGCGAGTTCTCCGTGGCCGAGCTGGAGGGACGACACCCGCGATGAGAAAAGACTTGTGTGTGTGTCATCTTTTGTAGTTTTACACCAGCTTGTACGTCTTGTTCTTACCGCAGGATGGCAGCCGTCTCCAGCATCTCGGACATGAAGGTGGACACTCCTTTGACCTGGCTGTCTCCCGCTCCCACCCTGGCCAGGATGCTGTCAATCACGCTAAGCTCCGCTTTCTCGCACGGCACAAAGCAGCCAATCTGAGCCATCAGAGCAATCACACCGACCTGACGGATAAACGTCGACTTGCCGCCCATATTTGGTCCTGCAGACGAGGGGAGAAGAGTCGTGAGTTTCATCATCACAGATTAACGTTGTTGTTGTTGTTGCTTCAGAAAAGGAACTCGACTAAAGAATTAGATGAGGAACTAAACTTCTAAGCATTCCTCTGTTTACTTCACATCTGAAAAACGTGAAGATTGTGCTTTTTAGGACATTTACTGATTAAAAAGACGACGACTGAGGTAACACAATTTTCACAAAACAACTGAGCAATTGTGGGACTGATTTCTGAATCAATGGACTGGGTGAAAAGCACAATGGAAGCTCTAGATGGTCTGCCCAGGGCTCCCATGCATCTCCAGAGATCCTTTTCCAAGATAATCTGTCTGGATCACACCATCTCTGTGGAAGTCTTGATTTAAAAGGACATGCAGTCTATGGCACGTAAAGGTTATCTGTCATGGTGTGATCTATTGTAGCTCAACAAGGCAGCGTTGTGTTTGAAAAGGCAAAGCTAGCGAAGTAAAAAGAGCACCGTTGCTAAACGAGCTAGCGAGCCACCATAAACAACTGGAAAATTGGTTAACTGCTTCTCAGGACACGTGGGAACCCTGTGTCTTCTGAGTAATTGGAAAATGTGTGAAAGGGGTCACTCAGTGATAAATCTGCAGCTCGCATTAACTTTCATAGCTTTATAGTGAGTTTCACTCTCCTTTCAACTTTGATGTTTTTCTCCTAATTGCTCTACTTTGGAAGTGAGTCATCTCTTCATACCCGTTATAATATAGAAGTCCTTCTCTCCCTGGATGAAGGACATGTCGTTGGGTATGAAGGCGGTGTCTGCGTCCGTCTCCATGCAGGGATGTCTGGCCTGCTTCAGCTCCATACGCCTGCAGCCGTCCGCCAACAGCCGGGGCCGAACGTACGGCACCGGAGCAGAGACGGACGCCACGGCAAAACTCGCCACTGCGTCCATCTGAGCCGTCACGTCGCTCAGCGTCTGGAGAGGATCCACGTAACCTGCCGGTTCACAGAGTTCAGACTGCAGCACATGCGGGCTCCTAAAAAAAACAACTAAAATCTGATGAAAGAACATCATGTGACTACAAGACCAAACTCTATTTAGAAGTTAAAAGCACTGCATCGTTTAGTAGAAAATGTGAATGAAATCATTACTAAAAAAAAAGGTCACAAATCTAACTCCATGGAATTATGAGATTATCATTTCCACGTATAATTGAATTCTGTCAAATCGATTGCTGAAATCATGCTGAGAAGACAGTGAGCAGCATGTGATGACGTTCCTCACCTGACGCGATGTTGATGATCTCTTTCACAATGGCATTCTGGGCCTCCTCATACTCCTCTCTGTTCTTGGCGTACTCCTCATTCAGAGCGCTCAGCTTACTGTAAACACGCGACAGAGCATCAGCTGACAGCGAGAGCGCCTCTATCCGAGGCAGACGTGGAGCATGTGACGCAGTGAGACGGACCTGTTTGTGAAGCGCACTCCGTTCTTCTGAACATCCAGCGTGGTGAATTTCTTGTTGTTCCTCAGACTCTTCTCCTCCTTGCAGGTGACTCTCAGGAAAAAACCCAGCATGGCGTTTGACTCCAGCTTCACCGTCTTACCAGCGTCCAGACCTGAAACACAAAGTTGCCCGAAGTTCAAAACATCATCCGGGTAATGCTTCGGAGCTTTGACCGTTGCAAACGTCCAAATTAGTGCACGCCCCCCCAAAAAAATCCCAAATAGTAACCCCACATTATTCCGGAGGAGATCTATAGATGGTCTCAACAAAGCCAGGTCTTCTATTTAATATGTTGACGTAACCCTAGAGTAAATGAGTTTTTGGGGCCAGTAAAGTCTTCAACATGTACAGTTATCGCTGGAGTTATTGGACTAGCATTGACTTCACTCAATCAGTGTCTCTGCAGCACATGATGACCGCATGGTGTAATTGAATTGCTTTGGCGTTTTTGTCACGCCTCATCTTAAAAAAACTCATCAGCAGACGCCTGAGGTCACTCCCTTGAACTACAGAATCAAACTTCTTTGCGCAGATGTCCATCTGTTGGATAAATAAATCATCGACTTGGATCCCTTCGTGTTTGCTTGTGTATATTCACCCAGTTCTCTGGCTGCACTGTTCAGCACCGCCTGCATGCTCTTCTCCAGAGCGTCCATCTTTTCTCTCAGCTCACTCAGCGCTGGGTCGAACGATGCCTTCACCAGGAACTCATGGTGGTCAATCTACGCGCAACATGCAAGTACAAATGCACGTTAACGACGTGTAGAATTGTTAAACAATACGGAGGCAAGTATTCTTACATTGTACATGTGAAGATAAAATACTAAAGCGAAGACCTGGTTCATGTCCAGCGTGGTTTCAATCATCTCCTGATACTTAACAAAGTCCGTTTGCAGGTCTCTGAGAGGAGAGAGGAACACCGCCTCCAACAGAACCTGGTAGCTACCTACAACACACACAAGAAAACAAAACAGGTAGTATGTACGGACAATGAATGAATGCACTCTACTGTACGTGTGTTGTGTTCAGATAGTATCAACTGCAGGTTTGTGTGTACCTGAGTATCTCTCCAGGGCAGAGACGAGGGCGGGGACGTGGCTCACAGCCTGGTAGACGCGGAAGCAGTCCTGCAGCGTCGCAGAGTGACGGTGGAACTTCTTGGCCAGACGGTGAAGATCAGGAAACCGCCGCAGCAAGTCCTCCTGACAGGTCTGCCTGAGCTCAGAGTCACAAACGAAGCTCTCCACCAGGTCCAGCCTACACACACACACACACACACACACACACACACACACACACACACACACACACACACACACACACACACACACACACACACACACACACACACACACACACACACACACACACACACACACACACACACACACACACACACACACACCAGAAGTGTCCTCAAAAATGTGTCCTAGTGTAATGAATTTCAATAGCAGATTATATGGCAATCTAACAAATACTACTCTGGACTGCATCTACTGTTACTCAAATAAAACACACGATTCATAACAGCACAGGCTGTTATTCAAAAGAACAGGGCGGTCCCGATCTAGTGTTTTGATACTTCTAGCTCCCCAACTGTTGATTAAATATGTATCTGACACACTGAAATAACAGCTGCAGCCTACTAAAACTGACAGTTTAATTTTCTGCGACTATCCATTCAAATATGCCTCAGGACATCAGACGTCACACCTTGTTACCGTCATTTAAAATTACCTTTCTTCTATTTTGGTTTTGTCCATGAGCGGTTGTTTGATCCACTGGTTGACGAGACGCTGGCCCTGCGGCGTACGGCACTTGTTCAACAGACCGGCCAGTGAATGAGCTCCGCTGGTGTCATCGGGTGATCCCTGGAGGATTAAATTCATCATTAACATGTTCCCATGGCCTATTCGATCATTATCACGAGAACGTCTAGAAAAGAGATCCCGTGACATCCACAACCATAGAAAATGCGCCAGCAGCAGCAAAACAAGAGGCTCAGTAAACACCGTCCTGGAACGCCAATAAAATCAAAACTACATGCATGACTGGTGAGAAAGTGTGAGGCCCCCTGTCACTGACCTGGAAGAGGTTCAGAGCCCTCACGGCAGCGTTGTCCAGCCTCATGTACTGACCCAGGTCCAGTGGGGTGAGACTGAAGGAGTTGAAGTTGGACTCGTCAGAGAGCAGTTCAAGGAAACGCACCACTGCGGCCAAGCACGACATGGCCACCTGTGAATGAAACCACCATATTTAAAACAGCTGGAGGGCACAAAAAGGCTCAATGACCCATTTCTTCATATGATGACTATATGTTTGTACGATGCCATGTGGAATCGTCGGGGGATCTCTTTCTTTTTGCTCACCTGCTTGTCCAGCTCAGGCAGCGTGTTGCTCGCCACGGTCTCTCCTCTCTTGGCCCTCAGCAGCCTGTTGAGATCCTGGACCATGTCCTTGCTACTGAACTCCGCCCTCTTCCTGTCTGAGATCAGCATGCCGCCGCGCTGCACCACCTAAACAAACACACGATAACCACAATGTCCTCTTAACGCCGTAATCGCACAATGTACTCATACAATACTTCGGCCTGTACCGTTAAAGAATGCCGACATCTGATGAAACACAATCCACTAAACACACACATACCTCCCGTAGTTTACTGCCGTCGGTGTTGCCTTCGCCCTGGGCCAAGAGACACTCTTTGGGGCTGATTTGGACCAGAAGGGACTCCAGGTTGGAGAAGATCTCGTTGTCTGGGAACTCGCACACTCCCATCGTCCTCTGGGCTGCGTCCACATAGCCGACCCCGACCACGCGCTGTCCGTCGGCTCCGGTGGCGAACCGCACGGCTACAACTCCTGCACAACCCACTGCCCCGGTTCCACCACCGAACAAGATCTCCTCAAACTGAGTCAAGTTTCCTGGAGAGGCCTGAGAGTGGAGGAAATGGGCCAGACGGATGAGAGGCAACAGACAGATGGAGACGGAGAAACAAGCCTTTATTTTATTGGTATATTTTGACCACTTGGAGGCAGCAGAAACAAGTTGTGAACACAAAATTGACAGTGGGGGCGATTGTGGCTAAGTGGATAGCAGGGCCGTCTTTCAATCAGAGGGTTGGCGGTTCGAACTCCGGCTCCGCTAGTTGCATGTCGATGTGTCCTTGAGCAAGACACTTAACCCCAAAATTGCTCCTGTAGCTGTGCCTATGGTGTAGAAATGTGATAGACTCTGAATTGTAAGTTGCTTTGGATAGAAGCGTCTGCTAAATGACTGTAATGTAATGTAATGACATATCACCTTTAAATTGACATGGTAAAGACCAGCGGATAACTTGTTTTAAGCTGTTTCATGTCTGCCGTTTAACATTTTGGGACTATGTTTGACTTTCATCATACTATTAACATTAATGTGTTTGCATAGATCCATACACTGATCAGACCAATTCAAATTATGATGACTTGTGCATACTTTATATACAGTACAGGGCCTCTGCTAAGAACACATTGTATAATGGAGCACTGGCACAAAGAAAGTAGGGACAACAACATGGCTCACCTACATTTTAAATGGTAGAGGAGTCTTTAACAGACAGAAAACACACCGACACTCCTCGACAACCAACACAATACCTTGTAGTCGATCTTCCAGTCGTGCTCCTTGCTGCTCTTGCTGTGGTTCTTGTACACCTCTACTCTGTACTGCTTCACCAGCAGCAAGTCTTTAACAAAGGCCTCGAAGTTCAGCTTGCTCAGCACCACGCTCTCCAGCTTGCGACTCCCTGTAGACCAACAAGCCCACGTTAATGATAAAAAACAACCCGTCAGTGCGACTACATTTAAACTAGCTATGCAGTACTTAGCAGGACTAGCAGCTAATGCATGCATTCGTAGCTAGCTTAGCTACAGCTAAGCTTCTAAGCAGCCTGCTGCTGCCAGTTTGCAAGCTTCGGCTATAGAGGCGAGATTACCTGAGCCCAAATATTTGATGACCCCATTCGTCTTGAAAACTTCCTTCGCCGCGAATATGGCGTCCTTTCCGTGAACAGTGTAGTAATCGTTACGGTCGAATATTCTGAAAGTCGTGTCCGGTTTCTCCGGCATGGAGGAAATGAAGCTGAGAAAGCCATGCTCAGCTGCACTGTCCAGAGACAGGTTCTGTTTCGGCTGCACCGCCATGCCGGAATCTCCCGCGCTGGTATCGCGCTGCAGCCAAACCGGAAACAAAGTTCTTCTTCTTCTTCTTCTTCTTCTCTGTGTTTATTTGCGGATCGCAAAGCAGCCAGCAACGTAAGAAAGATGCATAGCGCCAAATACTGTTTCAGAGCGTGTTGATTCATGGCATTAAAAACCCGAATACTAAGTGGTAAGAAGAAGGGGAAAAAGATAATAATAATAATAATATAGGAATATTTGAAATGTGCTCAACATCTTTCAGTTTTGAAATAAAATACTATAAATTGATTGTTCAATTATTATAATTTTCCATCAATTGCTCTTGCTTTGGCTCTGCTGCTGCCTTGAAATATAGTTAATTACAAAATAAAGCGATCTAATTAACCAACATTTTTGTTTATTTGCAGTTGCAAAAACTACTTTTTGGTGAATCACCACTAATGGCACTGTAAAAACCTTCAGCCTTGAAATAACAGATGACCACCACAAATAATGCATTATCAAATATTCCCACACACAGTGTAAAAACACTGTGTGATGAAGTACATCCACATCATTTAGTCTTACTTCATTAGATTGTGCAAGGGGAATTTGGCATTATATGATGTTGGCATGCATTGCATTAATTGCGGCTATTTGATTTTTAAGGATTAGTTTTCAACATTGATCAGTTGCATTGCATTTAGCATCATATACTTATATGATTGCTGGGTATATTTTAAGGACTTTAAATGTATGTAGAAAGAAAGAAAAAGTAATAATACAATTCTTCAGCTGAGGGGAAAGTCCAGGACACAGTGGGAACTGTTGATTGAAGGGTAGAACATAAAGGTTAATTGCATGCCTGCATGTGAGAATATCAGCTCCCCTTTTCCCGGATCTGTGAAAACACATGCTGCCATCGAGTTTCCAAGAAAGCGCATGACTAATATCATCAGCAACAGCACAATCAATGTGTTTCCATGACAAGTGATCATACTCTATTGTTCGTTTGTCAAAATGACAACACAACAGGCTGTACTGCACTATTATCATTTACATGGCAAACCACCAAAAACCACTCCTGTTTAGGTTTTGCAAAGTGTTCTGGCAGACCTCAAACCTGGCAGAAATAGCATAAGTCATAAAATGTAATGTGGTAAAAGTGATTACATTGTCTGAAGGCAAATGTTTTGTGTTACAATGCTGTGAGGACTGAGACCTGACTGGCTGATCAGGATCAGTATGGCTGAACCATACTGAGCAACGGATCCAGTTTGACCAGTGTTTCTTGTTCCAAATGCCAGTAAGTGGAGTTTTTCTTGTGTTTGTTGTTTTCCAGGATGTTTTGTTTTCCAGGATGTGGCTTTAAACTTTCCTTTGCACCAATTTGTGAGCGGTAAATCACCATAGTAATCGCACACCACATGCAAGAGGAGCTCTGAGGCATCAACAGACACGCCGGAGCTAAAGGTCGTCATGAGCCGAGCAGCACGTTGTCCTTGTTTGCTGTGATAACTTGATTCTCCTCAGTAAAAAGTCATTAACTCACCAACACAGACAGTTTGTTTCAGATTTATTCAGCCAGCATTTAATCTCCCTTCATCCTGCCCCGACTTATAGTAACTTTTTTTTTATCACTTTAGTGTCTGTCTGTCGGCTGGTCCATCACTTTGGCCCAGATTGAAATATTAAAACAACGACTGGATGGATTGCCATAACATTTTGTACAGTCATGGTCCCCAGAGGATGAATCTTATGACCTTTGGTGATCGGTCTACCCTGACTGTTCTTCTAGCGCCACCAGCAGGTTGACATTTGTGGCTCACAGACAACTTTTGGCTTTCAGTATTATCCCAAACCTGTGCACTCCAAAAGCAGCACCCATTGCTTTCTACCTTTTTCATTTTTGATATTACCAGAGGGGAGAGGTGAAGTCAGGAATTTAAACAGTAGTGTCCTTTTAAATGAAATGTTTTGAATGGCTACATGCAAACAAGTTATGTCTCTGTGTAGAAGGGTTTTAACTGAGCAGTGGACACGGCAGGCATTTTGACTTGTCAAGGCAGGGAAAGCACAGGAACCATGGATGCTTTTCAATATGATAAGTTAGTCTTCCTCGTGTCCTCGCATCATCTTTCCTCGCTTGACCTAGAAATATTTGCCCCTCCGAGGATCTTCTAATCGCTTAGATGCACCTCGAGGAGATGAGGAGCGAGGAGGCTTATGGAGGAGCTGAGAGAGAGGAAACACCAGTTTATTCTTTCCAGAAGTCTTTATAGCTGCCGCGACATAAAAGAGGCATGACACAGCTGGAATAATCAGGACTCTACAAATGTTAAATGTTCCTCACTCAACCATATATACATGTCACTCTTTATTTGTATCGTACTTATATACACAATAAAATATATAAAGGCCTTCATATTTCTCTCTCTCTTGCTCTCTCCACACACACACCCTGTCTGTTAAATAGAAATATATGACATCTGTGCCATCAGTTGTGCCACATGTCATAGCCCCTCCTTTTTGTAAGGCACAGACGCTACCTTTTGAATTAGGAGAAACCAGTTGTAGTATTAGTTGTGTTGAGCTATCTAAATTGTCCTTGTTTGAGTTGTTTATTGAAAACAGCTGAAAGTTTGTACATTTTGCCAATAAACCGAATTTGCAATGGGGGTTGAACAATTTTGAGTGCAACTGTATATATGTATATGTGTGTGTGTGTGTGTGTGTGTATATATATATACTGTGTGTATATATGTACATATATGTATCTCCTTCAGTTATATGTACATAATACTAAATGTCAGGGGTTTTTACCTTGTTTTGTATTTAGCTGTGAGTACATTGAATGCATTGATTTTCTGGCTTTTCCAGAATTGAGGATTTGCTGCTGTTCACTGTTTGTGTAATACCTTTTGGTTTGGAGTTTCAACTGTTGGTCAGACAAACAAAGACATTTGTCACCTTATGGTTCTGGGAAAGTGTGATGTACATAATGTTTTGTGGCTGCGGCCACAATTTGAAAATGTTCAATCTACCTGCATGGCACTGAGCACATCAACAAACTGCAGTAAATTACAAAGTCACGAGCCTGCAGGAAGAGAGAGGTCTGTGTATTTTCTAGTAAAGGGAGATAATCAGAACGAATGACTGGAGACGGACAATAATACAGTCTGTGTGTCAAGTGATGAACAAAACTCAAGTGATGAACAAAACTCTCCCAACCCTGCATGGGTTGGGAGAGGGGGGGGGGGGGCTCTGTGATGACATTTAATCTGCTGACGAAAATAAATCTTTTGACGTAGGCGGCAACTTGACAAATGATGCGCACGAGGCACCGGGTTTAGGCTTTATAAACGCGGTGAGCACCGGGACCAAGAGTAGTTGAACTCTCCAGACCTGCAGTGTATCTCAGCTCCAGGACTCCTCTCATCACTCCTTCTCTTCTTCCAGAGCTAGAAAAAAAAAGAAAAACCCACAAAAAACCTCCGACATGAACAGCCACAGCAACGGAAAGGTCAACGACACCGTGGAGGAGTTCCAGTGCAACAACAGCTTCAACGACCTCATCATCGACACCAAGAAGTCCGCCGTGCACCGCAAGCACGAGACGTCCCGCAAAGAGGACGAGGACAAGTCCCGCTTACCTGCGCTGGAGGCCGCCTACACCAGCATAATCCAGGAGCTCGGGGAGGACACGAGCCGGCAGGGGCTGCTGCGCACGCCGCTGCGCGCAGCCAAGGCCATGCAGTTCCTCACCAAGGGCTACCACGAGAACATCGAGGGTGAGTAAACAGGTTCATCTCTTTTCCAACATTTATCAAGTGAATCATTGACTGTAAGTAGATGATATTTCTTTGAGCGTGCATATGTGTGTTTGTAACCCCCCAGACATCTTAAACAACGCCATATTTGACGAAGACCACGATGAGATGGTGATTGTGAAGAACATAGATGTGTTTTCACTGTGTGAACATCACCTGGTTCCCTTTTTTGGCAAGGTAAGGCCATGTGTGTGTGTGTGTGTGGTGGGGGTGTATGTGTGTGAGGGGGGGGGGGGGGGGGGGGGCTTGTGCATGTGAAGTGTTTCTGGGCCGAAAGCAAATATTAAATCATCATTAAAGTGTGTGTGTGTTTCTAAACGTTATGAACATTTGATAATAAATGTGTGTCTAAGTGTTGTACGGTGAGCATTTGAATTGATAATATTCACCATTCTTTGCTCTAATTATGCGACACCTGCTGTCTCTCCAGGTTCACATCGGATATATTCCCAACAAAAAAGTGGTCGGACTGAGCAAGCTGGCAAGGTAACGCACACACACACATAACCCTGCCGCTGCAAATGTTGCTGTGTGTGTGTCTGGTGTTGGTGCCGGTTGGCTGCGTTCTTCTGTTATTTCAGCGCATTGACCTGTAGGATTAAGTCTAAGCCCAGTGGCCATCATCTAGTCCCCTCATCAAGCACACTCGCAGTCTGAACTCTATCCGCTCTCGAGCCATGAGAAAATCCCCTCAGACCTGTGGGAATCACCAGTTATTATCACAGCCTCTCTGTCTGTCTCCTTCTTTCTCCCTTTCCTAAAATATCACACCATCTCTGAACATACGAACCCAGAATAACAGTAACAGAGTCAGAGTTTTTTTGTTGCTGTTGTTGGGTCTTGCATCACAAAGCTGTATGGGGTGAATCATTCACAGGTGAAGGGTCTGTACATTTGGATGGACAGAGTACAGGCCGAGAGTCAGGGACTGTTTGTCAAAAGATGAATCATTATTATGCCTGATCTTTAATCCTTCCTCTTCAATGTGCTTGTGCTCTGCTTTCTGCAGGATTGTGGAGATCTTCAGTCGGCGGCTTCAAGGTAAGCGACCAAATAAATAACCGAATGTGCATATAATCAACAGCCCTTTTCTTCTAGTTTACCCAAGAACTTGAATGCAATCTGGCTTCATCATGTTCACATATGCTCCAATGTTTTGTCTCTTTCAGTTCAGGAGCGTCTAACCAAGCAGATTGCCACGGGAATATCAGAGGCTCTGGAGCCAAAAGGTGTAGCTGTGGTTATTGAAGCAGCGTAAGTACACATCACAATTTCATCATCATCATTGGTATAATTTAAAGCTGCCCTACTACCACACGGGCAAATTTGAAAAGGTCAGCGTTCAATAATGAGACTGCCGGTACATGCATATTCCCTCATTTCAACATTCCCCGCTTTCCTCGGACGACTTTCCTCAAAACACGTCAAATGCTGCAGCTGCACATCTGATGTGCCATTTGTGTGTGTTTGCAGGCACATGTGTATGGTCATGCGTGGTGTCCAGAAGATGAACAGCCG
Organism: Anarhichas minor; assembly: GCF_050575085.1. Classification (NCBI taxonomy): domain Eukaryota; kingdom Metazoa; phylum Chordata; class Actinopteri; order Perciformes; family Anarhichadidae; genus Anarhichas; species Anarhichas minor. The sequence continues at coordinate 16,446,788 of NW_027466463.1, forward strand.
CACAGTGACGAGCGTCATGTTGGGAGTTTACATGGAGGACCCCAAAACCAGGGAGGAGTTCCTGTCTCTGTCACAGAACTAACGAATGTCAGTCCTTCCAGGGCCTCTGTAGCACACGCAAAGCTCCAGAGTAACAGTAGATCTGCATCTGACTTTTAAGAACACATACAAACCAATAGCAGGAAACATAAAGCTGCTGTTTGATGCAGGATCCAAGCAAACTCTGGAGCTCACTTCACTGACCTGATAGATTTCAGTCCAGCTGCAGAAATCCATCACTATGAACTTTATAGGAAATATAAGACTCCCATTCTTGGTGCCTTTGGTAGATATTTTACATTTAATGTCTTATATTGCAATTGTGTTGTTATTAAGTATGAAACCTGATGTTGGAACATGTCAATACTGAAGATTTTCACTTTTTTAAAATAGGAATGTCATTGGTGGTTTTGCAAAGTGGATCTCTCACACCTTCCCTGACTTTATCATTGTACTTACAATCCACGGATTTTAATAATTTAATTAACTATGTGTCATTTATAAAGTCTTTGTAATGTATGACGTTTCTGAGATGCAAATGATTATATCTGTCGCATGTATTTGGAAGATTCTTTGCTAAAATAAAAGGATTTCAAAAAAATGTGAATGTCCTTTGTTCATAAGCGATAACAGCCAAGAAAACTGTTCAGTGCATTATGTTTGTTTCATTAATGACATTACAAAAGACACCTACTTTTTATACTCCATACTAATAATAGATTTTTGAGTATGTAGCGTGTAAGTGAGAACATTAAATTGATTAAACATGAGGGCTCTAGGGATGGCTGTGTAACGGCTATAAACTGGGATAGTATGATGTCCCTGAACGCCCCACGACACAGAATAACAGGAGCAAAAGGGCAGTGATAAGACAAGCAAACTAAAGGATCCATATAATTATACAACCAGTTGAAGTCACTCGTAACCAAAGTACACTTTATTTTAAATAATTTCCTTAGGAAGGTTTTTCCGACTCGTTAGCTACATCCCAACATTACCTACTGTATATTACCTGTATTAGCTAGAGACGGATGGCGTTTTTTATGCAGTGGTACAACAACATAAATCAATAATGAGACATAAAAACAAGTGTGCGCACATGTGGCTGAAGGCCTGAGGGAGAGCAAGGCCTTTGGATATCAAAGGAGGAGTCTGTCATCAGACAACCTGTGAACTATAACCTTTATCTCTGACAGCAATGGAGGAGGGGGGGGGGGCACACCTGACAGCACAGCGAGCAGTTTCCAAATACGATTATGTAAGCGTAAAGCAATTATTACCAGCATACAGGACAGATACGAGTATGTTGTGCGTAAGAGGCTAAAATTGTACCCTTTATGGCATCAGGCGGAGGTAAAAAAAGAATCCTGTCACATGTCCTTCATATTAAATGGTTTAATTCACTAAAAAATGAAACACTTGATATATTACATAGAGAAAATAACTTTGTATAACAGCAAAGAATTAAAGCCTAAGTATTGCATTTAAAATGTACAAAAAAATCTAGAAGCCTGGACTTGAAACAGGTGATGACTGGTGGTGTATTTGGATACAACAGTGCTTCCCTGTGTACGGCCACTGTAATAACTCCAGTGGCATTATGTGATATTCTGTAATAAGAGGGCAAAGCCAGCTGCAAGTCTCTCTCTTTCACAAAGGTGGGAAGAATAACACAAAAGAGCTACAGCAGGACATTGTGGATTGATGACAAACATAAACATCCATCTCATTCTCACTTCACTCGTGGAACTGTTCATTGATCGTCACGCTGTCACACAGATGTCTGTTTGTAGTTTTTGGTGTCCAAAACTTTCCTTCCACACATCGCGCAGATTCCTAAAGACAGAAAAAAAGAGGAAAGAAAGAAAATCAATATAAAAAAAAATCTGTTTAGAGGGAAAAGCAATATCGGGGGCAGGTGCTTCACTTTTTGTATTATGGAGCATGGAAAGGACCATTTACGGGCTTATGCTTCTTCACTTCAGAGCAAAACAAGTTATTAGATCCATTTTTAAATGCATGCTAAGGTTGTCAATTTTGTATCTTTACAGTATAAAGTCCAGTGTGAGTGAGTTTATACCTTTCTTGTATGCACAGCCCTGACAGTAGTGTGATCCAGACTGATGAACTGAGCTCTTGCAGATCCTGCAGGTAGCAAAGCCCGTCTTGCTGTATGGGTCAAACCTGAGAGAGGGAGATGCATTACAGACACATAACTAGAGATGCACCAATACGAGGTTAAGGGAATAAATGACTATGATAAATGTTAATGTGTAACAATTAGAGTGAGTCAATAAAAATAATTTTGTGTGACTTCCTGGAAATAAAAACAGAGAAAATGGTGGAAGTCAGACTTTAGCGAGCTACTCACCTGGCTTTCTTAGAAGTCAGGATCTTGTTTTCATTTAGCTTTCGCCCACCACCCTCTGAAAGTGAAAGAAGCAGAAAGAACTCAACTAACCATCATCATCTAAGACAGATGTTCTCAAGCTGGGGGTCAGGGGTACTGGACTGATCGGATAAAATCAGCTATTTCAAGATGTCACAGTGGGCTCTGGGAACTTGCAATGGGAATTAAAAGCCAATGGAAATCTGAACAATTAAACAAAACATAAGCAGGTTTATTTCTGTAATTACGGTTTACAGATTAAAGACACTCGCTCCTGTTTTATGTGCATGCAACATTGTAAAGTATATTTTTGAGAGTTTAATAAGTAAAAACTAATTTCTTTCTTGTGCACTTGCATAAATAAACATAGTAACAGACAAAAACACGTGATCACTGAATCTGTGTGCTCTGTTTACCTGTTGTATTCCGTGCTCCATCCTTCCAGGTGTCGGGTGTGATGACTTTACCGAGCTTCTTCTCGCCTGAAATAAGGAGTGACACACAATTTGTAGAGAAAATACCACGTCTAACGGGCCAAAACATGGACCAAAACAACAACAGCAATGACAACAGTTAGCTAGCAAGTTAGCTTTCAAAGGATGTAAATACTGCGCTAAAAGCACAACAAATAGGTTCGATTTAAAGATAGATCTTAACAGGGCGATACGTACACTTTTCACAAACCATGTTTCCTCTGTGTTTGTTTTAAATCGATGCTTTTCAGCGGTTGGTCAAAATAAAATCTAAACGTTAGCTAACTCTTAGCTTGCTCGGTCAATGTTTGTAAACTTCCGGTCGTTTCTTCGTCTTTCCTTCTTGCAACAGGCTGATTGGTCAAAGCTGTGACGATCTCAAATTTAATTGGCTGATACTACCGTCCGTCACAGAAAATCCAGTACGACGTCACTCACGTTAAAGAGTGGTAGGTGTAGGTGATGAATATCCATTTAAAAGTATGGGCCATTATATTAAAGTTAACAATACACAATAATAATTAAAAAAAGAGAGAGATTTTCTCTCTTTTTTTCTTCTTCTTCTCTGGTTGACCTACAAAATAATACTTCCTGTTTGCTCGTAAGGTTTCTTCAGAATAAAAGTCCACTGAAGGTGGCAATTGCTCCTGCGAGGGTTACATCCATGGTATTTAACAATATTTGAGACAGCAATTACTGTGGGAAAATATCACATTCATGATAAAGAAAGAATGCAATTAGGTCAGCTCTCTAAAAGTAGTTTTATTTTATGAATGATACTATTGGACTTTTATTGTGAAGTCCAAGCGGAAGTCTTTGTTACTCCATGTTTACGGAAGGCAGGTGAAGAAACTCAGCCATGGATTAAACCTCCTCTGTGCATCCGTTGCTGAATTAACATTTATGAGCACTTCATTTGAATTTTGCCTTCTACGTTTTATTCTCCTGTTGTAGATAGTCACGTGCTTCATCATGTGGGGCCATGAAATCAGAGCCATGGCGTCCACTCACGCCATCATCGCCGCCTCGGTGTTCATGGCCACCGTTCTACCTGCGGCGCTCGTGCGCGGCTTCTCGGTGTACGGCACTCACCTGCTGTGGCTCTACTCGGTGTCCGGTGCGGTCACCGCGGTCAGTGTCGCCGTCTTCTGGCTGCTCGGCATCACGCCGCCCACCAAGAAGCACACAGTGGGATACAAGGTGCTCCGACGTACTCTCATTGTGACTGTTGTATTCAAGTACAACTACAGAGACATGCATGAATGTACTTAAAGTATGCAAAGTAAACGTACTGACTGCAGTAGCTGATATTGCAAATACCGATGCATTAAAGTAGCATTTAATGTTTTAGCTGGTTTAGGTTTAGTTCTGTAGTTCATGACTTCTAGGGGCCAGGCCCTCTCTAAAGGGCCTCAAGACAGGTTTATTTGTATGGTACCTTTAAATAAATACAAGACCATTCAAAGTGCTTCACATAGAACATAAAGGCATTAAGAAAAGAAACATGAGGCAATCTAAAAATACACATTCATTTGATGTAAAAGATAAAAGTAGAAGATACAAATAAGCTAAAATAGAATAAAACAGACAAGAAAACATGTATACCAGGGAAACAAAGACTTTTACTCTTTGACTTAGAAGTTATCTGAACTTTTTCCTTTCCCCCCCACTTCCTTCTGCAGCTGTCTCGGTTGTTTCGTTCCTGTCTGTACTTCTTCCTGTCGTGCCTGTTCTTCCACACTGTGGTTGTTCTCTATGGAGCGCCGATGATTGAGTGAGTATCTGCTGACGCTCACGTGTGTAGAGAATGATGTAAAACAGATGCAAGTAGGTAACGCAACTTGAAATGTATCACGCACATAACCAAATAGAGTCTTTGCACACCGTCTGTTAGATTACTTTAAAGACATGCCACAGATTTTCATTTTGTCTCTGTGCATTAAGCTTCAAACTCTGTAATTATTCACTCCTAAAAATACCTGTTTTCTTCTTTGCTTCGTTGTATCGACACAGGTTCTGTTCGTGTCACTAAATCTCTCTATGTGTTTCAGATCCGCCTTGGAGACTTTCTCCCTAGCTGTGCTGCTGACCTCTTTAACCACACTGAGGTGTCTCTGTGTCCACGGCCCTAATGTCCAGGCCTGGATACGAGTATTCAGCCGGCACGGGTGAGCCTAAAACCTCCTCTTTCATGTGCTTATCTCGAGTCTCTAAATTGCATATACTAACGTGTCGTTGCTTCGCTCTGTCTCCGTCTCCAGAGCTATGTCTGTGTGGGACACCTGTCTACAGATTACAGTGGCCTGCACTTTGGTAGGAGCCTGGGTGGGAGCCTTTCCTATACCTCTGGACTGGGACAGGCCTTGGCAGGTCAGCACACAGTAACACCCTCACATAGACAGAATTTATTCTGTCGGTTCTTCATCCTAAAACTGGACGTCGTGCAAGAGCAATTTTTTATATTCCTATCAGCTTCATGAATGCCACCTGTTCATGAGGAGGTGCACGTTTATGAGATTCCATCGTTGGCATAATTGATGCCCCTAAACTTTTTATACAAGGCGGCTTGTTCCGCACCGTTTGTGGGAAAGTTTTGTTCACAAAAGTGTCACCGAAAAATAAAACCGTGGACTCCGAACACAAAATATCAGCTGGCAATACTGTAGTGTGACAGAAATAAAGAGGGAATGATTCGATAGCTTTCTTAAGCACTGAGATATTAGACAAGAGGATAGTATAGTCTACAGTTGATGATTTTACAATGTGCCAAATAGCTTCTTTAAGGGGTCATGAGTCATAAATGTTTGAAACCACTGATTTATAAAACGGCCAGCAGGGGGCGAAGTTCCTCTTTAGATAAAACATTACAAGTGGAAACATGCTTATAGGGAAAAAAGGATGACGTTTTCTAACAGCTCAGCTCCTCTTGATCTATCAGTGCAACGATCAGACTCGCTCTTCTTGCTTCTTGTAGGTTTGGCCTGTTTCCTGCAGTCTGGGCGCTACGATCGGCTTCCTGACCGGCCTTGTTGCAGCTCCCGCGTGGATCCACTACCATCGCAAACACCTCACGTACAAGTGCAAGTGACAGACAGACGTGTGCGTTTCTGTTTGTGACCGCGAGGGTATTTCTCGTATTCCTGCTCGTATTCCTTTAACTTTGTACCGGTTATTTATTGGGAGCATTCTCTCCTGTTGCTGCCTGTAAAAGAGGACTTTGTAATAACACGAGACGGTTAAGAGCGAGATGTACGCATGGAGGCTGAATATGTTCCTGAAGGTTTTTTTTGACATGAATGAAGCAATACTTCTTTATTGGATTTTTTTGATTAAAAGGTTGGAAATGTTCTCAACATCAGTCGTTGGAGTGATTGAATCCAAAAATGCTTGAACCTGTAGGTGGTGCTGTTGCATCACCACGCGTGTGTGTGTGTGTGTGTGTGTGTGTGTGTGTGTGTGTGTGTGTGTGTGTGTGTGTGTGTGTGTGTGTGTGTGTGTGTGTGTGTGTGTGTGTGTGTGTGTGTGTGTGTGTGTGTGTGTGTGTGTGTGTGTGTGTGTGTGTGTGTGCGTGCGCGTGCGCGTGCGTGCGCGTGCGTTTAAATGAAGAGAAGAAATCAAGCCTCACTCTCATTGGCAAAGTAATCAGTATTATAGTTGGGTGGTCATTTATTGAAAGAGTCGTGACGGAAAATTAGAACGTTAAAGACAAAGTGTAAACTCGCTGCAGCGTGTACTTCCATCCTGACACACACACACACACACTGTAGCCGTTCTTCACCTGCAAGCTGACTACTGATGAATACTGTTCCTTTTTAAACAGCCATTAATCTCGCTCCAACTCTATTTCAACTCCCTCCTCCCTCTCCTTCTCATTCCAGCTTTTCACATCCTCAGGCCACCGTATCGATTCACTTTCATTTTAGGGACATTCATTTTCCTCCTTTCATGCCGCTCGCATCTCTTATTCTCGCCTGGAAACCACAATGAAGCTTGCATTTTCTGCATCGCCGTGTCAAACTATGAAGTAAATGAGGGATGTTGTTTGCAGACAGATGTTTGTAATACAAATCCACTCACGTAATTACGTGCAGGAAAACATATAATTTGCAGTGTGAGTGGGATTGGTAGACATGGTTCTGCACAGAGCGGGGGGCATCTGTCCATTCACGCTGTGTTTGAACTGTTACATAAGGTTAGTTGCTGGGGAAAGGCTGAGAAAAATTGCCTGAAGAAGGAGAAAAGAGGGAAAAAAACGCATTTTCAAAACCTATATAGGGAGAGTGAGAAGCCCACGTGCACTTATGACACCAATCAGCACACCTTGTTCCTCCGACTGTTACATCCATTATCCTTGTTCTCCGGTCTTTTTCTCCAACACCTTCTCCAGAGGGCCCCCGGAGAGCAAAGGGTGTCACTGATTTCATCTCCAGCCGGCCTGTGGGGTGTGTCATCACACTGGGCATGTCACATCTAGTGATTTTTGTTGTAATTCGTTTTTTTTGTTCTATATGGGCTGTTCTAAATCGATTTATTGGGAGGACAGACATCTGTATGGAGTTGCTTTGTTCGAATGCTCGACTCTGCGAGCGGTGCTTTCATCTGCGAGACAAGGAGAAGGCCGTTCGCTCCCGACACAAAAAGCTACTGCTTCACAAAACACCCTCCCTGTTGAATCTCAGAGAACTTTATTTATTTATTGTTTGTTCTCGGGCTTTGTGAGGAGAGGTAATTTGTCACTCCTCCAGCCCTCTTCTCTCCCCAGCCTTTCCTGCAAGGCTGTTGTTGAAGGCACGGCAGAGCTGTTGTGTTTCTGCAGAGTGATATATTTTGAATTAAGACGCATCCTCTGCTCTCTGTGGTGTAGCACCCCAAATTAAACCTGGATGATCAATATTCTTTCGGGGGAGCATTGAATCAAATAACCGTGCAAACATATTGCTCAGGCTGCAGGGAACACAACACCCAGCTCTGCAGCTTCTTTAGCTACCATCTTGGTTTTACATCTTGCAAATTAACTGTTAGGTTCAGTCTCCTGACTCACACTGTGTTACCATGAATTCGTGAAGAAAACCTTTTTTTGCATTCCTCCACGGTGCACGGAGAACCCCAAAACAGAGAAAACAAAACGTCTTTATTTATTCATAACATTATATTGGAAATTGGAAAAAAATACCTATTTTCAAACTAATTTTTCATTCTGACTCCACCCAAAAGCCAGAGTACTAAACCAAAATAGAAAGTGATTTTCCTAGAATAAAAGACAAAAAGTAGTAATACACCAATGTGATCAGTGTGCCTCAACACTGATCACATTGGTTTCTTCAACATTTCGTTTTCGCATCCGTGCCCCTCTTGAGGAAATAATTTTTCTGCTTTTTTACACATACTTTATGACATTTTCTCATCTTGATGCAGAGGCACTCTAGTCCCTGAGACTCATTTTCTCACTGCTGTCTGGGTGCAGCAGCCTAATACCTTACAGTCTCCTAACATTGTAGTCAAATATAACTTTGTGAACAAACTACAGACCTTTGACGTTCACAAAATATAGGATTTAGGAAATATAGGTTTCATCGTATACTCATCCGGTACTGCTGAGGAGAATGGCTGTGAAGAGGGATTGCATTAACCCGACATGTCACACCCATCCTCCACATAACAACCTTCTCCTCACACTCATCCACCCCCTCCTCACACACCACTTGCTTCCTGTGTTTTGTCTCTCCCTTTCCCCCAGTTTCCTGTGTGTGTGTGTGTGTGTGTGTGTGTGTGTGTGTCCCCTCTCCTCATTAACAGTTGGAGTGCTGGGTTATGAATGGTAAACATGTTATTGCAGAGCTATCGGGTCTCTCCTGTCAGGTAGGAGAGAAAACAAAAGGATCCATTGTGACTGAAGTGGGTTGTCGTGATGCAAGAAGGATGAGGGAAGGATGGAGGGGTGGATTTAAGGTTTCATGTTCATGATGAAAGGCAGGTATGAAGTTTATTATCAAAACAAGATATTAGGTGCATCTCATGACAAGTAAATGTGAGCACATAGTGAGGTCCACCACGTTTCCCCCCCACGGTATGAACAGTAAACATTGTTGGCGATCCTCTGACATTTCCTCTTGCGCCATCATCTTGCCGATATTGTAATTCATGTCAAATGTCAAATACTTCGCTGTATATTCAAACAAGCACAAAAATAATGACATTCAACAGCCTCAGCTGTAGGCTACTTCGTGTTAAGTGCTAATTAGCTTAACGGTCTAAACTCATTTTAATGAACATGGACATCTTATTTTTTATAACAGGGAACAAAAAATACATATGTCCTGTATGTTTTATTGTGGAATACTAGATGCCTGCAGCTCTTCTGGCCTCTAACAACTATATAAATGAAACCACCTCAGAAGGGAACGTCATTCTTTTGTTGAAGTGCTTCATTTATCGACTCATTCAGTGACATGAGGGTCACGAGTAAAGAAAAGCCTCAGCTTGAGGATCTAACGGTGTATGCGGTTGGGAGTCACTGTGTTAGACGGGTCTCGGTTTCACATTGTTTCATATTTGATGCCAACCAGACAGTTGCACAAAAATCAAGAGCAGTTAACTCTGAGAGAATGTTGCGGAATAAGCAATGAACAGGTCACGGTTAACCCCCTTTGTGAATATGTATTGCTTATTCTCCTGCTGTTAATTCAGCAATTACTCAAACGTTATTTCTTTCTTACTATCTAGATAGTAAGGAACCGCTGTGTTTTAACCTATAAGCTAGCTGGAACATATACCTACATGTAAGCGTTGTATCTGCACCGTGTCCTGCTTCTTTGCTTTGTAGGATGTTTTGGAGTAAGACACTCTTCAAATTAGGTCTTTATTTATTAACCATACTCATTATTTTCCTAGCAGAAGGTCAAATTATTCATGTGTTGTCATCAATTATCCATCATAAGGTTTTCCTCGGGGTGTGAAGTATTGATGCCATGACAAAGGGAGGTCCAGAGTGGATTCTTATTGACAGATTAATGTGCCATAGCTTAATAAATAAACATTTTGCGTCGCCATCCGTTCATTTTAGTAACGATCAGTTTGATTATTTTTGTAAAATCTGTACATTTTGTGTGTGCCACGCAACATGTACACGCTTTGTGCAACATGTACACACTTTGTGCAACCTACGCGTGTGTTACTTGATGATTACAAGTGGTCGGCCTCTCCGCGAGGACCGCACCAATCAGTCAAATCAGCGGAGGCCACCTCTTGTGAGCGTTCAGCCGCCGAGCGTCATGTGACCCTTCCACCTCACTGTGCAATCAATACAAACGCACAGAAGCCAAGTAGACGTATGAGACATACAATACACACCAGATCAACAGAGCGAGGTGGCTGTTATGGTTTGTGTGGCTAAGGCATCGGGCACATCGAGGTGTAACAGCTTACTGCATTAGAACAGGTGATTATGGCTTTGAGCCGAATATAAACTAGAAAACATACACACGAAGGCAGGAGGGAAAAATGCAGAGACTGAGATTATCGTCAGTGTTTGAGCAGCTTGATGTGGGGCTGCCAACATGTCTGTCTGAAACAAACCCCCTCCGAACTCGTCCAGAAGCATCTGACATCACACCCAAGCCCACACACATACTGTACGAGACCGTAGTTAGGCCAAGTGAGCAGCAGCTATGTTCCAGAAGCAGTGTCTCCATCATGCTCATCACTGCACGCCCGTTGAAGGCCGTGAGCTTTACGTCTCCGCTTCCGTTTTGGCATTTGTAAGAACAGCTCTCTACCCAGTTCAGTTTCATACATGCAGCCCGTGTGCATCTGTCTGTTAGTGTTTTTTCACTGACATAATGTTGAAGACAAATAAGGAAAAATAAGCCTGTATTACCTTTGTTTCCCCATAGAATTTATTAACTTAGACATTTGATTTACAGAGAAGACAGACGTTGTTATTGTTATCATTGAGTGTTCCCTAACTAATTCCCCTAACAGCCATTTGAGTCCCGAGAGGTGGCATGGCGAGGGCAGATGGAGGCTGGGAATGTTGGGTCAATTCCAGAAAGTTCGTGGGTTTTGCGTTGGTCACTTTTTGTTGGGCTGGGCTGCAAAGTAAAGAGCCACCAGACAGTAGAGAGCGCCCCCTACAGTGAGAGCCATGGTGGTGCGGTACAGGAGCCTGTCGGGGATGCCGCGCTTCAGATGAATGGGGATACCGTCTGACGTCTGGGAGGAGACGAAACATGAGGCAAGGGAGAGTCGGAGCAGGAGAAATAAAGGACAATATGAAATAATACAATAATGAAGATGTGATAGAGAGTGAAGAGTATCCTCTGCAATTTTCTGTTTCATATAGGCCTAAACATTTTGTATTTGGGTCAAAGCACCATTTTCCTTTAACTATTTATCTCTTTTTCCTTTGCTTCATAACACACTAGCTTGAATATCATCTGTGTGAAGTATGCTTTTTCTCCACAGACATTTTCATAGTGAAAAGGATGATTGCATCAGTACTGTGATTTCCATGTGTTTGAAGTGATTGCTCTGACCGACTTCAGCTATTCCCCCACTGACTCTCCTGTGATGAATACTGAAGGAAGGCGCCATTAAGAACAGAGTGAAATAAACACCAGCCACCGCCTGAAGCTAAAAAAAACCTCCAAGGCTTTGACTGATGAAGTGTGACCACTTTAGCTGCTCATGAACCTTCACTCTGAGGACGTGCTTGTCAGAGTTCTATTTCAGTCTGTAATGTTGGATATGCATAAGTGTGGATGTTACCTGGAATAGCCTCTGGAGGTCCGGAACCCTGTTTGTTCCCAAGTACTCCACCGTGGACCCCGCCTCTGACACCAGCTTGGTGGGTGTGGCAAACACCATGGCGGGGGACTCTGCCGGCACACTTGGCCTAAGCCCCTAAACCACAAAAAAAAACACAATAATGCATCTATTCGTTATCATTAGTACATGTGTGAAAAGCACCTTTTTTTGTAATTTTTAAGCAGATTTATGGGCATTTAGCCGCAGCTGGCATTAGGAAATAATTACATCCTTGGAAAGTGGAAGCCAAACTGAATCTAAAAATGTATTTGTGTTCAGACTTTGTTGAGGTTTAGGATTATTTGACAGTAATAAATCACATAAAAGACCCATACAAGTCAAAGGGAATTCATGTAAGTATAAAAAAGTCCATAAAGCTCAATGCTGCTGCCTAAACTTAACAACAATACAACACTTTATTCTAATCGTTACATGCATACATGGAATTTTCCCTCTTAATTTATTAACCTATTTTAAGCATTTAGGGGCAGTAGGCTTTACATCAGTAAACGATAAAGCAATATTATTTTGGCCTTTTTAACACACTTCATCGGCCGTGATCATTCCACCAAGAAATCTTAAAATTCTAGATGGTTCGATCGGTACCGAAGCTATTTTGCTGTATGAGTCACGAGAAATCATCCTTTACATCATTTGGAGGAAGCTTCTCACCCACCTTGGGTTTGAAAATGACCGGGAGACCCAATTGTCCCGTAAGTGTGTGTGTAGGCAGACAGGGAACAGCGGGGAAATTAAATCTGACATATGAAAATGCAGAGAGGCACTGAAAGGTCGGTTTTATGTGCCGTTTAAGAGAAAGCTTATACCTAAAAGTGTTCACAGCAGGAGATCATCTCTAAGCATTAAACCACCTTTGAGTTGTTGTTGCATCTCATGGGGAATGTGCTGTGTTGTGCAAGATGCCAAAGCGATAATAATTCAAATGGAAAGGAGATTGAAAAAAATTATTCTGCACTTTAGTTACATTCTAATGACAATATTTATGTCACAGGCTCTTTTTTCTTCTAACCAAAACAACTTAAATGTTGGATAATGTGACTTTCAAACTGACACAGGAGAGCTTGAATGCAGCTTAATTCACAACCACAGAAGAACAACTAGGAGGCTGTGTAAAGAACAGAGAAGTGATAATAAAGGTCACATCTGGCAGATGCTTTGAGCGGCCATTAAAATTGGCTGTAAAGGCCGGATCCACATAACCTTTCAAAATAAAGGTTCTGCAATAAGGTGTGAAAATAAAATAAAAGGATTGACATTTTCTGAAAAGGGCACTGCGTCTTAATGGTTTGTTTTACAACGTACAGGTGTCTTAACACATAACACCCTCTTAATTAAATTTCAGATAACGTTAAGCGCTAACTGCCGTGTAATAAGACAGGAAGTATGAAGGTCATCCTCGACGGTTACCGACTCGGTCTCTCACTAATACGCCGCTTCTCTGTCTCACCTGAGGGTTGTAGGCGGCCGCGGGAGCAGACCCCGTCAGTTTCTGGGTAACACCGCTGAATTTGTAGTACATTTTCCTGCTGAAGGACGGGAAAAAGTTTTCGTCCACAACACAAATCACACGGCAAAAAGGTCTTCCTGTTGCGACCGTCGAGGGAAAGTGACGACACAGTCAGCTGGCTCGATGCTGCCTGTTTAAAATTCAAGGAGGCGATACACTAAAAATACTCCTATATAAACCACATTTAACTAAGTACTTTTACTAAAGTACTGTACTTAACAACACGTTGGTGTTACGCTATATAAGTGGAACATATTCTAATACATACATATTGTACTCCTACTACTCCAGTATATTTATTTGACAGCTTCACTTACTAAAGTGAATTACTTCACACAGTGATAATTGATACACATTTTAATAAGTTAATACATTGCTACCCTGCAGTAGCCTGTATTCTATCAAGTATTTACAATTGGCCCTAACGTTACCAGCTCCAGCATTAAAGTGATGTATTAATGCATAATGATTATAATACAGTAGGTTAATACAATATATTTGATTATTAAATGGGCCATTCTGCATAGGGGGAAGCCTTCTTTTCAGTATATTTTGATGCTAATTGCCTCCCTATGTTATACTCTGAATGCAGGACTTTTACTTGTAACAGGGATGTTTACACTTTAGTATGGCTGCTGCTTTTACTTTTGAGTACTTCTTCCACCACTGCTATACTTTCTGCAGTGATGATTCAGAAGCTGTGATTCATGTGTATTGGCATTGTGAATCTGTCATAAGAAACAGTTACATTTTGAGGATGTAGGTTTGGGTTTCAGAAGTGGGGGGATGCATTGAAATCATGGGTTTTTCAACCCAAAACAAGTGTTGTTAGTGGACTTATATATAGTAGGTCTCTATCAAATCAAGTCATACTTGTTATTAACAAGTATGACTTGATTTGATAGAGACCTACTACTTAATGTAGATAGATAATGATAGATAATGATCAAGTGATTATGGAGCACCGTCTTTTACTGATTTGTCTTTGATTTTAGAAAAACTCTTGTATCTTTTTAGGAGAATATTATAATCACACATTGTCAGGTGTAAATTAGGGTTTGATTCAAGGGTCATTCCTAAGAAAACAAATGCAGTGGAAATAGCATCCTCTCAGGCTGCATGTAGCCTCAAAAATCTCCATCAATCAGGAGATAAGAGCAGCCATGATAAAAAACAAAAAAAGCATTTTGGAAAGCCCCACCATCTCTTTAATTGGAACTTACACCCTTGATGAATGCATTGTAGCTAAAAAAAAAACTTAATTCTAAAAACAAGATATTTGGTTTTAAGTATTTATTACAGTAAAACAAATGCATTTTTGTCTTGCAGAAAAGTGAGACTATCAGACCACCTGTCCGGCATAAATCAAAACATTTCACATTATATTAAAGATTATATTAAATTAATCTATACAATTATGCTATTTCTCATTCTCATGACAGCCATGAAAACACATTGTGTTGTAGCCATCTTTGTCCACATGAGATATTTTTTCTGTCTCTCTCCCCTCCGGCTGAGTTCACTTGTATTCACTGCATGTTCTGTTATGTAAAGAGCTTTTTAAGAAAAGATTTTTCAAATGTAAGTTCAGAACGCCCTCGGAGACTGAATGAACGTCAGCTCACCACTTTTGTTCAGACTGAAATATCTCAACAACTATTGGATAGATTGCCATGACATTAAGTACAAATATTCATGATCCTCAGATGATAAATCCTACTGATTTGGTGATCCCCTGACTTTTCCTCCAGCGCACCATTAGGTTGAAATTTTTGCTTTTTTTGGTAAAATGTTTCAACAACTATTAGGTGGATTTATATTACATTAGGTACAGTTATTCCTGTTCCCCAAAGGATGAGGGGACTTGGAGCGACGTGTTAGACAGGTCACTCCATAACAATCATCAAAACACCAACTGAGGGACTTGGAGTAAAGGAGCGCTGAAGCTTTTCTGATAGGTTATGGTGGAGAAACACCTTATTATAACACACTTAATGTTCCCTTTAATTTGTCACCCATGGTTCAATTTTTATTTACATCAGGTGCATATAGCTAGCTTACTGAATGAGCTGTTGAGATAAGTGAAACACAAGCCTTTTGAGCGATGTCCAACATGCTTGGCAAGTGTGAACCCTAAGAACAGAGCGACAGCAGTTTGTGATTAAGCCAATGTACCCTTACAACAATACTTTGTGAACTAGACCGCGGCACAATCTCCCCCCACCCCCCCCCCCCCCCCCCAGTGTAAATCTGATGAGCGCACTGAATGTCCTCGCCAACGGGCTCAGGTGTTCCTCACATTGAATGTTATGTTCCACTGCCTGCACGAGGCCAGAGGTGTAGTATGTCATCACATCAAGACTTTTGAATTATCAAGCTCCATCTGCCAAAAATGCCTTATTCATGCATCACCTCTCTGGGCCAGACTGTGTGGCATTATAGCTCAGTTAATTAAGAAGGTTATTTGAGGAAAGGAATAAGTGGAAGCAGATGATGGAGTCTGATAACACTTATATTTTACCATTTTTATGATACAGTTTGATTAGAAATAAGCAATTACACATTCAAAGACATTTTTCTCTGAGACATTTTATTGTAAAAGCTCATACATGAATCACATTAATCACAAGTTCGTAGTCTACTGATGAAAAAGTTTTGACTGATGATTTCAATCAGGCCTGGCCAAAATTCACTGCGCTATAAGCTATGCCACATACGTTGGAAAACTGTGCTGTAGGCCAAGGTAGTAAAACACTGATTATCGCTCATTTTTGTGACTACTTAAAAAGCACACTGATAACACAACAAGAACGACAGTGAAATATCTTCTGTGTACAATAAACACTGAACTCATACAAGGCTGCAAAGTTTACAACAGAGGAGCGTGAGAGCTTGTGTGTGTGCGTGTGTGTGTGCATGTGTGTGTGTGTGTTTAAAAAGAGGATGGTTGATGGCAATAGTAGAGGAGATGCAGAGAAAGACTGTTGTGTGGGAGAGGTGTTGACTTGTTTGTTTGGATCATGTGTCTAACGAATCACATCATCTTGGCAAACCACGAACAGTGGAAACATGTCTGAATCATCAATGTCAGAACCATCATGTTCATTTTTTCCCCGCTCTTGTTCTTTTTCTCTTCTACATTTTTTAATTCAACAAATCCTGTGATGTTATTTTCCCAACAATTGCAAAAGCAAAAATGCAAGCCAGGAGTCGTGTGCGTGGATGTGGCCTATTTGTGTGCACACAACAAAATCAACCACTATTATGATTGACATGTTGGAGAATGGAGGTTGCCTTGGAGACACAGTAATACTAAAATGCCTTACACTCACTCGCAAATGGAGACGCAACACACTCACCGTCTATTCATTCTTTGTGCTCGCGGTTGCTCCACATTCTGTTGTCTCTTTGTCATTTTTGTCCAAGGAATCTTTTATCCACCATTTCACGCTCCATCTGCGCTGTCATATCTGTCAGACCTTTGTTTGTCTGTCACCTTCTAGTCCTTGCTCCTGACATGTCTCTATATTTCATTATCCCTGGCTTAAGCCCCTCCTACACACAAATCCCTCTGTGTAGCACCTCTGCATCCCCATTTCACACTCACTTGTTCACTATCTGTCTATATTTCACATGGTTTAACAGAATGCATCTAGGTCACACATCAATCTTGTGTAACTTGTACCATCTGGATGCAAAGCTTAGACAAAAGTGATGGCCAGACAAACAAACACATAGACACACACACACAGCGCTGGATGCAGCATACAAAAAAGCAGCAGTCTCTGCCAATGTTGTAGCCATGGGAATACAGTGTCAACAGCAGCCGCTGTCAAAACTAAATTGACTGTGCCTGTGTGTGTTTAATAAATCATTATTTAATCCTATTCTTCAGTCCAAGCGGTGTTGTTGGGGAGAAGACGGGCGCAGAGCATACTGGTCGAAGACAATGATTGGAGATCATCAACACAACAGGCAGGAACTAGACAGGCCAATTCAAATCAGGTGCAGCTCAGGCAGGAAACAGCGTCGGGCACAAAGTAGATCGTTATTTGACAATGGGATCAGCAGGTCCACTGGTTGGTTGAGTTTCTTTCTGATGTATGCAGGGCCACATGTGTTTTGGTATGAATGCATGCTCATTGTAGTAACTCCATTGCCAGGCTGCGTGTGCATCTGGCAGAGCGGAGTTTGAGTTCATGGTAGCACTGTACAAAACTGTGGTAGATGAATGTGATGGGCAGTGCCAAGAGAACAATGCCGCTCACGACGCACATTCCCCCAAGCACCCGTCCCCCAATTGTCACGGGGTACACGTCCCCGTACCCCACCGTCGTCATTGAAATGATGACCCACCAGGCGGCTGCTGGGATGCTGGCGTAATCCGGGTTCTGCGCTTCCAAGTTCAGCCCGTACTCCAGCAGCTGGGCCAGAGCGCTGTATATTGCCATCGCGACGAAGACAAACACCATCAGCATGACCATCTCCCGGTAGCAGCGCGTGAGCGTGAGCCCCAGTGTCTGCAGGCCCAGGAAGTGTCTGGCCAGCTTCATGAGCCAGAACACGCGCATCATCCTCAGCACCCGCAGTATCACCCCAGCAACCCCGAGCCCGGCACCTGGCATCCCTGCCCGGGCCAGCGCCATGGTGACATAGTAAGGGGTGATGGCAATCACATCGATGATGTTCAGCGGCCGCCGGATGAAGTCCCACTTGCTTCTGGCCACCAGAAAGCGCAATGTGCACTCTGCTGTAAACCAGCCAATACACACGGCTTCCACTATCCTGCGGAGAGAAGATGAGAAAAATGAGCCAAACTGACCTGGGTTGTTTACTGAACTGTAAACAGGAAATGGGAGAGCAGCAACAGAGAGATATGGATGACATGACACTGTTTGGAAATCAGTTAATATGAGGAAGAAGGTAGCGAATCAGGGACGAATACAGGACAGCTGACGCAATTCAGGGTTGACACAAGTAAACAAAGAGAGGAGGATAAAAATGGAAGATTGCCGAGAAACAGCACAGAGGGAGGGATGCAATCCCCTCAAAGAGAGACTGCGTGACACAAGCAGGCACACGATTACCCCATTGATTAGCACAGCAGAGGCAATCAAACCAAATTAAAGTGAGGTGGTGCTTGTATTTGAGATAGAAGCAGTCAGGCCAATGAAATAGCACAGAGCCTAAGGATAACTACATCAGCACAATTAGACAAAACCAAATTATAGCGCAACTGAGTTAATTGCATCATCTACTGGCATGAAACTAAATAATTTTGACCCTGAGAATAAAGTACACTTTTAGTGATTACCTAACCACGGTGACCGATGCAAAACTATGTCCTGCCTGAGTGAACATAACCCAGCCTTATATAGAGAAAGGCTGCCTCGGGCGTACTGAAGAGGACACGCTGTGCAAAAATAATGATGAAAGAGAGGTGCACTTTTCACCTTGCATCCATGAAGTGAAGCCAAAAATAACTGCCCAGAAGCTTAACTAAAACAGAAGGTGATTCCTGAAAGTGGATTAATTCCGTTTTGTTTGCTTACCCTAATATATAATCCCTCAGTACACTTTCTACTTTCAACTCATTACCCACTGGAATATGATGTAGCCTATCTGTCATTCATCTGTTTGTCCTCCATGTGTACCGTGCAGTGTACACTTACCAAGCCAATAAAGATACTCAAATGAATTGTGAAGAGGAGGGGAATAAGACAATAAGGTGTCCTGTGTAATAAATTACAATACAATTTTTATAGATAATATGGATTGTTTGTTGATTGGCTTCCCTGTGAGCTGACATGTGAGGCTCCTAATGTTAAATGTGGTGCCTGAAACTTGTCATTGTGCTGTATTGACCTATGAGGTATCAATTTATTACACAGGAAGTGCCTGATTGTTTTCTCTCATGGTTTAAATATAATATATTCTTACTCTTAAATTGTAGAAAGAACTATAACATCATAGGGCTCAAAGAGCAATGCATCCATGCTTCTGGGTAATAATGGCTAGTGCGCAATGAGTTTGACCGCTGCGTTGAACGCTTGCGGGCTCTTATAATCTCAAGTGTGAGACTGTAAATGTGTTTATCTATTTATTTACAGAGAGTTTATCGTAACAGAAACACATCATTTTTATATTCTAGCCTGTTGAGCTCATGGCATGAAGTCACCATTGACTTTTACGCACCAGGTTTTTGAGCACAGCCTGATACATATTACGCCTAAGCATTTCGCCGTATCCTCATGAGGGGCCCCCCTTTTATTCCTCTAAACTTAACTGACCCGACTTTTGCCTACCTTTGCTCCTCCACAATATTTCTCTTGGCTGTATCCCAGTCCGGCAGGGTGCTCGCACACATCATTATCATTGAAATGAGCACAAATATTACAGAAATTAAGGCCAAGAGCTGAGCCAAAAGCGAAGAATTGGGCTCCTCGAATGTCTTGCGCATCTTCTCGAGCCATTTTGCGCGACCGGTGAGCGCAATCCGTTGCACCGGCTCGCCAGAGCTCTGGGACTCATCCCCCGACACTCCGACGTCCAACTCGGACAGAGTGTCCAGTCCGATCTCGGACATCCTGTCGTCCAGGCGTTTCTGGCAGCAGGAGTCCAAGTGCGCGCTCTCCAGTCCCCAGTAGAGCATCTCTGTGTAGAAGGACAGCTCACACACTCCGGGCACAAAGCGGAGTTTACCGGAGCGCACGTACAGCATGATGAACACGAAAGCCTGCGCGTGGCGGTCAAAGAAAAACTCATTCAGGTCCTTGTCGTAGTCATCGCACAGTTCAAGAACCTCTTTCTCCGTTGCGCAAGCATGCAGACGGCTGACGCGCCGGAGAGGGAAATCCCTAATCACCTCACGGGTGAAGGCGTAACGGGTTCCCCCTACGTTGAGTACGCAGATGCTCTTCCCGAACTTCATCTTGCCAATCTGTGACCTAACTAAAACTCATCTTCGCAGTCTACGGTCCCTTCCATCACAAGAGTTTGGACACTTGGAGACCACCGTCTCCCCCTGTCCCCCGGGGCGTGGTTCGTGGAGCTGGTCCTACGCTGAGCTGGTGAAAACTACCCTCTGTCCCTCACTCCTCTTCTCTCTCTGTAGCCTGTGGAAGAGTCTCTCCTCCACAGCCAGGGCGAGCCAATCCCATGAATGATGTCACATGCGCGCGCGCACGTACGCACGCACTGAACGAGAAAAAAACTCGTGCAGAAAAACAGAGCGTAATTTCATACACATTTGTCTCCAAAGTCGAGGCTGTCGACATAAAATAGAACAAATAATTGTATGGGTGAGATTCTTAAAGATTCTTCCCATTAGCCTGCCATATTCAACACCATCAAAAACATAAACAAAATCCTTGTTTTAAGTCTTTAAGGGCTTTAAGGGTTTTTGTACATTCTAATTAGATTTTGACTTGACGTGTTTTTTAATTTTATTATTTATTTTATTAGCACTGTTAGAAGGAGCCCGATAACCAAACTTTGTTTTCATCACGACTGCTTCACTGTATTTTGCACATGACAATAAAGAACATGAAATATTATGATAAGTTGCTAAGAACATAATGACTTCTCCCAGTGTGTGTCAACAGTGTGTGTCATGGTGTGTGTCTGTGCATGTGGGTGCGCGTGCGCGGCCCTCTCCTCAACGTCACCAGTCAGTGGTTTTTCGGGTTGATCGGACTTCTTTTGGCTGCCGTGAGTTCACTGTATTGTAAAGGGTACTGTGAATCCTAGAGGAGGAGGGGAGGGGGGGTCGATTTGCCAAAAAATCTCCCGCTTGGGTACACATCCGGAGTCTCGACGATCATAATTCATCGCACCTTTTACCTTTTAAGGGACCGAGTTTTATTGTTTTTATTAATTTATTCTATTTCTCTTAGTTTATGGTTTACGTTAACACTCCGGGAGGGCAGAAATGGCGGCCAACATGTACCGGGTCGGAGGTATGTATGTCAATGTGGATCTTTTTATCAAACTGAAGCCCTTCCAGTTTTCGCATCCCCTGGGGATTATGTCACGCAATTGTAGTTTGTTTGCGTCTAAATAGTGAGATGCGGCTGTGCGACACGCACACAGATGCATTAAGTTGCACCAGGAAGGTGATAATTTCTAAATATTTGGGATTCAAAATGGGTCAGGCCTCGCGTCTGTCGTGGCCACAGCAGCTAGCCGCCAGCTTGCTAAATGGCTAGCTCACAATGTAAACACATTTCAATTGTCGGCACCTTTTGTTCTTTGGTTTTTGGACGTATAGACCGGGGACACGGGTGACGGACACGTCGCGAGACTTCTCGACTAGACATGTGTTTAAAACGGGTTAAAATGTTACCACGGGCAGCCTCAAGCTGCCTTTGTATTTGCCTCTTCTGGCATGCAGCCATTAGTGCGAGTCCTTATTTAGCTAACGTTAGCACCAGTAATGGCTCCACTGATTAGCATTATTGCGGCTCGTTTTTTTACATGATGAGGAATGCATCTAACACTCGTTGGTAACATTAGACATCGGCACACTGTCCACCTATATTCACAACACCGCACCGTTAATTAGCTAAATGACTTCACCTGCTAAGCTAGCTGGTTAGCAGTGTGCTGGAATTCAGCATCAAATTATTGTCTCGATTCATGGCGTCGTTGCGTCGGGTTTGATTTAATCTTGCACCTTTTTATTCACACGTACTTCCAGTCTAAAGCCACATTGTGATGACGCTTTAATGTAGCCCTTGACATGTCACATAAACACTGAGCATCTCTGCACAGGTGATACGTTTCTCAATAGTTTAACATCAGTGTCGCTACTGTATCAGTTTGTTGACCATATGGTCACCTTAGCTGCAGTTCTCCTGCTGCCTTCAAGTGCTATTTGGAAACTGCAACTCCTAGAACTTACACATTGTTGGTGCTTTGGCGTTTGTCTTTCATGAAATAATAACAGATCTGTTTTTAAAATATGTCTTTTGTAAATGTGGCTCCTTCATACATATAGCTTAGTCCTACTAAGTGCAACTCAATAAAGGGAAGAATGTATGTCAGGGCTGCAATTTATTATCCCCTCTGGGGATGATTACATTTTGAATCCAGAGTTTGACAACTAGTACTTATATGCAATTACTAAATGTCAAACCTTGACCAGTCTGAAATATTTACTGCTTGACTGACATGTGTATTTTCCTTGTGCGTAGAAATTACAATATTTCAGACGGCACTTGAAGGCAGCATTTGCCATGGACTGAACTTTTCCAAAGTTACTGTATATTCTGCTCAGGTAGAGCTGAATAGGATAACTCATGTTTATGCTGATTTTGTTGATGAGCAGTGGAAATTCATTATTTAAGACTTAAATATATCCTTGTCCTCAACGTATTTATCTTACGACTCTCTGTCGGACGTGAAGACCTTGCAGTGCACATGTATTTGCGTTTGCCTTGACCCGTTTAACTTGGAATCTATATTCTTTGTGGTGCATGCTCATGACAAATACCCAGTTTATTAATGGTCCTCACGTCTGTTTTCTAACCTCTTCCTCTTGATGTAACAGTGAACTGTTAGTTGCTCAATGGTGTACTGGAAATAGGAAAACACTGCAGTGTGTCACACACAGTTTCCTGTTCCTCGGCTTACATTATAGTCTGCTGGGAATTGGGGTAGTGGTTGCAATACACATGTGTAGATGGACGCTCACTCCCTGGCGACTTTATTATTACACCTATACAATTTAATGCAATCCAATGCAACAGATCTGCCACAAATTCTACATTTAATAGGATGATAATGTTGAGGTTTGACACTGTCAGAGAGGCGTTGATTCACGCGTTTCTAATATTCTTCCGCCCTCATGTATGTTAAACGAATACCTCGTGGACAGTGTCAATCAACACTGAATATTTTTATCTTTCAAAACATGATCTGTTATATGGAAGTGCATTTGATTTTACAGGTGTACCTAATGAAGTGGCCGCTGAGTGTATTATCTCCGCAGAGGATAATCCATCGTCACAATGATCTCATGCATCGTGTGTTTTCTGTTGCAGATTATGTATTCTTTGAGAACTCGTCCAGTAACCCTTACCTGATCCGGCGGATAGAAGAACTCAACAAGGTACGGAAGTATTTGTGTGTCAATTTTGTGTGTGTTTAGTTTTTTATGTTGTTTTATGCCTGAGGGTGAATAGCTAGGATTCCTCGCTGTTTCTATCCCTACCCCCCACTTTGCAAGGTGTGTTTGTGAGCATTATGGGACTCAAAGTGTTTGTAATATGATGGAGCCGGACCGGTGTGTCCCCGTCTCCTAACTGCAGTTTGACATCACAGGACGCACCTACGAGAGTGTAAGAAGGGGAGATTATTGTGAACATTTCGGCTCAGCTTTAGACTAAATATTGACTCACACCAGCTTCTAAAAGCAACATGGTCTGATGGGTTTATTTCTGCCAATGTTTCTGCCAATGTTTAATCAAATTTGATTAAATTATGTGTCGCATATGTTAACAACAGAACCAAAGCTAACTTTTGTTTAAATACTACATGAGCATCTTGAACAAGCGAGTCAGAAAAGCTTTTCCTGCATTTGCATGAAGAAACTCAGCTAAATGCAATTATCAGACTGTGTGGGCTGGAAGATATCCGTATGAAACTTATTGAGGCTGTGTATTACAATATAAAGACAGAAGACAGTGCTGTTATCATAAGTGATAAATAGGGGTGGACAAAATAACAGGAACACCCTGCAGCATGATGCAATGTAACACAGCGGTCCTGCAACAGATACTGCCTGTGTGGAGCTTATAATGTTCTTTTCTTTTGTTGAGGCTGAAAGAGAGTGGTTGATTCAACGTGATGAAGATTTTCTTGACCGTAGCCGATGTTTTTTATAATGCAAGATGGAAGCAGTTCTCTCAAACCTCATAGCCCCACATCCATTCACTCTCCATCAGTCACAGAATTTAATACCGGCTGAGTCTTTAAGCCCCGTCGGCCTAATTATCCGTTGAGACGATCAATCAATCATCTTTTGAAAAGCGCTGTTGCCGCCCTGGTCAGCCTGTCACAACAGCAGAGCTTGATGAGCACACAAAGGAGCCGGGGCTCCTGGGAAATCAGAGGTTTGTGTGTCGCGAGGTGTTGCCGACGCTTACAGTCAACCTTGATCCCTCGACCTCTCTCTGTTTCAGACGGCCAGCGGGAATGTGGAGGCCAAGGTGGTTTGTTTCTACAGAAGGAGAGACATCTCCCACAGCCTCATCCAGCTCGCAGACAAACATGCAAGTGAGTAGTAACTCCTGTCACACACACACACACACACACACACACACACACACACACACACACACACACACCAAGACAACTATTTGTTCAGATGCCACATGGAAATTAAATTTGCTTTCAAGCAATTGATCGCTAAGCCCCGCCCCCTGCTGCCACTCCGTCAAGCTTTCAGAGCTTCCATGGAGCCCACACTGTCACTAACTGCACTCCCTGAATATATCTAACTGTTAAGCAAGGAATCTCGAGATCTCGAATCTCATCCGATTTACTTCACACTTGGCGTGTGCACTTGGACCCCAGAGGAGTGCTTTATCCAATTTGGTGCAATTTGGACAGGTTCATTATTAATAAACTTTGAATGAACAAGCACACAGAGCTCTGTGCAGCCAAAGGGGCAAAGCTTTAGGCCTCTGCAATAATGAGTCGAGCATGTCGTCCGCTGTGGGCAGACAGCGGCTCATTACCTGCAGATCCTGCGTTGCTTTACTTTTCACCCTTTCTCTCACTGGGAATGTTGGTCTATGCAGTGGTAGAAGAAGAAGAAAATACACTGCTTCAAAATCTGTATTTTAATATACTGTAGTTGATCAACAGATTTTTTTGGCAACCATGTGGATTGTCAATTATTTCTTTTAAGTCATTTGCTGGTTTTAGCTTCACAGAAGTGAAAATCTTCTGTTTTCTATCACTGTAAATAGAATATCGTTGTTTAATCGACCGATTGAGGAAATAATCTGCAGATTAACGAAAGATAATTATTTGTTGCAGCTCTGCTCAAATGTACTCGCAACATTATTAAACAAACTGCAAATCTTTACATTTGAGAAGTGAGAATTGGTGAATTGGTGAATTGTTTGCATCTTTAGTTGAAAATGAATCTTTGAACCAGTCTGACTCTCAGGGAAAATGTCATTATGGTCTTTCTGCTGCATATCAGTCAAGCAGACATTTCCAGCTGTGTGTCCACTTATCACGCCCTGTGCACATTATATCACTGATCATCAATATGATTTTTTTTTTTTTTCATGTTCTCCAGAGTGCAATTATTTATTCACACGATTAGGCGCTGCAGTGCGATGTTGAAATATGCCGCTATTCATATATCAGTTATTTCTTAATTACTTATTACCGGGAGTGTGAGGACTGGAGTTGGCTGTATGAGGAGGAGGAGGAGGAGGAGGAAGGAAGGAAGGAAAGGAAAGGAAAGGAAAGTGTTGTTGTCAAGCTAACACCTGTTCTGTGTGGGTAGCCTTCTACCTGTTCTCAGTGATGTTGCGCTTCATCCTTTGGTCAACAAAACAAATTGTTGATCACTTTCTGGAAATTAAAAGCTCCTCTCCGCCAAAGCAATCCCACAACGCTGATGAGGACTCAGCTGCAGGAAGAATGACCATAGTTTAAAAAAATTCCATATGTTGTTGTGTATGAAAAGACCCACATTGTAATGTAATTAGATTACTTGATTATGAGCATATTATTTAAACGGCATTTGTATTGGAATGATTCTCACATGACGGAGAATCTGCACGGACAGGAAAGGCAGGAATGTGTTTTTCTTCTCGTCTCTGTGTTCAAACTATTTGTGGAGAACGGGGTTTTGCTCATTTCGCTAGACTCTGTAAACATAAAGCAACATTAAGCACAAAAAAGCTGCTCAGTACAAGAGACAGAAACAACAATAGGATTTAGTGCGGCCTGCCACCTACCACTGTAAAGAAATAAAATACACTTGATTTATGGATCAGCTCCGTTCAGGACGTAAAACAGAAGCACAAGCAGTGAATCTGATTTAGAGAAATACAGCTGAATGTGCAGTTTGTAGGAGAGAAACCTGAGATGAAAAAATCTACAAGATACAAAAATATCAGCCTGTTGTTCTAAATGTTTGTTTCTAAATTTCGGAAGGGTGCAACAGAGCTGTTAGTGGAGTTATTCTGAAGCCCTGCTCTTTGTTTGGTCTATGATGCTGATTAATCATTGCAGCCAAAGATGAAAGAACAGCTGAGAGCCCAACACAAGTTCCACATTAGAGCTAACGGGCCCGTTTATTTTCAAATTAGACATTTTCCAATCTACCCTCATCGGTATGAAGCCAATCTAATAGTTTTGGTTTTATTTTCCAAGATTTAAGGTTTCTGCCCGTGAGATTGCTGCTGCCTTTCCAACACAGTAGTACTGAAACAAACACATACAAAACTTTGATTTGAAAAATCTTTTTCCGTTCACAAGTGTCCATGTGTTGCTGTGATTTATTAGCACCCAGTCGCTAACCTCGGCGAGACAAGAGTTGCTGTAGTTGCCGTCCAGTGGTTTTCTAGTGAAAAGCTTTCAATCTGAAGCAGCAGCAGCGGAAAAAACACTTTGTGTTTGCATTAGCTGTGTCTTAATGAAGCCATTAAGCTCTAGTATCTAGAAGGAGAGCAGGTCAGAAAACAGCAAGTCTGCTATCTGTTGGATACAAGTGAGAACAGCAGCATAATGTAGGAAACAGAGAGACTGTGTTGCATTAGAATCTGAACATAGAGAGACTTTGAACCAATCGGAGACGGTGTTCAGTTGAGTGACGGGTCAGTATGCTTTCACTGAAGTGCTTGTCAGAGGGCTGTACAGACTGAAATCCCTTCTTTCACTATCTAGTGTTGGAACTGGGGGAGACGTTTTTGTTATTTTTAGAAACCGACAATCAGACGATTGGCCACGTGTGCCATCGGTGTGTGTGTGAATAGGTTAATGTTGACATATAATGTAAAGTGCTTTGCATGGTCAGAAGACTAGAAAAGTGCTATATATATATATATACATGCATATATATATATATATATATATATATATATATATATATATATATATATATATATATATATATATATATATATATATATATATATATATATATATATATATATATATATATATATATATATATATATATATATATATATATATAAATATAAAAAGTGAACTTACTTGCATGCATATATATATATATATATGCATGCAAGTAAGTTCACTTTTTCTTTTCCTGGAAGACATTCATAGTGTTGTAGAGAGAGAGAGAGAGAGAGAGAGAGAGAGAGAGAGAGAGAGAGAGAGAGAGAGAGAGAGAGAGAGAGAGAGAGAGAGAGAGAGAGAGAGAGAGAGAGAGAGAGAGAGAGAGAGAGAGAGAGAGAGAGAGAGAGAGAGAGAGAGAGAGAGAGGCTCCTTTCTCACCTCTGCACAGCTGGCCAATCACAGCTCAAAGTGGGTGTGAATGTTGTTTTTCGTAAAGCTACTAGGGCTGGGGAGGGTAGGTCCTCGGTTTTCAATTATTCATTTCTTTTTTAAACCCCTCCGGATTCCAAAGCGTTCACCGAAGCGGACTCGGGCCAAAGGGCCGAGCGGAGGGCTCAGCTGATGAAGGCGGTGCGTAATGCCTGGAGACTCCAAAACGCAGCTGTTTATGGGGAGAGAGCCCGCAAACAGAACGTTATTCACCCATCAAACAGACACATCTGAAACAGCTCACTGGCAGCTTAACGCATGACATCGGGACAGTGGAAATGGGGAAATCTGGGGCTCTGTAGGATTTTCCAACTGGGCTGTGAAGCTGCACTAGTGCCAGCATTAGAGAGTGGAAAACAACTGCTTTTTATAAAGCGGACTTAAAATGTGTGTCCGCTGCATGTGATTACATGTCGACTCGACTGCAGCTAATCCAGTATTTATGGATGAGCACTGCGTGCTTAACGTTGAATATCTCATAGTATTCCTGCGCATAATAGCTTGGCTGTCTTTAATGGATGGCAGCATTAGTTTGTGATTGCAAAGCCCTGGAGAGCCACGTTACCAGCCTATTGTATTACATCTGAAGACAGCACAGTTATGAAACATCATCAAGTGGTATTTTATGAAATCACAGAGATAAATGGATTAATTTGGCTGAAACCATATGTGACTTTGATTATCTGTCACGAGCAAGCCACTGTCATGTTATGTGTGTCGTGTGTCTTCAACCTGCCTCTGTGACACGCGGATATTCATTTTAAACATCTGTGTCTCTTCCGATGTCTTTTGTGGTGTAATTTTCTCTCGTGTGCCTTTCTGCAGAGGAGTTGGAAGAAGAGAAGGAGAGCCCGATAGAGACAGACCTCACAGACAAACAGAAACACCAGCTTCGCCACAGAGAGCTCTTCCTCTCCCGGCAGTATGAGAGTCTGCCTGCGACACACATCAGGTACTGTACAAAAACACCCACACACACACACACACACACACACACACACACACACACACACACACACACACACACTCACTCACACCCCATGTCTGCTCTGCAGGCAGTGCCCATGGATAGTCACTCATCCAGCCATGAACAGACAAATCAAGTGCTGCTCCCTTCCTGTGTGTGTTTTACAAAGTGCTTGTTCTCTCTCTCTCTCTCTCTCTCTCTCTCTCTCTCTCTCTCTCTCTCTCTCTCTCTCTCTCTTTTCCTATTAGGGGGAAGTGCAGTGTCGCATTATTAAATGAGACTGAAGCCGTTCTTTCATACCTTGACAAAGAGGTGAGCCAGAGAAAACAACTTGATTTGTCACCTCTTACTGGTTTTTGCTCGTTGTGTCATAGCAGGTTGAGTCAATATTTTTCTTTTCTTTTCTTTCCTGTAAAAATTGAGTGAAAGTCAATGGCTGCAACTACCAAGAACTCTTTAATTGGTTTAGTCAGCTGATTATTTTCTTGATTTATCGTTTAACTCCCAGGATGGTGTCGGATAACTCGTTTTGTCCAACCAACACCTCAAGACTAGAGAAGTCCCGATAAAGTATTTCTGCCCCCGATCTGAGTCCTTTAATACCGAATGCGATGCTTATATTTCCCGAGATAATACAGCTGCACACTTCAAATATAAAGTTTTCATTTTCGTCGTCTGTACATCTTTAGCGTGGATTATTTAAAGTCTGATTTACCGATTCAGAGTTTTGCAGATTAAGATTTTCTTTCTGACAACAATAACTGACAGAAAGGCTCCAGGCTAACTTTCTTTCTTTCACCTCCCTGAAAAATTGTTGCAACCGTCCGTCCTGAAGTTTGTGAAAACTGTCAAAGAATCTTAATGTTATCGTTTTACTTATTATTTCCATTAAAAACACACAATTCAAAGGATCAGGAAATAGATGTTTGTAACTTAACTCGTTTTGCAGAGATTACAGTAAAGATTTACAGCTCAGATTTACAGGTTAGCTGCAGAATTTCTTCTTTCTTTCGTCCTTCATTTCACACCAGGGAATTTCCAAAATAATTCAATTTAAAGTCCAAATGTATAATACAAATGTTTGACATTAGAGCCAGTGTAAAAGCCTGTGCCTTTAACTGCAGAGACTGATTGTTTTGTCGTTCTCTTCAGGACACGTTCTTCTACTCGCTGGTGTACGACCCCACACAGAAGACCCTGCTGGCCGACAAAGGAGAGATCAGAGTGGGACCGCGCTTTCAGGCAGACGTACCTGAAATGCTACAAGAGGGTCAGTCAGAACGCGGGATTTATTCAGTCACACCAACAGGTTTAGTTGTTTAGTGTGTTGTGATTGGTCTCAAACGGTTGCAGCGGGAAGAAGTAGTTCTACCAGCAGAGTCTTGCAAATATTCAAATTATTATCCCGTTTCGTCACCTTCGGCCTGTGATCAAGCTGCCGTGCTGTCTGTCAGCTGTTGCCTCTGTGTGTCCTGCAGGAGAGGCCGATGACAGGGACCAGTCCAAGCTGGAAGAGAAGCTGTGGTATCCAGAGTGTCCGCTCTCCAGCAAACAGATAGACCAATTCCTAGTGGTGGCACGGTAAGACCTTTCACCTCTGACCTCTCCACTGATAGGATGTTATGATTCCTCTACGGCTGCAACCACTGAAACTCACTTACAGACAGATGGAACAAAGAGTATTAGAACCTTGACTGCAGAAAAGCATTACTTTCCTCTGTTCGTGGATGCTAAGCAAATACATTGCAAATGTAATAAATGCACAATGTTGTTACATGAGGGACACCTCCAAAGGGTTAGGAAAAATTATTTAAAAAAATTACATTCAAAATGATAATGTAAAGATTTGTGCTTCAAATCGGTGTCAAAACTTTTGTTTAACCATTTATTGTGTTTGAGTCGTGATTCGTGTTTGCACACCTTTTTTCTTTAGCAATTACTGGAAGCATATTCAGAGCTGTGCCACCGAGTCTCTTCTTTTATCGGTCAGCGCTTCTATTTCATATTCTATTTAATGAAGGCTGGGACACGGTCTCTGACCTCAAGGGAGCTGTGGGGTCGCACACAGAGGAACTGGAGTTTCGATGTACGAGGGTTACAGCCGACGCTCAAACGGATGGTCGCCAATAAATAGAACATTTTCATGTAGAAAGCATTTGTTTATGGTCTTTTATTAAAGATCGTTTCAATAACTGCAGTATTGTATGACTCCATTCCCGCGGACGCCTCAGTGGAATGAATCGATCGTCCTCGTGTTCTATGATTGTGCGCCAGCTATTGAGCCTTTCAGCAAGTGCAAACCAGATTTCATTGTGCACGTGTTGTAGCCCACTCACATAATCAAACACGACACCGTGGCCTCTTTTTAGCCCCGTTGCTTCTGACGAGGATGTGTCACAGCGCAGCAGTGAACTGCCACATGAGTCTCACTACGTCTTTCTCTTTATATTCTGCCGGTTTGTTAACGTGTGTGTCGTTTTTCAGGGCGGTTGGGACCTTTGCTCGAGCGTTGGACTGCAGCAGCTCAGTCCGACAGCCGAGCTTACACATGAGTGCAGCTGCAGCCTCACGAGATATCACACTGGTGAGTTGAACACACACACACACACACCGATAAATGCACACTCACTCTGCAGTACCTGGCCGTGACTTACATGATAAGTTGTAACCCTTTTTTCTTTGGGCCTTTATTGCAGTTCCATGCGATGGACACGCTGCATCGTCATAATTACGACCTGTCCAGTGCGCTGAGTGTGCTGGTCCCAGCAGGCGGCCCCGTGCTCTGCAGGGACGAGATGGAGGAGTGGAGCGCCTCGGAAGCCGCCATGTTCGAGGAGGCACTAGAGAAATACGGAAAAGACTTCAACGACATCCGACAAGACTTTGTAAGTGTGTGTGTTTAGAACTGTGCTCACACTGTTGGTGTAAAGTCATATCACTAATGAGAAACAGCAAACTGCCATAGTGACATTTGGTGCTCAGGTGTGTTTTAATTCACATCAATGCTGTGTATTTATATGCTCGTGTACGGCTGCGCGTGATAACCGTAAGCACCCAAACGCGAGTGAAGTTCAAAGCAGACGTCGTGTTGAGCTGTGTTTTAGTGGAAAGTGTGGCTTCTTGAAACGTATGTAGCGTATTGATGTACAGTGGAGGAGTTTGATGGAGTGTTTTTGGACGTTTCTAAGGACGTTTTCATACTTCCTTCCTCCTCAGTGAAAACTCGTCACAATGGGAATTCATTGCTTCATGAATTCAAGATGACCACAGTCACTGTTCTGTGAAAGAGATGTGACCAATTTCAACAGCCGCCCCTCAAGCCTACAGGGGCGACTGTTTCTATAGAACCTTCCTCCCCACCTGTACTGTACTATAGAGACAGGATATGGGTGTGTGTGTGGGGCACCAGGTGCTCATGAATACTTATTGAATGTGTGAATCACTGTGTGTGAACGTGTGTGTGTTTTGGTCTGGGGCTCAGAACCAAGAAAAGCCATTAGCTTTCAGCGTCTCTGGTCACGACGCTGCTCATGAATATTCATGAAGGCTGTTGCACCCAGATGGCAAGAACATGAGATATTAATATCATTAATTTGCTCTCTTTCTCTCTCTCTCTCTCCACTCTTATTCATTATTTCCTCTCGTGAAGCTGCCATGGAAGTCTCTGACTAGCATCATAGAGTACTACTACATGTGGAAGACCACAGACAGATATGTGCAACAGGTGAGACAAAATCTCTATTTGCCAAATCAGTAGCATCTTTCATTAGACCACCAAGCGGTCACTTTAGATTAGAGAATCAGCAGAATATGTAACATGAACATAAACTTTTTATTGATTATGATTATCAGGAAATGGTGTGACTGCAAGCTGTCAAGAAAGGAAACGACACCTTTTGAAATGCATCGACACATTTGATAATAATCGTTGCCTATTAATTCTGAAAGGTGTCATACTGTCTGACAGGTTTTGTCATTGATGAATCAATCTTCTGTGTTTCTCTCTGAGCAGAAGAGACTCAAGGCAGCAGAGGCAGAGAGCAAACTGAAGCAGGTTTATATCCCCACATAGTAAGTCTTTTTATTCCACATTCATAGATGTAGGAATCATTACTGTGACCGTGGCTTTTTATGCATAATTAATGTTTTTTGATTCAAAGCACTGCAGCGAGCAGCTGCACTCTCAGCCCGTTTCCTAAATCTCCTCCCGTTCTTCTCTGTGGCAGTAACAAGCCCAACCCCAACCAGATCTCTATGACCAATGGCAAGATGGCGACGGTGAATGGAGCGGGCCCCGGGGCCTACCATGCAGGAGGCGGGGGCCGAGCCTGCGAGAGCTGCTATAGTGAGTTTTGTCTATGTGTTTGAGTATGCAGTTTAATCACACGGCCGGTGATCATGGGTCAATTAGCAATGTAAGGGAGACTAATGCTAATGTTGGGCAGCTAACGGATTATTTTTCACTGTGGAGCTCTTCTGCTGTGCTGCAAGGGCCAACATTTCTGTTTAGGTTTTTTTCTATAAATTGTCAGAAAATAATTGAAATGCCCATTACAGTGTCACAAGGTGGTGTCTTCAAATTGCCGAATTTATTTATGAAGCTGCAATTGCTCTGATAAATGCATTTAGCCATTGATCTTTTAATTAATCTTCTGTTAACTTCAATATAATCTGTACTATAATAATAGTCAACTATATTTATTTTATCCTGCCTACCAATACATGTGTGCGGCCTGAGACTCTACAGACGTTAAAGTCACTAAAGGTACGAGTGTGACTTGGTCAGATGTATAGACATTGATAAAATCATTAAGGAGAGACTTGAGACCGTGGAAGTAGAGATCAATATGCTGAGTGTCTTTGAACCAGTTATCTGCTGCGATGCTTCTAACCTCCACTAATGCATTTTGTGCATCGACAGGCATGCAGTCGGCCCAATGGTACTCATGGGGGCCACCAAACATGCAGTGCCGCCTTTGCGTTTCCTGCTGGATGTACTGGAAGAAGTACGGAGGCCTGAAGATGCCAAGCAGAGCAGAGGGCCCAGAGGAGAGGACCTCGCCTGTTCCAGCAACCAATGTAAGCTCAGTCAGAAGGCACGGATGTAAAACACATGGGGTGGCGTGGGGGAGAGAAGGGGGGGCTCTGCAGTTCCTCAAGGCGTGTTTAACATCACCTCATCTCATGCTCATTTGCTTGAATCCCCAAATACTGTTTTAGAGATGCCTGTATAAAGCGTGGAACAAAATTCAGATGCACACAACTGCAGCTCTGTTAGGTTGTAACATCTGCAGTATACAAGTGATGTCAACATCAATTATTCAGTGAGCTCAAAACATCACTTACGGCATCTCACATATTCATACAATCACACAATTTCCACATTTACCGAGTGAGAAAAGTGACCAGTTATGAGATTTAGTTTCTATATGTCGACACTGGGATGCAAAATGTGTCCTGTATTTCATAGTGACTGGCATTTAAATGCCGCACAGCTGCCACACTCTAGTCAGGCTGATGTAAATATTATATTTTAAGGAAATTATACAAAAGAATGTTATTTTTTTGTTTCCTCTTTCAGCATTTCTTTTCTAAAGGTCCATTTTACAAACAGCAGAAACCCTGGATTGTCTCACATAAAAGGATTGCAGCAGCTTTATTTATTACACCTGTGATCTTCCATGAAAAAAAAGGTCTATTGTCGCCCACTTTCGTTTAACAATGTGCTCTCTGCACTGCCGGTTATGTAATACGGTCTAATACAACAGCCCCGCAGTAAACCCACCTGCATGCAGGTTGTAATGTTCAGTTCTGCTTTTTAAGTGTTTTTAATAAGCTGCTGATTCGACTTTATGGTCATTTTGGAAGCTGTAGTAACCGTCATTGACATAAACAGGATAGACAAAGTATTACAATCACCTCTCTGTGTAACAGCAATACACAAAGCCTCCAAAGTGATTCTACAGTCGAGTCAACACCGCTTTAACATATGAACCTTTGTGAAGGTGGGATTTATTGGTGGGCGTTTTTTTTATCTTAAAGCTAAAATGTTGGTATTTTGTGTCAACTTCTTTAGGTGCTGATACAATTTTAGCACCTTGTTATGTATTCCAACAAGTGGGTGTAACATTTTTGTTAGCCTTTAAAAATGGCCGCTTTCATGACAGGAGCACACTTTCAAAATAAAATACATTGAGATGTGGAGGCTGGAAGTGGACGAGGACGTGGGGCGAATATCTGGTCCTGAAAACTTAACAAATTTCAAAATCTGATGGATTTCCAAATATAAAATGTGTGACTAAATAAGCAACAATCAAAGTTAAGTCTGTCGGACTACATCGCTCATATTAAACCTTTATTAAACACCTAAACAGTTTTTTATTCATGAGTAAAACTATTCAGTGGCCTTTTTTCTGTCCCTCCTTCCCTCCCAGGAGCCTCGCTCACGGGGCCACGCTCCTCGCCAGTCCAACCACATGGTGCCGATGCGAAACAGCGGCAGCCCGAAGTCCTCCATGAAGACCAAGCAGGCTTTCCTGCTGCAGGCCACCCGCCTCACCAAGCTGGCCCGGCACATGTGCCGTGACATCATCAGGCTGCGCCGCGCTGCGCGCCGGCCCTTTGTCCCCATTAACTGTGGGTCCATAAAGGCAGAGTGTAAGAGCTCTTTCAATTCCTCCTAACTTCTGCCACATGGACACACACACACAACCACACCTGCAGACATACAGAAACACACACACTCACTCACCACCCTCCCTCACCCTGACTGCCCCACCATCAACCCCCATCTCTGCCCCCCCACACCCCCGTCTGTCTCGCCGTTCTGTTTTTATTATTGTTATTATTATTATTTTGGTTTTTGTATTCTCCCACCCCCCGTTTCCAATAAAGACTGCCTGTCCTCATAACTATGAGTTTTGATCATCATTTCATTCGTGGTTTTATTTATTTTTTGTTCTTTTATCTGTGATGGTCCTTTGTCACTGTGAACTGAAAGCCATTGTTGGAATTATACACAAAGATTTATTGGTTAAACAGGGCTGTTCTACACAAGCACGCCTGCACACACTTTGAAAAACACACACACACACACATAGTAACTGAATTTGCTCCCGTCTTTAACCAGTAGACTAATCCAATAGAACTCATATTCTAGTCTGAGCCGTGTACTTGCTGAATATTAGTCGTAGAGAAAATGTATTTTACTAAGAGAAGCTCTATTTTGCACGGCGCTCCTGGTACAGGCGGGCCCACTGTGCTGTCATGACAGAACGAGTTGTCGCAGCCACGAATGTTTATTGTTAATACTGAACCTCGGCTTCAGTGTGTTTGCCATCACCATCTTTTTTTGTGCACTCATTTCCTTCCTCATGCTGTTAATCATGTGTGTAAAATGAAATGTGTTTGGGTTGATAATGAGCTTTAGACGGGTTTTGGACTGATAAAACTTGAAAGAAGAGAGGTTGAGGAGGAAGTAAGGACCTTATTTTTTATTTATTTTTGTTTGGTACCATTTGTAACCAGCTGCTCTTGACCTCTTTGCTGCTGGCTGCATCTCCTGCTGTAGATCAGGAGTCATCAACATGTCCTCTTGGATGGCCCCTCGTCATACCATCTGCTCGGCTGTTCTCCTGTGTTCAAATCATGCAATATTCACGTGAATCCATCATGTTGCCTCTTTCGCGCTTGTAAATCCTGCAGACAGGATTTGCCACTCGGAGCCATTTGTCCCCCCTCCACTTCCCTCCTCGTCCTTCATTTTCTAACAACTGTTGCAATATATTCTCATCTCATCTTCGACCTCTTTTTTGCTCTTTTCTTTCATCACTGTGTGAATGTGAGAGTAGACCTCCAATAAAGTCACACCTGAAAGCATCTCTTCCGAGTCTTTGTGCTTCATGTGTCCCGTGTTATCTGTCCATCAACTCCGCCACACTCAGAGGAACCATAAAGACACCCCCCCCCCCCCCCCCACCCCCCCAGCATGGACTCAACCTTCAGTGCCTGCTGTCATAATACCTCCGTATTGTACTGTGCGTGTTTACAATATGTTTTATTGTGTGTGTGTGCATGTTAGAGATTGTTTTTAAGTGGACATACCATCTCTGAAAGTAAGTCACCACGTCAACGCCTCTGAGTTATTGCATCATTCTTTTTGAACATTAAAAAGAGGTTATTTTCATTGACATCCTGACATATTAGCTTTTCACCAACATGACTGATTTTATACACAATTCTACCAACCTCCTGGCTTGTTTTCTTTACTTGCATGGTTCTTGAACAGTATCTCAGCGGATAGAGGGAGATCATAAGTCACTGAGACACTGCGCTGGTTTGTAAAATGTATGTGTGTGTTTGGTTTAGACATGTTAAGGGTGTCGGAAGGGCAGGGGACTCGCCTACCCAAAACCAGAGCCCCCCAAAGGAGCACTCTGACCAGTGTTGTACAGTTTCTAGGTAAATCAACACACACACACACACACACACGATCAGTGTTTTAGCAGCACGGTTGTGCTGAATAACAATCAAATTATAATAATATATGTAGACGTCATTCAGATAGGAGCCAGTTGATGCAGCTCCAGTGTTGTGTTTCTTCCAGAGTCTCGTCCGGCACCCCACGCACCTCGCTCCCACCGCACCCCGGGCCTGCAGACGCCTCCCCCTCGACGCCTCCTCTCTTCTCTCCCGCACGGCCCCCACGGCATGCTGGGAAAACGCAGCTACCATCACCACAGCAGGGCTGAGCCGGACAGACGCTCAGGTAGACACACAGACACACATTTCTTCGAAAATAATTAGCTGAATTACACAAAAGTATTACGATTAATTCAACAACAAGAGTGTTATTGCTTAACTTCATCCTTCCGAGAAGCAAAAAGTAATTCACCTGTTTTCATCTGTTAACCCCCCCCCCCCCCCCAAAAAAATCTTGCTTTTAACTGAGTTACTTATGATGTGAGTGAACCTTGGGGACCAAACAGTGTTGATATCCAATGTCCTTGTCATCCTTTTGCTTGATAAAATCAAATTAGTGGATATACACCCGGAGCTGATAACCTTTTCTGCCATTTCTTATCTAAACTAGCTCGTTGGAGAGAATGACAACTAATTCTAATGAAAACGAATCAGCAGATGGGGGTCATTTGGATAATTTGGATGATTCAACTTCAGTCTGACACTTTGTTTTTTATTGGTAACTTCACTATTTTTATTGAAATTGAAACAGTCATTTGTTGCACCACTTGTAACTAGGAAAAGTAATCAATACTTTTCAAAAGTGACAGATTTCCTCATGCATACATTGCATCTTTCTCTTGTTTTTGCAGATAACCCAGGTACAACAGGTGGACCCCTCCTGGTAGGTGTCTAATACTCTTTAAAAAAATGTATCCTGTACAACTGCATCACCGCTTATTGCAATAAAATTATAAATATAATTGCCTTTTTGCAGCATAACGGCCGCAGCAGTAGCAGTGGAAACACCCGAGGTGGCGTCATGGTCCGCAAGAGACGCCCCAACTGGATCGATGCCCCCGATGACAGCTTCTTCCTTGTCACCCGGGACACCAGGTAAGCAAAGGTGACACTTTTCAAAACTCTGATTGGCTGAGTGTGTGCGTGTGAGGGGACAGCAAGTGATGCTGAGAGCCCAGCAACAGCATATTAGAGGGATTGAGCTGTGGCAGATGTTATTTTTGTTGTGCGTCGACCTCAGACAGCTGTGTGTAGTGCACACACAAACACGTACACGATGCATGTGTGCCTCAATTCACAAAGACCAATTGAGTTGAAACAGAGTGGCAGCCTGCCTGCAGAGTAAAATCAATTAAAATGTATTTAGTGTTTATTTTCATCAAAACACTAATGTAGCTCACACAGATATGAAGCACTATAAAAGCACCAGTTTTGACCGACTAATTGAGATTTTTTTATCGGAGGGAAACATGTTCACTGTTTTTCTGGGAACTTGGGCGATGTAGCAACCGTGGGGGATTTTATGTATATATCTATTGTTTTTCTTGTCTGATTTCCAATATTTTTAGGCCAATAAAAATAAATTACGCAGGATTCAGTGAGGGGGCCATGGCATTCATGAAGATGCCTATGATGGCAGTTGGGCCAGCCGTTGTAGATATAAGGTCTGAGTATCTGCTCTTGGATTGGGTGAGTTTAGGATTTAGAGGCAACTTGCTCAAGACTGTAATATTTTTAAAATAACTTTTAAAAAAGTCTCAAAAATCCCAAACAGCAGATTCTTGTTGTACACATTTGGATGTTCACATAATTGAAAAAACATGCATTTTATGTTTTACACATAGAAAATCTGTTTCTATTCATTATTCTCGCACATGCATAGACACACACACACTCTCACACACACTCATACACACATGCACACAATGAGTCAATGTTTGCACGTCTCTATGTGAGAGAGAAAGATGATCTCCCATTAAGTCTGTGTCTAAATGAGCCATGGCGCCCGGCATTCATCGCCGCCTTCAGATCACAGAGACTAAAATTAGCGCAGCTAACTGGTGCGGATGGGCCAGTGAGGAGCCAGGCACCGCTGGGCCCTGAGTGGAAATATCATTACCACATTAACCATGGCTGCATTCGTATGGATCACTCACAACATAACTGTGTTTATGTGTGAGAGGGATGTCGTGACGAATATCATCCCTTTATTATATTACACTGTTATTTGCTCCCCTTACAGAGAAAATGAATGCTTTTCTTAATAAAAGACATCAATAGATCTGCTCTGAACGGCTGCTGCTAATGAAAGACTGGGGGAAGTTTAATTCTCTCCCCATCTCCGACTCTTTCTCAGTGTGATGAAGAACGCAATGTTCACAAAGCAAAGAAAAGCAGTGGGAGTTAGGGACACTAACACTTTCCTTTACATAGGTCACACACAATTCAAACTGCTAAACCAGAAAAAAATAAGAGAAGAATGTATAATTTATATCAGTTTTTAATCCTGTGGGGGGGAATTAATGCCTGTACCTTATTTTATGGCAACCAAAAATGTCTGCCTACTGATGGCGCTATACGAAAACGTTATTAGGATTTATCCTCTGGGAGCCATGAATGTCTCTACAAAATG
Source organism: Anarhichas minor (assembly GCF_050575085.1). Taxonomy (NCBI): domain Eukaryota; kingdom Metazoa; phylum Chordata; class Actinopteri; order Perciformes; family Anarhichadidae; genus Anarhichas; species Anarhichas minor. The sequence continues at coordinate 16,486,640 of NW_027466463.1, forward strand.
TTGTGCCAATCTATACTCCTCTGGAGACTAAAACAATCTAGAAATTTCATGGCAATCCATCTAATAGTCAATACTTTTCATTCTGAACCACAAATGTAAAAATGGCATGACGATGGCAAATTCAGAGGATCAACAAGATCATTAGGATTCATCCTCAGGGAACCATGAATGTTTGGAGATAATCTCATTGCAATCCTTCCAATAGTTGTTGAGATATTTCAGTCTGGACCAAAGTGTAACAGTGCAAAACAATCAAGTTAACGTGTTTAAAAAGGAAGGTGAAGAAAATGATTTTGACACCTAATCATTGGTGGAAAGAAGCAAAGTACATTTACTCAAGTATTGTTCTGAAGTACATTTTAATGTGTCTGTTCTTTCCCGTATTTACAGCAACAACAACAGCCGTTGTTACTTTGCTGATTTTGATGAAGAAAAACATATGATACGACCATAAAATACAACTAGTGGTTGTAAACTTCTCAGATAGTTTCATTCAAACAGGTTTTTCTTTCCTATCCGATTTATCATCTTACGATTAATCTTGTGACCCTTTGAAGGCCCCCGACCCTTATGTTGGGAACCACTTAAAACAACTACTTAACTGTAGTTATTGTTGTTTATTATCCATCAATGCATCAGTATAAATAATCTAGTGATATCATATATTAATACAAGTATATCAGTGACAGGAGACATGTTTCAGCAGAATTAGTACTTGTGATACTTATATTTTGATGATGATACTTCTGTATTAGTTAAGTAGGATTTTTACTAGTAATGGAGTATTTTTACATTGAAGTACTGATAGTTTTACTGAAGTAAATAATCTGCGTAATTCTTCCACGAATGTGCCTAAAATGAGATACAGAGAAGTTGAATTTGGAATGAGAAATAACAGGAAAAAAAACTGGGACATTTTGGAAAACAGAACGAGAAAAGGCGAAACAGAAATGTAAATGAGACTGCTGGATAAATTTGAGCGTGTTGGATTTACATGTTTGCTTTCCTCCCCCCAAAGGCCAGCTGAGCAGACAAGCAGCTTGGCTTTAGATAATGTGCCACCAGAACAAAATCTGCTCTTTTCTTCTCTGCTTCCCATTCTGCCTTAACTATAAGTGACCTTACGTATGTCCCGCTGTGTGATAATCCCAAGGTTCATTGTACTTGAGAGACGCGTGTGCAGATGCACGACTGTCTCATACAAAGGGGTACAACACATGCACTTCAGGCCTATTTGCTATACTTGGATGCACAGGCACATAATGTGTGCAGGGTCTTCACGAGTGCTCATTTTATCAACAGCTGGGATCTGGAGGGAACGGATGTGTTTTCCTGTTCACCAGACAAGAAAAACATCCGTGGTGCTGCAGAGAAAGCAGCGAACGAGGAAGAAAAGACGAACGATGTGCGTTAAATCTGAAAGTGACCGCCTGAAGGAAAACATGAATCACCTATACGTTGTGGTTATGTATCTCGTATTTAAATGAATTCCATTAGTGTGCCCCATGCCTTCCTGTAACAGCACAAAGCCCACTGCAGTCTGGAAATGACAAAAAAAAACAGCAAGCTCCTTTATATGAGTCTAAAAATCCTGCAGAGAAGTACCTCTCTCTTTTCTCTTTCCTCGTAACAGAGATGTGCGTTCGTAATTCTACTACTGATGCTCAATAAAGGAAATGAGAAAAATTTGGTTGTTTCTAATTACTTTCTCAGCAGCCTGGAAGCAACGTTTGGTGCCTTTTAACTGAACTTTTCGTCCGTGCGTTAAACCATTTCAACCAACTAAAAGTTTGTAATATTCTCTCTTTATTAGTTTCCCCATTTTATGTCTTAAATGCATCATTAAGTTTTATGTCTATGCCTTTTTACTGCAGGCCGTAATCCAGGCATCAAACCTGTTGTCAGCTCCGCATAAATAATGCATTCAGTCAAATAATATATGAGGCTGAGCTAGTGGGACTTGCTGAAACATAAAAAATGCAATCTTGAGCTATTGGCTACTAACTTATTGTTTATTATCAAGCTCCAAGACATATTTCATGAAGAATGAAACTGTTAGAAACCGTTGTCTTTGACAAGATGAAGTGCATCTCCAGAGACTAAAGAAAATAAATCGATCAATGAAAAAGTAAACAATCCAAATTTCCCAAATACGCAGATAAATCCACCAAACTGCTAGCCTGGATCCGACAAATTTTGATAGGCAAAACAATCTCACCACAAGGTCTATTTAGTAACTGTCCTGGAGACGGAGTTGCCGAGTGCACAATTTCTATTGAGATTGAGCCTTTTACAGACTTCTCGTCCATGTTGGGCTGAAAAATTGAGATTAAAAATGAATTCCTGACCCTGGCACCGGTAATTTGGTCACCTGGTGAGATTATTTTGTCTACTACTGTTGCTGTTACGACTACTAACTACTCTTTCCAAGGTCAAGAATGCACTTTCAATCTGGAGTTTTCACTGACATTAGCTTGGCATCCGTGTGTCTTCTTCTGCACTTATGTCCCGTCTCGTCTCCACGCCTCCAGGAGGGCCAGGCGGCTGCTGTCCCGCTCCCAGCTGAGGCACGCTTGTCGGCAGCCATGCGAGCAGATCACCCTGCGCAGGGTCACCCAGGCCCCGCCGCAGGGGCTCGTCCTTGCCCCTCCGCACCCTCACCCCAGCTTGAGGATGCGAGGACCCATCGTCATCCACGACTGACCGCGCGCGGATCCTCTGACACCCCTGCTGCATACTAACGAACACATTCTCACCCCCTGTTCTTTCATTAGATTCCTTAAAATGCTGTTATAATCCAGAACACTTAAACAAGCCGTCTCTCAACTGTTTGGCAACAGAAGGATGTCCCCAGCTGTGATGCAATAGAAACATGCACCTGACCTGACTGCAAGTGCTGCCTGTCTGTAATCCTGGGATTGTGTAAATACTGTATTTGGGTGCATGCGAGTGTGTGGCAGAGAGAGATAGTGTGTGTGTGTGTGTGTGTGTGTGTGTGTGTGTGTGTGTGTGTGTGTGTGTGTGTGTGTGTGTGTGTGTGTGTGTGTGTGTGTGTGTGTGTGTGTGTGTGATATAATGCCAACAACACATGAGAGAACGAGTGGATGTTGACGTGTGTTCTTAGTTTTTATGAATGGACATAACAGATTTTTGTGCGACTTTCTTTTGTGTTGATGGTGAATTGTTGTGAAGTTTTATCAGTTTGTATAAAGTTATTTTGGGTGGGGGCATGGGGCTGGATTACTTTGGGGTAGAGGGTGGGATTGCATTTGTGGGGACTCTTTCAACATTGGAGAAGAAGGCAAATGTCCAACGCTGACGTTAAAAAGAAAATGCACTATAAACTGAACGAGCAGCCTTTTTTTTTTTCTTCAGCTGCATAGAATTGCGTTGTACCTGCAGGTTTTCACGCTCTTGTTGAGGTTTAAATCAATGAGCTGGAGCCGGTGTTGAGGAATGATGACCTGGAGACATTGTTTCACAAAATAACTCCAAAAAGCTGTCAGTCATTCATGAGAAATCTGCAGGTCTGAAAATATAACAAGGCAAAGAAATAGAGAGCCAGCTCACATCAAACAGCGTACGCCTCCCTCCTGAACCAGTGTATAATATATTGTATATCTCATTAAAGCACTGTAAATCTACTCATCCTATTTCTATGGCCGACTGTACCTACCTAGCCCTAACATGGGAACTAAAGCACTTCCTTTGCAACAGAGAAGGGCATGGATCTGTCATATTTTGCTCAAGGCAGTGATGTACCGGCAACATTTTGAGGCAAAAAGGAAAAAAGAAAAGAGCACCTTTGCCAGCAGTTGTTTGCTGTATATTTCTTCATTGTTTCTTAATAACAACAGTCAAGTTTCTCCTCTCTCTCTCTCTCTCTCTCTCTCTCTCTCTCTCTCTCTCTCTCTCTCTCTCTCTCTCTCTCGATGCTGCATGTTGCCAGAGGGCGTTGCCTCAGAAAGTTGCTGGTGAACCCATCCTGCCTTCAGGTGTGTTTAATTATGGGTTTTTAAAAACTGGCATCGCCGCCGCATGTCTTTGAGGTGAGAGCCTCCGCCGATGATTTCTTCTCTTTCATTCAGAATGTTTATGTTAGTGTTTCCTGTATGTCATGTGTTGAATTATGAATATGCTGAAAATAAATAATAAAAACATTGCAGGATTAGAATGTCCACTCTCGGTGAGTCATTTCGTGGTGTTACATCCCGACAGGCGGCCCTGTCTCCCAGCCACCTACTCCGTCTCTCTGCCTCTCTCTGTGTTGCTCTTGAGGGAGGAGGGGTGATGGATAGATGGGGAGGCCTGGTACACACTGTGGCCTGTGTGATGATGTTGTAAAATACCCCCAACAAATGATGGTAATTTGACCCAGTGAGGAGGAATGAGGAGTACTCTCAGGATACAAATCATGTTCCGGGAAGCTTGCCTCGAGGTTCTTCGCTGTATGTGCTTTGTCTTTTGCAGCATTTAGAAACATGACCACAGTCCACTGTTGCAACTGCTGTGTGTTTTTAGTTTCCACCATATTTTCTATACTGTCTGTGGTTTCCCCTGAAGGTGAAAGAGCGTAAATGACATTATTTAGATTAAACACGACATGTTCTAATTGGATTTGTCTTAATATGCATGTGGGACTGCAGGGGATTAGAAAAAAGCAGATTTAACATGCTCATCATGTCATCCGTTTGTAATGTAATGGCTATATAGTGGCCAAAAGTATGTGGACAACTATATATATATATATGTGATTGTTGAGTATGTCCAAAATGGGCTTTAATATACTGCTTTTCAGAAGATTTTGGTCTGCAGGGGTTTACTCCCATTCAGAGAAGATGTGTGAGCTCGGGCACAGATGTTGTTCAGTTCATCTCAAAGATGTTGGACGGGGTTGAGATCCGGGATCTGTGCAGGCAAGTCAAGTTCACACACCCAAGGAAAGTGAGTGTCCTCTCGACTTTGTGGTAAAACCGTTTCTTTATGATGGGAAAGTATCTCCCCCAAACTGTCGCCACACATTTGAGAGCATAAGGACTTTTCTAGACGGGAACCAACCCAAACCATGAGAGGCAGTCCAAATGACTCAAATGAGTCTAAAGCTTGTATTTTCCAGTTGTTTTTCACAGATTTTCCCCACATTTGTCTTGATATTATCGCACGTTGCTGTTTATTTATACCTTGGTAAAATACTTTGCAGCTGTTGATGATGATGTTGAGGCATTTTAAATGGCAGATAATTTAGTTGCTAAAAAGTTTTTAAAAAGATGCCTTAAAAGCCTATTTGGGTTATTTTTTTAAACTATATTTTATAAATAGAGTGAATAAATAACAAAGCACGATAGGTCAGGTATATAAGTTTCATTATCATTAGTTTTCTTCAAACTATTAAATTGTTTGTTTGTTTTTTCGACGAAGGAAAATGCCAAAACACTCAAAATCATAATTTACTCATGTTGAACTTGGAAGTCGGAGCTTTGTGAGAGGTACTTGAACGCAGCACGTTGCTGGACTCCGTGTGACCACCTGCGTCCCTGAATGTTATCACTGGTCTCCTTCATGTCTAACGCGTTCCAGGTCACGAATTAAGTCAAAATAAAATAAAGGTCTAACAAAACTCATGATGTTTTTGTCCTTCACAAGCTTTCCCAGTTATCTGGATTAGGAATCCTGACCGACTTCCGCCGAAGCTCCAGTGGCGCAATCGGTTAGCGCGCGGTACTTATATGACAGTATACAGCAAAGCGATGCCGAGGTTGTGAGTTCGAGCCTCACCTGGAGCAGAGTTTTTAAGGTAACCTTTGTGTCGTACAAATATTTACTCAACCGTACTTACAATAATAGTCACGCATTGTGGTGTATTCAAATGCTACTCACGTTCACACCCCACTGCATCTTGGTTCTAAACCAACACATCTGTATTGATCTGTGATGATGCATTACTAGACAGTATATGCGTCATTCAATACAAAAGTAAATTTGTATGTGATACAACTAAAGGCTGATAAGACAGCATTACATGAGTAGCTGCAGCACAATAAATAAGTACAGGTAAACAGAAAAAGTACAAAATTAATAATACTTTTTATATTAAAATAAGAATAGATGTAAAATATTCTACAGCAATAGACTATAGAATATCAAATGTAATATAGTATTATATGTGATGATTATTTCGTCAGTGTAAATAATAAACATATTTCAGCCCTTGATAATCAGCCAAACTATCTTGTTTTTGTATTGGATAATTCATTTTTATTTTTAAAGTTCATACTAAATATGTTTAATGAAGAAAAAGGAGCTCTTGGCAGCTTTGGTCCGTCTCCCTCCATCTTCTCAGGTGTGTTGTCCAACAGCGCCCTCTGGCGGTGAACAACCAGAACGGCTACTCTGCTGTGAAACCAGCTTTTCACCACTAGAGGGCGGTGTAACTGCACCGGACAGAGAGAGCTTCTGTAGCTCTGTCTGCCTGCTGCAGAGAAACGTGTCAATAGTCCACCTCTGGTAATTTGTTTTTGTCATTTATATTCACAAATCTATTTTATGAATATATCAATACATCAATCATATTCAGACACGCTTTTTTTCCCACTGTAAATGATTGTTACATGTTATATACGAGCCTATATCTGTGTCCTTTGGAGTGTGTGTGTGCTGGTGTGTGTGTGTGTGTGTGTGTGTGTGTGTGTGTGTGTGTGTGTGTGTGTGTGTGCAGGCCTGTCACTCTAAGCCCTTTAAAGCTGGGAATGAACAAGCAGAATATTGCAGTAATGATGTGACCCAGATGTCCCGGGTGCAGATCTCCAGGCTGAAAATGAGAGTGCAGATCAGAGCATCGTACCTCCCGTCACCCCTCCCGCCTCCCCCCTCCCCCCTCCCTCCGTCCGGCTGGCCCGGGACACAATCACGGAGTATTTAGCAGCATGTGTGTATGAATGCATGCATGTAAGTGCATGTGTGCATATCATTTGAGGGAATGTTTGTGTGTCTTTAAGCTCCTCCAACACGAGGGATCAGATTTTGGAGTGTGTGCCACTTGTTCTTGGTGCTCCGGATTAGACAAAACAGTTTTTTAATTTACTCTCCTCAGCTGCCTCCATAAGACGCTAAAGCCTAGCATCGCCCCACCAGAGACCCTAACCCCACAACTCCTCCCCCCCTGCAACCCCCTTTTTACTCACCCATCCCCTGATGTGACCAGGTGGCTGAACAATCACACACACACCACCCGACAGTAGGCTCAGCGGGCCACTTTACTCAATGAGAAGCTCGGCAGTTAGAGTCTGAACGTGTGGAAATATGTGTGTGTGTGTGTGTGTGTGTGTGTGTGTGTGTGTGTGTGTGTGTGAGGGATTGAGGGGAAAGGGGGCAAAAGACTGAGAGTTTAATATTTGGGATAAGCTCTGATTGAACATCCTGATCAGAGCAGAATGATCAAATTCTGCCAGTGATAATCCCACATCTTGGAAAATTAAATACTACTCTGCTGCTCACTCACACCCTCTATATGTAACATGCTCTCTCTCACACACACACACACACACACACACACACACACACACACACAGTATTTAAGCAGGGTCTTAATCTGACCTGTGTCTCATAACCCTGCTTGGTTCCTTGGGGGACTGCTCTGATATCTGATGAGTTTTTCATTAACAAGACACAAGTCTAATCCTGAGGGAGAAACACAAAATGACAACGGATAAGCCCTGCTTTCCCCTCACACACACACACACACACACACACACACACACACACACACACACACACACACACACAACATAACTCTGATCCACTGATCCACTATCTAACTAAACATCTTTACACACACACTCATATACTCACGTTTATGCTTTAATCTATACCCATCCCAGTTTCATTCACTCCGGCCTACATTTTATTTATTTGCACGTTGAATGAAATATCTTTATTAATACTCTTTAATATATAAGTATACTGCAGCGCAAAAGGTTCAGTGTAATTGAAAAGAAGCTGCCTGACCGCTTGAGTGTTTATTCCCATTCTGAAAGGCCTCATTTGAAGCCTCCTCCTCGAACACGATGAATTGTGAGAAGGCATTCATGGTGTTACGGTGCGGTTGTCATGTGAAGAATTAAAAAAACAAAGCTTGAAAGAGAAGCTCAAACTCCATGAGAGTATTTTTTCCCCCATTTTGAATTAATTGAGTGTAATTATTTCAACTGTTTCTCAGTTTGTGTTTGACGGAAGGCTCAAAATACTTCAACATATGTGAGCCTCTTGGTTTTTGTGAGCAGCGAACAGAGTTGTAGTGCTTCGTTGTTGCAGTTGTGAACAAGACACAACTCAATAGTTTTTTATTGAAGATGCAGATTGTATTGTTAGTTTTTTCTTGGAGAAATGCCCATCAGGAGCCGTAACGTTTCACCTCACATTTTAATGTTTACGAGCTTGTGCCTTTAACTTTTCCTCAAAGATCAATAGTTGTGTTTTGAGAGTTTTGTGCCCATCCAAGGCATATAACATTGTCTATGGAGACAATGAATGGGAGTTTACCTTTCCAGAAACAGGGACTCCTAACAGAGCTCCTCCCACTTCCTAACTATATTCTGAAGTTGAATGAGAGCTTTCTGACGCTGTTATGATCTGACATGTCGGTTTGAATCATACTGAGGCCTTTTTAAGCCATCGCTCTGCTGTTGACTCAATAATAGAGGTATAAAATGCCCCAAAACCTCAGAAACGTCGTGGACAAGGTGTAGGTGCATGTTGAAAAGCATGATAAACAATAAAAACTATTATAAAGAAGACATTTTCATACAGTACAATAAATACATGCAGCAACAGCATATTGTTTTGACATTAGCATTGATGTGGTTGCATTTAGTTAATTTATGACATATCGGCCTCAACAGTAAAATGTATCCTTCTGTTTCTCAACTTCCTTATCATCATAATTTCTATTTGATACAATTTCATTCTCCTACTATGATGATATTTTGGACCTATTTGATTTAGTTTTGAAATATGTGACTGCCTAAACAAAATATAGGCTACAGGAAATGAGTGAGGCCTTATATTTAAGTGTAATTTCTTAAAAATTGATTAATTTCTAGTGAATTACAGTAAGATGGTACAATCATTCCTTCTGTTGGAGGCTCCAACTGAAACCCCTTCAAGCGTCCCTGCTGTACTTGAATCAGGTTGCGCTTGTTATTAAGCTCCGGGGCACTCGTGTGCGGTGACTTCCAAACATATAGAGTATATGGATACTGTAGTATTTAAATCGTAATTATGCAACCTTTGATTTCATTTACATGTTCAGTCTCGGACGTTATGTTGCGGTCAATCGACTCCCAGAACTTCTTTTACCTCACGACAAACACCGCCCGCTTTGCTTTCGGCGTACGCCAAAATGAGTTACGAGCGCATCTCCACAGATCCATGCGTCATAGAACTTCGGTTATAGACCAATGAGAATGTAGTATTGTTTAGGGGCAGCGCTGATTGACAGGACAAGCAGCCAATCAGCCGACGTTTCGCCCCTGACGTTGTAACCAATCACCGAGCATATGCCAAAAATAACACCTCCTCTTGTTCAGCACCCAAAGTCGAAGGATAGCTCTGGCCTTTCAATTGAAGAAAGTGCTAGATTTTGTCAGTGTTGTATAATATAACACAATTCTCCGTGTCCGTATCTGCTTAGGAACGATCGGAATTAGTCTTCATTTTTATGTGAGACAGAAACGGGCGTCAAACATGCGTAAAAATCAACGCTGTCCAAGCAGGGAACCACCGAGAGAGGAATTATCGCCGCTCATCTGAGGCCAAATCTCGATTATTATTTTTGTGTCAAATAAGGAAACATAACACAGCTAAGCTAGCTAACGTTAGCTCCGTAGATAGCTAGGTTACCGACACACATCTTCACACAAAAAGCAGAATCCAGCAGATAATCAAGATTGGATCAACATTCGCGACAGCAGGAAAACGTAAGTAGCACGAGCTAACGTCATTAGCATGCTAGTATGTGCGCTAACGTCGTTAGCTTGAGTTTGACAAGCTAGCTAACTGTGAAGCTAACATTAGCAACTTGGCTAACATTAGCTCATATCAACACACTAGGCCTTTGCGTCGAGGGAGCAGTGTTTAGTGAACTGGAGTTCAGCATGTGGTCAGTGGATCGGTATTTAACAGAGAAACGCATTCCCAAAAAATATTATTAGTCGGTACATTCAACATGAATTGTGTTGTGCAATAACCTCAGTGTTCAAACAGACCATTGTCTAAATATAACCACGAGCCATCGTCTGAAGTTTTACATTATCTTGACTAACATTACCGCCAACGTTAGCCAAGTTAATTGTGAATAAATCACATTTAAAGTAACTCTTTAACGACACGTTGGCCTCCAGTGCTTAGCCGGGTCCCTTGTGAGCTAATCTAGCTACACTAGCATGTAACTAGCTAATGACAGCTTAGCGGACTTTGTCATTATGGGTGTCAATGGTTAGCTATGTTAGCATGGCAGTGTAGTGGTATTTTTAACGATGTAACATTACATTTAAACAAGCACACAAAGCCACACACGGCCACAGATCCTATTCATTTAAATAAGTTAAAGTTAGTGTTAACTATGTAGCGATATAGCTAACGTTGCTGTTGTGTATCCAGTGACCTTTTAGAGGATAATAATACACGCAAGCACCCATTTTCACGTCTAGTATCTTTGTTGAAGCACGTGAAATCAGTCCGTACAAATGAAGTGTAATCTAAGCTAAGATAACACTTAATGTTAGTCATGTTTTACTGCTCCAGCACTCCAACACCGGTTCTCTACTGATATCCTACTACTAAAATATGTATTAACTTGTTTACTATGGGTAAGTTGTACAACAATAAACACCATGATTGTTGTTTTGGATAACACTCAATAGGTATTGTTTTGCTGAAAAACTGCCGAAATGAACAATTTCAACAAGAGATGGAAACTCAAACTAAACATTTATGAATAAATTAGCAGCTACAACTGTTTTAGTTTTAAACGTGTTCACTGTTTTGTCTGTAAACTGGTCAAGTACGGAGGCATTTGTACAGTTCCAAGTGTGCGATCAATGCCTCAGACGACACAAACATAATCTAGCAGGTGACTTTGCGGCATCGCCGCTTTTATGTTTAGATTATATTACATTTATGTCAAGCTTTAAAAGGGAGGGGCAGGTCCACAGGCACAGGGCAGCAGGGTGTACCCTGACCATAAACATGCGCTTGGTTGGTAACTCCTAACTTTGCTATCGATAAACAGCAGCACAGGTCTATGTGAGCACATGTAATCAACGATAACTCAAACTGATTTTTGATTATTATATATTGATAAAGTTGGGCATTGAATTTGGGTTTCCAATGTTGTTGTTTTCTTGTTTTAAGAGAGAAAAAAATACTGACTACTGCTACTAATGTGGTCAGCTAAATATGTCACCTTTTGTTTCAACTCCGATCAATATGGGAATAGGAGTTTCTGGACGTGTTCATGCAACCAGGTCTCAAAACACGTGTGGGACCCTGGTTGCATGACTCGGTTCAAACAAAGGTTTTCTCTACGTGTTCAAAATGACAAGTTCTACTCTGACTTTCCTTATTGTTGAGCAATGTAGAGAGAGTATGTATACCATTTTATGTTGAAAGGGAAGCCCTTACCTTTCCCTTGCCATGTGAAGAGGTGTGTGTGTGTGAGATATCTTTTTCTTATTAACTTTACAGTTTGAGAATTTTACATGATTTTAAGCCATTCTAAACCTCCCTATGTTTCAGCAATGTATCATCTAAGCCTTCCCTAAAATTCACATTTCATCATCAATTTTGTATCGTGCAGAATTGAAATGTAACCCAGCAGCCGCCCTGCTCACCTTCACCGGCGTATCAGATTGCGATAAGGTGACCAGTATGACATCACTTGGCGTGTTGGTCTTGTGCCCTGCCAGCCAGATAACGGAGGAGTTCAATAGCTGATAATCTTATCTGAGTCAGCAGTCAACTGTGTAAAGACTGAGGAGCAGATGAAACACGGTGTCTGCAGGAGATGGAGACGGACAACGAGCTTGTTTTAGAGTTTGACGGATCTTAAAGGTCTTGGCTGTGCACTGATGGAACTTTTAAGTGTCACAACAGGCTTTTAAACAAATGCAAATCACTCATTGGTCCTCTATAACAGGGAAGAACTGCACTGGTTTGAAAATTGTCACTGTGTCGAGCCCGTTTCACAGTCTTCAGTGGGGTAGATCAGTTAGACTGCAGCTTTCTCATCTGCTTATGTATGTTGTTCAGTTGGGGTGAGAAGTACATTTACCATTAAGCCATGTTTTTTTTTTCATATTTATTTTTATTGATGAAATATTCATAAATATTTGCAATAGGGTAACAAGTTTATCTTTGTTGGTGCTCTGATATTAAGTGCTGCTTTATGCTGGGGTTATTTGTACATTTGAAAAAACGTTGTTTCGGTTCCAATTTCCCAAATGTGAATATTTTCTGTTTTTCTTATTCTCTGATGGTAAACTAAATATCTTTGTGTTTTTTGCTGTTGGTCGGACAAACAGGACGTTTGTAGACGTCACCATGGAGTCTGAGACTCTGTTATTTATACTTTGTGATGATTAACAACATGGCTGGGTCTCTTGATGGTATCTTAGTGCCTAGATAATCTTTGTTGTAGTTTGTAAGTCACTTGTGAAGGACGGTGCTCTTCGTTTAAAGAAGATTTTAGGAAACGGCTGCCATGGCTCCTGTTGAATTCTATTTCTTCTTAAATGAAGAGTCGAGACTCGGACAACAGAAAACCTTTTGTTACAAACTGTTTGATTGCCTCTAGTGCTGATGTCAACTTGGACTCTGACCTTGTGATTGGCCTTTTACACTGTCATAGACTCATTAAGAAAGCAATATTGATAATGAAAATAATCATTGGTTGCCGCCCTTATTGCCTCTCCTTTCATGTGGTATGTCAGACTTTGAGAGTCTTCACACCAGGCTTGAGTGGCCCATTAATCTCCGCTCACATGAACGGCCGCCACTGCGTGACGTCGGGTTGCTTTTCTCCAAAAGTTTATTCTGTTTAAAGTCTTTACAGCAGGCCGTTGCAGGGTTTTTTCAGCATCCCCTGCTGTCCCCACTGTCGCAGCCCAAACACACTACCCACATTCAAATGAATGGAGTGACTGGCCGGGGATTGCCTTAACCGAATATTTTCCGTCAATGATAAACTGACTGTAGCTTTAGTTGTAAGTGTTAGTTCTTGGTCTCCATGTTGTGCACTTTGGCGCTTTTGTCGCAGAGATTTGACGCTGTCTACCTAATTTTAAAAACCACCATTACACCTTTCAAGTGTCACTTTTTCACAGCGTTTTTTTGGTCATCTGTAAAAATGTAATTGAATGTCACAGGAAAACAATGGGAGCAAGTGGTAAGGAGTGATTTCCATTGACTGGTTTGATCCAGCAGTGTTATCTACGGACTTGGAAGCACTCTGCAGCAGATCAGTGCATAAAGGGGAGATGGAGACCTGGAGGGTCAATAATGTACGTTGAAGTGCTGCATGTTGGATCTGTGCAACTGTCTTTGTTCTACGTCTAATAAAAGAAATGTAAAAAGGGAGGCAAGGTCAAAGTATCTGTTAAATTGGTTCAGCAGTTAAGATTAAAAAAGAGTTAAAAATGTAACACTAATGGATTCCAGGTGTATGAATAGACACAATAGAAAGGTGTGGTTTTAGAAGTCATTACTGTTACCAAACTGCACAATCCGAGCTGTGTGCCAGTTCAGCGTTGCTGGCTCCAAAGTCCGTATTTCAAGACTGAATACGTCATAACGGTTCGACGAGGCCGTCCCATTCCAGAGGCTTCTCCAAATGCGGCTGTGAAATGTGAGCCGGCGTCTCCTCTGCAGCCCTCGCTCACTATCCTACAACCCACTCTGGGTTGGTTAGCTTAATGATGCATTCACGTGGTCCTCCTCACCTCCTAAATATGGGGGAAATCACATGATCGTGCCGTATTTATCAGGTATCGTCCTTCATCACGTAGACCGATGTTGATGATCTCTGGATGTTGCAGAGAAAATGTTATGGATACTTAAAATAACCTACACTGTTAGCCAGTTGTGTAGCTTGTTGTTGTGGTGAAGTATTACAACTGTCACTGTCAACTCAAGGATCATGGAACTTGTTTTGCTTGTATTTTTGCCAAGTTGTTGGTAATTGTAGGGCAACATCTGGTTATTTAATTTGAACAATTTTCCCACTGGTTGTCTGAGTAAATGTGGGGGTTTAAAGATACAATACTGCTTCTGTCCTCCACAGTTCAGATGTGAAAGTGCTGTGTGGAGTAGCTAACTAAATCCATAGGAATTAGCCTACTTGCTACGTTGTGATGTAAATAATCAAACTCCACGATGCCTTGTAATCAGAAGAAATGCATCATTTATTGCATTGCAGCGATACAAAGCCGGTTAAAAGATCAGTGAAGTTTCACGTTCATAAAAGTTGTAAATGCACAATACTGTAAAAGTGGAATTTTGACCTGGAAGTGTATGTAGCGCTAGCTGGGACTAGCTTGGCTCTGTGTGACCACATTAATCAGCCTTTAGAGCACCGAGGTTGTCCTTTGGCAGCAAGCCTCTCAGCATGTGACTGAAACAACAATAATAGAGATTTTGTTAAGTATAATACATTTTATGGAGCCGAGGCCTTTGGCTTTTACTTACCACTTTTCCCTCCAGTTTGTTGTTGGAGCAGCTGATAACGGCTCAGTCCAGAAAAGATGTCTTGCCTTCTCTTAAAACTTGACTAAATGGTTGCAAAAAGAAGTCTGATTGTATAGAAGTCTATGGGTAAATGACCCTACTTTTCACTTGATTTATTCTCTCAGTAAACAACATGAGTTTATGGTCTCAGTTGATAGTATCAAGTCTTCAACACAGCATGATGTTCATTTAGTAAAGTACGGTCCCATTTAGAGTAAAATAGACAGCAAAGCAGGGTATGCTTTAGGGCGGGGCTAACTTGTGACTGACAGGTCAACACCATGGTGTTGTCTGTGTTTCCGTCTCACAACTTTAACCCTTTCACACTGTTTCACTTCATGACAGTTAATTCCAATATTTCAGTCGCCTAAATATGCCTGTCAGCGTTTGGTTTTACTTAGCTCTTGTGTCACTTGTTGGTTGCTTGAAAACCAAGATGGCGAACTTGAGGCTTCAAACCAATGGGTGATGTCACGGTGACTCTGTCCACTCATTAAAAACAGTCTAAAGGTTGGACAGGGGGGTCATTGTTTATCTGTATTTGCTGATTAGGCATGATGGCCATTGTTTCCCACGATAGTAACCCCTATTAGGGCTCCTATTGACTTCCAGTTATTCACAAAAGCAACACCAAGCCAAGGTAAAATATAACATTTGTTGTAGACTCTCAGACTGTAATCAAACCACCATCCCAAGCTGCTGTTGTCCCATTGTCTTGATATTCAGGTCCGACAGGGTGAGTCTGTGTGTGTTGCAACATACAGAATTGATGCGTGTATACTTAGATAATGATGGAAGCTGTGTGTGTGAACCTCGCTTCTAGGACAACATTACTGTTTAGTGCGAGTGTGCCTGCACTCAGAGCGGCTCTCAGGCTCTCTGCAGCATTATGTAATCCCGACCTTCCACTTCCCTTCTTCGTAGCCTGTGGTTTTTTTGGCAGACATGTGCGTCTTAGCATGAGGGGGTGTTGGTTTCGACGTGTGGTTACAGCTCGGGTGACAGCAGTTTTGAGTGGGTTAAGTGGTTTGAGAGTTCCTGGTTTCAGTCTGACGTCTCAATGGAGATATTCTCTGGGCTTTTCTGTGTTTGTGTGTTGTTGTTGTTGTATTGTACCATTGTCAGCCAGTGAAATCTCATAGTATCAGCATGTGTTCTTGCAGTCTGCATGTCTCCTTTCAGGGTCTGGCTGCTGCGACTGCTTTAATGGATCAGATGATGCAACTACTCTTTCCTCTCTCTACCAAGGGGGGGGGTTATGTGTGTGAGATAGAGAGCGTGCCATAGAGAGGGGGGGGGGGTTGTCTCTGAATGAAGCTTAGCCTGGATGTTTGCCCTGCAGGGTGGGTGGTTGCTACGCAATGGCAGTGTGTTTGTTTTATTTTTAGAGAGAATCACTGCTGGTGAACACAACCGATTTCTCCTTCTCTCTCTCACACACACACACGTGTGAACACACACTTTCTTACCATACATGAACATATAGGCTACGTGTGAGAGGCAGTAGGTGGTGGCAAGAGCTCGATAGAGGGAATCCTGTTGATGCTAGAAAAGCAATAGAGATGTGAATAGCGTGGACCACTGCCCCACCCTGGACATGAAATCTAAACCGGCCTGTCGTATTTATAGAGCGTATTTTTGACTGACACTGCCTGCACACATATGCGCAGACCAGACACACACACACCCCTTGCTCCGAAACCAGCTGTAGTCACTCCTTGCGTGTACCAGCCTTTTTTGGGCACATGCCTGTCATGCCGTGTGTGTACTGTGCACTCACGTGGGAGGTAATAATACAAAGTGAAGGAATCAATATGTTTGGGGGGAAAAAGACGTTTGATTTTTATTGATTTCAAGATCTACAATACATACATGCATACTGTAAGTAGCTCCATACCGCTGAAGTTGCTGACATTTAGAGAAGAATTGATTTGGTATGCTGGGAAAATATCGTGCAGGTCAAAAAGGCCAAAGATATGGCGGAAGGCGGTTTGAGCACGAGGTGGTGGGAGTGTCCTCGGGTACAGTTGCTAGTAAATTACAAGCAAAAATGTCTGACATAATGACCTAAATAATATAAACATTTTCATTTAGTATATTAAAAGCAGGTAGAATACTCTGTTTGTTTGGACTATAAAATGTTAAGACTTTTTTGAAGTCTTACCCAAGTCTGTTTCAATACTCAAAAATATTCATATATTCTTCTGTACGTCAACTAATTTCAGAAGCCATTCATTACATTTTCCTTTCACTCAGCACCCAAATCCTTCATACCTTCAAAACTCTGGAGAGGTTTCTCTCCTCTTCATGCCTCTCTGATTCGTCACAGCGAAGCTTGAAATATTAGCTCCTTTAGCTCGTAGCTTGCAACAAAACAGCGCAGAGTCGTCCAGTAGAAAGTTCAACCTGACTCAAAGTTTGCTGGATGCAAGTGCACATTCCCGGTAGATTACTTTGTAACATGAATGCCGTATAGCTCTACAGTTTAGCTTGCGAGCGCCTCAATGAAAGACGAAACGATTGCTAGCACAATAACTTTCCAGGCAGTAAAATCCCTCCTCATGATACATAATATACATCGCTGTGAAGTGTTTTGGCGCCTGGACGCGGGGATGGACAGCTAATGGATCTGTTGCTAAAACTGTATTTCCTGGATTTGCATTTGATTGTCTCACAGTACCTGAACCCACACAACCCCATGGATAGTTTTAACGCACATTTTCACTCAGGGTGGCCAACTAAACAAGAACAAAAACTGACCCTCAAGACGGGTTTCATTCCCATTCAGCTCTTCTCAGGTGAGAGCTTCACACCCTGCTGATTCAGTAATGTCACACTCTTCTTCTGCCAACAAGTTAACTAATAGTATTAGTGACCTTGTGCTCGGGGTGAAAGAGGCTATGTTTTACTCAAAGAAGCTTTACTGCTGCGGTGTAATCCTCAGTTCTGTGGTTCCTCCTCTGTCTTTGTCTTGTTAGTCTCACCATTAGTAATTAAAAGCGCTCTGTAATCACAGTACGGAGCCACCTACTGCACCACTGACACCAAAGACAGAGGCATGTACTGTACAAACTGTCAAATATATGGGATATGAGTTCTTTTGACAAAAAATATAAATACTAATGATATTGTCTAATTTCTAACCTAACACTGAAACAATATTGACTTTTGGGAGTTTGAAAATCTGATTACAATGTTTTCCATAAACACCTTAGAAACAATATTGATATGGATTTAGATTATATTTTTAAATAATTGTGATACTTCTACATACTAAGAGCATCATTTTGAAGTTATTTTGGACAAACTGTAACGGTGTATTGTTTCTAAAAGACATCAAACCTAATTTAGCATTTCTACTGTAATTTATTGTTACTTATGGGCCGACACGTACACCAATCTTCACTATTTATGGTACACTAGTGCGTTAGAATAAGAGTGGCTGACTTGAGGGTCAGATTATCTTCTTTGTCCTTGCTGGTGTAATTAACCCTGTGTCCTCTCTTCTCTTTCTCTTGGTTAATCTCCAGCTATAGGCAGCAATGGGTGCATTCCTGGACAAGCCGAAGACGGAGAAGCATAGTGCCCACGGTGAGGGCAACGGGCTGCGCTATGGCCTGAGCTCCATGCAGGGCTGGCGGGTGGAGATGGAGGACGCCCACACAGCTGTGGTGGGCCTCCCCCACGGACTCACCGACTGGTCCTTCTTTGCCGTCTACGATGGCCACGCGGGCTCCCGGGTGGCCAACTACTGCTCCGGCCACTTGCTGGAACACATCCTGTCAGGCGGGGCCGACTTCAGTTCAGGATCCGGCTCCATAGAGGGCGTGAAGGACGGCATCCGCTCGGGCTTTCTGAACATTGACGAGTACATGCGCAGCTTCTCTGACCTGCGGCAGGGCCTGGACCGCAGCGGGTCGACGGCCGTGTGCGTGCTGCTCAGCCCGAGCCACCTCTACTTCATTAACTGCGGCGACTCGCGGGCCGTGCTGAGTCGAGACACCAAGGTGGGCTTCTCCACCCAGGACCACAAGCCCTGCAACCCCCGCGAAAAGGAGCGCATCCAGAACGCTGGCGGCTCGGTCATGATCCAGAGGGTAAACGGCTCCCTGGCTGTGTCCCGGGCCCTGGGGGACTACGACTACAAATGTGTGGATGGTAAGGGCCCCACGGAGCAGCTGGTGAGCCCCGAGCCCGAGGTGTGCGTGTTGGAGCGGGCGGCCGAAGGAGACGAGTTCGTGATGCTGGCGTGCGATGGGATCTGGGATGTCATGTCCAACGAGGAGCTGTGCGAGTTCGTCCGCTCTCGGCTCCTGGTGTATGATGACCTGGAGAAGGTCTGTAACTCGGTGGTGGACACCTGTCTGCATAAGGTAAGCTTCTATTCCTCTCACATGATGTACGCTGAAAGTAAACGTTTCAATTCAGATTCAGGGATCAAATGCATTCCTCATCATCTGGCCTCTACTTCTTAGATTTAAGAAAAGAACAAAAGTTACTGAAAATATAATATGGTACTGAAATAATGTTAAACTGCATTACAAGATAACAAAATGATCTAATGTTTCTTTAATAAACTTTAACATCTCACAGTGAGAGATCATAGATGATGAATCATTTCCTGCCCTTTGGTCTGCTCCGCTATTGATCCAAGAAAAAAGCAATAATCGCTCTTTTGTCTTCAGCTGAATTTATCCACCACTCCACATCTTGGACTTCCGCCTTCCATTTAGCACCTATTTTGTGTCTCGAGTACTCCAAGAACCAACAAGTGCACAGCAGCCTAGTTATTTTTACCTCACTGGATGGTTTATCTCAAGTAATAAATCTCCTCCGCTGCCTTTTGTGATGTCCGTGACTCTGTACTCTCCATTGGTTTAAGGCCAGAGCTCTATATGTGTCTGTTTCTATGTGTGTCCGTCCTGTTTCTATAATACACTTATTGTAAGTGAATGCATTCCATAAAAGTTTTTTATAAAGACGTTCATAATTAGCAATTAGTCGATCAACAGAGAATTAGTCTGCACATATTTTGTTAATTGATTAATCGTCTTTTCAGAGGCTCAGTTTGAGCTCGAGCTAGTATACAACTAGAAGAACCTAAAGAAACCATTGGTACCTGTTCCTAGACCTACAGGGTCTTTGTGTCTTAATGTGGTATTTTTGACTATATTATATCAAGAGGGTTGTTAAAAATGGAACAAATGGTATCGACGCAAAAATTACTGCAACCACTTATGATACATACTTGAGCATTGGAATGGCCGTCATATACCTCCATCATAATGTTCTAAGCCTCCACTCTAAACTTTCAACATTGAGACAGACGGACAAACAAAAAACAATGTTTACAGATTCATGACTAGAAAGTGCCGCATCTCAAATTCAAATACAAAAATTAATCTTCCAGTAACTTTCTGTATGAAAGGTGTTGAAAACGGTTTCACTACATTTATTACAAAACGATTCTGTATTAGAGAAACCATATGCAAGATATGTTTAACGTGCAGAGCTGTGTCTCCAAGTCACAAACTCATTCTATAGACGTAGCAGCTCAAGAATAAGCGGTGTTTACTGTACAGATGTGGAGTTTTCTTGTAAACTAAACAAAAGTTATATTCAGTGTTACTCACCAGCGCTACTCGAAGTCCAACTATATCGACAGGGAAAGTCCTGAATTTATTTTAAACATGAATCGGGAACATTTTGATTGCAAAAAATCCTATATCCTACTTAAATATCCGTCTCATTTGTTCCGTCTCTTCCTCCCTTCGTCTTGCAGGGGAGCAGGGACAACATGAGTGTGGTGTTGGTGTGTTTACCCGGAGCGCCCAAGATCTCGGAGGAGGCTGTGAAGAAAGAAGAGGAATTGGATAAGTACCTGGAGACCCGTGTTGAGGGTCAGCACACGTGCACACGCACACCTTCACACACAAACACACCAACAAAATACACAGTTTATCTTTCTGGCCTCAGTGTGCAACACAACCTCTCACACACACCCCCGGTCCTCTTTGTGTTTGTGTGTAGAGCTTCTGGGGAACTGTGGGGAGGCAGGAGTCCCTGACCTGGTGTCTGTCCTGAGGAGCATTGCCACAGAGAACATCCCCAACCTTCCACCTGGCGGAGGCCTGGCCAGCAAGTAAATACGCAGCCTGGAGCAACATTTACCTGCATTTATACACACACAGATACGACAATAAGACATTATGATGCGTTCAAGCTGCATTCAGTAAAAATGAGTATTAGATGTAACTCTTATCATGATGTGTTCAAATGTAATCTTGTAAAATGTAGTTTTGGTGTGAAACTCAGACGGTAGAGAGGGAATTATAACCTTTTTAACGTCCTAACACTAGCTATAAGCAACTTATAATAACGACGGTAATCTTTTTTTAAATCATAGCAAATATTAAAATAATAATACAATCAAAAACAATTTCTTTCGTAGTTTAAATTGTGTTTTTTTGCAAATGACCACTAAAGATGAGGATATCAAAGTAAAAGGATTTCTAATTGAGCTTTTCTTCATCTAGATGATAAATAAATGATGTTATATTATGTATAAAGTAATATAATAATGTCCAGGAGATATGAAATCATTAGTTGTTTTTAAGAAGTTAAGTGGGAATAACCTTGTTAACTTAAAAGACTCACAAACATGCAGATAACACTCCTCTAAACACTTCGGAGATCCTCTTTAAGCATGAACAGCGGATACTCCAATATCGACTCAGTTCTGTCTTCGTTCCATTAAAATGTTAATCAATACACATTTGCTAAAATGAACAGCGACTGTGTTGTGTTGCGTTCTCCTCTCTGAGCAGCGAGCTGTGTGCCGTTTGTGTGTTTACAGACGGAGTGTGATCGAGGCGGTGTACAACAAGCTGAACCCTCACAGAGAAGAGGAAGGGGTGAGATGATCGCTCTCTAAACCCCTCACCTCTCCCAGCTTTCACACCCCTCCCCCCCCCCCCCCCAACATTATAGACACACACCAGTCCAGACAAGGCCACTCTTTTATGTGTGTGTGTGAATGAATGCGAGCGTTAAGTGTGAGGATAGACATGGCAGAATAACCCTCGGCAAGCTCAGGGAAACTTATTTGAATGTATATTGAAACACATTAAAGCGGTGCGGTCAGTTTCAATTTCGTATTTATGATTGAAATAGTACACACAGTATACAGTAAGACACATAAGCCTTTTGAACTCCTCGGCTGTGAATGCACACAATAACCAAAGATTCCCCCCGAAACACAAAACATACAGCTCGGAATGATAAATGTGAGTGTAGTTGTGTGTGTAGAAAATTCAATAGCGTTTAAATAACTACATGAATATGCAAATATTGTTAATGTTCATGAGCTGAACTGCCGGCAGCCTCCTGCTTCTCGGGTGTGCGCGCTGCAGGCTTCACGTTTCCGTGTCACACCGGTGTGAGTTACGCACACGTTGGTACACGTCTACAGAGAAACTCTTCAGCAGATGAATGTGGAAAAAAAAGCTACGCTCACACCTCACTCTGCGCAGTCAAATGTAAAGTAACGATTAGAAAAACACGTTCTTGTGTTCAGGGCGACTTTGTGACTGACCCTCACTTCACAGAAACTCATTTTCCAGTTTTGTATTAATCAATAAGGTGTAGAAACAACCAATATAACTCTACTTAATTTCAGTTTTTATAGGAAAATCATTCGCACATGATCCCACCTCAGGCATCAAAATCACGTCATGATTAATCAACGTTTTGGAGTAGAGCTTGAATAGATGCCGGTGCTCTAAAATACGTAACTAAACTGAGTTGAAAGTGAGACTTTCTCAGACACATGTTCCTATTTAGATTAAAACCAACCGGGTTATTGCTTTCCTGGCATGGTCATTGTGTTTTTATTATCTTCTCAGTGAAACTTAGTGTATTCAAAAACACATAAAGCTTAAGAATTTATATCATAAAGGCTTAAAATGATGATTTCGGATGCTCGACATCACCCTCAAATCAACTTCACATCCATCATCTTACAGAAATAACCACAGGAACTTAAGCAATGTATTTCCTATTGTAACCAAGAGATCCGTCTCAGGTTTTAAACAGCCTGGAAGGGTGTGGTGTGATGGTGGAGGTGTGTGTATCTGTATGCGGGCACGTCGGTGTGTTTGTCATATAAATGTCAGTGGAGTCTTGACTTGCAGGCTCCTCCCCCCCCCCCCCCCCCCCCCCTTCTCTGTTACACCATCCAGCGAATATCACAAAGGGTTGTTGGTCACAGGGTCAGAGGTAGCGTTTGCATGGGCTTGTCCGACTGGTGCAAGAATTTCCCTGACATTGTCACGTTGGTGTGAAGTAGATATTTGTGTGACAATGATGTGAGTATTGTGCCGGTACTTGTGTGTGTGTGTGTGTGTGTGTGTGTGTGTGTGTGTGTGTGTGTGGTGTGTGTGTGTGTGACCATGGAGTGTGCCTGCAGAGTCTGACCCCTGGCGTGTCACCTCAGGCCTGTGCGGGGGGAGAGGAGGAGAGTGAGGAGGGAGGTGGCAGCACGGCGGCTCATCTGCTGGAGGCTCTGCGGCAGTTCCGCCTGCACCACCGGGGGCAGTACCACTCGGTGCTGGAGGAGTCCCTGGCCGCCTACACACTGCGGGGGGAGAGCACTGTGGAGGGAGCGGGGGAGGGCAGGAGAACCTCAGGCGACGACGACAACGGAGGCCAGCAGCAGACCGCCTCCCCTCCCTCTCCCCCGCCCTCACCTGCCACTGCAGAGCCGGAGGCTAGCCGAGATGCGCCCGCCCCCGAGTCCGGTCCCTCCTCTGACTGAGCACCCCCCCCCCCCCCCCCGTCCGTCCGTCCGTCCGCATACCTTACCCGACCCTAGAGCTCTAGTCAGATGTGCTGTGACCTCTCCTCCTCTTTCCTTCATCGCAGAACTTGAATAGACACATCGGCCTCTTCCGGCTCCACCGTGGTCTGCGTCTTACAGCTACCATGTTCATTCGTGAATATTTTAGGAATGCAAAGGAAACAAAGAAAATGGCCGTTCTGTCTATTCAAGTTCTGTCTCCGACCCACATATATACCTATCAATAAGGACGCTTTCTTTCCCCTCTCCTCGGCTTGGATTCCCAAACTTGCCGGCTACTTTTACCACCTGACCACACAGACTGATGTTTACAATAGAAAATATTCATTAGCAAATTATTATTACATGCAAAAGTGGCTGGTGAAGCAAAAATAAACCTTGCACTCCATGGCCTACATTTACCAGTATTGGCTCCTGGCTGATTACCCACTTGAACCCACCTCCCTCCCTCACTCCCTCCCTCCCTCCCTCTCCCCCTGCCTCCCTCAGCCTCACCCCCTCCCACACCTGCTTACAGTGGACGAACTGACAAAGAAAAGGAGACCCTATGAACTGCAGCTGTGTTCAACTCGCTGCACGGTCTCCAGGCCTCCTCCATCTACAAACTCAGAACACACTCTTTTGCGTATGTGTGTGTGTGTGTGTGTCTTTGTCTGCGTCTGCATGCGTTTGAGTGATGGAGAATGAGACAAATCATTTGTGTAGGGGGGTCGGTGGGTGTATACTTTGAACGTCATTACATTTAAATCATTCCCTCACCACCACATGCCTATTTCTGCATCACCACATTTTAGTAAGCTGCCTCACAGTCGACACAACATGTGTTCCTGGTTGTTGTTATTCAGGAAAGATGGTGGCGCCACACGAAAAGTCATATTGTTTCCAAAATCCAAAGCGTTTATCATTTATACAGTTTGTTTGATTGTGTGACGTGGCTCAACTTCTGTGTCGGCTGTATCAGTGCTGGCTGTTAACTGCTGTTGTTGGCAAATCACAGCTACGGTTAGCATAGCATTACAGTTAGCACAGCTCCGCTCCATAAAGATCCTTCCATAGAAACACTCAGGGAAGTGGCTCTGCTCTTTAGCGCAGGCTGGAAGCTTAAACAGACGTGTATATTTTTGCCAAAACAACCAATTAGTCATTATTCTCGCATGGCGACGCTAGCTGTTTTGAGCTAAATAGAAATGTCATTTATAACACGCTGTCATTTGCATTCATCTCAAAGCACAATATTCTGATATAGTACATTGTAGGCAGAGGCAAGTCAAACTGTGTAGAGCTGAACCTGAGAACTTTACTATAGATATGAGTACTTGACTTTCTTTAGGCAACAATATGGCTATTTTTTTTTTGGCCACACCCTCCGGCTAACCCTTTGTTTTTCTTTCAAAACATGCAGCTGACATTACATCCCCGAAGTCAAACTGCTGACGGCATTGAATTCTACTGTAGGCGTTCAACGTCCAACCTCTGGTCGTCTACACCAGCACAACAGTGTGTTCTGTGTGTCTGTCCACAGTAATAAAAGAAGTGTTAGTGAACCAGGTTCCCATAAAGTTCCCGCTGCTCATGCCGACAGCCGCTGCTGTTAACCGCGGCAGGATGTGTTTCAGCTTGATTAGAATCCCACACACACCGTACATTTCATTCCTC
This sequence comes from Anarhichas minor, assembly GCF_050575085.1. NCBI lineage: Eukaryota > Metazoa > Chordata > Actinopteri > Perciformes > Anarhichadidae > Anarhichas > Anarhichas minor. The sequence continues at coordinate 16,511,931 of NW_027466463.1, forward strand.
ACTGGTTATGACACCGACAAACAGAAACTCTTGCCTCATTGGGGAAAGTTTGATTTATATCTAGACTGAACCAGCAGTGTTCATTCTTCCTCTTTGAAAGGAAGGGAATAAAGCCCAGGACCTAATGACCCTGGTAATGCATGCACTGCACTTATCTTTTCAATATCTACGGCACTTAACTATCGGAAGGGAGGTTATGCTAAACACTGCGCGTGTGTACGTATGTTTGTGTGAGTGTTTGTGTATGTATGAGTTGTATTTGTATGCGGTTACGTGGGCCAAATCAGTCCCATACAGTTAAAAATGACAAATGAACAAAATAAAGATGATTTGAGGTATAATGCAATGATTTGTGTCAAGTGTATGAGTATCTCTCACTGCAGTCCGACTGTGTTTCTTGTGTTTTTGGTCCCGTCAAATGTGTAGATCAGGGTTGTGATGAGGGATGCAAAGATGCATTAAAGTCCCAGACAGACTCCCAGATAAAGTGGTGGACGTTGATACAGGACCGTTCCCTGGAGTCTCTGCTATATTTAATGTGTTGTATCTGTTTTCTGTGTAGGCTGTGACGTTTGCAGCTCAAGCACAAAATAAGTCCTTGCCTTCCCTACCCTCCTCTGTCAGCTTTTAGCTCTATAGCCGCGTCTCGTCATTTCACCTCAGCTGCTTAAAGACATTTTAATCTTTCATCTCCTTTTTAAAAAAAAAAACAACAAAAAAACAATAGCAGCAAAATAAATGCCCGCCGCTGCATTGACAGGCGGAGGGGAGAGAGACGCCTAGACTTTAGGGATTCCATTCTCTCCATTTCTCCCCCTGTTTTTCAGTCTTGACAGTTGGCCTCGTGATTCTCCGCAAGGTGAGTCTTCAGAGGTCTGGGTTCTGGTTGTGTTGATGTGCAGGCTGGGCAGGGGAATGTCAGTCTTTCACCGTTATCCATTCAATTTGAGTAGATAGATAGGTGTGCAGAGAGGTTCAAGTTTACTACTGTGTGCAGTGAAAGAACGCAGCAACAAAAACAAAGCCTAACGCGGGCTCCTCTCCGTCTGTCTCTTTTCTTTTTACCCAGAGTGCCGGTGAGCTGGAAGACCCCTGGTAGCCGTGGCATCAACCTCCGTCTCCTCCTGGTGATCGGTGCATCCGCCCAGAGGAGGAGTGTGTCTCCATTGCGCCATGTCTTTCTCCACTAAAAGAGGACATGTGGTGTGTGTGTGTGTGTGTGTTTGAGTGAGTGCGTGAGTGTGCGTATGTTGGTTGTGCATGTGTGTGTGTGTGTTTGCAGCAGTGGGACAAAGACGACGACAACAACTACACACACACACACGCATATACTGCTTTAAACCTGGAGGAAAACGAAAATCACTTTTCAGAAATGTCAAGATTTTATGAACTGAAGCATTGTGATGGTAGAGATGATTTTTACCATTGAGGTGTTTGTTTTTCTTTCCTTTTCTTGAATGTTGACATTGAACACCTGACTTCACAATGACATAAGGACCTATAGAGCGTGCATGTGTTTGTGTGTGCGAGAGAGAGAGAGTTTGTGTGTGTGTGTGCGCGAGTGTTTTGAGGAGGGCCAAGAGAAGACAGACGGTGGATAAAGACTTTGTATGTAATTCTTCTTCTCCTGGACTTTTTTTTTTTTTTTCTGTGCTCCTGGGTCTGATATTTGCCTAACACCTTTGCTTCTCCCCTCTTAAAAAAAAAAAAAAAACACTCTCTCTAAGACACACACAGACACACCATTAAAAAAACAAAACATAAACACCCTCCCCCTCTCCCTCCCCCCCACTTCCACCTGTACACGTATGTGCCACCTTTGCAGGGCACTGCATGAGGACTTTGGTTCCACATGTACAGCTACGTGGTTTTCTAGTCCATCCGGATGGACAGCCATTGGTTGAGACTGACTGAACCTGAAGGACCTCTGCACTCTGATTGGCTCCTGCTGTGTGAGAAGTGGAAATGATTTGAATTTTTTTGTTTTAGTTGTTGATACTATTAGGATGATAACGATGATAATCATGATGTGGGTAAATGGGAGGTTATCTAGTTCACTGAAGAGCTGAGTGCAAGCGGGACTCATGGGGGGGGGGGGGGGGCTGTTGTATCACTGGTTGGACTTCCTGTAGGAGGAAGGTTGGGGCAGGAGGGTGGTGGGTCAAACGGGCTTCCCCACCTCCCTCTCCACCATCATGGTTGGAAGTACACATGAGAGTGGACTGTCCTGACAGGACTTTTCTTTTTTAATATATATATATATATATATATATTTTTTTTTTTTTTTTTTTTTTTTTTTTTTTTTTTTTAAATAAATGTTGTCCATGAGGTTACTAGCTGCTCGCTATGTAGAGTGAGTGAACTCCCTGTTTTAACCCAGTTCCTGGTTCTCAGACTGCATTGGTAATGTTTGTATTGCTGTTGTTTGATTGCACTCACATTTGATTACAGAAAGCGTCTATATATGAAATAAAATACCTGCCAAGGATCCAGTGGTGGCTGCGTATTTTAATACGAGAGGTCATGTCATTTCTGGGTGTTTGTGGGGCCTTTGTTCTTTTCCTCAGAGGCCCGTGTCACGAAGCGAGACCAATCGGATCGCTGGAAAGTTCGTGCAGTGTCCCGACATGGGACACAAGTGGACTTTTAGGTTTACAATAAAGTGAGTAGCACAATTTTATAGGTCAGTACAATCACTTTATTGTTCCTTTTCCATGTCTGGGTTCAAAACAAACCTGCATATACCGCTTTGTTTTACCAGAAATAAATCCACACTTTTGATTGACAGCCAGGTAATTATAAATGCAGCTTTTCTTTCAGACATTAACTTTATTGTACTCTCTGCTTTGGCAGCAGAACGCCTTGCATTACTTTTATATTTTTATATTCATAATAGTTTATATTCATAATAATACGGGATTAGAAATGAACAAAACTATGAGGATGTCGAAAATACTGAACGCTTAAAGAGACAAAAGCTCAAATTCTCACAATTATTTAAGCCAGGAAACACAAAAAGCTCCATAACTGCTACATTTGTTGTCTAAAGTGTCTCAAGGCAAGATATGCGGCACCGGGGATGCTGCTCTCTAGCTGATCTTGACCTTTGAGGGAACGTACACAAACCTTTTCTGTCGGTAGTCGGGTTCGTAGGTGCATTAATAATCCTCGGGAGAATTGTAGCAGCATACGTGAGTTGTTCAGAGAAGATACTTAAAAATCAAGTTTTAAGTTGAGTACTAAAACATTTTTTTCCAGCAGAGATCTCAGAAATGAAAGAACAAGTGTAACTATATTAAATTGTATAAAAAGAGTATGTATTGTTTTTGATTTTAAAAACAGACCACATCAGGTAGAGTACATGCTGTGCTGTATATACTGTACAGTGTAATGAACCTTTTGAATATATTAGCTTGTTTGCAGATCTCTGAACTGGCGCCCACAGATGAGTAAATCAAAATAAAGTGGATTTAAATAGTAATTCAGTCTGATTATGTGGTTATGAATACGTGTAATGTGTGCACACACACCAACCTACAAGTGTCTGATAAAACATGAGGGATTATCAGTTATCTAAATTAGTCTCTTCATTTCACACAAAAGAAACTAAAATGTGGACCTCATGGTGGCGCTAGAGGAACAAACAAAGGATCATCGATGTCATTGGGATTCATCCTCTGGGGAGCATGAATAATATTTAATAATTCATCCAACGGTTTCAGTCTGGACCATCGATCGATCGATTCATTTATGAAAATGAACATATTCTTCATGAGGTTTGGTAGTCAGACGCTGTGCTAGCTAAGGAACTAACATGAATTTCATTTTTGTTTTCCAATTCTTCAGTTCCTCCTATTAGACGACAATCCTCTCAGAATGATCCATTTGTCCACTTACATGTATTTGTTGTTTCCTCTTTCCTCAAAACATTCTGCTACTCTTCTCTGAACAGCATAACTATCAAATAAAACCAGGATGCCTTGAAAAATATTTTTATTTATTTATGATTGTACGTGCTGCACACACACACACACACACACACACACACACACACACAAAACCCGTGTCTAATCTGTCACTCTGTCATAATTTGATCATAATCCCTAATGATAATCACATCGTATTTTAAAGGTGTTCTCAATCTGGAGAGGGATTATGGGATTGCAGAGCATGTGTGTTAGAGTGTGAATGAGCGAACTAAATCTGTTACGGTGGTGGTGCGTATGATGTGTGTGTGTGTTTAAGGGGGTAAGAGGGGTGCATTTAATTTGATGATGGGGGGGGGGGGGGGTACAGGGTGCGCTGGCTCACTTTTTCACCCACTGAATCCACTTTAAGCCTGATATTACAAAACAATAGACACTGACCTGTTAAAATGTGTTTGTGCTCCCCTCCGCTGTTCCTCTTTAATCTCTTTCACTTTAATTTGTTGTGTACGATTACGTGACATAAAACAAGATAAATCCAAGATCAACGGACTCTTTGGTTTATTGTTGAACAGTCACGTTTCTTTTAGCCTGCAGGCCGTTGGTTGATCGGTCCACCACAAATATCTCAACAACTATTTGACGGATTGCCATGACATGTTCTGCACATATTCATCGTCCACAGAAGATATATTCTGATGACGTCGGTGGTCGTGTGGCTTTCCCTCTAGCCCCACCTGGAGGCCGAAGTCTTCATATCTCAATCCATTTGGCGGAAAAAGCTCTTTTACTCCCAAATAAAAGTCCTGCAGTCAAAATGATACTGGACAAATTTACTATGAATTTCACTACAGAAGTATTATTAAGCATAGATTGGAAATACTCAAACACAAAATACAGTATACATAAGTACTGTATTTAAATAAATATAGTGACATTACACCACTGCTATATATCTACATGCTGGATTGGCACACCATTTTGTTTTCCAGACATTCGTGATCCCTGGAGGACGAAACTTACTGACTTGGATGATCCGCTGACTTTTCCTCTAGCACCACCATGAGGTTGACATTTTTGGTTTTGCATAAAATATCTCAACAACTGTGGAACGGATTGCCACGACATTTGATTCAAACATCCGTTGTGCCCAGAGGATGAATCCTGCTGACTTACTTTCTCACCTGGTTCCATCATTAGCCTCAACTATATTGTATTTAGTGGCAATTAGCAAATGTTAGCATGCTAGCATTATCCCTGCGTGTAAAGCGTTGCTGGCATTGCTGTAGACTCTTGTTCATACATAAACACATCATGTACTTTCAGACTTGCCTCTTTCTTATTCCCCTCTTTCAGCGGCGTTTGTGAAAACCTCAGAGCTTTTCAGTCCTCGACCTGTAACCTGGACCTGCTGGAAAAGCTGCAGCTGCTTCAGAAACTCCATTTACAGGCCACATACGTGGCAGCGCTGAACCTGCCCCGTGTTTATAGAATATATTTGTATGTATTGCGGCTGTTTAAGCATTGTGTTTGTTCCATCCTCCCCCTGAGAGACCCGTGAAGGTGTTCAGTACCAGTGGTTGTTTGTGCTCTCATCTCAACGTCAGCTGACCCATTTGACCCGGACATGCTGAAGAACATGTGCCAATAGAAAAACCGCCAGCTTTGTTAGCAGGTAGAAAAACGCTGGTGGTGTTTCTCTTTCTCCTCCTGCTCTCAGTTCTTCTTCTTCTTCTTCTTGCACCCACTCCTTCTCTTTTTACAATGAAAGGATTTTCAGCCTTTGAGCGAGATAAATACTGACCGTGTGATTATACATCACGTTTAAAACGAGCCACCTCGCCTCTGAATTTAATTTGAAGGCTCTAAATGAGAGCTCAAAGGAGTGCATTGTTCAAACACGGGGAAATATAATGAAATATAATATGCTGATGGCCCTCTGTGTTTGTGTGTCTCAGCATATGATTTAGTGAAGTGGAGTAATTTAGCAGATGAGCATGTGGCCATTGTTAGAGGGATAATCTGGTTTTTGCTGCTCAGATAGTTTAACATGCAGCAGATTAGACCAGATTACCCCCAACCACACCAGACAGGACAGGGGCTAGCCTCCTCCCTCCTCCCCTCTACGCCTCCTACTAAATCGGCCCTCCCCTCTTTGCTTTCCTCCTCTTTTCCCTCATCATGACCCCAACGTTCCTTCATTTCATCCTCTCTTGGCTTTTTATTCCTTCATCCTTGTCCCACTTTTTTTTTTGTATCCGTCTCATTAGGCTTTCCTTATTTCTAGCTCCACTTATTCCTACCAGTATTAATCATTTCTTCTCTAAGTAGAAACACATATACACATCTATGTTTCTGATTCCAAACATTTTGATCTATGTTCTTCAAACGTATCAAAACACACAGAAGAATCATTAGGATAACTTCTTAGACCAAGCTATAGGTGTATTTGCCATTAAATCCATTAAAAATACCAAACTTGTTTCAAACAGACATACTATTTATAGAATATATCTACTTTTGTTCTACGTGCAAGTTAAACGGGTCATAATCATGGGATTGCGGAAGATGAAACATTTTATATGAATGAATGAGTGTGAAGCGTCCAACTATGCCTGGGTTGTTTTTTTCTGTTTTTAAACAACCTAACACACTTAAAATATAGAATATAGTTTATAGATATAGAAACAATACAACAAAACAAACTATAAACCACAAAACAAGCAAAGTGTTATGCAAAAACAATTGAAGCATGACATGAGATAAAAACAGTTGAAATAACGCATACGTTTTAAAACATATCAACCAATTTGAATAATTTCCACACTATCAATTCAATTCATTTTGTATAGCCCAAAATCACAAATTTACCTCAGAGGGCTTTACAATCTGTATACACATGCAACATCCTCTGTCCCGGGACCCTCACAGCGGTAGAGGAACCCCCCCCCCCCCCCAAAAAAAAACCTTTAACGGGGAGAAAAACAAGGAAGAAACCTTATAGGAGAGCAACAGAGGACGGATCCCTCCATCAGGATGGACAGAAGTGTGATAGATGTGCACAGAATGAACAACATAACAGAGTTACAACACATTCAATGCATATGACAGAAATTATTCATATAATGAGAGTAGTAAGTATAATAATAATGGAAAAATTGCGACTATAATAACAGCAGATGTGGATATAATAACAATGATAACAAAAGCAGTAATGGTATCGGAAATAGCAAGCAATGCGATTATTAATAATGATAGTAGCAGTGGGTGTCAGGCAGGAGGGAAGACCACGGTCCACGGAAACCTGCGAGGCGAGGAAGCACAAAGACTCCGGAATAGAAGCGAAGTCAGTAATGGTGTCGGTAATAGAATTAGTAATGTGACAAATAATAAAAATAAAAAATCATTGTCAACTTCATTAAAAAATCAATGATAAAACTATGTACGAAATGTACTTTTTAATACAAGAGTAATCTAGATTAATATACATTTTATGAAAAATGAAAAATATATAAGAATATAATACAAGTATAAACTCCTCTATTATGCCACTATGAGCTGCATTACGTATGATATTATTTAATGCCATATTTATCATTATTGATTTGATTTTGTTTTATTTATGTTGAACCACTTTGAAGTTGTTACAGTGAGGTGACAGTACCGTACATGTATAGTTTTTGGTACATAAACGGTATATTTGTTGATTAATTTAGTAATTGTTGCTCGGATGGCGCCTTATAAACCTGAAAAGGGGGACATCTTTTTTAATAAGGAATGAAAACAAATGAACTCATCGATTGATATAAATCTCTGCATCGAATTAACTTTAATCATAAGGTCACATTTCCATCTGGACTCCTCAATAAACCTCCTTAATTAGATTTATTTATTGTCTTTCTCATCCAGATTTATTTCAGACACCCCCGGTGGGTTGACGGATTCTAACTCATTCTCTTTATTTGCTTTTCTTCAACCCGTTCTCCTAACCCGCTGAGTTTGCATGACTGTGTGTAATTGGAGGGTGCTAGTGTATTAGTTGTGCAATACATGTGTGTGTTACATCTGCATGATTGCCTGCCGATGCATGACGGACCCGACAGCCAGACGTTTGCTGAGGCGCCAGCTGTTTGTATTTTTGGCAGTTGAGGTTTGTTTGTCAGGCGGCTGCTGTGTTTGTGTCATCAAGCTATTAATTAAAATGATGTGGTGAGATGACACCAACAAAACACAGGATAATGATGTAATCGGTGCCTTCACATCTGGCCCAGCTGCCCTAATCTATAGTCTAGAAAGCAGTGCAGCACATGAGAGTAATTATTAGTCAAATTAACCGATTGTTTTGTTATTTCATCTCTCAGTAAGGTGTTTGTGCGTTGATGTCGCTGCTCGTCACCCATCTGTCATGTGTGGATGATTGTTTGTGAGCATCTGTGTGTGTCACAAACCTGGTTATGTGTTTACATGTGTATTTGTGTGTCTGAAAAAAGAAAGTCTCCAGCTGTTTCAGCACTCACACAGCTGGACTAACGCCTCACCAATAAAAATAGCAGGATTAACTTCGAGGTGTTGGGTTACAAACCAATTAGGGGGCAGGATTAGTCGCTCAGGTACAGTTACTTGAGTATACCTGTCCTCCTTTCTGTGACAGTTAAACGGTGACCACACACACACACACACACACACACACACACACACACACACACACAATGTAACTCAAAGCCACATCCATCTGTCCACATGTGCAGCCAGCTTTCGTTTGACTTTCTTTGCTTTCTTGCAGACCGTTGTATGAGAAGGTCGACACCACTCTCATGTCTATCTGCTCGACATGAAGCTACAGCCAAGAAACGGTTAGCTTAGCTTAGCATAAAGACTGGAAGCAAAGGGGAACAGCTAGCTTGACTCCCATAACCCCCTGTAAAACCACAACTTCACATGTTTACACTTTGATTTTTTACAGATAAAACAAACAGGAGATAACAAGTAAAAAAGGGAACTTTAGAGGTGCTTGTATAGGCAGGTTTTGTTACCTTTGGACAGAGCCAGGCTAGCTGTTTCCCCCTGTTTCCAGTCATTATGCTAAGCTAAGCTAACTGTCTCCTGGCTGTAGCTTCATATTTAAACAGAGTCGTATCCTCTCATCTAACTCGCAGCTAGAAAACAAATACGTGCATTTGCTGAGATTAATAATTATTTTAAATTGCATATTCACTGTCATAATTGTTGATTACTTTTCTACAAACCAACTAATTGATTAACCCACTATTCGACACCCAATTAGCCGACACTCTTAGCATGTATAAAAAGCTCGGTCCTCCTACTCTCTCCACATCTCAATTTTCATCCTTTTTACCCCCCACCTTTTTGTTTTTTGGGGGTACCATTGTGCTCCAAACTCTCCTGGATCCCTGTAAGAGCACAAAAGCACAACAAAGACTCAGGAAGTGATTAGTGGCTTAACGAGGAGGAGGCTTTGCGGGGAGTTAGGGGGGCTGTACGGCCTCTTCCATGAGAGGAGGTGAGGGGGTTAAAGTTTCAGGGCTTAAGAGGTCAGTGTTAAATTGTGGAGGTCAGTGAAGAGGTTAATTAGGAGCACGGTTTTTGTTTACGAGGTATAAGGAGACGCAGGAGGCGATTCACTTCGTATCCTCGCTGTGTTCCTCTAGCCACCCTGGAAGTGTCATCCACCCGCTTTTAGCCATCTCTGTTTTCCCTCCTCCTCCCCACTAATTGTCCTGTCGCTGAAAGGAGATGTAGCTGAATTAACTTAATTGTCACCATTACGACACACTCACCCCCTCATCACCACAACACACACACACACCTCGAGTATGTTTCTTGAGTAGCTTGTGTTTCGTTCGTCCTTCCTGCTTCAATTAGGAGAATGTCTTTTCAACTTGGAGGAGCCCTGGCCATGACTGTGTTTGTCCGTCGTTTCTACTGTTAAAACACACACAGAGAAACATGTTGCAATCCTCTGGGGACTCGAGTATCTCAAGTAGAGCCCGACTGAGCCACTCGATGTGAACGTGGGAAGAAGAGAAGCTTTGCTGACACTGAAACATCTTTTTTGGGTGCGACATTCGTCCTTGCCGATCACCGGTAATCAACTTTCTTGTGAATATGTCTGTAGGGTTGTAGCCTACTGCTAGTCTAAGGTTTGTTTTGTTCAGCATTGCACTCCTGTAACATTGCTGGACCCCATGCAGCAAAAGCAGGGATAATGTCTTTTTTATTCCACATGTTCTTGCTTGTCAAAACATGGCACCGCAACACGTTCTCATTTCCAACTTGTCACATATGGATGCTGGGTCAGGACTTCTTGTTGTCACTTATTAACGCACTATGTAGCCGTACGCGTCAAACTACGACGCTCCACTACAGTCGCACTTTTAAACACAAACAAAACTACTTGGTTAGGTTTAGGAAAACATTGTGGATCGTGTTAAAAACAGCATGTTTGTTACATAATCAATGTAAATAAGTCAACATTGACTTTTGGTTTCACACAGGACCTAAACAGCAGTCTCCTGGTTTCTTTATACTTCGTCACCTGACTCCAGGAGCCGTTGCTCTGAGCGTTTAATACTGACGCATGCGTGTTTACATCTGAGTTACTTGAAACCCGGGTGCGGTCTCATCTTGTGCGTCAGTATCAAACGCGGAGGGCTGTGACAAAAAGCGTCGGTATTTGACGACCTCGGAACGAGACCCGGGTCACCTACTTTACCCATAATGCAACTCAACCACGAAACGTTTTGATGGAGATTCGGGTCCAGAAACAGGAAGAGCGCCAGCCTTTAAGGACAGTTTTACATAGTGGTCAGACAGTTGAATTACAACTTCCAGGTCCATCACATGATGCCGACGGTCCCAAAAAAACTTTTTCTCATAGGTCTACATTTGGAAAGAGACGTCTGTAACTCAGAGGATCTTTTTTTTTTTTTATAAATCAACTGCCCTATACGGACACATGGATTGCACATGGATAATTAGGTCCTAAAAGTTTTTAAATGCACTAATAGCCGAATCCAGAGTTATTTTCCTTCCTCTGTTCATGTGAATGAGCTCGACAACGAGGCCCAACCGAGCGACTGGAAGGCGAGGTTAAAGGAAACACTTGTCCGTGCTCTATGAGCCTCGAGGATGTGGAAGATTGAGGGAAGATCCAGGTAATTTTACCTCATATATTTTATTTTGTAGATGCTAGCCTCAAGCAGAGATGAGGAGCGGGCTCTTTTTAACCCCACACTGCTAGATTTCGTTTCCATTTTCAAATCTTCAGCGGAGTTCCCCTCAAAAAAAACAGTACATTATGTTATTATTATCATTATAAAGCTTAATTGATTTTATTTAATAGAGAAAGGAGAGATTACCACCACCATCATTTGGGGTGAAAAACTGGCACTTGACTCCTCACACCACGATGCAGGGACATCTGTCTTTGGGGGTAATTGGCATTAACCCTTTTAAGCTGGGTGACCCCCTTTTTCCCGCCCAACACATCTGCACTGGAGCTCACATTTGGTGTTTTTGTGTGTGTGTGTGTGTGTGTGTGTGTGTGTTTGACTGAATAGAATAAGATGGTGCACAATAATGGTAAACAAGTGTGTTTTTGTTTGCTGAGCCTAAACATATACCTCATATCCATATTTCACACTTTCTCTCTCACAAACAAACACAGACACACACACACGCACACACAAACACACACACACACACACACACACACACACACACACACACACACACACACACACACACACACACACACACACACACACACACACAGTAACCCTGCACAAAGGGTGCCACACTCCAAAGCATATGGCCTACTAGGCTAACCAAAATGTGTTAATGCTGATTGAATATGCTGCTCTATCAGACTAATGTTAGCAGGCTGCGTATAGGCCCGATGCTAATCCAAGGTAACAGAGTGGAGCTGGAGCTGCAGTTTATCTCTGAATATGTGGCTAAATTGAGAATAGAAAAGTGATTAGAAAGTGATTAGAGTGGAGGGAGACCACTTAGAGAAACATACGCTTTCAGGTCCGAGTGAGATTTCCAATCACACCGTTCACATAACTACTATTATTAATGATGCAAGCAGTTTCCCGGCAGGACCACAGAGGTCATGAGATGTAGCTGATAGCAGACAGTGATGTCAGTTTTGTTTCAAGATGTGTCTCTTTTTTTAAATAGGACACATCACCATCATAATCAGGTACTTCTTCTCTTTTTAAGGGGCCTTATGGTCTTCTTGTGATTGGGGTATTATTTGTTTATTGTCACCTATTCCCTTATTAGTTTTTATGAGTCAAAAGTTGCGTTTGTCTTCACACGTTTGTCTTCATCACTTTGCTGTTTTGTTGGTCAGTGTGACGTAGAAAAAAACCTGAAGATTAAACAAAAGCTGCCTCAAATTTGAAAAAAAACTGGCAGCAGTGTAGGCCTATATAATAATAATAATTATTATTATTATTATAGTAAACGTTGCAGCACTTTTTAAAACAAAGTTACAAAGTGCTTTATGGTTGAACCACGATTCAAATATTTCAGGACAGCTATGAGGCAAATACATGCAGACAATACAAATATATTACTAAAATAAATAATAATAAAGGTAAAAAAAGATTATTATAAAACAGATACGACATTTTGGAAACAACATAGTGTGCTAGCATTAATAAAAAGCTTTTTTAAAGATACGTTTTGAGACATGGTTTATAAAGTTGTGGCATGTATGTTGTAGCCTACATGTTCCATTAAACATCTTACAAACATTAAGAATTCATACCACAACACTGTATAGAAAGATTTTACAGTGAACTATATTTTTTTGTTCATGTTGCCATTTTTGGTCATCTGAATTTACCGCCCGATGTGTTTTTTTATCACTCCCGCTCGTTTTAATCTGGTTTAGAGATCCGGAAAAAAGATAGTAAGTGGCACTTGAGTTAAGTCTTTTTTGGTTTCCTGTTAATTGAAATGTTTCCCAATAGCGAGTCTGTTAAGAATAGGCTTCATGTGTCCAGCTTGTGCTTAAAAGGAGGGATAAATCCTCTGTTTGATTGACAGTGCTGCCATGACAACCCCGCATCAGCCCCAGGGTATCCAATGAGGAGTCAGATCCAGGGTCCCTCCCGGACTCCCAGGTGAGCTAAAGAGTCAGACTTCAGCACATTTCTGTCAGACCGTTTCCGAGACACACTTCGTCTCTGGTTTCACTCTGACGTCCAGATGGTGTTCAGGTCGCCGCTCGACTTTTTCTCAGCCTCCCGGCTCCTCCTGCCACACTTCGCGGATGGGCCCCCTATTCTGGCACGCTCGCAGTCCCCGGAGGACCCCCCCTCCGCTTGTCCTCCCCTGGCTCTCCCGGGGTTGTGTTTCTCCGCGGCGCAGATCGCCAGTGTCTGCGAGACCCTGGAGGAGACCGGAGACATCGAGCGGCTGGCCCGCTTCCTCTGGTCTCTCCCGGTGACCGCAGACGGTCGAGACTCCATCTCTGAGCACGAATCCGTGCAGCGGGCTCGCGCCGTGGTGGCCTACCACACGGGGAGCTTCCGCGAGCTTTATCACATCCTGGAGACGCACCGCTTTACGCGCGCCTCGCACGGTAAACTCCAGGCGATGTGGCTCGAAGCTCACTACCGGGAGGCAGAGAAGCTCCGGGGTCGACCGCTCGGACCTGTTGACAAGTACCGCGTGAGGAAGAAGTTCCCGTTACCGAGGACAATCTGGGACGGTGAGCAGAAGACGCACTGCTTCAAAGAGCGCACGCGGGGGCTGCTAAGAGAGTGGTACCTGCAGGACCCGTACCCGAACCCCGGGAAGAAGCGGGAGCTGGCGCACGCAACTGGACTCACACCGACTCAGGTTGGGAACTGGTTCAAAAACCGGAGACAGAGAGACCGGGCGGCAGCAGCCAAAAACAGGTCAGTGACTTTGACTTGAAATAAGTTGTCCATTGAATGTCACAGAAACATGCAGGTGTCGTTGAGTTGAATACATGTTTATTTTATCAGTATAATATCGAAATATTGTTAAAAATCAAGAAAACCACAATATCAAAAATAGAATCTCTTTATTGATTATTCACTGACACTTTCACTCTCTCGTTAAGGCAATTTCGTCTCCAAAGGCAGCCAAGGTTGTGCATAAAGGCCATTCATGCGTAAAAGTGCACGGCCATTCAGCTTCAAGGTTTTTGTTTTCCTTCAGTCAGTCTGACCTGGACGGTCTTTATCCTTCTTTCTCTCCCTATAATTTGCTTCAGGGTCAGTGTGTGGGTCATCCCTCCTATTGGTGTGAGCAAAACGTGCATGAATGGGCTCAAAGTGCTAACCACACTAAACTGGAGATTATGTATGATTTACTTAGTTTTCGTTACGGGCTTTATTTATGCTCTATTTTTCACTTTGTTTGTCAATTTTAACCTGTAACATTTTACTTCATTTTGGACACACTTGGGTTTAAACGGACTTCCCCCCTTTTAATTTCTTTCTCTGTTCATTTTCAGGTTGCAACACCACCGGATGTGTCCAGGCGGTGCGCGGTCATTTAGTGGAGGAGAGTGCAGTCCAGACGAAGGCGGGGAGCGCGCAGATGGAGAAACTATTCTCTCAGTAACGGACAGTGACTCTGACTTGGATATTTGAGACTCAAATATAAAATGGACTTCGGGGCCTGAGATGGTCCGTCGTGGATTACCGCGGAGAGAGGAGGATGTATTCAGGAAAAAAAAAAGGCTGGTCAGATTTTGGGTTGCAATAAATGTTCAGGGCATAAAACAGCTTCATCCTAAATGTCACCTCAGCCCACCAAACAGCTGATGTTACTGTGTATTTTTGATTTTTAACAACATCACTGGATGGTGCCGGTGCACATCTGTTGACCCAGCTTACACCATCAACCTGATTAAACAGACATCAAGCCATGGACCCCTGTTGGACTTTAACTCAGGGACCCCCACATGGGAGGACCTTTACAGACTGAAACCTGCCAGTGAGCTAAACACTCTTATTTTCTCTAATTATGTGTCATTGTTATTATTATTTTTTTTTAAATGAAACTGTTGGAAGACCCCTGGATGTCTACTGCTAGACAATCAATACGCACTGAAGCCTCTGGCTGTTTGTATGTTCATGAACTTTTTTGTTTCTTTACCTTCACTTTTACTTTATTTTAAGTTCACAGAGTTCACTGTGCAGTCTGCCTGTGATATTATGTCGTACTTTATGTTCAATTTGATGCTGAGTAAATGTTTTGGTATTTTATATAAATAAAATTATTTAATATATGATATTGTGCCTGCTCTTTTTTTATGACACCATCACTGTCCCTGTTCTACAATGAAACATAATGACACGGTGTGCAAACACATTAATGAATCATTGATAACACAGTATACAGTATACAGTATAATTAGAAAGTGACAGTGCGATTACAAATCCTTACAGTGTGTTATGAAGCATCTTTTAACTGTTAAAACACGAGTGCAAATGATTCACAATTGAGTTTAAGACATTTATAAAGGTTAAGTGGTTTTTTTCAGAGTTTTGATGAATTATGTTTGTTATTCCATAATATTATCTATTTTTACTTGTTCAAGAGAAACACAATCGAATAACTTTGCTCAATAAAAGAGTAACAAATGTTTTTAAAACATCTCAGTATGACGCAAGACTCACTCTAAACGCACGTTATTTTTTCAGTGAGTTCTGCCTTTAAATTTTCAAGGCGTCTTTGGGATTTAAATCCCTCATCTGGTGCCATTCATCTTTTACTTAAGCACTGTGCAATTTTGAGATACTTAAGTATTTCCATTTTGTGCTACTTTATACTTCTAATCCACTACAATGCATGAGCAATATACTTTTTACTACAGTTATTTCATAACTTCAGTTACTTTGCAGATTCAGATGAATGATATTTAATTAAGTCAACGAATAAATTACTATGTATTATTATAAGATAAGTTATGTATTCCTGTGGTATTTTCACATGTTACCCAGCAGCATATCAATTAATTAAAATGAGCTCCACCTCTATATCAGCTTCAATATTAAAATAATGAACACATTGGTGCATTAATAATTATAATCCAACATCATGACATAAATTATTCTGAAATGGTCCATCATGCATAATGAGTGCTCTGATGCTAAAAGTTTCGAGCTTTTAAGTGAAATTTTAATGTAGGACTTTTACTTGTGATTGTATTGCTATAATGTAGTATTAAGTAAAATATCTGAATGCTTACTGTCTATTGGCTACTTTTATCTTTTCCCTGTTCAAGTCATAGATCATCCGATATTCCCAATCGACCCAAGATGTCTGCAGAGTATTATTTTAGTTTTTTGATTTGTAAAGATATGGTTGTAAACTGTACATCCACAAAACCAAATAATATTTTGTTGAGACAAAGAAAATCCCTGAAAAGCAATAAAAGAAAATTTAAAAAAGGTTCCAACATACACATTTTTTTCACGTAAGAAGACATATTCATCTCTGAAACTGGACTAAACAGTTATTCTCTCACTTCCACTCACTGCTGACCTGCAGTGATGTTTCTGCAGCGCTGTGACCAAACTCTGGAGCCGCCACAGTTGCGCCACCTAGTGGTCAAAGTAGAGACGGAGAAGTAGAGTAAAATGAACAGAAAATAAACAGTTAAAACCACGACGCAAGCTTTGATAAGAATCGGATTGAACGGATGCAACACGTCAGATACCATTATTTAATTGCTCTAACAATGAGGGGGGGGGGTGGGGGTGTAGGGTGAATATGGCATAAGGTCAAGTGAGATAGTGTAACTATTCAGATCTTTCATTTAAAAAAAGGTGCTTGCTAAGCCCCACCTGGGAAACCGCCTAAACAGAATTACATGCCCTCATTGGTGTGACATCAACCATGTGGGCGGGTCAAGAACCAAACAGGAAGTTGACCTGCAACGCATGAGGTGAGGAAGACGCTGGCTAGTCTAATTAGACTTTGTTTAGACATTTTGCTGGAATATTTACACAACTCATTACATCAAATCATAATGAATTGTGCAATGATTATGCACTAGCCTAAATCAATGATAACATATGCCCTCCCAATCACCCACATGTTAAAAACAAGGTTTTGGGTCAGTTTTCTCAAAAGTATATGCCACACTTCCTTGGAATATATAACCTTCTTTTCTAATTATATGGACAGATAACATCTTAAGTTAGAAATGTATCACTGCATTAATATATATATATATATATATTAATATATCGTATATATATATATCGTAAGAAAGCTTACACATGGCAGAAATTCCAAAACTCCCAATGTGTCCTAATTCACCAGACATTGAACAAGGGTACTTTTACTATTTACAATAAACTAAACTCAAAGATGATGATTAACTCTCGTGTGACAAATATCCACTCGACCACCGTCGAATCATGAATCTACGAGGAGCACTTGAACGCAGCGTCCCGTGACGTCACGTCCCGGGAGCGTCATCACCCTGGCGTTACGTCCCACGAGCCAGCAGGTGGCGCAGCTGGACAGGTATAGAGGCTGAGTTACGATGCTCAATATTTTACTCAAGAGTTTAGATTTTTTTCTCTCTGTGCGTGGCCAGCTGTGAGAGGGCACGTGGACATATTTGCAAGTACAATACATGTTAAAGAAATGTTAGACAATAATCATGAATGTTATTTTACTTCTGCATTAAGAGTTTTTTTGAAACCCTGACCTCCATGGATCTGTCACATGTCATGTGTATGTTAAATTGATAAAAGGTCAAATTAAATCGAGTAAAATAACATAAAATATATGAAAAATGACAAATTGGACGCACAATCAGGGTAAATGTATAATACATGTATGCTTTTTAATACCTGAAAACATATTGATGATCGTTAATGCAAGTTTATTGTTTATTTATTTGCTCATTAGGTCTCAAAACGGCAACAGCTACTACTCCACAAACAATAACATTAAGAAAACGACAGCAGTTTCATGTATAACATATAATACAAAGAATTATATATATATATACATTACAAAATAGACAAAACTGACTACTGCACTTATTTATGATATAATCAGCATTATTGCAGCAAATGCATTACAATTAAACATGCATACAATAAGTTGCTGCATTGAAATTACATAATTTAATACAATTAATATAGAAATTGAATATATAAACAGGTT
The DNA here is from genome assembly GCF_050575085.1 of Anarhichas minor. NCBI lineage: Eukaryota > Metazoa > Chordata > Actinopteri > Perciformes > Anarhichadidae > Anarhichas > Anarhichas minor. Next base: position 16,530,059 of record NW_027466463.1, read on the forward strand.
CGTCGTGGAATTCATAGGTATCGTAATACTACAAGGATTAACACAGAGGAATAAGACATTGTAAATATATAGACAGGTGTGCAATTTTGGATCTACGGTCTTCCACTCAAACTCACAGTTTGTGCATCTTTCTGTTGCAGCAACTCTCACTGCTGACCAAAAACACTTCCACACCTCCGTAATATTCCCATAGGAGCTGCTGCTGTGACTGTAGTGGGTATGGAAACAGTAATATTATAAGACACTCAGATTGCAGCAACTTGCAGGCTAATAGTGTCGTTATAACATTTGTTCTGTCCCTCCAGACTCTCCTTGTTGTGTATGTGTGTGCATGTGTGTGTGCGCGCTGTCTGTGCCCATGCATAAGGACTGACTGATTGACTGGCTCTATTGGGTGTCTGGCCATGACACGCACACACACACACACACACACACACACACACACACATAGACGCGCGCGGTGCCTGCGGGTGAATTCCATCCCCCTCTTCGTCTCTTGTGCTCAAAAAAACCCCACCTCTTCTATCTGCACGCGCATAGTCTCTCTCTCTCTCTCTCTCTTCTCTCATCCGGCGCAAGAGCCCGGCAGCGCGGGTGACGCGTTTTGCGCATTTCCTGCAGCCTGCGCTCACTCACGAATTCAGGAGAGAGCGAGAGGGGACGGGAAACAGAGGGCGTGCGCAAGGACCGAAAGGAGAGAGAGAGAGCGAGAGAAAAAAAAACGAACGGGAGCGGAGCACCGTGATGTATTTGGGGTGCTCGTGAGTCCCAAAAAGACTGCATTGAGGGGGCTAAAAAGGCATATAAAGGCATATCGCGGTACCGTGAGGTCGAAGCAGGGAGATTATCCCAGAAAAGAGCGAACGAGGGGCTGGGAACGGAGCACCAATCCCGGATGGCTAGGCGCGGCTGCTCGCGCTCTCTCCCACCCTGACCCGGCAGAGACACACAAACACCGAGGGGACGCTCCGGGGCTTCACGTGAAACCCAACCGGAGCTCGTAAACCCGCAACTCCCCCCCTCCTCCTCCCACCACCACTGCTGTTTTAAATCTCGGCCTGTTTCCGCCGAAACGGGGATCTTGTGTGGCGCACGGGACCGACCATAAACAAACAAGGCAGCCGCTCGGGTGGGAGAGTGTTCAGCAAAGCGACCTCTGAAGGGTGCGAGTCTGCGTTGCTACTGCGTTTGTCAGCCCATTAGAGATCAGCTGTGCTGTAAGCGTGCGTGCGTGTGTGTGGATAACACAGTGTTCAGATATGGCTGTACTACACTGAGAGTCCAAGGAGCCAGCGGCATTATGGGATGTAACAGGACTGTGCAGTGACCCCGCTCATTGGAAGGAAACACTCTTGTGTACAGGAGCAGGAACAGGCAGACTAGCCTAAACACACACACATTCATCCTTACACACACACACACACACACGGAGCCTGCAGCCATGCCTGTGTTCAGTGGCCTGTTGAAGGTGCGAGTGTGTGAGGCGGTGGACCTCAAGCCCACACCTTGGGCACTGCGTCACGCTGTTGGGAAGAGCGGCTCCTTCCTGCTGGACCCTTACCTGGCCCTGAATCTGGACCACACTCGGCTTGGCCAGACCGCCACCAGGACCAAGACCAACAGCCCTGCCTGGCACCAGGAGTTCTGCACTGAGGTCCGCGAGGGAAGGAGTCTGGAGCTGTCTGTTTTCCACGATGCGCCCATCGGATATGACGACTTTGTGGCCAATTGCACCATCCAGCTGGAGGATCTGCTGCAGAACGGGACCAGGCACTATGAGGACTGGGTATGTGTTCGATGTGTGGCCGTTTCAATATGTCTCAATTACCCTCCGAGCATTCGGGCAGAAGTCCTCGGGGGTCCCCACAGTCACAGGTCTGCATGTAAATATGTGAAGAATGTGTTTTTGCAGGTGAAGCAAAATTTGCTTCCGGACCCTAAAACAAACAGGACCCCCCCCCCCCAGTCTCTGCACCAGCCCTGCTGTTGCATTGTTTGCATTGCATATTTGATGGTGCTTGTGGTCACTTGGAGGCATCGGGCAGAAAATGCACAGCGTGCAGTTTGCTCAGTGTCTCCTAGCAGCAATATCCACACATTTTATAAAGTGTTGAACCAAAACCAGGTTGTTTTTAACGTATGCACCCAGGAAATTGACTAATTTGTTCACAAACGTCATTCATTTACACACACGCAGACACACAGACACACACACACACCTGACTGGGAGCTTCGCAGCATAAATACATGACCAGTGAGCACCTTTGGGGGAAGCTCCATGCCTTGCTCAGGAATTGGGGTGCCCTAATTTGACTTTTTTTCTCGTCAGGGACAGATTGTGATCCCTCAACTCTGGGTATACTGATACTGAGTACCGATCCGATACCATTGACGTCGATCCCTAAAAATTCAAAATCTATATAACTGGGATGAACAAGACAATGTTATTATGAATGAGTGCAACTTGTAGCAAAAACAGTGGATTTCGTAATGACGTTATTGAATGAAGAAACTGTATTTAGTGTCACTTCTGGACGATAACCAACCCCTCTAATAACTCAATATTGAGGCTGATAAATAAATCACTATCTCAGTTGTTGTTTATAGCGTTTAGTACTTTTCTTCTGCAGCTTCCCGTCCTCTATCTGTGACGAAGGAGCTGTTTGGACTTGCACCCGATCCGATTTGGGCATCTCAGGTCCAGCCCCTTAGTCGTCCTTCCTCCATTCCTCACATTCTTCATGGTGTGCCCTTGTCTTTCCCCCTGCAGAGTTACATGTATAAAGCAAACACACAAACAATGTTGTGAGACTTCACCACAACCTGGTTCAACGTCTTCAAAAAGTTTCCACTCACTGCATGTTGACAGATGCGCGCGCTGCAGCTCAGCGGCGGGAAACTCCGGGAACTCCTTTCATTTGTGACGGCTTCTCGTCAGTTATCTCATTTGCGTTGGGACTGCGATGTCGGCCGGCCACATGTAGATCTGTATGTAAGGGGATAAAGGGCCAGTTGTTTGGGGTTTTAACATGTGATCTTGTTCCACTTTTGTTTTATTTTCGTCTCGCTTTACGTTAGATAAAAGGCCGATGAAGGACAAGCATTCTGGGAGCTGTGGACACGCATTTTTAAAATGTGTAGCTTTAGCTCATTACCAACAAAATACATACACTTTACTGTCGACCATTTTCCAAAGCGTAGTGAGTCAGTAGTTTCAGTTTATGCAAGTACACAAAAAAATAATAATAAGATGCGTAATCAATTACAGTGAATGTTAGTTGTGCTTATTACAATATTATTACAATTTATTCTGTCAAAATGGCACGTTTGTAACTGTTTTGAAAACTCCTCGATGCCCGAGTTTTTAAAACAGACTCTGCTCTCCGCAGGATTAACATATGACTATGACATAATTTACAAAAAGAGAGGCAACAAAATGTTCATTGTGGTGAGTTTCCGATCTCATATTTGAAGTCTTAGGAAGCTCATTTTCACTCTGCAATGCTGCTACAATGTTATGAAGCTTTGCTAATAATGAATTGATACATAGTTATGTAATCCTACAATGTATCTGTATACAATTGGCATATAAATAGACACACACACACACACACACACACACACACCTCGTCCCTCAGCCATCCAGAGTGAGGTCAGAGCATATGGATCACTGTGTTGATTAACCACATCCCATTGACCAGCCGGCCGGCTCGTCGATACATCTGCCTCACAGTCCCTCCCACTTCTATTCCGTCCCCCTCCCTTCATTCCTCCATCACTGACCACTTCTGCCTCCCGTGTCTCCCTCATCCTCCCCACTCCAGCAGTGATTCCCCTCTCATCTTCCTTACCCCCCTCCTGCCTTCATTTACCCATCGTCCTCCACCCTTCCTGCCTCACTTGTGTACCTTGCACTCCTCTTTCATCTGCTGCTCCTACTTTCATTTACTCCTCAGTCTGCAGTGACGGATGTAAAGTTCAGACTCCGGTCAGATCAATCGATTTTTCCTCTTAAACATTATACTCATTTATGTGTATGTTTTAAAATAAGATTTGCGGATAAAAAGTGGCAAAATGGCGTCAATTCTGTCATTTCAATTTATATTCTGTCAATTTATTTTCCAGGGTCTAAGGTGACATCTTCAAATTGCTTGTTTTGTCCGATCCAACAGTCCAAAAAACAAAGATATGTCTACAATGAAAAGAATCATATATTATCAAAATTGTTGTCATTTGCCGAATGATCTACTTGTTTCAGCACCAAACTTTAGCCATGCCGAGCAGAGATCGTCCACCACTTTGGTCCAGACTAAATGATCTCATCGACTGTTAGATGCGTTGCCATAAAAACACAGATTTTGTTGACCATCATCGGGTTTGATACTTTGCTTTATGATAAATTACTTGCAAAACGAATGACATTCCCATCAGCTTCAGCTGCACTTTGTGTTTAGTGCTAAATAACATGTCTGCATGCTAACATGCTAACCTAAGATGGTGAGAATGGTAGAAATCACACTTGCTGAACAGATCAAAGCAGCCTCAACTAGCAGTGGTGTCTGTCAGACAGAAGAGTGAGATTCCTCAATATGATGCCATAAACTGGTATTAGAAGGTATGCCGTTAAGATGAACACTGAGGCTTGTGCACCTCAGCTCAGTCCTTTTTCACTTCCTACTCCCTTCTCGTCTCATCCCACCATCACTCTCCTCTCACCCTCTCTCTCTCTGCTTCCTCTTCTCTTTTGTCTTCCACCACCTCTCCATGATACACCTCCTGTGGACCCGAGCGCTGTGGGCCAGGCTGCCGCTCTGTGCCGGGCTGCTGCTCTGTGCCGCCGGTGAAATATTAACCAGGCTTTGATGCTTATTAATTATCCCACTCAGTGATTGAGATGCTCTGTGGAGCCCATCCCCATGGAGACAATGACAGCCCTCCCCTTGGTGAGAGAGAGAGCGAGAGAGAGAAATGTTTAAGTTGTTTAAACCCAAATTGTGTAATAAGTTAAAACGTCTTATGGTCGAAGTCACTGCCATAACATCACTAGTTCAAAGCTGTTATATTATCATAAATGCTAATATTGACACAACATATCTTTTATTGATGCACACAGTTAAGAGCAGTAATTGCCCTTTATGTAAGCTATCATATTAATCCAAATTCTTCTGCCACGTACTGTAGTTTAGTTGTGTTTTCTCTACATAAATAGCCTGGTTTAGTCCACTTTATTTCTGTTTTTAAAATGAGTCTTTAGGGTGTAAAATATCTTCAATTAAGGTTTTTGAAAATGGCAGTTCCTAGAAGTTAAGAAAAGGGAGATTTGGGAAGGTGAAAGAGAAATGAAAGTACACACAAAGGAAAGAGGAGAAGGCTGTGGAGAAGAGGAAGATGGTGATGAGGGAGGGAGATCAGGAGATGAGGTGTAGAAATAAACCGTGTGTACATATAAATAAATCAAGCTGGAGGCTGCTGGGAGCTTCTAAGACATGATGACCACGCAGTGTAACGTTTCCTCTCAGGGACACGGACCACGTCAGATGTCAGCCAGCCACTGTTGGACACTTGGCATCAACACACACTCACATGCTCATACTTACAGCAGCCAGGATTAATGACAGGACTACAATAAGAGGCCAGCCCCCATCCTGTTTTTTAGTGATTTGTTACCAAATGACCGATACAAACAGTGTAAAACTTCTATATTTGTAGCTGAATTTATTATGTTAATGTTAATATTTGATTGAACTGTCAGCAATGTTGACTTTGTAGCAATTTCTCGCTTTTTGTAAGAAATTCCCGACTCTGAATTACAGCTAGATAGTTGACGTGATTGTTTTTTTCCCCCATTTGGCGGCCCATAATTATGATGTACTATATGATATTAATTGTCAGTTTTTGCAATGCGATACCACGGTAAGCATTGGTCACCAATTGGTATGCGAAGGCCTGATCGCACCAGCATTTAAAATGGCTTAATATCACATTTAAATCAGTTCGTTACCAGTGGATGGGTCGAAGTATCTTCACGGCTCGCTAATTGTTAGCCGTTAGCTCACCAGCTACAGTAGTACAGTAACTACGTCACCAAACGTTTAGCTCTGAAAACACAGGTGGATGTCTAGGCCTTCACTGTATTTGTTGCAAAACATTTTTTTGCCATGTAAAGTGAAGTTGAAATGATCATATCATCATATATTATCACTAGCCCGTTCCCTCACCGGGACAAGTTGCATGACATCATAGGCTCCACCCCTCAGTGACCGGTTGGTTAAGTAGTACAGACTGGATTTAAGATGCCCTGGTTCCACCGTGACAACACACACACACACACACACACACACACACACAGAAAAGATAAGCATGGTGCTCTGCCCACTGATGCCAAATCAGGTCAGCCTTTGGTGTGTGTGTGTGTGTGTGTGTGTGTGTTTGTATTCTGGAGGGTGTTTAATGCATGTTGTCTGTGATAGGCAAGAACATTTCTTATCTTTTGACCAGCTAGTTCCCTTTTAAAATAAAGATTTGTTCAATTTAAGTTTTTCTCAGGAAAAGTTCTTCTGCAGACTGATAATGTAACTAAAGAAATATTTTTTTACTGGACCTTTTTCCTCTTTTAATTAAACAAATTAAGTTTGTGTCCATAATTGATACTTGTTCAATACTATTTTGACACAGAGTTGAATTTATTGAAAATTATTGCAATCGGAATCCCAACATGGTGAGAAACGGGGGCTTCCTTCGGCAGCGTGAGTCTTCATGAGGGGTGTTTTCATTTAGACAGATCCAACGGCATTGACTGTCTGATCTGCAGCGGCTGCTCAACAGGCCGTCTGCTGGTCCATCTGGATTTCTCACACTCGTCCTGGATGTGTGTGTGTGTGAGCTCTAAGATGACTGAACAGGAAGATTTGTTCGGGAATGTTCTCTTAAATCAAATTCTCCTGTCTAGTTTCGACGCTACTGGACCGTTGGACCCGTCACTCGTGGCAGGGGGGGGGGGGGCATTGTTGTATCTCCCCCATCCTCCCCCCTTTCACCACCACCGCCACACAGCTCAGCTCCTCTTACATTATTAGCCATCTGTGATGTTACATTAAAGATGCATGACTCCCATGTTGTCTCACTCAGCATGGGCCTCCTGAGTGTGTCTGCAGGCGGACACGCTCACACACCACTGAGTGATAGAAAGAAGGACACATACACACACACACACACACACACACACAGAAACACACATGTTATTGTGTGAATGTCGTCGAATTCTCTCAAAGCCGAAATTTGTTATTTGACAGATGGATGTGGGAGGCTGTCACTGAGACTAAACGCTCCTGAGAGAGACAGAGAGAGCTGTCTGGTTGGACAGAGATAGCGAACTACATGGACGAAGAGTGGGAGGGGGTTAGCTCCACAGTATTGATATAATACAAGCTTTGAGTGCCCTGTCTGCTTGTTTGAGTGCTTCGCTGTGCTGCTGCATATGGTGTGTGTGTGTGTGTTTTCATTCTGTCAGAAGTGTGTGTGTGTTTCTATGTGCGGTGAAGGGACGAGCGCAAGAGAGTTGAGCTTGTATGTGTGTTTAACGCTAACCTCCCTCCGAAGTCCATTTTAAAGTCCCCTGACACACACACACACACACACACACACACTCAAGCTTCTTGTGTGTGTGTGTTTGTGTGCGCGTGTGAGAGGGTTTGTGAAGTTCTCCGTCTCCCTGGCTGTATCGGTGTCCTAATTGGACTAACAAGATTAATGAGGCGAACTAGATTCTCCAGCTCTCTCTCCTCCCGCCATCTTTTGTTGTCGGGACGGTGCAGCTCAGTGCTCGTGTGTGTGTGTGTGTGTGTGTGTGTGTGTGTGTGTGTGTGTGTGTGTGTGTCTGCACACTGCAGGTTAAATCCAAGTCAAGTTCCAGTTCATTTAACAGGGGAGGTGATGTGGATAATATCTTCTGTCATTGTATATGTCATTCTATTAGTGCTATTTAACTATTAGGCCTTAATCCATTACTGGGTTGATCGGAAATAAATCTATAATAATAAACAATTTGCCCAACCCTGACCTGAAATGATCAGACTTTTGCACCATTAAACTATTTGACGCACCTTTGTCAGGCGCAGTTCAACCCCCAGTTGACTCGATGACATTAAAATGCCTGAGGGATGTTCATTTTTACAATAGGACATGTGTATTAGTATTTGTTTTGTCCGGAATTACCTGCTGAAGGGTTGGGCTTAATGACATGGGTTGTGACAGTTGAAATAGAGACAGGTGAGCTGAGAATCACAGAAAGGGAGACTGTAAGTTGATCCCAGTAGAGTTTCTCACAGCAGACATGTTGACTTTTCAGAGCAGGAAAAGCACAGGTGTAACTAATGACATTAGAGGAGTACTTTACCCACAACATGGCCATCAGTATATCCATTACTCACCCCGTGTTACCTTGAATTCAGCCAACTTTATTTTTCTCTCATGCCTCCACAGTGAACAGAAGAATCTGAAAACGGAGAAAAGTCTGCTCGAATTGAAGTAAATGGGGCTCGCTCAACAACAGCAAAACATCCGTTTACTAACTCTCACTCAACTGGTGCAGTGTAGTCCAAGTCTTATTTATCCAGTCGTATGCGTCTTCTAAAACTTTACCATTTAAAACACTTTGGACAAGTCCAAACTCGCTGAGCATGCGTGGGACTGTTTACGCAGAAGTCTTTGTTCGTGGAAGCAAAGTTCTCTTGACACATTCAAGGTAACACAGGGTGAGTAATTACACAAGTGGTTCATTTGTGGGTGAAGTATTCCTCTCTTAATGACAGCATTATTAGTATTATTTCTTTAGATATCGTGGATTCTTTTGGCCATTAATCATGTAGTGAAAATGTGGTATTGTGACAGCCCTAGTCCCAAATATAAAGCCCAGTTATTGTGGATGTCGGCTCACTGACACCAAGACCAGTGTGGAGCTGTTGTAAACCACAATATTCCTGCCTAATAATCTGCTTCTCTGTCCATTAATCACTTACAAACGAACGTACAAATATCGGTTGTTATCACAAGATCGTTAATAGCACTTGCCTGCTCTACATTATCTCATTTATTGAACACGTACATTGATTCTAAAGTGATTTTCACTATTTTAAAAGCTCCCACCAAAAAACATTACAGCAGCACTGCAACCATAGAAACGTCTGTTGCTAGGATACACGGTCACACTGTAGTAGAACGGTAACCATAGAAATATCTGCAGAGTCGACGTCATCGTCAGATATTTGAAAAATAAAAGATTTCTTTGTTCTGACGTTTCTGAAACGGTCACATTCTCGTGTATTCTTAACAGCCAGTTGTTCGTTTCTATGATATCTCCACTTAATACATGTTTGTTCTGTAATCCATCAGGTCAGCCTGTCAGCCTGTAAGTAATCAATGCTACGCTGGCTATACAGAAGCCTTTTGGATGGAAGCATAGAAATCATAGTGGTAATATAAATAAGCCTGTGATTATAGAGGGTTACATCTGCACTGCCTGTTTCAAATAGCGTACTGTGTCCTCGGTTCTACTGGGTTGTTTTACTCTAAAGTGTAAATGCAGTAGCTTACTGGGATGCTATTCAACACTGGCGTGGTTTCATCTTCAAAAAACACAAATCTGTGTCGTAGTAATTCTTATTGATTTGGAGAGAAAATTGCGAGCTTGAAGGCAACTCGCCGCCCAAGTGGCCGGTAATTGGTGATGTCAGCAGTGCAGTTTTTTTTTTTGGCGGGCATGCCTACCTCAGGATGCCTGAGCACTAAATCAATGATGGTGCTGTCTGTTTTGCTCCACTCTGTTCCAAATCTCTCTCCATCTTTTTAGCTGAAATCCCCGCCGAGATGCACCGTTACGTAAGAGGTTACATTTGGGGATTAGCACATCAGATTCATTTTCAAGGGTAGACATCAAGAATCCAACGGCGTTTATAGGTCACAAATCCCATGCAGTTATGTGTTATACATGCCACAAAAGGATGATACTACACGTATGAGCATCTGTGCTACATTCTCTGTGCCTTTTATTATCTTTAGCGTAATATTCCTTAACATAAGGGATGCAACTAATGATTATTTTCATTAATGGCACCCTGCAAAGCTGGTGTAGTTATTACTTTTTAAAATATTTTATTTGTAAAGTACTTATTTTTTAAGCAAATGACAGTGTTTCACAGTGCTTTTAAAAATACATAAACCCTATAAACACTTACACACTTCCCTGGCTCTAACACCACTTTTTCATCCGAACATTTTAATGTTATCTAATTAAAATAGCTTGATTGAAGTGACAACTCCAGCATAACTTTGCCTCAACCCAGCTGACGGAAACGCACCTCAGTCACTTTTTTTATTTGTTGGCACACTTGTAACATTCATTTTCCCCTGATTATGGAATCCAGCTCAAATAATCGCGATCAGGCGATTATTTAAATGATTAAGACAGGTCGATTAGATGCCAACTTTATTTTCATGCACCAAAAAGGTAAATAAAGCTGGTAGCATTTTATTTCATTTTTAAGGGAACAGGAAATATAAGTAAAATACAATAAGTATGTTATAATCTGTGAAAGGGACCTACACTACAATAAGAGATATCCAATCAAACACCAACAAAACATCTTCTCTTCTAAACACAGCATCTTTTTTTCCCCAATTGTGTATTCACACTATTCATCTGATAGCAGCACTCATTTCAGCGCTTATGACTGAGGCGCCTTACGATCTGTCATACGACTCCTGAGTCCTCTTCACGTGATTGTGTGCCGTCGCTGCTGCCTCTACATGAGATGTATGCAGCGTGTCTGAGGCTGGTTCATGTGCGATCTTTGTGTCTCATGTTCAGCAATGCATGGACATGTATGTGTGTGTGTGTGTGTGTGTGTGTGTCCCTGGCTGTGTGCGAGTTGCATAAGAGGATCTGCTGCTGTCCCAGAGCTTAACTAAGGATTTAAACCAATCTTTCTCACTCTCTCTCTCTCTCTCTCTCTCTCTCTCTTGCACTCTCTCTTCTTGTGTCGTCTGTCTCTCTGGCGGTCTCTGTTGCACTCCCTCTAATCTTTCCACTTGTATATTGAAGGGGGGGGGGGGGGGTGATGTCATTATTTGTTGAATAAGTCTTGTGCGTATGCAGGTTGTATGTTTGCTTATCGAGTATTATGTTTCAGCATGAAAATTGTTCTGTTCCCAGAATAAATTAGCCTCCATTTTGACGTCACCTGCTCAAACACAAAGAACTTATTATGACCGGTAATTCAAGATGTTTAATAATAAATATCTCTTTTATAAAACTTTCATTATTAATACAAATAAATAATTAAATATGGTGATTTGATCAGCTTTCATTTATTTCAGTTGTGTGTAATGTATGCCATGTATATAGAGGATTCTTGGATTATAACTCCTTCAGTTATCCTCCAACTGAGGCACAGAATAATGCGAGAAATCGATTGTTACCATTTAGCAGTTTTCCTGTTGACACAGAGAGGACTGGGCTCGCTGGTGATCTAAAAATAAGAAGGGTGGATGAGACTCCACGAGCATTACTTTGTCCAACATGCAATGCTGCAAATTTGTTGGCTGCAAACTCCTCACAGCACAAGAACATTTGGTCAGGAAAGCTGATTTGACTCTGTTGAGGACTTCATCTGGTTAATAGTAACAGAATATCCGCTGTGATAATATCCAGAAAGTTAATGTTATACCTTATTAATCTCTGTATGAAAATGTTATCCACCCTGGAGCAGAAAGGAGAAATGGAACTGTTAAATGATTGCAACACGATAGGTGGATGAATACATCATAGGTCACCTGTAATCATTAAATGAACTGTAGCTCCATCAGTTCCAATTACTTTAGCTCAGGAGGTAGAGCAGGTTGGCCACTAATTGGAAGATCGATGGTTCAATCCCTCCAGTCCGCATATCAAAGTGTTCTTGGTCACGATACTGAACCCCGTATTGCTCATATCAACTTCACCGAGTACGGTGAGCGGCACTAACCACTGGTCCACTAACTTTGTGTCTTCCTGCTTTCTCAAGCAAGCCTTGCAGGAGTAAATGGGGTCTATGGTGATGATGGTGAGGATAGAAATGAACCCATTGATGAAGATGGTGATGAGAATGGTGGGGGGTGAGGGTAATGGTAGTGAAGATAATGACCTCTTCCATGTGCGGTGGTGTGTTTGTTTGTCCCCCCCCCCCCGCTGCGTTCACTGTCCAGCTCACTGATTTTCTTTCTGTCTATCTCTTCGTCTGTTGCAGATTGACTTGGAGCCGGAGGGGAAGGTATACGTGGTCATCGATCTGTCCGGATCCTCTACTGAAGGTAAAACCACCACACCAACACACTATTTTACCGGTGAAAGGAAAGGTTTTACACATTAAAACACACATGCACACACGTAGGCGTGTTTTGGTGGAAAGTACAGCTTTAGGTAAAGTTGAGATGGTGAACTTGTCAGGGATCAGCTGTCCATTTACACATCCAGCAGTCTGAGAAACATTAGCATTCAATAGGAGTCGTGTTTCTTGGCACCTGACAAAAGTTTGGGTTTCGCCCAACTCTTGTGGGAAATATCTGTCTCTTTAGCTTCTAAGTGTGTCAAAGCTGCCTCCTGTGGCCGACAATGAGAGCAGGGAGAGTGAGACGAAACATTACAGTTTTGGGTCGTAAAAAGCTGATCAATTAGCTGAAAGATGCTTAAAACGCTACGTAGAGCTGAACGGAAAACGCAAAGTCAGGGATAATTCTTTGTGGGTTTGTAACTACAAGTTCCCTCTTTCACATCACACATTGTCATTCGACCCGTTAATGATACAATAATGGTGATTAGTGCGGCTTTAACCAAGTATATTTTGGCGTGCATTAAAAGCAACTAGATAGCATTCAATTTGTTATTAAATGTACTAATTATTGTTCTCTTGTCATGAAAGTAGCAGGAGTTACATTTTTCAGTAGTATTGCATGACAAATAGACCTGTAATTTGAATAAAAATGTAATTTAAAGCCTTGTAAAATTTTGTTTTTCCGTAACATCCCTTCAGGACTTATGTGGTCTCGTTGTTTTACTTTACGATCAGCTTCCTTTACTGTTTTGGTTCACTCTCACGGTTCTCAGAGCCTCGTTGTTCGGCCCCAGCAGGCAGCGGTTTTCAATGAAGAATCTCTAAAAACCCACTGTACACCACCTGCTCAGCACCAAACGGCAGACAAGCACAGTTAGAGACTAGCTGGTGAACAGAGAGAACTATTTATCAGCTAAAAAGAGTCACATATTTTCCCTCAGGCGTTGGTGGAGACCAAAAACAGAGTGAAAAGAGAGTGAATGTTGTTTTTTTTATATTTATTCATCTGGAGGACACAAATATGACTCCATAACAGTTGGAAAGTTTGATAACATGTTCACCATATCATCTTAAATATTGTTAACATGTTATTATTGTGTTCACTACTTGTTTCTGATGCCCCAAAGTGGACAAAACATCACTTGCAGGTTTAACACAAGACTGACGCCATAGGCCGGTTTCAGGGCACCCCGGCACATCTCTGAAAATCAATTTACATATCTCACAAGGCTGACAGCCAGTCTCAAGGCACCTAGAAGCAATGCATTGTGGGACAGTTCAGTATGTGAAGTAAGCTCACGTCTCATTTCTCGTATATATCACATACCATGCGGTGTGAATGCACGGTGTACTCAATTTTACGTCAATAGCACGGTTAGTATGCGATTACAATGGAATGATTGTTTCCTGTTTTCCTAGAAAGTTACATAACAGAATTCATGGAATTTTCTCCTCCTCTCTCTTGTTCTCTATTTCCCTCTCCTCTATTTGTTTGTACTCATTAAACATGGAAACATCTCTCTCAATTAGCGCTTTCCGCACACACACACACGCTCAGTCACATGCTGCCAGATAAGAGTGGTTTTCACCTGCACCTGTGTATCTTCACACCTGGTTATAAATAGAAACGGTTCTCTGCCTTCCAAGAAAAAGTGTGTGTGTATATATATATATATATATGCGCAGCAGTTATATTGCAGCAGTATAGTTTCTCTATGTAAAGACGGATGAAGAGAGCAGTAGAGGGTGAAGAGAGAGGGAGTAGATTCTTAAAATAGTAGGTGAGATTGAGCCACGGATTACACACACACACACACACACACACACACACACACACACACACACACTCACACACACACATACATATGCAGACTCAGGCATCAGAGTCTTGCCGTCCTCATCGATGATTGGACACTCTGTGGTGACCTCACGACCCACTCCCCACCCACTCCTCAACTTCCTCCCTGAGTTCAGCTGGCATGAGTGCTCGTGATGTTAATGTATGCTGATAAAAACAAATGGTGTGTGTGTGTGTGTGCGCGCACGTGTTTGTGTGTGTGTGTGTGTGCGTGTGCTGATAGGAGGGATGGAGAGATGGAGGGTGAGAACTAGAGGAAGAGGTGGTATTTTTAGCAGATTTGTTTTTTTCCCCCTGGTGCAATCTGTTCTCTGCAGCTTTAGAGGCTGGAAAGAGTTGTTCCTCTCCTCTTTTCTCATCTGTTGGTCTCAGGAAGCAAATAAAGACAATAATCTGACCTAATCTGACCATCTGCAGTCTCTCCCTCTCTGTTTCTTCATCCTTTTCTGTTCCCTTTAAATCTTGTATTAACTTTCATCAAAGCTTAAAAGATAGCCTTCATGAATGAGCAGTTAAAAATGACCAAAGAAATGTTGTTTTTAAATTCTTCAATGCAATATATTTAATGTATCCATGTTAATTACCTTTAACAAGCATTATGTGCTTCGAAATTAATGACATAGATTCAGTGCAGAATTTTAATTAACTACAAATTGATCATATTATCACGATGTTGATAATGATAATTACAGCTCCGACGATTCGTCGTCGAATAGATTAGTCGATAGGCAGAAAAATAATCGCCAACTATTTTGATAATCAGATAATAGTTAAAGTACCTTTTCATGAAGAAATGGCATAAAATGCTGTTTTCAGCCTCTCAAATCTAGAGACTTTTAGATTTTCTGTTTTTATATCATATTTAACTGAATATCTTTGGATTTTGGACATTTAAAGACCTTGGACTTTTAGAAACCGTGTGTTATTCATCTTCTAGTGATGGAAGATGAAGAGCTTGATGAATGTTTCTTAATTAGTGAACTACAGCAGAACACTTTATCAAAATGGCTTTGTGATAAATAAGTAATAAGAAGTAATATCCTTCTGGCAGAAACAGTTTTCCTGCGATCATCTTTAATAGTTATTTTGTATCTACATGCTGGAATCTGACCCTCCAAATATCTGTTGAGTCAATCTTTGCATTTTAGTTTCATTTGTTGCATATTTTTTGATGTTATTAGAACATTTAAGTCCATCCACCAATAGTGCACAGGGGGATCTGTATCACACATTTTAAATTGTGAATTTAATGTTGCTGTGACACAAAACAAGACAAGTATTACAATCTTAATGGGACTTTGTTCATATCTATTCAGTCTTATTCAGTATTTTAGGAGGGACTTGAAGTGCCACTTATACTTCTTTAACTTTACTTATTGCTGCCATTTCAGAAGTTCCAAAGAATAAAAAAGTAACACTTTTAAAATGTTATAATTTGAAATTATTTAAATTTTCACAGATGTATCCACAATCGTATCCATATTTGAGGAGCCGCTTCGACTGTCACTTCAACCTCATCTACTTCAAATACCTCAAAGCACTTAATTAAATATTGCACACACGTATCAATAATAAGAAAATGTTGTTTTAATCTTAATAGATTTTTGACCACAAATCTATCTGCGATCGCTTGAGAAGCAGATGGATAACCGCCACGGTTGTATTGTTGTTCATTTTTATGTCACATTTATTTTTTTATCACCCCACCATTTCTGTGGGTTTCACCACAGAGTACGTCTGTCTCACCGACGAAGGCTCCTAACTGTTGTTATACCTCATGACCCCTCCTTGTCAGCACGCCTGTGTGTGGTGTGTGTGTGTGTCCAGGACAGATGGATGATGTATTATGTAAAACAAAGTGATCCCAGTAATGGCCTGTTAAGCTGTCTCCCCCCCCTCTCACCGACACCACCATCACACACACACACACACACACCTACTCACACACACACACACACACACACAGTCCCTAGACAGCCTGTCTGTAATCGAACTCAACAGTAACCACATCTATAACGCACCCAGGAGAGAGATGGGGGGGGGGGGGGGGGGGGGGTGTGAAAGACAGGCAAACTAGGACAGGAGCGCAGAGGGAAGGAGTGTGGGAGTGAGAGTGGAGGTGGTTCTCTTGTCTGAAGATTACCCTCGGAAAGCATTTATCTTTCCGGGGAGATGCAGCGAGGAAGGGAACGGCTGGTTGGATGGTGCTCGCTGAGGAGGAGTATTTTAATATGCTGTCCTTCGTTTTATTGCCCACACATGAAAGTATAAATAGCATGCACACGTACGTATGCATAGGCATCTGGTAGGTGTGGGGTGTTTGTGTGTGAGGAAGAGTGAAGGGGGGGGCGAGGAAGATGAGAGGCCGTTGAATGATTAAACATCTCAAGCAACATGATGCAAATCATCCGTATTTGTTTAAAGCGTCTCAGGAAGTTAAATATATTAGTGGTAAGAAAACATCACTCTAAATTCGCTCAGGAACACAAATGTTCCTACATTTATTTTCAGGGATTCATTTTCTGTTAATAAACTTGTGTGTGTGTGTGTTTACCTGACAGCTACGGGGACCAATGAGAATGAGGAGCGGGTGTTTCGAGAGAGGATCGGCCCTCGCAGGCGACAAGGCGCCGTCCGAAGACGCGTCCATCAAGTCAATGGACACAAGTTCATGGCCACCTACCTGAGACAACCAACCTACTGCTCACATTGCAGAGATTTTATCTGGTAAGCAACAAAAACACATATTCAACCCAACGTACCTGCTGTTATGTTTCCATAAACCAACCTCTCCTCTGTGTCTGATCCGATAGGGGCGTGCTGGGGAAGCAGGGATACCAGTGTCAGGGTGAGTACTTTTCTCTGGCGGCTTCCAATTTCCCTGCACATCATTTATTATTTAAGCACGAGAACTCAAGAGGGATTACATGTTGCTGAACGACCTGCTGTGATTTGGTCTCAAGCCACCGTCACCCAGAGCCACAGATGACCTGCATTACACCAAGAACATCTGCTGTTAAAAACGCTCATGAACATCGCTTCAGTTTTACATTTTCTTAGCATGTTTTCTTCAGTGGATGCAAACATCCTAAACATTCAGCTGGGAGTCAAAGTGCTACTTAACTCATTTGTTGAGGCACTTAATTGCTGCTCAGGAATTACAATCATATCACAGTAAGCCCGCCCTAAAGCATACTCCACAACATTCTTATTATTCCATTGTTTAAGAACGTTTACATTGCACTGTTACATTTTTATATTGACTTATAAAGTGGGTCAGTCACATTCAGCTGCTACCCGACCCCCTTAATAAGGTCAGTGTGGGCTTGGATATTAATTCAGTGTATCAAATCGATACTTCACTAGTGCATCAGAATCACTGGAGAACATAACTTTTGTTCTTCCTGGTCCATCTTATCTCGGGGATATCATCAGTGTTAACATCGCATACTTATTATCAAATGTTATAGGTCAAACCAAACTTTATTCGATAAGTTTTAACAACATTCGTGAACACCTCGTGTCGATGCTGTGCTTCCAGTGTGTACGTGCGTCGTCCACAAGCGCTGCCATGAGCTCATCATCACCAAGTGTGCCGGGATGAAGAAGCAGGAGGACACACCTGAAGAGGTAAATGCAAACGGCACACATGGAGCATTGTTGGTAGAAATTAAAGATTTGTTTAGAGATGTTTAGCTCAGAAGAATATGTCCTCTTTAACATTTATTATTTGTTGAAACACACTTTGAATCATGTACCATTCAGATCTTTCGTGAATAAATCCTTGTTACTTAAGGTAACGTGTACACTGTGTACTTGAGCCACATGCATTATTCCTCCGATAATGCTACGGTGACCTCTTTGTAACACTGTGTGTGTGTGTGTGTGTGTCTGTCTCCCTCTGTAGGTGGGCTCACAGCGGTTCAGTGTTAACATGCCCCATAAGTTCAGTATCCACAACTACAAGGTCCCCACCTTCTGTGACCACTGCGGCTCCCTGCTGTGGGGCCTCATGAGGCAGGGCCTGCAGTGCAAAGGTGAGTTCATGTGCAGTGGGGAATTTACAGTGTCACGGGATGCGTTTAGAGGTGCTTGTGTTTTGCAACCTCATTGAAGCCTAATTGTGCATATATTTAAAGTCAAAGGCTTTGAACAAAGAAACACAAATGTTTCTGGAAACGTTAGTTAATCTTATAAAATCACTTTAAGTCACAATGAAATAAAAAACATTCTCGTTACAGTTTAATAGTAAATGCCGAAACATAGATTTGTATCTCTGCCAAGAAGGATATATATGTTCTCTGTCGTGCAGAAGAAGGGAATACTTTTTGGATTCTTATAAAGAATTGTGTATTCTGAGAAAATCTATAAATCTATATACAGTATATACAGTATATTTAATTAATGATTTTAATAATCGTTCAATTAAGTAAAAAAGGAAGCTGCAGTCTCTCAAATGTGAGGATTCTGTGCTTTCCTCTGCTTTATAAATAATTTGAAATGTAATGTAATGAATTTATCTGAAATAATTTAAATATTTGATATATTTACTAAACAATGTCTTGAGCAAGCAGGTAGGGTTTTACAGTCTATTGATGGACACCTGTTTGCTACTGATCACACCTTCCAGCGCAGGCAACCTTTAAAACATAATTCCAGCGCTTGAGCCAGAAAGCCTTCCTGGGTTTAACCTGAAACCATTTCCATGTGCTTTTGTTATCACGCAGTTTGTAAGATGAATGTGCACAGACGGTGTGAGACCAACGTGGCTCCTAACTGCGGTGTGGACGCCCGAGGAATCGCTAAGGTCCTGGCCGACCTGGGAGTCACGCCTGACAAGATCTCCAACACCGCACAGCGCAGGAGGAAGGTAACGAGGACGATGCTCCAGTAACAGTTGAAACCTCTGTGTTCACATCTGTCCAGGTCAAATTGATCACTATAAGCGGATGGTTATGAGTATTTAAAAGTCAATTAATTACAATCATAATTGAGAGTAAGAATTGTAAAACAATGGTTTTCTGAGTCACACACTTAAACTGAGAAACTGAGATTCAACTCTCCGATTTAAAGAGTTCAGCCCAAAGGAACGGTCATGTTTGTGTGTCTCTCTCTCCAGTTGACTCCAGGGCAGGACCCTCCCCAGTCTCCTCCTGAGCTCTCCCAGACTGAGGACAACAGCTTCAGCCAGCCAGCTGTCCCCACCTCCCCCTCACAGCAGGGTAACACTGAACACAACACACACACCATCAGAAAACACAGATTTGACACAAACAGGCATTTCAAAGCCCTTTGAGATGCGTTCTTAGCAGCATGTGGTTTTACTGTGTTAATTTTACCAGTAAGAGGTAGTATTTCCATTTCAGGAATAATATTGTTGCTCCTTTTAAGAAGTAAGCAGTTGAACGTGTTATTGTCCTTGTATATATAAGACTAAACGTACATTATCTAAGTATTATCCCCCACCGCCCACCACCAGTTGCTTGTCACAGTTAGTCATCGTCCTCTCACACTTTGCAAGCTGAGAAATGAAAGTTAACTTTCTCTTTGTGGAATGATTCCCATTTTTGTTTCACGGAGCCAAACGTTGATGAACAACAACAACACTGCTGCTATTTAATCACCCTGGTCAGACATAATGTAACTGAGTCATCACAGAGGATGTGATCATCATTGAAAAGTAATCAGTAACAAATAATGACCAACATTTAAAAAAAAAAAAGACAGTCGGCCTGTTTTCACTGATGTCTGATCTGCTTTTCCGTTGACACCCACAGACTTGGCACAGTTAGATCGCCTGCAGGACGCGCTGTCACTCGACCAGCAGGGACCCCAACACTCCCCCTCCACCATCTCCTCTTCCTCCTCGTCCTCCTCCTCAGCAGGCAGGGAGAACGGACAGATCCAGAGGAGGAGCCTCAAGGACTTCAACTTTATCAAGGTTCTCGGCAAAGGCAGCTTCGGCAAGGTGCGACGACACAGTGGAGGCGTTTGACAGTGTTTGTTTGTTTACTGCTCATTATGTTCATAATTGAAACGGGGTGTTTTTTTTCATTCTTTTAACACCCTGTTCATCATGGCTCCCATTATTCATAAGAGACGTCGGTGTAATCAGGGACCAGAATAGAACAATTCACATGTCAATTATGTTGTATGGAGGCAGCTTCTTTTACACATTTCCCTTTCACTGTGTACCATACCAAACAGTCAGACACACCTTTTCCTACCTTTAGTTTGAAAACATTTACAAACTAAATGGTGAAAGATCGCTCATGCAGTAAGGGGATAACATTAAAGCTGCACTAATCAATGGTTTTATATTAACTGAGCCTTTTAGCATCTTTCAGCTCATTGTTTTGGTTGTATGGTTGCAACTTTACTGTTTCGTTGCACTCTCACCGCTCTCGTTAGTGTTGTTTTTCTGGCAACAACAACAACAACAAAAAATCTCTGATGAACTGATAAACACTACCTGAACGGCCGACGCGTTTTCACATACTGATGCTTTGTCAGGACCCCTTGGCGTCAGTTAGGTTCAAATTACTTTGTAACTAAAGTTAAATTTGAAACTGACACAAACAGCTGTTTGTAACACGATGTCGGTTTTTCCCGCGGGACACGAACAGCGGCCTCTTGGTTGAAAGTCCTGTGTTTGTTTGACCCACTCACCCTGTGAGGTTATTTCTGATCTTCATTCAAAGTCATCACAGTCCCGGAGAATTTTCTTTGAGAGTCTAATGACGCTGCGGATCAGTTTACATTGTAGTTACTTAAAAAAGCCCGGTGCGTCTCATACAGGGTGTCTTGTGGAAGGGTATCGGATGCCGAGGGGCCTGACAAAGCGTCGGTAGTTGACGCTCTGGGAATGAGAACGGGCGTGAACAGCACAAAGCAGCTGACAGACAAAATTAGCAACTAGCAGCTGAACATTTAGCAGCTAAAGTGGAGACCGAAACAGAACAAAAAGTGCAAAGTCATCCCAAGTATTCAGGTGTCTTGTTTTGTCAGACCAACAGACTAAAACAAAAAAGATTTTCAGTTTAATAGTAGTTTTTCACTCTGCAGTCTCGATTTGACAAAGGTCTTGTAATGCTGATTTCATACAGAGCAATAATTTCCTCCCTGTCTCCTCCATCTTTTATCTGTTATCCAGGTGATGTTGGCGGAGCTGAAGGGGACGGAGGATGTTTACGCCGTCAAAGTTTTGAAGAAGGACGTGATCCTGCAGGACGACGACGTGGACTGCACCATGACAGAGAAGCGCATCCTGGCCCTCGCCCGCCGACACCCCTACCTCACCCAGCTCTACTGCTGCTTCCAGACACGGGTAGGACCACGAAACAGCACACACACACACATGCAGGTGTGATAGCTCAACCCTGTTTTCTCCATCCCATACCTCTCTTTTTCTCTCTCTTTGCAGGATCGTTTGTTTTTTGTAATGGAATACGTGAACGGAGGAGACCTGATGTTTCAGATTCAGCGATCCAGGAAGTTTGACGAGCCTCGCTCTCGTTTCTACGCCGCCGAAGTCACCTCAGCCCTGATGTTCCTGCACCGCAACGGGGTCATCTACAGGTAAACGTCCCCGGTGTTTTTTTATGTGTTTCAGCCAAAGACACCCTGAACTGCTTTGGGAAAACTAGAAAGCTAGAAATATCTAATAGATTCTTCATAATATTCAGATTCTGTCTTGTTTTAGAGGTGAATCCTCGTTGGAAACTCAAGAGAATTTGATCAATTATTTGAAGAACTCGTGGACTATTTAAGGAATTTCACAAACGATTATCTCACAGCAACATGCTAGACTCTAGAGGGTGCATGACAACATGTTTCACACTTTAATTGCATTTCATGGTGATTCTCACATTTTTTTATTTTACATTGCATGCTCACTTCTCTCAGCGAGTCCAACTGTTACGGAAAGCAGATGGTGCTGATTCTCTCTCGGTCTGTCTGTCTTTGTCTCTCAGGGATCTGAAGCTGGATAACATCCTGTTAGATGCAGAGGGACACTGCAAGCTGGCGGACTTCGGCATGTGCAAAGAAGGCATCAAGAACGGAGTGACCACCACCACCTTCTGTGGCACGCCGGACTACATCGCCCCTGAGGTGAGCTGAACCGTCCACAGGCCGCTCTGGACTCCGGTTTATTCTCCCTCGGTTCTTCTGTCATCTAAGTACACTTACTGAAGTTTCTTAATCTAGTCCTTGTCACTGGTGGACCTGTGTTACAGTATTTCCTGTCCTCCATGTTGAACCGTGTCCTGTTGTTGGATTCAGATCCTGCAGGAGCTGGAGTACGGAGCCTCTGTGGACTGGTGGGCCCTGGGGGTGCTGATGTACGAGATGATGGCCGGACAGCCTCCGTTTGAAGCCGATAACGAAGACGACTTGTTCGAGTCGATTCTCCACGACGACGTCCTGTACCCCGTGTGGCTCAGCAAAGAAGCCGTTTCCATCCTCAGAGCGGTACGAGTCGTCTCTGCAGCACGACGCACAACATTTCCTTTGTTTGATTATTAATTAGAGTTTGAAGAGTGCATATCCTCTTCTTCAGCAGGCGCTCGTAGGCGTCCATGGCGAAGTGAAAAACACTTTGATTTTGAATCTTAATTCAGTAGATTTCGCCCCAATCATATAGCGTACAGTATTTGTTTTGTTATTTGTTATTCATGTACTTTTAAGACTTTTCTTTACCAAATGAACATCAACAAAATCTTTCTGTTAGACAGAGTTTAGACAAAATCATTCAGAAGAAGATTTTCTGAAAAATAAATACACAGCGATTCTTTAAAAACCCAGGTCGTTCAACAACATTTACAACTCTTCTGAAGGTACTGAAGAAAATATTAGATGATACAAAGTCACATCAATGTGGAGAAATATAACTGATAGTGAAGTCCTTAATGTTTGGTTCATAACTTCAGCGAGGACATTTTCATCCCCAGCTACCATCTTTGTTTGGATTAGATAACAGAACTGGGAAACATTTTTATGATGCAACAGATGGAATATCTTTTTTATCCAGATGGTCAAAAAATATTCAAAAGAGGATTCTTGAAATACATCAGAATGTATTGCTTTTTTTTCTTTCCTGTGACTTTAATCTAATGGTAGCACATGAGAGGCACAAACTAGGTTACATATAACTGTTGTTTCAACACTATTTAAAAGGCTAGATTCTATTGTTTAAATGCTTTTGGAACAACAGTTAAATGAAAACTAGAAGCTCACCTTTCAGCCAGGTGTAACCAGGTGTCAACATGACTTTTCACCTTCAAATCACCGTGCTGCATTGCAACATGGATGACTGTGACCTCCAAAATTTCCACTTCATGCAAAAAGGTTTCGCTCGAGATTATCAGGCGTTGCACTATCATTCATGTTTCTATCGTCAGAGCTGCACACGAACAAAATGAAACTCATTCAAAGTGCACTTAACACAGAGGACGCTTCTCTTTGCTCTGATACCAAGCAGAATAAAAAAAAGTCAGTCAAAGAGGTTAAAGTAATAACAATGCGATCATAAAACCAAAGTGCTCTTACAATACTGAACAGGCAGCAGAACAAAAGAGACGCGGCTTTCAGTCTCAGTAAATAACACCAGCACTCTGCTGACCTGTTTCATCACTCCGCCACTACGCCTCTTTGTTTGTACCACAGAGCCATTAATGCCTCGCTCTATTATTAGCACTGAAATGCTTTTTGCTCAACCCCTCGTTCTGCTTCTGTCCTCTTCATTTTATGGACGAAACCACAGCTTGAGGGTCCTAAAGGGGGTTGGATTTCAGACTCAGACCCTTATGTCTGTGGGCGGGCACGGCGTAAACGTAATAGAGTGTTCTGATCAGACTGAACACATTATTTTTATCTATACGGGGGAATATGCGCGTCTGAATTTTCACTGATGCGGAAACAACAGTGAAGTCTTTTACAGTTAATATAGGTCAGTGGGAATGCAGCCTACCTGGACTGCAGACGAGGAAATGGAACGCAGCTATTTTCTGGGGAGCTGCCGAGATCTGGACGAGATTTCGGACCTGCAGAGCGATACAAGTAAACATGACATAAACATTGCGGCTTAAGCGACTGTAGGTGGGGAATTGTTTTGATAAACAAGATCTATTTTGATGCGTTTTTAATGCACTCTGGCACCTTAATACCACTCAAAATAGAGCTACATGTCTACATGAAAAATGTAAATATGTCAAATATATCAAAAACGGTTTACGTTCCAGATTAATTAATTAATGAATTGTGATATAAATATACGTTTAAATTCCTGCCTGGCCCCCTGGAGCCGGTCCAAAATGCTGGTGAAATTGGAACTCAAAAAAGTGTGTATTGTGTGTGTTTGTTTGTAGTTCATGACCAAGAACCCGGCGAAGCGTCTGGGCTGCGTGGTGAGCCAGGGCTGTGAGGAGGCCATCAAGACCCATGCCTTCTTCAGAGAGATCGACTGGGTGCTGCTGGAGCAGAGAAAAGTCAAACCGCCCTTTAAACCCCGTATTGTAAGTAACACACACGCTACACGAGCACACATTGTTTTATTGACTGTGAATTTGACAAAACTGTGACAATCTATTGGTTTCCATGTATTCATGGATGCATGTATTCTACATTTAAGGCTATTAATTTAGTTTTTTACTGACTGAATGTTAATGCTCCAGACATCCAAAATATGTTGTTGTCTTGCTGCAAGAACACTCAGTTTACAGCAATACGAGGTGCTCTTGTGGTAAAAACAGTTCACAAAGCATTTAGTGATGAAGAGAAAGAAGGAAAATATAAACAATATCTAAATTTTACTCATTTTAGGCAGTATTTGATTTTGGTTAAAGTCATGTATGGCTGCAGTTGTGTAGTTGTGAAATGCTCCTTCGCGAGGATGCTTTTCCGCTCGCATATACTGGTCTGTGCGCTCGTATCACGTGGATGTGCCAGATTTTTGTGGGTTTTGAGAATAATTAAATCGCACAAGTTACGCATGTACGTAGCGGTGCGCAGCGCATGACAGACTCAGACGCCACTGATTATGAAAGAGCAGGCAGGGACTGATCCAGTGTCACTGAGGGTGCTAACCAAATCATGTGCTGGTGTGACCAACTGAGAAAGTTTATAGCATCAGTGCCACCAGTGGAAAAGTTAAAGTCTGGAGCCCTGGCACAAGTGTGTGTTCTCTTCACAGTAGAGGCAGTGAGTCTCAGTGGTCAGAAGGTGTCGCTCTAACGTCACTTTTGAAGCACTAGATTGAAGTGCAGTTTCCTCCTCTGACGTCTTTGCTCTGTGTGTGTGTGTGTGTCTGTGTATGTGCGTGTGCCTCTGCAGAAGACCAAGCGTGATGTGAATAACTTCGACCAGGACTTCACCAAGGAGGACCCCGTGTTGACGCCCACGGACGAGGCCATCATCCGACAGATCAACCAGGAGGAGTTCAAGGACTTCTCCTACTGTGCCCCCGAGGAGACGCAAACCTAACACACACACGTATCCAACAACACTAAACCTGACACGCATGTATGCACACATCGCTGACATTCATACATGTGTAGAAACATAAATCCCTTTACAAAACACACGCACACAAACACGGCCACTCCTTTACTCTGAAGCTATTGGTTGTTGTTACTTTTTTGAATATTCTTTACTTGCATTGTGTTGTTCTTGTTGCCTGGGTTTATTATGAATATAAATATGAATATGACTATGAATATACACAGCTGCACATGCTCTTACACACACACACACACACACACACATCCCCTCGTTGCACACTTTTAATGTAGATTTACACACGCACTACAATCCCACGTTTTACTCCAAGACAAACACACTCACTGCACATGCTCAGACAACCAAAACACACATACACACACACTTACTGCTTCTCTCCCCCAGCACCAGGACTGTACAGTGGGTGCTGGGTGCAGAGGCCTGTATATAGCCTGTGTTGAGTGGCTGTATTGTGTCGGTATTGTCTGCTAGTAAAGGAGAGTCGTGGCGCATGGACAAGCACCCTACCTGTGTTATTACTGTCCTTATTGTGGAGCAGTTAGGGCCAAATATTTGTGCAATACCCTGACTATCAATATATTTTATTTGTTTCTTGAAGTGTTATTTTTGTCTTTTCTTTTCTCCTCAAAATGTGTGTTTTTTGTGTGTGTGTGTGATTGAACTCTCGTGCTCATCATGCTCCTGTCTCGTGTGTATAAAGTGAATGTCGAGCTTACAAGTTACAGGCTATTGAACTAATTATGTGGAGCAGAGTGTTACAGGCGGCCTGTGTAGCAGCGTGAAGCCCGATTTCCAGCTATTTCATCCATCTGCTAGTTTCAGAGTCTGTCCCGCCAGCGAGAATGTGCTGACCCGTGGGCGTTTTTTTTTGTTTTTTTTGTCGTGAATGTACATATTTGTAAGTGCGAATGCATGATTTTTCTTTCTCCCTGTCGGTGTGTGACTTTTCGTCCTCAGTATTTCTGTTTCTATAGTTACCATCAGTGTTTTCAGCCCCCCCCCCCCCCCCCTTTCCTTCCCCTCTCCTCCAAAGCACCAATTCCCCTTTCCTGCCTCCAGCAGCCGTCTCACTCAGCCAAAACCACTTGCTTTTCTGACTTTTGCTTTTTTTTCACGAATGGCTTTTCGTTCTTATTGCTCTCTTTCTTTTTTTTTATTATAGTTATTATTATTGTAAAGTGTATCTGGAGGAAACCTTTGTGTATAATACTATAACTAAGCTATCATAGGTCTGTTACAGCCGGGCGAAAAAGAAATGTGGAAAACCAGCAGCTGAATTACCTCTTATTTCCAATACACACACAATCAAAACACCAGATACAGACTCTCTCCTTTGCCTCCTCCCTCTTCTTCTCACTCTCTTTCTGACTTACACACACACACACACACATGCACACACAGAGGAGGACTGTCGTCGCGTGTACTGTACAGTGATCTGAATGAAGGTGAGCTGGTTGCTCTGTGTGCAGTAGAGTCGGTGTGTAGTGAAGCTTTGTGCACCCAGGGGTAGGGCTGTTCCTGGTCACACTATCTTACTCTGTGCCAAAATGTAGTGCAACAGCCGGGCTAGTAATGTCTGGTCTGATTCCAATAAAACACTGAGCTGTCTACATCACTCCCAGACTCCTCTGTGTCATCTTTCCTCCCTCGTTGTTTTTTATTTTTATCGATTCTCGCCTGCTGCTGTTCAGAGGCAGATCTGTTCTGTGGGATGCTTCAAAGTTTGTGCGAGAGACGAAGGGGAGGGTTAGAGTGGAGAGAGGGAGGAAGGGGAGGGTTAGGGTTATGCTTTCACTGGCCTGGCTGACCTATCATCGTGCTCAGCTTTAGAGGCCCTGTAGGTGATGCACATGCAGAGGGGAGAGGAGACACTCGCCGTTAAAGTTATCTGTGCTGCGGGGGGCCACTTGCCTTGCGATATTTGGCACCACTAATTGCCTCTCTGATTAATTAGACTACCTGTGATGGTGCAAATTGTAGCGTGGAGAGTCCCTGCTGCGCTGTGAACTCCTACTGCCTCCTTCTCTTTTGTTCTGAGCCAACGTTCACCATGACACCGGATAGAGACGCCTGTTAGACGCAATGACAGCCAACAAGGAGAAGAGAAGGTAAAGCTGCGTCTTGCTTTATGGCAACTTCTGTGTAATTGAATTGTTTCTATGAGGGTTTGGTCAGTAACTGGGATGATGCGGTGAGCCCAAAGATGGTGTTGTGACCACACTGGGCATGTAGATAACTTGAATCTTGACCACAATGCAATACTGCCCTTCTCCATCTGCTCATAAGTGATGGAAGAACCAATTCAATTCATTAAAGAAGAGTAAATGTAACCTCACCAAAACGGAAAAATACAAGAAAAGTAAGCATGATTACCTCAAATTTGGGATTTCGTACCTAACGAGCATCATCTTTGTTGAAGTACTTCATGCTTCTCTACATGTTGATCATATCTTTACAGAATTACATTTACATGAAAAAGTCTGTGTCATCAAGTGGAAAACATCTTCATGCTAAGTTTATGTTTTGGAGATGCAGTGATGTTTTTAGGTCACGATGAAGGTAGAATCTGAATTAAAGTTAAGTAAAATGTACAGCAAAAATTCATGAAACAGTATTTACTTCTGAAAGTGAACTAAAAGTAAAGTACCTCAAAGAGTCTTTGAGTAAATGCACCTTGCTATCTTGCACCTCTGCAATTCACATTTTGAATTTATAAAATGAATCTTCATAACAACAAAACAAACACAAAAACCTGTAAGTTTAGTAGAACAGAGAGTTAAATTACAATTTCATCTACGGTATCATAATATTGTGTGTATCCTTTGTACCTACACACAGGGACATGTAGTAGTCTGTGACTTTGTTGCACTTTTTCCCGCCCTGTGTCCTCTGCAGGGCGATCAGCCGCGAGGCCGCCAGAAGGAGGCGACGGGTGGAGTCCGAGGTGTTTGAAGATTTGTCTCGCCTCCTGCCGCTCCAACCGTCTGTCCGAGCTCACCTGGACAAGCCCTCAGTGATTCGCCTCACCCTCAGCTACATACGCATGCACACACTGCTCAGAGGTACAAACAGTCATCACACACAAATCACACACTTTGCTCGAATAGCAACCAAAAACTCTTGGTATAGTTTAAATAACTCAAACAGAAATTAAGTTTAATATCCTAAAACAAAATAACATCTCCACTTAAGAACAATGCGATCAACGAATATATAGTTTAGTCTCAATGAACCTTTAATATGTCTGCCTGCTCAATCAATACCTAATCAATACTTAACATGCATTAGGTTTGCAGAAACTTTGGGAACTCCTTAGGATGTTAAAATACGGCAGATTCACGTAGTTTTTCCAGAGCTGTACAATAAATACAGCTCTGAAGGAATTCATTACAAGGCGTCCAAATACTTTATATTTCAAATGCACCTTTGAACCTACATGTACAAAGACATTTATTGGGTAAAAGTCAATGAAATATAGTATGTAAGTATTCTGAAGTACAATTGAATTGTACTTTTTTGCAGAGCGGTAGCTTCTGCTTCAGAAAAAAAAACTGGAACACACACACACACACACACACACACACACACACACACACACACACACACACAGTATCCCATACAATATTCACGATACACCACATTCTTTTTTTAATAGTTCCCGTAAATACCGAACCTTCTGGAAATACGAAAGCAAAGGCTAGTCACATAGTAACACGTGGACAAGTGATGGAACGTCACGGGTGTGACGGAGGACGCGAGGAGAAGGAGAACGAAACAGAGGAAGTCAAGGCCTCGGAGGAGACAAACCTGTACCTGAGGATCCTGGAGGGATTTCTGATCGTCCTGTCCACTGAGGGAGACATGATCTACCTGTCTGACAACGTCAGCAAGTACATGGGCTTGACACAGGTACACACACACAAACACTCACACTTACACAGGCATTTATATGTGAATTATGTGTAATGGTATATTCTCTTGACAGAATGAGCTGATGGGACACAATATTTTCGAGTTTACGCACCCTTGTGACCACGAAGAAATCAGAAACAATCTACGTCTAACAGCAGGTGTGTGTGTGTGTGTGTGTGTGTGTGTGTGTGAGAGTAGAATCTGTGTTCTGTTTTGGTTTTATGTCCTGTGGTTGTGTGTTTTTTCAGAGCTCACACAGATTTGAGCAGTCGTGTCCCTGCAGCTGATTAAATTGCTTGTTTTTTTAGAGGAGGTTTGGTGCGGTGCAAAGAGAGACTTTGTCATGAGGATAAAAAGCGCTCTGACACACAGAGGAAGAAGCGCCAACCTCAAGTCAGCTACGTGGAAGGTTGGTGACAGACAATCCCACACAACATTGTGATGCAGCAAACACCTTCTGATCGTATTTATTCGGCTCCGTTTGATCTAACTCTCTCCGTTGTTTCAGGTTCTCCACTGCCAGGGCCGAGCGAAGGTGTGTGTCGCCCCGTCTTCAGTTTCCTGCCTGCTGCTGACTTGCCAGCCTCTGCCGCTCTCACACACACTCCTCAGCACACACACCTTCACCAGCCAGCACAGCATGGACATGAGGTTCACGTACTGTGACCAGAGGTGATTTACACAAATGAATACCCAGATACAGCTTATTTTAACTTAACGTAATTTATTTATTCAGCCTTTGTGCAGTTACCAACCATCCTGTATGTATGCTTTATTAGTTCTTCTGATTTCTGAAGAATTTCATGTTAAATGAGTAGAGAAAGAGCTGTAGAAGATTACAAAACCCCAAGAGGAAGTAGTGTTACACTGCTCGTGTTTGACTTAAACACAGTTGTGAAAGGAAGTGGTTTAGACTAAAAAGAAACTTGAGATGAACTCGAGGTCGAGTAACAAGGAAGAGTTCGTACGTTATGAAATTGTTAAGTAAGATTAAGGGAAATGATTAAAGTTCATGCCCATGCCTTTGTATTACTCATCTGTTTCTGCACTGATATTTGTTCTGGTTCTGCTGGTTTTATTGGAGCAAAGCAATGAATGAGCAACAAACAGTGTCAGTGTTACCTACTCTTCCACATGATCAAAACATGTTTAATACAGATGCTTTTCAAAATCCGTCTCTTTCTGGTGTGATGCTTATCGAGAGAAAATGTGCAATCTGTGATAGTTCTGATAGGTTACTACTAACTCTCAACATCAGCTATGTTGTAAGGAAGTTGTAAGAAATATCCTGACAAATAGTTTTATATAGAATACTGTATATTTATAGCACATACAATGTAATGCTGTGCAGCCAAACATTTATCAAACCTACTTTATTTTAAATTCAAGTGGAGATCTCAAAGTTTCCAAAGACAGAAAATATGTGAGGCTGGATTTGAGGGGGAATGATGCACAGGACACACATTTCCATTTGATGGATCGATGCAGCTGTTAAAAACATGGAGTCTGAAGGTTGAATATCTTTCTCAGTGTAAACATCGATTAGTGTTCTTGAAGATCTGAAACAAGCTGATATAGAATACTTCATACTGTGAGAGTATTAAATAAGACAGTTTTAACTTCCCTCCAACTTAATAGCTTAATAGCGGTCCCCCTTTAACCTTCCCCTTTTTAAATTTTAGACCTACGACTGCATTATATCAGTGAACCTTAAACTTGTTTTTGGCTGCAGCTGAATAAGTAAAACTAGGTAAATAATCAATTAACACCAGTTGATGCTGAAAGACTGGTTTATCTGGCAGTATGTTTGATAAATAAATTCATGTTGTTTCTTCTTTGTGTGTTGGTGTTTTCGCAGAATGACTCTGCTTTTAGGTTACAGTACTGATGAGCTGCTGGGCCGTTCCGTCTATGATCTCTGTCACACACTGGACATAAAGCTTTTGACCAAAAATCATCTCAACTGTAAGAAGTGATGCACAAACCCACACATACATAATACACATTACAGACGTGTAGATATCTCATTTCACATCTCTCTCTCTCTCTCTCGCTGCAGTGTGTTTTAAGAGTCAGTCAGTCAGCGGTCAGTACAGGATGCTGGTGAGAGGTGGAGGTTACGTTTGGGTGGAGACTCACAGTGCCGTCATCCCCAGCGTCCGACCATCCAAGTCCAGGCCTGGCGCCCACCAGCCGCTCTGCATCCTCTGTGTGACCTATGTCCTCAGGTGTGTTTGTGCCATTGCCATGCAACATTCGTGTAACTTTGATCAATCTCAAAGAAGGTTTCGAGCCTTTAAAGGTTCATTTGAATGCCTCATTGAGATTAAAGGCATTCAATGCATGTGAAAACAGCTGTAAATAAGGCTGCAACTTCTGATTATCTTTATTATCCAGAGTTGAATACTTTTATAAAATGTCAAACATTTGTGAAAATCTCCATCATGAATTCCTTGTTATGTCTGACCAACAGTTCCATATTCGATTTACAACTATAGAAAACAGAGAAAAGCAGCAACCTGACAATGTTTGTTTGCTAAATTTACTTGGAAGATGAAACTATTTTCACAATTGTTTGCAATTAGTTTTGTGTTGTAGGTGTTTTAATATAGATCAGAGTCTAATTATTTATAAATGGTTTAATGTTATATTCATATGTGTCTCACAGTGGAGTGGAGGAGCCGTCCTTGCAGCTCTCTGTGGACCAGATTGTACAAATCTGAGCTGAAGCTTGAGTCTGAAGAACAGTCTGCAAAACCTGCATCCTCGAAGAAACAACAACGATCTTCTCTACCTCCATCTGTCAATTCATATCAGTTATTTTCATTAAATATAATTTTTCTTGTGTATTTTGTCAACCACTGATGTTTCTGTTTAGTATTCGGATAAAGCCTCGAATATTTGAACTGTCAGAACCCTTGACAACCAGACAATCCAAACCGTGGGAAATGATTGTACATTTTAAGCGGGTTTAAGAAGCACAACTTCTGGCTTCCTTAAAAGAAAATGTAAAGCTTTTGGTGTAGACTGTGGTTGACAGACAGTTGACGGGGCGTTGTGAGAGTTGAAATATGTCGACGAAAGCAGGCAGTGTGACTTTTTCCTGACCTCTCTGGGCCTGACCTTACTTCCTGTGGGGTTTCCTTTTGGGCCACCTGACACGTGGGGTGACGTCTGACTGTCAAACATAATGTGTACACACACACGCACGCACGCACGCACGCACGCACGCACGCACTCACGCACACGCGCACACACACACACACACACACACACACACACACACACACACACACACACACACACACACACAGTGTATATAGCGAAATAGGCATTGTGCTGATGAGATGCGAGCAGACAAGTCAAAGCCACAGCTTCCTGAAAGAGACTAGCGATAGGAAAGTTCTCGTGGGAACTTTTTAAACTTTTTACCTCTTGACTTTTGAATTCTCACGCACACACACACAATTCCAATTCAACAACTCACATATATGCTCTGAATTCTATATTGAGCACCTATAATTATATTTTGATAAAAAATACTTATATACTTCTACTTAACATTTTTAATGCAGGACTTTTTTTACTTGTAACAGAGTCTTTTTTTAAATATATTTTGGATGAAAGCTTCTGTTATTACTTTGGTACTTTGTATCCTTTCCTAATAACTCTATTATTTGTATTTTTATGTACACATTTTATGGCGACTATGTCCAGGGTATTACTTTCTTATTAAAGTGATTTAGTTTCTCCTCTGCTGTTCTGAGGACGCAGTAAACAATTGTATCTTTGCGAACCTGGATAACGTGTATTTAATGGACAGGTTCAAATTACTATACAAATTGCTATAATTTTTATTGGTGACCTGGTTGGTTCACCCAAATTACAATAAACAATCTTTCTCACTCACCTCTACTGGCATCTAAACACAGAGAGTTGGAAAGATGCGTTTATTGCCAGCACTCCAATAAAAGGCAGGTGAATATAATTTAATTGGGCTACTCTGGATAAGACCTCACTCTCAACAGTTTTATTTCTCTAGTTCACTATTTATTTTCTCTGGTAGAAAGGAGTTCTGAAGAAACTGTGCAAATAAATCCAGATCTATCTGTATGGCATAACTAAGTAAGGAAATATATATTTCTTTGTATAAAGAATTGGAGATTCTTAAAGTCACAGTTGTCATAAACCTTCCAGTTTGACAGAAATCAATGTCACAGATTTCAGTATTTAACACTTATGAACACAAATACATGTGTTTTAGTTATATTCTGTATTGGATAGTTTTTAGCTTAGTTTGATATAAAAGCAACGGACGTTAGTGGATTTGTCTTCTCACACTGATTCAGTCACACAACATGTAGGGAAAGACTCTTGCGCCATCTAGTGTTTGAAGTGGCAATCATTAAGATTTCAGTCCTGATTGATTTATAATTTATATTTGAGTGAAAACAATGGGGGATAAAAACATGTGTGTGTATACAATGAAGAAACACTTTAATACAGCGTTTGTTTCCAGGAATGTCGCCACAGACGCCCAGTTTGTAATACTGGAAATATATAAATATTGCAATACGTTCATCAGTGGTCCATAAGGCTCAATCACCATTGTGTTAAGTTAGATTTAAAATCTTTGAGATTGTCACGTTAACTGTCGTCAGTGAAACAGAACATAGAATCTTCTGTCCCACGAGCAGTCACCATGTAGGCTGAACAATTCTTCCAAAGACGTCCCTGTTTATTATTAAGGAAATCTGACAGCTCATCGTCTTTCTTAACACTGGCACAACATGTGCTCTGCAAAAGGTCAGAACGAGCCAGGTATCCCATTTAACAGATCAGAAAATCAACAAATAAAGGTAAGTGAAATTAATATACATTATGCACCTACAATATTCATGTACCGACTTAAACAAATGGTAATGAATAAAATTAAATAATCAGGAACTTACGTAAAAAACAAGAAGCTGAAATGAAACCTTTGCAAGATAGAAAGATTCTTCCACCAGCTGTTTGAAATTGGAATTTGGCAAAAATATCCCATCAGTCAGCTTTTTTACATCCTGCTGATGGGCGACTACTGTCAGTTCAGCAAAACTCTCAGTGAAACGCAACAGCTACTTTGTGAAATCAGCATAATTTACATTTTCATCGTAAATCAATGCTATATATATATATATATATATATCATTTTTTGCTTATTTTTGAGATCATAATTATGATAATTCAATTTGAAAATTAAAATTTGTAAAACTTGATGTGTATAGTAGATGATAAAGATAATATTAATCACCCAGAATCTCAGTGTTCACAAACAAAACATAATTTGTTTATTCCTCTCTTTTGTCCTTGAATAACTCTGAGACCATACTTGGATCTTCAGTCTCGGCTGATCATTGACAATAGAAACAGTCCATGCTTAATGGTCCCTGCTCCGCCTGTCATTTTAACAATAATCCTTTTATCCAACCATGTGACCATCTAAATTATCATCCATGAAGTCACTGCAGATTTTGAGCCTTTAACAGAAAATGAAAGAAAAGAAAACAACTTTGTTTCCCCCTCTGTGTTCAAAGGTTTTCTTCATCAGCTCGTCTCAATAGGAAATCTTTTTTCAACATGCTGGACTAGTCTAATGAACAGACATGTTCTGCTTGGTGGCTACCATGCCGGTTTTTAAGGTGACCTTGGCAGTTGTTAATGGTATTCGTGTCCCTGCATGTTGCTTCAGAAGCCCGATTACTCCATTAAGACCGAGTCTGAGGCACAAGAGGACGGAGATAAGCCGTGGAAGAGGTCCTGGTGGCGGTGTGAGGGTTTAATGTCATACTAGTATGAGCTTACATTGCAAAGGAGCTCAATCAGAGACAAACCACAGACAGGAAGGAAGAGTTCCTTTAAACTCCCATGTGACCAAACTGAGAAGGCCCCCCCCCATTAGCTCTTGTTTTACCCTCCTCTCTCCCAGTCACACCCCCATGGTTGTGTGGGTGTTGTCAGGCTGTCAGCCAATGGCACGACAGCGCTCACCCTTTGAAACACAACCATGATAAATCAGTGTCAGTGCAGAGAGGAGAGTACAGATAAAGGATTTGATAGGGCAAATGATATGATTAAAAATACATGGAGGGTGATGAAGTATCACATTTATTTGATTATCAAATGTATTTTATTAGTCATTGTTCAATTGTGTAAGCTATAAGGGTATGTCTATAAAGACAAGTCGGCATAGATAGAGTTGAATGGAAGTGTCCTCTGGTGCAGAGTTCAAAGTTCTTCAACTGGATCTCATGTGTGTGTCTGCTTGAGATCCAGTTCAGGATTTTTGTGTCAAATGAACATATGAATATTTAGACAGTGTAAACCTTCTCTCTTTGTGTCTGGTTAAAGAAAGTACAAGTGTGCAGTTTCATCTCAGGATATCAATCGTTAAAACACAATAAAACTAAATGTCTCTTCAGTGCACAGAATAACCAATGAGGAGATAAGCACTATCATTATTGCATTAGTAATAGGGAAACCTTGCCTTGGCACTGTGCCTGTTGCAATGGACAACATGGTTACTTTTGATTACTTTGTCCAACTGACTGATACATGTCAGAACATTTAAATTTACAGCCTGACTGCACCAAATCTGTGTATTTACATATTTAACATATGTGTAAAAACAAACCCAATTGAGTTATAATTTAATTTGCTTTTCATGTTGTGTAATCATGTGTTTGTTCCACTGTTTAAGCATATTGTACCGGCGCCTGGGGGCATGATCTAATCTTATCTTCTGTGCAGAGTCCACAGGTGTAAGCCCCGGTCAGGGTCTTTTCCTCAGATGAGCTCAGCACTAAGATTCTCTCTCTGCAGAGCGAGAGACAATGGTCGAGCACCATACATGTTGTGTATGTGTGAAATAATGGGAACATGCAAGGAATGCAGTGTTCCACGCTATCTTATCTGTTCCCAGACAATGGGAGCAGATGCTTAAGCAA
This sequence comes from Anarhichas minor, assembly GCF_050575085.1. Lineage (NCBI taxonomy): Eukaryota > Metazoa > Chordata > Actinopteri > Perciformes > Anarhichadidae > Anarhichas > Anarhichas minor. The sequence goes on from NW_027466463.1 coordinate 16,566,697, forward strand.
CACAATTGGTCACTGTTTCATGAGAGTGTTGTTCACGCTCAAGAGTTAAAGGTTGCAACCATGCCGGTTTTTGAAGGTGAGCTCTGCAGTTGCTGATGGAATGGAGTCTGAGGCACAAGAGTGCAGAAATAAGGAATGGAAGAGGTGGTGTGAGGGTTTAATCTCATACTGGTATGAGCTTGCATTTGAAAGCAGCACACTCTGACACAAAACACAGACAGGAAGTCAGTCCCTGTTCAATTAATTGTTGCTGCCCATGAGGGTGGTTAATGACTGATGCAAACACAATGGGCCTTTCTCACTCACTCCACAGATCAGAGAACTGCTGATGACAGCAGGCCTCACAGAGATCCTCTGAACAAACCACAAAGTACAGAACTGTAACACTGTAGTCGCTGTGCAAAAGCTAATGAATGACCAAGCGGATGCACTTCACATCGCTCATCCTACGAACTTAATGCACTATTTACGTATTTACATTCATTTTTACATACATTTTTAAAGGATTCATCTAAACATTTTTTAAAGCAGTCAGTTTAAATATTATAATTATCATGTGGCCTTGAGGTGGTAGTTTGGTCTGAAATTAATGCTACTGTCTTGTCTCCTGTGAAATTACTAGTTATAACTCAAATGTATTGTTTATTCAAAGGGCATTGGTCAGAAATAACGAGGCCGTTGGGAAATAACGATACTCTCGTCATAACTAAATAAAAAAAGGTGTAAAAGGAATAGTTTGACATTTTCGTGACCAGGCTTATTTGCTTTTTGGTGATAGATACCACTTTTATGTCTGTATGGTAAATTCTAATTCTACTAATTACCACGTTTTACATCCACACACAAAAAGTGAATTAACATTTTTCTTACTTATTTTTTGAAAATGTATTTTTTTTACAAAATGTTAATTAATTTCAGTGTGCTGCTTGTCTTGAAAATCAGATGTCCAAAATGAATTGAGGGTATCTAGATGACTAGTTATTTGATACTTGCCTACATTTGCATGTATCTGTATACATAGCCATGAGTATTTTTCTTTTTCTTTTAAATCTATTTATATCTTAAATCTTATACATGAATGGAAATGTGTATGTAGGGTAATTGCACCGTAAATTGAGGATCTTTCAATACAACAAATCTTATAGGCAATGCCTTTTTTGCGTCAGGTTATATGATGTTTTCCTTACATAAAAACATCATTATTTATGTTTTAAACATTGCTAATTAACATATTACAATCATTTTGATTTAACTGTGACCAACTGTGATCACATTCAATTATCCACACTTATCCTTTAATACAGTATTACAACCCTGCCTGCATGAAAATAAATGAATATATATCATTTTACTTTTAATGCCTTTTCATTGCATTTCAAATCATAGGCATTTCAAATGGTGCAAACTCGGGAACGCGCGCTGTCAATTGCCTCGCACGGGCGTGCGCATCCATTGGTCCTCCTCTTCCGCGTGCGTCCGGAGGAGCCCCCCCTCCTTGGCTCCTGCTGCTTTTAAAATAAACGGACACAGTATGCCATTCCACACTCGGCCAGAGGACGGGACACGGTGAGGAGTTGCTGTGTCGCTCATTCTAACCCCCCCTCTCTCCTGTCGTCACCCCCATTGCCCTTGTTGTTTAGTTGCCTCTTCATTAGTTCGTGTACACGGTTAGCTAGTTTCAGTCATGTATCGGTATTTCGGGGAGCTGCTGAGCCGCTCTGCGGGTAGTGCCCTGGCCTCGGGCTGCGTTGACTCCGCTCTCCCGGTGTCCTCGTCCCTGATGCGGGGGGTCCGTCGCTACGCGGACGCAGCGGACTCGCCGGACGACCCCAACTTCTTCCGGATGGTCGAGGGCTTCTTCGACCGCGGCGCCAGCATCGTGGAGGACAAGCTGATCGAGGATGTGAAGACCAGGGAAACCCCCGAGCAGAAGAGGAACCGTGTGCGTGGCATCCTGCGCATCATCAAGCCGTGTAACCACGTCCTGAGCGTGTCTTTCCCCATCAAGAGGGATAACGGAGAGTGGGAGGTGATAGAGGGGTACCGCGCCCAGCACAGCCAGCACAGGACACCCTGCAAAGGGGGTAAGCATTGAGCCAAACCGCCCCTATGCCAGCTAGCTTTAGCCAGCTACTTAGCATTAGTTAGCTGCACCATTAGCATACAAGGCAGCTGCTGTCAACAGCTGCTAATGTTACTGTAAACCGTTACACACAGCTTCACTGTTTAATCCGTTGCACTTAACCACACTCTTTTTTCGATCATAACTGCTTGGTTGTTAGTTTTGTTTACTGTATTTCACTACTGCGCTCACTTCCGGTGCAGTTTACATTGACCTTCCTGCTCACCTGAAGGTATAATGTTAGCAGCCCACCATACTTAGTGGGCTTAGATCTTGTTTTGCTCGTTTCTTGTCATCCCGTTGTTTTGGTGGATGGAGTTTGCTCCTTCTGATCAACTCTTATTCCTATTATTCTTATGTGTGTCAGATGTATGAAGACACCAGGTGTTGTGTCTTTGAGCATTTCAGGCCCTTGGCCATCATGTGCTGCACAAAACACGGTCGACCATTGAAGACCTATTGCTCATGCACTTTTCTGTCCTTTGATGTATACATATGGTCTAAGTCAGGCAAATGTGAATGTCAGGCCTAATACACACAATGTGTTCCTCACTCTTTCTTTAGACAAATGCTAAAATTCACAAGCTGTATGTGCAATGTGTCAACCTTGGGCAGAGCATGGTATATCGTACGACAGACTAACATTATGCTCTTTGGTTCAAGGTTCAAAGCAGAGGCATTGTGGGCTACTGCTGCAGTGCTCTCTGGGTAATTTGTGATTTGAGGGATCTGATGGGTAGGAGGTCAGAAGGAGGGTGAAAGCTGGGGAGGGGGTGGTTTTGTTTCCAGGCTCTCCTATTTGTCAGCCAAGTGACAGGTGGGGGGAGGGTGCTGTGGAGAGGAGGCTTTCTCAGCCGAAAGACATTCCTTTTAGACAAAATGCATATTTGAATGGTGCGGCTATTTGCCTGGTATTCACCGCATATAACGCCCTTCCATTGTACATACTTGAAGTAGTAAATGTAGACATCTTTTAGGGCGGCACATTAGCGTGGGCACTGTGCTGTACATGCCTGACTTTAAAAGATGGATTAGTAAACTGTCAAGACAAGTTGAGAGTGAATCATTTATGGAACCAAAACGCATCCTCTATTACAGATTATTTCCTCAAATCCATTAACGGTTTTAAAGAATCATTCTGTACAGCCATCAGAGAGAGATCACTCAGAGGAGCCATTTATTTAAAATCAATAACATTAAAGGAGCGTCGTTGCTTCTATCCATCTCATAAAAGCTTGAGGAGAGCATCTCCTCGATCCAAAGCTAAAAACTCAGCTTGGCCTTAACGGTCCTCTACAGTAGTATTTCTAAATATCTTCTCTCTCATGTTGCCTTGCCTAATCCAGATCCAAAGTACAGTTAACCAATGATCTCAAATCACAGCAATGTTAACTTTTCATCCATTTTATCAAGTGGGAGCAGTACCATTATTTATTGTAGTGGCCCATGAAGGAAGCAGTTATTGTTTTCAGTGGGTTTAATCATTGATGTCCTGCGTAGACCCTTTGCTGTGTTCAGATCAAACTGCAAAGTTCAAAGGCTGTTTTTGTGTGAGCACATGTTGCTCATACACCCGCCCTTTGAGAGCGACAGCTGCTGGGCTTTGACCTGTCTACCGAACGAGCGTCCTAACTCAGGAATATCATGTGTTGCTTCTGTGTGTGTGCAAAGTTATTCGAAACAACCCTGGAAGATAGTTTGTCACATTTGATCTAGTTTTGTTTATTCGGCTAAATTGTCAATTCTCCTTTCTGTGCAGAAGTACCACACTTTAAAAAGCCCACAAATTATTAGCCAGTGTGTGCATTAAAGAAAAACATTGATATCAAAGGATTTAGTTAATACTAATGCAAGGAAAATATCACCACAGGGTAAATAATAATACACTGAAGACCTGAACTAGTAACTTAAACCAAATGCCCCGAATTTCAACAATGTGTTTCTAAAGGATTCCAGATATGTTGCAGGTTATTTTAGGCCGTAGAGGCTCTGAAGCTCCGTGGTGTCGGGCCTTCAGGCCTCTCTGTTGAAATTGAACGGCCCCGACTACTACAGGAACTCTAGATTTCAGTGCGGGCTCTGTTTATTTCCAAAAAGTCTGTCCTCCATTACAGAGGAATGTGTTTACAGATGTGTTTTGAAATCTGGTTGCTGTGGTGAGCTGTTGGCTGGGTGGAGAAATGGATGGGGGGGATGGGTGTATAAGCAGCCAGGCCTTTTTCCTTCTTTCTTTCTATTTGATCAGCGAGCTCCAGTCTTGTGTTGGTCTCGAGGTAACTCAGCTGATCTTTGGAAGAATGGAAATAAAGATGGAAGGGTGGGAACCACAGCAGCACTCTTAAAGTCAGAGCCTCGTTTTGGGAGGTTTGATCTTTTCCTCTGACTGCAGTAACTAAAAGGAAGTGGGTGGGCACCAACGTGGCACTTGAGGATGACGTCATTGTGGTTAACTTGTGCTTCTTGTGTTTCTGTTTCTATTGGTTACAAATGACACACGGTTCTTTTGTCCCCTCAAAGAAATCTTTTTCCTCCGCTTTGTGCCGTTTGCCCTTGGGGCTTCTCTGTGGAAGCTAACCCTGGATGAGCTATATTTGGTACTGCCAGACAATCTTACACACGCACACACTATACCAATAAGATGAAGTAGTACTTGGGCGGTCTGACTGTATGGTCTCATGTAACGCTGCACGCCATGCCGACAGTAGTAAACCCCAGACAACAGGAGGGACTGACTGTAGCTCGGGGGCGGGAGTCAGAATGGGAAGCTGGGATTGGTTCCTGAGGTCTCTGCCCGCCCGACGCTGCTGCCGTGACTGCCGGGCACAATCCGTGATCTCTGACCTGTTCATGTGGTCTACTCTGATTACTGGTCCAGTCCGGTCTTTGACCGTGCTCTATCTCTGCTACTCATTTCCTCTTTCTGTTGTTGAGCTGCACATGTAGTGGAGACAGTTTCAGTGTCAGTGTAGGCCATTGATGTCCCCACGTTGCAGTCTAAACACTTAAATCTGTAAACGAGACACTTTAAAATACATTATACAAGTGTTTACTCACAAGAAAACATCTTCAACAACGTATAGTATATTTTGCTTGTGGCAGTGTTGTAACTTTGTGTGTGTGTGTGTGATTCCTTTAGGTATCCGTTACAGTCCAGATGTGTCTGTTGACGAGGTCAAAGCTCTGGCCTCTCTGATGACCTACAAGTGTGCCGTTGTCGGTAAGTATTATATATTAGTATATAATAAATATATTAGTCTTCCACAAAGGCTCCTGCTGGTTATCCCCTGATCTTCATATACATATTCATACTTTTTGTCTTACCAAGTTCAAAACAAAAGCCCAAACTTGGTGTTCTTTGCAGATTCATATGCCAGTATTTCATCTAATACACTGATCTTAAGTATTGCATATTTGAATGAGTTTTCCTTCCCGATTGTGAACACGTAGTGAACTATTGTAAAGGAGAATTAAGCTTCTAGTGCGTTGTATCCACACAGTCTGAAATAGCTATTGATATTTAAGACCACGCTGACTTTTTAATACTTTGTGCATAATCGTCAAGTAGCTTATTAGCACGTTTCTCTATCATCATGGTCACATTGTCTTGAAGCGGAGACTAATGGTTTTAAAATGTACCCGTATAGTGTTTGAATGTTCTCTCTTTTAAAGCTCTTATTATTATCCTACAGATGTGCCATTTGGGGGAGCCAAAGCTGGAGTCAAGATCAACACCAAGAATTACTCTGTAAGCCTTCTAATGCCCCCCCCCCCACTCGCATGTAGAGATACACCGACATGTTTCACTGTGTGCTGTAAGACGTAACGGAGAGCAACGCAGCCTTTAAGACAAGATGGCAGTCATTGGAGGGATATGAGCTCTCTTCTGTTCCCACATCCAAACAAACATGGACGATGATTCAATCACACTGGAATGCAAAAGGCTGCGCTGCTGGAGCTTATCCTTTCATTTTGCACTTTTTGAAGACAAAAATAATCACAGAGAGAGATTGAGATGGGAAAAGAGGGCGAACAGGATATCAAATGTGTCTTTCTTTAGATTGAATTTGAGTTTAACGGCGGCAGTAACTGTTCCCAGTAGATACTCGGATGTGTAAGAGTATTTTGTGGTTTAAGTTTCTTCATTCAACTGATGGTGCGTTTATTGGATTACGCATAGGGATTTTAGTGCATCCATTGATGGGTACTGTGATATAAACAGACTTGAAGGCTATTGATCGGCTGTTGCCTCTGAGTTAACTGGAAAGAAGCTCCTTAAAAACAACCTCACCCTTTTTGTTTCTTTATATCAAATGGAAACTATTGGGTTATACGGACGAGACCCTGTTTGGATTGATTTTTCTCTTCCTTGAATGTCTCAAACTGTAACCAGCATGTTCTTCCTAAACTCTGTACTGTGTCTGTCTGTCGCAGGATAATGAGCTGGAGAAGATTACCAGGAGATTCACCATTGAGCTGGCCAAGAAGGGCTTTATTGGTGAGTTTCTGTGTGGGAATTTAAACCGTTGTTTAAATTGATGACGGTTAAAAGTAATTACAAAACTATTGGTAGTACTGTGAGTATTTATTTGGTTCGTGACAGTGTTCTTGTCGTTATTTGACTCTGTTGGAAATGACTGTGGTGGTGAGAGGTGAATGTTTCCACCCAGAGAAGTAAACATTTCCTGTAATCCAGCGCTGTTTATTCAGGTTGGGGTAGCTCAGGATGTGCCTGTGTAAACCGGAAAGGGAGACAATTAATAATGGTGAAAGGAGAAGCACAGGTTTGAAATATGAGTTTAACTTTGGCCGATGATTTGTGGACGTAATATATAACAGAAATCAGATATAAGTTTCTGAATAAAGTTGTAGTATTTACCCGTTAAGCAAGGTGGCACATAACCTGCTTAGCTGGAGTATATGTTTAACGTTCCGACATGAATGCATGTTAGTGTTTGTGATGTGTTTACTTCAGAGATATGACACTGTTACATGCTTGTACACAGCAATAGTTGTGTCATTTAGTGAGGTTTGATGCAAGCGCCTTCACCACTGAGTTTTTATACACCCTGGAGGCAAAGCAGCACCCTTTGCACACATCTCTCTGCATGCATGCTTCTGATTTTGAATACATATAATAAGGTGTATATATATGCATGTATGTATTTTATATTATTTAGGACCAGCCAAGGTACCTAGTTATCAAGACTGGAAACTTGGTTTTATGAATGATTCATTGTGTTAACCGGCCAAGTGTGTGTAGTGATTTAATCCCTGCACTATGACTGGCAGGCTTGGTTAACGCTCTTTTTCCTACCTGTCTGCCTTCACCAGGACCTGGCATCGACGTCCCGGCCCCAGACATGAGCACAGGAGAGAGGGAAATGTCCTGGATCGCCGACACGTATGCCAACACCATCGCACACACTGTAAGTTCTCAGGCATACACAACCAATCCGTATGACTTGCCCGTTATGTTTTTGTTCAAATTGTAAAATGGGTCAAATTAATAGCAAGGAGTGAGTCACATGTAAAGCATGAGCAGTGGTTTCCTGCCTCTCCCTTTCCAGCCGACCACTGAGGCATTCCTCCTCTCTTACAAAGCAGCTTTACAAACTGAGGCCTGTGTGTTTGTGTTATCAGTTAAAAGTTCTCCTATCAAAACCTCTCAAACAGGGCTTATTTGACTAAAGATGGAAAATATTTACCCAAGTGTGTTTGAGCACATGTTAATCTGTATATCACTGCTGTTTTACACAAAAATTATAATAGTCAGATACTTTTCCTTAACCTTGATTTTAACCGTCATGAAGTCAAGAAAAAGTGTAATTGTGAATTCATAAATAGACTAGATTTAGACTAGAGCTGAGTGATTATTAGAGCTCAAATGATTAGTCGATAATGACAATTGTTTTTTTGTTTTTTTAAATAATTGATAAAATGAGTCTTCCAGTAAAAGTGTTCTAAGGTTCCAGCTCCTCCATTGTGAGGATTTGCTGCTCTTCATAAAGTGAAAATCTTTTAAGTCTGTTCCAGATACGCCTGGCTTTGGAGTGGGTGACACATTCCTGCTCTGGGTGTCTGAGGGCAGAGAACTATGGGTAGTGAGTAATAGTGTACATGTGGTCTGATCTTTCTCTGTGTGTGTGTGTTGGCAGGACATCAACGCCCACGCGTGTGTGACAGGAAAGCCCATCAGCCAGGGAGGAATCCACGGACGTATCTCAGCCACCGGTCGTGGAGTTTTCCACGGCATCGAGAACTTCATCAATGAGGCGTCCTACATGAGCATGGTGGGCCTCACACCCGGCTTCCAGGACAAGACCTTCGTCATCCAGGTACACACACACACACACATACACACATATATACACACATGTACATACACACACACACACAAGCACACACACGGTTTAATCAAAGAAGAAACATTTTAGATGGAAACAGGAGCGATGAGACCCTAAATGTGCTGCAGATATCTGCACACAGATACTCAAAGGATTTAAGTTTTCATTTCATGATGAAGTGTTTTAGAGCTTCAATCAGAGTCATGCCATCTGTTTGAGCCCGGACCTGATCTCCTCTTGCTGAGCAGACAGCAGTGAACCGAAGGCGGTTTTATTTCTTTGTTCATGACAGAGCGGGACCAAGTAATAGTCTTTTGGTAGAAACTTCTCTCATTTCTGCTTGTCGAGGCTTGTGAGTCAGTTTTGTTAAGTTATTGAGCCCAATGTTTTGTCAAGGATTGAATGTAATCAATGGTGTATCTGTATGAAAAGAAACCGCACACAAGTCTCAAACAAAGAGGCAATAGACACGGAGCAAAGAGGACAGAGGTGGGGAACATTTCTCTTTCAATAAGGTTACCTTTGATTTGAACTTTACATCTGTGAGAAGATAAGTACGTCTGTAGTTTCACTTCCATTTGTCACGTGGCAGCGCCTCACGTGTCATGGACGGACACACACATATAGAGATATTAGAGGGAATAATAATTTATACATTTTCATTGAAAAACATATTACAATGTGATGTGATTTTTGTTGTAACTGTACCAAAAAAAGATGTCTTCTCAATTCTGCAGAATATGATTTGTAGGCGGGGCCAACATTTCGCCTTTAACAAATCTTTAGCCTGCTGTGATTTTATAATTGCTGTAGGCCGTACTGCGATCTCGATACACTTTTGATTAATTGCGTTGCCCTACGAACAACCCTGCATGTGTAACATTCAGACACAGAGGATCTGCTCTGTTTACTTACAAGGATTAAAATCACACATTTAATTATCCTTTCCTTGGTTTGTTTTTTATTTTTTTTATAGAGATTTGTAAAGAGTTTATTTTTCCAGCAACAATAAATAAAACTATTAGAAATGTTGAAGAGGGATGACGTCTGTGTGTGAGGGATGAGAAGGTGAAGAAGTGATCACAGCAGCTGAACCATGACGTGGATGTTCAAAAAGCTAATCCCCCTGTGTGTGTGTGTGTGTGTGTGTGTGTGTGTGTGTGTGTGTGTGTGTGTTTGAGGATTATGTTGTGCTGAGATTAGATTTTCTTAGAGATTTATTAGTGAAAGGAGGAGAGACCGATATCTAGTGTGGTATCAAGATCAAGACAGGGTCATGCTTTTACTCCATTACTCTTAATTAAAAAATCAGCTGTGAAGTCTCTTCGTATCGCTGTATATATACATACATACATACGATACTGTATATACCATGAGATGAGACCAGATGCTTCAGCTGTAGAAATGTGTTACCCGTTAGAGGTTTTGCATTTTTTTTAGTTCTACATAGGTTGCTATCCTTTAATCTCTGGTAGTTGGTACTGTTTGAAATCACATGCTGACAAACTATTAAAAAGTAAACATCCTGCAGCTTATTAAGCCGACCAGTTATGCTGCAGTGTGTTTCTGGTGTGCAATGGCTGCAGACAGTGACTCTGTGGTTGTGTATGTCCTCAGCTGGGAGGTGCTGAGTGCTTTAAGGGACCGCTGAGACAAAATGTTACCGTAACTATCAAACGGCACACATTTGAAAATGTAAACTTTCACCTAAATGATGCATTATTACCTGATTATTACACAAGTAATACTGAAATGTCTGTTTGTCAGGTGTGAGGTTTTGAATGGAAGGTATTTCTGAAAACCCAAGATGTCAGAGTGACATTGTTGTACTGCTGACTCTCCTAAACCATACCTGCTGTATGTTTGACTCCACTGAGACTGTCACAGGGTCAGGAGGTAAATTAGGAAGTTACCATTGTGAACAGCAGGTAATTCATAACCCAAAGATGTTGGCTAAGTCTAATGAACTACATATTAAAAAAAAAGAAGTTAACATAAAATTGAGTTTGCAGTGCGTTCCAACTGCACTGAAAATGCCAGGATATATACTCAATTAGCAAGAATTTATGTCTATTAGACTTGAGCTTACTGGACATACTCAACTACCCACAATGCACTGCGTCTCTTCAGACTGTCCCATTGCGGACTGCGAGGCAGATGATGATGTTAATGTTGTAACTGGCCACATGGTGGCACCAGAGCATCAAGCTGCATGGAGCTGAATCATAGTTTAAAGAATGTTTACTACTGATGATGATGAATGATTAAAAAGTGAATGTTATATTAAACCGTGTTGATTATTAACTTTCTGTAACCTTTCGCAGGGCTTTGGTAATGTGGGTCTCCACTCCATGAGGTACCTGCACAGGTTCGGGGCAAAGTGTGTGGGCATCGGTGAGATCGATGGCGCCATCTACAACGCTGAGGGCATCGACCCCAAACAGCTGGAGGACTACAAACTGGTACCAGCATCCCCTCACTTATGTCTCCTTTCTTTTTATCATTTCTTTTTTGTTACATCCAAGTTGTGTGTTTTTTTTTTTTTTTTTTCTCTGAAAATCCACTGAAACATTAACATTTTTTATCCCATGTATGCGTTTCTTCACTTTCTGTAGCAACACCGCACCATTGTGGGCTTCCCAGGCGCCAAAGCCTACGAAGGGAACATTCTGGAAGCCGACTGTCACATCCTGATCCCTGCTGCCGGAGAAAAGCAGCTCACGCGTGTCAACGCCCCCAGGATCAAGGCCAAGGTAAACACTCACTGGGATTAATCCCAGGTGCTGTAATTTAAGTTGTTAGTTTACTTCACGTGAGTTACATCCTGTTTGCAGTCATGTGAAGTGTGTGTGTTATTTTTTTTTTTGTCTCTTTTCTCTTTCAGATCATTGCTGAAGGTGCCAATGGACCCACCACTCCAGATGCTGACAAGATCTTCCTGGAGAACAACGTCATGGTTATTCCTGTGAGCACAATCAACGCACGCACACAGAAATGCAAACTACAGCACTGGAAACACTCTTTAACATTCAGAAATGTCTTTAGAACATCTTTACAAAACTGCACTGTGGCAGCAAAATTAACTTCAATTAAGACTTTATCAAATTCTCAGCGATGGGTTCCTACATGAATATTCACATTTTTGCCAAAGTTAGACCAGTGTTGGTTATTTCCCATGAAAGATTTCTCATTTCTCTTTTTGTCTGAACTCGTCTCGCTGGTTTGAAGTGGGCAGAAATGTGACGTCACATATTTCTGAGCACCAATCAGGATCATTTGAAATCAAAATCTGATGAGTTTGTGGAGCGTTTTGCTTTTGTTTCCAGTACTGTCACTCTAAAGTGATGGAACCACATCTATCCCGTCCTTATGGAGCAGATTCACTTTAGAGTCGGATTTGTCATAAATATTTAATGTTACAGCAATAAATACACAGATATACGCTTTGTAAATATAATATCTAAGACATGAAGGCAAAACCCAAACAAAGTAACAAGTAAATTATTCTGAAAACAGGAAGCAAGAGTTATGTCAACTATAATCCAGCCTTTATTGTGTAAACAGATTTTATATGCTGATTATTTATTAGACGTTATTCAGATTTTTTTTGTTTTTACATATTTTCACAATATCATTTAACTTGCAGTGTATTTCAGTGTCTATTTATTTTACAGAAAAAAAAAAATGTATTTCCAAATTAAATCTTAAAAGAAACAATACGGGAGGAATTGTCTCAAAATATTTCAACACACAGAGGAGTGAAGATCAAACAGTTGGATGAGTTTGTGATGTTTCACCCTGCAGGACATGTACCTGAATGCTGGCGGTGTGACCGTGTCTTATTTCGAGTGGCTGAAGAATCTCAACCATGTCAGCTACGGGAGACTGACCTTCAAATACGAGAGAGACTCAAACTACCACCTGCTCAGTGAGTACAAGACGGCTCTCTACCTCCCCCATAACATTCAAACTACCACCTGCTCAGTGAGTACAGGACAGCTCTCTACCTCCGCCATAACATTCAAACTACCACCTGCTCAGTGAGTACAGGACAGCTCTCTACCTCCGCCATAACATTCAAACTACCACCTGCTCAGTGAGTACAGGACAGCTCTCTACCTCCCCACTAGAGTGTGCTAGTCGTTACATTTTTAACTCTTGGAGCACAATTCTAAACTAATATATAAACACCAGAAAGAGAAACTGTACAGATGCACATTAAATGACAAATCAGAGAAACGCATGTAGTTGATTTTTAAAACCAGTTACCCATTAAATGTTCGGTTAAAGCTTTTATAAGCAGTTACTTACAATCATCCATATCTCCATATCTCTATCTCTCGTCAGCTGGGTTGGGTGGGGTTGGGAGAGTTCCCTCTGGCTGATCAGGACGTTCGTCCTCATTCGTTATGTGTAATCTTGCCATTTCTGCTGATAATTTCATCTGTTGAAAATCTCCCTTGAACCTCTTCATTAGATTGTCGCCCTTTACCACAACTTTTACAGTAGGATAAAAGAATATGCTACCTTCCTCGGACGTGAGTGCGATTACGTCGTCTGGTTGAGTTTCCTCAAAATCAGGATAATTTTCCTTCATTGCACCCAGCCATTCTCTTACATTTGTGCTGTAGAAAACCAGGTTGGATATTTCACCGTTATGATATTTATCACAAAAGAGAGTGTCTCTAACGCTATGCAGTGTTTTCAATCGGAACCTTTCCTTTTGTCCTTTACTAGTACATCCTTCAGGGTATTCAATATTACGAGCAGTCATCTATATTAGAGAAAAAAAGAAACATTTTGTGAAAAATCATGCTACTGATAAATGACACAACACATTCAGCCATCACTTGCTGTGATGTTTTACCTTGTAGTTGTCTTTGCGGTGTGATGCTCTGGATTTCTCAGTGGGTTGTGGGACACGCCGGGTCTGCAGCTGCTTCCTGGAGTTTAACTCTTCTTTTACTGCAGCTGCAGGTGGTTGCAGGACAAGCTGTGGTTACTGAAATAGATGTTTTTACTAACACTGTTTTATAAAACTTAAATTCTGAAGTCGACAACAATCATCGTTCAATGACGAGACTGCTCACGTCTTGTTAAATTAATTTGTTTTTAATTCAATATAACATTAAATTCATTCAACATGAATTTGAAGGACAAATGGATGTATTCTTACTGAATCTGTGGCGACTCCGGCCGTCGGTGATGTTCTTTGTAAATTCGGCGTAGACGGGTGTCGGCTGATGTGAAGTCTCTGTCCAAGAGAAAAGAGCTCTTCAGCAACTTCTTTCCACTTTTCTTTATACTCTCTGCCTTGTTCACATACAGCCAATCATTAAACGGCACAATCCTTTTTAGCTTGTATTGTCATGTCAGACAAAAGACGACGGCCAAGTTGTTAAACCAGTTTGGTGTGTCATCATATTTCTTACATGTAGCACAATGTATTTTGTATCTTTAATTTCTCCTTCTCCTCTTTTATTTCTTCTAGTGTCTGTGCAGGAGAGTTTAGAGAGGAAGTTTGGTAAGCAGGGTGGGCCCATACCTGTCGTACCTACCGCTGACTTCCAGGCCAGAGTTGCTGTGAGTAACATTTGCCGACACACAAAAATGCATCAAATAATTTACGATTCTTTCTGCTGACAATTGTGGCAGTTTGACTCGTATCGGGTCTGCACTGGTACGTACCGCCACTACGTACGCTTCATCTTCTCTCCATCTTTGTCTCTGTTTGAAAGGTTACCAGAGTCAAGTTGTGTAAATGCAACTACGCTAATGTTTTTTTTTTTTTTTTTTTTTATTCTTAATCTTCATAATTATATTATTAATAATAATCTTTCTTTGCAGGGTGCCTCTGAGAAGGATATTGTTCACTCTGGTTTGGCCTACACCATGGAGAGATCTGCCCGGGTAAGAGATCATAACACAGTCCAACATGTTTTAGTGAGCAGTCACACATTATCTTAACAAACTCTTTTGCTGTTTGCCAACATTAAATAACATGTTTTTCTTCTGCCTTTCTAGCAAATCATGCGCACAGCAACCAAGTATAACCTGGGTTTGGACCTTCGGACGGCCGCTTACGTCAACGCCATTGAGAAGGTCTTCAAAGTCTACAACGAGGCGGGGCTTACCTTCACATAGATGGCCAATCACGACCCACAATTCATCCCCCCCCACCCCCCACCCTCCTGCTATTGATCATCCTCTCCTGCCTCTTCCACCCTCTAAAAAGCCTTCAGAACACATCACTGTTTACCGCTGCCCTTTGGCTCTTACGCACACACACGCACGCACGCACGCACGCACTCACGCACACACACAGCCATACATTGACTAGCCTGGTATTTATCCTGTGATCTTTGTGCTGCCATTATACTGTATCTGCATTTCTGTTTAAATGTTGCCCTATTTTGCCTGAGGTTATATAGAGAAAAAGCAGCGAGAGAGAGTAACATGCCCTCTTATAGACGTTCATGACACTGTTGTATGGCAGCCATGTTCAGAGCGACCATTTTGAGATTGCTGAACACACGTTCGACCCTCCTGCTGCGCTACCGATGCCTTATTTCAGAAAAAGCTCTGCTCTAAAGGGAGGTGGCCAATTATGTTTAACTTTAATTAAAAGGGATTTAGATTTATCTTCATGTGAATAAAAGAGAATAGTGATTCTATTAATCTTGAGTTTGTCGTCAAACTCTTCAGCAGCAGTGGTTGGTAGTGAAGTTGGTGAAAGATTCCCAACAAGGACTTTTTTTCTAGATAGATTCTCATCCTCTCTTTTTCTTTCTTGCTTTCTCTTCGCTCACATATTAAAAGCTGCTTCTCCCCGACTCCTCCGCTGGCCAAGAGAGGGGAGCAGGTGTCACTGTGACCGCCCGTCCCGTGGTAGAATTTTCCTCAGTTTTAATCGTCCAGTTCTTCGACATTGAAATTATTTTGGGGGAAATAACTTTTATTTTTATTTTATTCATTTTTGGAAACCAATAAAATGTTGAGAAAAAGATACATTGTGTCGCATCAGTTTATTTTTGATGACATTTGTTTTGACATACTATATTCTGACTTTTTTTTAATGACTTTATTGAATACTATAATAAGAATTTTAATGTAATAACTATACCATGAGTATTTATCACTTTTTTCAATAGAATATTTTAGGACTTCTTTCGATATATGAATTTTTTTGACATTAGACGATGACTTTTTAATAATATTTTTTCAACAAACTATTCAATTACTTAAAAAAAAAAAAAACATTCTACAGCCTGACCTTTTAGACATACTATAAGTGACCTTTTTAATGATTTCAACGTAGTATACTATGATTTTGTGACATTTTCCTACATACATTTCTTCTGATGTTTTTTTATGACTTTATTATGACATATTACTTTACCATGATGTTTATTTTTGACATTATATACTCACTAATTTGACTAACTTTTAATAATCATTTTCCTTGGTTGGATCTACGACCTTTAGAGGCTCAGAGGTTTCAATATCTGCGTCAGGATTCTGTCGTCTGGAAACAAGTAACCTGACTGTCCAAAGCTGTCTCCTCTGTTTAATCCATAAAAAAACTAAAGTGTAAACATTATATGTTCCATATTGTTTCTTAGGAGGTACCAGTTGAGAGACCACCAGTAGAGACTTCAGGAAGTCACTGCTCCAGATCATACTGTAAACACATGTAAAACCACAACGTGTTCCTTTCACACCACACATTTTGTATTAAGTAAAGTAAACAAGATTGTTTGTTTAAACTGTACAAAAGCAGCAATGTAAAATAAATTGTGGTGTTCTACTTACAGTACAGATTAAACTAGATATATGATATTAATCTGTGAGTTTTAGAGATGCTGGTAGGCGCATGTTTGAGCTCTGGGCCGAGCCAAGGTGGCCGTTTCAAACTCGTTATTTGTTTCGCTTCCAGTCTTTATGCTAAGCTGAGCTAACCTGCTCAAAGTTTTATCGGCATACTTAACACACAGACATGAAAGAGGTATCGATTCTCTATTTTTAACTCTTGGTATCAAACAAGAACATTCAGCAGGTGTCCACAGCTCTTCACTCCCTGTGGCCCCGGATGATCTGGCCCTGACTGAGATCAAAGCTCAACACCCAGTCTACCACACCTTCAAATAAATTCTCAACACAGTCGCTGGATTTCAACAAAACCTTTTTAATTTCACTGGTACTGTTTATAAAATCAGCGAGTCTGCTTTGATGCCAAATTAAACATGGTGTGTGATTTGTGTTTGTGTATCTGAGGTGGGATTTGCAATTGTGTTATTTAGAGTGGGCTGTGTGTTGGAAGAAGTGTAGTGCAATGTGTAGTCTATGTGTGTGAATGTCAGATTGCTTAATAAGGCAACATGCAGTCATCAGTTTCCATTGGCCTCAAAGTAAAAACACACAAACCTGCTCCAGACACAAACACACACGCACTTTGCTGGCTGAACCGGTTCTATGTTAACACAACACACCCACACACGTACAGTGCATACAGGCACACACACCGATGCCGGGCAGATGAGCAGTGAAAGGTGGCATCACACTGACTGAGAGGAGAAAGGAATCCTCCGTTTGGCTGAGACAGTTGATGGGCGGGATCCTCAGAACAGCCAGGGTTCAGACTAGTTAGTGTGAAATATGAAATAACTACCCTAAAAACAAGTACACATCCCAGAATTCAAGCTATACACAGAACTACATATAAAGGTAATACTTGATAAAACCTTCATTCTCTTGGCAACCG
This sequence comes from Anarhichas minor, assembly GCF_050575085.1. NCBI lineage: Eukaryota > Metazoa > Chordata > Actinopteri > Perciformes > Anarhichadidae > Anarhichas > Anarhichas minor. Next base: position 16,583,924 of record NW_027466463.1, read on the forward strand.
ATTCCCTCACAGAATCGATGTTATTAATCACAGAAATTGGAATAACTAAGAGACTAATTTCCACACTGCTTTGTGTTCTCCTGGTGGCATGCAAAACAGTTTCACAAAGACTAAAAAGCAACAACACGATAACAAGAGGTGATCAGTATCAGCTGCTCCAAAGCCTCTGAAAACTTTTTTTCTCAGGTTTCCCTTTCAATTTCCCCTTCAGTAGCTTAACATTTGAAAAACATTGTCGGACATAAATTCTGTTTCAGCTTGTTTGAACTCTTCATTGAAGCTATTTGATGTTTACATTGAGGGAAATATTCAAACCCAAGATGTTTTTAAAAAAATGTTTATTTTAATTGTATGAAGCATTTTCAGCTCATTTCACCAGAAATTTAGCCAGTGTTTGTAACGCTGGTTCGGGGGGAATCCCTGACATCTCCCCCCTACACCGATCCGAATTTGAGAATCAACATCTGGTTGTCTTTTCCCTTTAAATTTGCTTATTTAGCCACAAATATCTAAAATAATAGATACATTCTTTGAACATTTGGAAACTTAACTTGTGGAACAACTGCTCTTGTTTTCTCATGCAACACATGAACACAATTCAAGTTTCCGCTCTAACAGCTGAGGAAAAATGAGCATTGAGTATTGCTTCGTGGTAAACAACCCTGTTTCTAAATGTCGAGACCAAACACACACTAAGCCATACAAAGCTATACACAGAACAGCTGCTACTCTATAGTTACAACACGAGACAAGTCATTCTACACATCTGTTCATGCAGTCTACTGTAGCTAACTAACTACTGCACACAAAACAGAATGATATCTGTCCTCAACGCACGATTCCCTGCACAAGCCTCTGGAGATTTATTTGACACATGCACACTCACATATATAAGCTAACATGAACACACAGGCACACAGAAAGCAGATCACACAACCTCTCATACCCTGCCTCAGTCACTTAGTGAGTTATTGTTATTGTTGTGGACTGCAGAGGCTTAACTGTATTTATACAACCAAAATATCCTACAATTAACATGTTTGCCCGGTGTGTGCGTCTGTGCTGGCATTTGCGGTATGTACTGTATGTGTGTTTCATGCATGTGTCGAAGGTGAAGGTGTGTCTCTTAGTTTGTTTGTACGTGTGTGTTTGTGTGCAAGGTTTCCCTATTGGTTGGTAGGCGTAGGGGCTGTAACAACACCAGGGTCCATATCAGGACGACACTAACACACAGGTGAGGCGAGGGTAAGATGGGCAGTGGAGGAAAAGCTACAGGCTACAGGAAATCAGAGAGGAGACAGCGTGAGGACAGGTGGCAGAGAGCTGCTGAGGGAGAGGCATCACGGAGATCACAGAGGGGGAGATAGGGGCATAGGTGCGGCATCCGGAAGAGTCTGTTTTAGTTGATTTTGGTTCTGTAAAGTCACAAAAAAATAAGTTGAACATCTGAAGTCTGGTACAGCGAGGCGAGGGGAGCGAGGGGACGCCGAAGAGCACGGAAGGGAAGGTCCTGCAGACGACTAATACCCCTGAAAGAAAGGAAGGAAGGGAGGAGGATGTGTCAGCGGTTAAAGACGTATTTAGATCCTTTACTTGAGTATACGTAGTAATACCACAATGTAATAAAAAATATGCCATTACAAGTTAAAGGGGCACTCCACAGATACCATACATCAAAATCAATTAACTTATCATGAGCAGTGGTGGAAAGTAACTAAGTACGTTTACAAAAGTCCTGCACTTACAAAAAAAAAAAAAAAAAAAGAAGATTTTCTTGCTAAACTGATTTGCATTGAAAACAGTCTGGAATATTCCCTCTGCACTTGCGTGTCACACGTAATGTGATTTGACTGAAATGCTGTTATACCAATAGCAGCCTAACTTGTTTTCTTACCTCTCCTCCTTCCCCACCCTGCTCCATTCCTCCATATTCTCCCTGCAAGAGGAAACAAGAAGAGTGAGAAAAAAAGGTGGAGCCGAGAGAATGAAAGAATGAGGTGTAGCAGGGCAGAGGGCTTTTTAGCTTTCGTTTTCCTCCAGCTCTAATATAACAAAGCAGTTACGACTACAAAGGCCATGCTGTAAGGTTGACCCAACTCTTATCAACATGCGTCAGACTTCTCAGGTGGTTCAGTTAGTTGATTAGAGCGATACAGCATATAAGGGTGCCAGGCACCAGGTGCACAGGCCTCGTTCAGCCTGAGCAGTGCATGAAGCTATTTTGGTGCATGCCATGAAAATGTTCGCTGGCTGTGGCTTATCCGACGTGCTGGAGATGTGGCCGAGAGCTTGTAGGCCACTTCACGCTACACAGAGGAGCTACATGGTTAAAAATGGAGTTTTAGTATCGTTGTTGCCTAAACCACATAACTGAATGAGCGTCTGAGAGGTCAGAGGAAAATGTTTGTGAGTAATTCACAACTTCCTTTTCTGAATATTGCAAAGACGTCATGCGTTTTTATGCTTTTATACAATCAAAAGAAGATTTTATCCAAAGACCCAAAGACTGCAGGGATTTGTCCATCTTTATTTGGGAAGCATCACAGCAGCTTCTGTTTCTATTTTTCCCTCTTGACGCTCACAAAGTCTGTTGTGGCTTATTATCTAATATACACCGAGCTACCAGTTTATTAGCTACACTTGTGCCATTTAATGTAATCCAATACAACAGTCCTGAAGTAAATCCTACCGTAAAACATTCTGCTGGAAAAGATTTATTGCAGGTATATTGGATTAGGTTGTACAGGCGTACATAATGAACTGTCAACTTGGTGCATGTAGCATGCAGAGTATCCCTTCTCTGTCACCCCAGCATGACCTATGACCCCACACTGCTCTGTCCAATAAGCACCTCGTATACAGGCTCCTCCTATCAGGGGAACACAGATGAGACACAACATAAACAACAAAAGGTGAGCGACACAGAACAACACACAAGACAGAAGCTTTGCCACAGTACGATAACAAAAGAAGCAACAGACAAGACACAAAAATAACTTTTAGACAGACGTGCATGAAAGAGACAAAGATTAGGTGTCCGTCTAACATCTGACAAATAGGTTTGAGAACGAAACATGGAGGGCCAGCATTTAGGAAAAATGTTTCAATAACTTTACAATGTAGCTGTGCAGTTCATTTCAGCTTTAATGGATATAGTATATTTTGACTTGAGATCTGGTTAAAAACAGTAGGCCACATAATAAACTAATACAATGTAAATACAGTGTAACAAAATTACTTTAGCAGCTAGTGCTACGAAGCAATAACCGCCAGATCTAAGCTACAGCTAACCTTAGCTGGCAGTCAGTTAGTTGGCCGCCTCTGCCTTGCATCGCTCTTGGCGATATTATACAAATATTTGTGTCAATGAATATTTCAGACTGTCGCCTTGGCCTCTGGAAAATTAATTTCTGAGTAGAAATATAATGTCTTTGGTACACTGCAGCTCTCTGTGTTTAATGTGGTGACACAGCTCTATCTAGTGGCTGACCTTAGACAATGTGTTTATTAAAGATCATTCAATATCACTTTTAGGCAACATTTAGTTTCTGGACCTGTAAGTCTGTCTGAGCTTGTTGGAAGAAAAAAAACAATAATAGTTGAGATCCTTTTTTCATGTTTTTCTTTATGTTTATGTGAAGAACTGCTGGTGTAAGCTAACCCAACGTTACCACGATAACTGACCTGGTTGACCATCCCGGTCGACGCGGCGACGTTCTCGACCCCCTCCACGGATGCCTGTGACACTTCATTGGCCCCGGCAACCGCTGCATCTCCGACGATGTTGGCCTGATCCACGGTCCTGTTGGACACTAAGATGCAAAGTGGAGGATGGTTAGTGGAACGGAAACACACTCAATTCTAACTAAAAAGGAGTCTCTTTAAGTTTGTCTGTCCTTTGTATTTTTTGACAAGCATTCCAATCACCACAATATTAACCATTACACTGCTAAAAGGCATGCTGACCACAGCTCGCTCTCCGTCAATGTTCGGGTGAGCTTTTGCACCCAAATGATCTATAATTTAGCATTAACATCACATGTCTAGCAGGTGTATCGCTGATGACCCAAGGAATTGACCCAAGTTGTTTGTATGTGCAGTTCTCAAGAAGCAAATATAAGCTACAAGAGGCCACACGATTGATGGACCAATCATTTTTATTTGAAAACATTTATGACAAAGCATAGATCCCAAATCTCTGTCAGTATAGTGCGCCGTCCTCTTTGCCTCATAATGAGCCGTAATGGGCTCATTACTGCCACCCGAGGGCCAGAAAACACGCACTGACGGTTGGTGAGAACCGCAGTGGGTGTTTTTATTCCCAGCCACAAGGGGCAACAACGAGCCCATTACAAACTCAACAATAACCTTTAACAAGTGACACAAATTACATTTCATGCTGCGTCTGAAGTGTTTTTGAAAAAAGAAAAATGTCCTCACTTTCACAAGATTGCTGAGGTCAGGAATAGGGCTAGCAGGTGCACAGTGTTTCTTACCTGTGTTTACTGATGCCGCCATTCCCTCCTTTGTCTTACTGCCTGTGGATCAAACAGAGATTACGATCAAATTCATGTACACGTGTCCTGCTTTGATGGAAAAATTACATATTATGAAGCTTTTATGAAGCAGTCTTGTTGCATATTTTATGTAGTTTTTTTTTTTTTACATTTATGTTGATTTATTTTGTGAGTATTTGTTTTTCGTCTTTTATAATCACTGAGGGATGATTGCAATGGGATGCTAAGCCGTGAACCTAACACCTAATGTAGTAATTAATCTTGTAGTAATAAGAGAACAAGCTTATTATAATAACTGACTATTTATACTGAACATCATAATTACATCATTAGATAAAAGGGCTTCACCCTTTAGAAGTGGCAATTATTACATCAATGTAAAAATGTGATGTTGCTTTGTTTAAGTTTTCTTTTACTTCAATAAACACATTCTTTGTTTATTTGTTTTACATTTTAATTGCCACAAAATCATAGAAACAACATATAAAACAACATAGAAGTTGGAGTGCTAACACATATTTATTCCTGCCTTTTAGAGACATTTCTTAGCTGCTGTTGCCCTCCAAGACATCCTTCCTTGAGAGTTGGGTTAGCAGTATCCATAGTATCTAAAAATACATTTCAAACATCTCCTGAAACATCTGACTGAAGCATCTCCCTGGTTTCGTCTGCTTGGATTGTTTAATTTTCTGTTATCTTATCCTTTCAACCTTTAGAACTCAGTCTTAGGTGTTTAGAAGCTCTATAAATCTTAGGAGACTTGACATTTTGCGTTTTATGGAAACATTTCCATTGGGAAATAATCTGTGAACAGCAGCACCTCTCTGCATTTCCCTCTCTGCTCACCAGCTCATTATAGTATGATCCAAAGCAGATTAAATTGTGGTTATATAATCTGCCAGAGTGAGGGATAGACGGAGGGAAATATCTGCTCGGAGAGATGAAAGAGAATAATGAATAATGGGAGGAAGGTTGAAACAAAGGAAGAAAAAATCTGAAGAATATCATGATGTCGTGCACACAGACCGCTCCCTCGTTTACACAGATGCTGCCATTAAAAGTATCCTGCATCCACCTCTGTCTCTTGCTTCCCTCCATTTCTCTGCACGCTCCCTGTGCTTCATGAGCCACGTGCCTGAGTACTGAGCAGTACTGCAGTACAGTCACACACACACACACACACACACACACACACACACACACACACACACACACACACGCACACACGCACACACACACACACACACACACGCACACACACACACACACACACACACACACACACACACTGCAATGACACAGCTTCTTTCTCCCAGACAACAGAGGGAGCCACCTGATTGTCACTGTGAATATCTGTCTGTCCCCATCACACAGAACAGACTGCATCTACAAAATTGTAAATTAAATAATCAAAAAAGATTAGGGCAGAAGCAGATGCGATTCTCCATGTGATGCACAGGACACTGCTGAAAATATCAGCTGAACAAGAAAGACATTTTTTTGTTAAATGGCCCTGAAAGTAAATGGCAATCCCGATCGACAGCTTGTCTCAATAAATGAAGATTGCACGGATTAGAATGTTTTTTCCTATTATGAAATAATGTGCAAATATATGGCATTAGTCGTATTTTTACAGAGGAGGATTTGTGTTTTAGCAGTCGTGATGAGATGAAAGCTCAGACGTGTCCCTGATTTATTGAAAAATCCTAATAATGGTGATACATTTGTATGTGTTTGCAGCGATGTAAAATATAAAATACATGCACTGAGCAAGTCACACGTGTACACTTTAAATGTCCATAACATAAAAACGTAAAAAACTAAAAAAATCCATTATAAAAATGTAAAAAACTAGGCTGAACTATGTTGAAAAAAATAATTGCAATATGATTTGCAATATTAAAGGGAATGATAATGTAATTTTTATTGGAAAATATTAAAATGATTATGGTGTGGTTTTTGCAGGGATCTGAACATATGATCATCAGAATATGATGTGTAGGCCAGCACGTCTCTGCAGCACGACAACATTTAACTTAAAGTGGTATTTTGACACACATTTGGCCTTAAAAAAAAGAAGGTTTAGCCCTTTTGTGAAAGCAGACGTGCAGACCTCGATACTTTCGTCACAGTCACTGACGTATGCACTCTGCTGCAGGCCGTTACAATGCTTTATCGGCGCCATCGACCCTCCCCACTTCAGCGATCACATCCCCTCTCCCTCTTCTGTTCCTCCCCCTGTGATCTGCATATCATTTTCCCCCATGTTACTTTTCTCTCCATCTTTCAGTCCACCCCACCCTCTCCTTTACCTGAGCTCGTCACCAACCTGTACCCTCTGGAACGTCCAGGTTTCACTTTCTAGTGACTGTCGTGCCTCCACCTCCATCATCCCTCCATCACTATGTGTCAACCGTCTCTCTCTTTTTGCCAACCCACCATCTGTTCATACTGGAGCCACGAGGCTAGAAGCTCAGAGCTTTTTCTGACATAACACCCCTCCCTTCTCTCTCCCTCTTTTCTCTCTCCGTCTCTCCTGCTGCATCCCTCCATCTTTCCCCTGGATGGGTTGGTTGTTTTAAGAGCTGCGGGGGGAGGAAGGTGGTTAGTCATCAAAGCAGCACACACTGGCAGTTAAATCCTGCTGCTGCAACGCCACAAACGAGCATACACATGTCCTTGCATCAAAACGAGTGTGGGGTGAGGTCGGAGGGGGGTGATGGGAGAGTAAATTACTGCAGTGCTCAAGTGATCGTTGCCCTCTCTTCCTCACCCCCCCCCCCCCTCTTTCAGCTCAGGACATTGACTCTTGCACTCATACCGTCACATTTTTTTTTTCCCTTTCATTTTCCTCATCATGATTTTTGAAGCTGCTGTGTGACTGAAGGGACAGACTGCAGACGACGAAGAAGATTTCCACTCCGCTAACACCTCACCCACCCTCCTACTATCACAACGCCCCTCCCCTCTCTGGCGGCCTAAAAGCCTGGCACGCGAGGTAACCTTGAGATGTGACGCATTTGCTGCTTGAGCTAATATAAAAGAACAGGAAACCACAGCTTGACCATAAAGCATCTGGAGTGTTTTATCAAATTTTAAATCTCTGTCCGTCCTCATACACCTGCATCTTCAAAGGTGAATTTATACATTTATTTTTAAATATCTGTGAATATACCTCAAAAAACGCACGGTAGCCTATCGAATGTAGGTCAACTCTATTCTGGAACTTAAACAAGGCGGATACACCGAGTCTCTGGGGACTTCATCGCTGCATTGAATCCATCACTGGACGTCCTTCTGTAAACTACTCCACAAACCATTCAATGTGAATAAAATAGGGCAAGTGACAAAAGCTTAAGGCGGCGCCATCACAAGATCATTCCTCTTTCCTCTCTTCTCCTCTTTTATTCCTTTTTTTTACGACAAAACACACAGACCAATCCTCCACCAGCTACTGTCGTGCTACGCAATTACAACTTTTGTCCATCTCATTCTCCATCCAACTCCCCCTCCTCACTCTTTCAGACCCCCACCCTCTGCCCTGCACCAGTCCTGCAGCAGTATCTTGCCAGTGCTCTCTCCATCCCCTCTTTTCTTCCTCCTCCTCCCTCTGTTCTTGTCGCTTCTCACAAGTGCCCCAGACATGGACACCCAAGGGACCCCTACTCAAAAGGTGCAAAAACACATAATGCAACCATACACACACACACACACACACACCAAACAATGAGGGCATCTCCCCCAAACTTACCCACTTTCCTCTTTTTAATACAACCTGGTGTCAGCTCTACAGACAAGATGCGTTACGTACCTACATACATCACCCCTTCCTTGGTCTTGGCTGCTGCCTCCTCCATTCCGGCTTTGGTCTTCTCTGCAGCGGCCACCACTCCCTCCTTGGCCATGGAGAACCCTTTCATGAATACATCCATCTTGGGCGACGAGACGGCTGAGCTCCCCTGCTCCAAATGGGCCTGGCTGGTGATTACAGCGAGTGTGCAGAAGAGATGATGGGAGAGTGCGTGTGTGTCGGTGGGAGTATGCGTGTGTGTGTGCTGCTGGTGGCTCCTCCTCCCTTTTGGTGCTGCAACAGAGGGCTGAGAGGACCGCACAGCAGGACTACAGCATGCAGACTGGGAGAAAGAGGGAGGGAGGAAACAGCCGGTATGCACAAGATGGAGAGAAGAGGAGGAGGAGGAGGAGGAGGGACGGCCGGATGCTGCAGCATTTTCAAGTCATGCTGCAAGTCAGCCACACCTCCAACCGTCATCCATCTTTCTCCGGAGGATTCTCACTCGTGCTCAGTGCAGCCTTCGGCTTGCGGTTTGCGTATTATGATTGGCAGATTTCCCTGGACACACCTTTTCTACATGATGAGGTTGTGTGCACCGTTACATAACCAGCAGAGCTTCAGCGCTGAACGCAAAGAGGATTTTTCACATCACAGGCCTTGTGAGATTTTGTCATGTGATCTGTAATCACGCAGCTAGCCCCCACAATATGATTCCTTCTTCCTTTTCCCTGATACTGAGTCCTCGCTTTAAGTATAATGTATAAAACTATTTTATATGTATTTAATTAAACTGAATTACGAGAGAAAAAGGGAGCACCTGCAGCCATTTATATTCTTGAGGAGGAGAGAAAATGCCTCGTCATCTCCACCTGAATCAAAGCTGCGAGCAGCGATGAACGGGCCCTTGCATCCTCCCACACGTCGGGGTTTCACACTCTGACACTGTAAAACGTCACTGATGATGCAACTCTGGTGGAACGAGGTCTCCTATCTGGTTGATGTTCAATCTGGAACTGAACATCAACAAAACTAAAGAACTTGTGATGGACTTCTGTAAAAAAACAGGGAGAGCCACCAAGGGTCATCAACCACCAGGTGGAAGAGAGAGTGGATCATTTCAAATTCTCTGGACTACAATCTTCACCATCATTGAGAAGAAAGCTCACCAAGAACCACTCTTTTTTTAGACAGTTTAGGAAATTTGATGTGTAAAAGGTTGCGACGGTAAAGTTCTACAGAGCGGTAATAGAAAGTGTGCTCACTTCTCAATAACTGTGCAATAGCAACTCTACAGCCTACGAGAAAAAACCTCATGGACAGAACTTTAAAAACAGTTGGCTGTGTACGCTCCCCTAGTTCTGAACTATACCATGTCTGCATTCAGCGTAGAGGTTTATGAATTCAAAAGGACTCCTCACACCCAGCAAACCCTCTATGCAGCCTTCAACCTGCGGGTAAAAGACTACGCAGTATTTAGACTAGAATACCTCACTTCACTGGTTGTGCAATCAAGCACATGCACTTCCACTTGTCACTGTAAGGGCGTGAGCCATTCGGCTGCACTATTGTATGCTTACTGTGTTGTACTTGTGGCAGTGTGTTTTTGTTCTGTGTGCTATGTGATTATACGTTTTTGTGGTTGACCGCAACAAAACAAATTCAGAAGGTGTGATTGACATGGCAATAAAATACCTTGTAATTGGGTTAACTGTTTAGAGACATGGTGTTAAGTTGTATGCATCTGCTTCATTTAGAGGGGAGACAGAAGCTGCTGTGAGTTCCATGTGTGGGTCTGAGCACACAGGCTGAGTACTGGTATGGGAGTGAGTTCATTATTTTCTTTGAAAATAATTGTGTTCCTGTTGAAATCAATGCTATGTACATATCTCAGAGAGCTGAACAGCATGGGACAGATGCAGAGGTTCTTTGTTTCTGCTTAACAGGAGGAGGAAGCCACTACTGTTGTTTTCTATGTAGCTTTCGAATATAGTGTTTCCAGTTGTCAGTCCTGTTATTATGTAATCCTAAATTGAGTAAAAAGCAATTGTTTAATTTTGCTGTCAATTGTTCTGTACCTTTTTAACATTTGACTAATTAACGCTGTACTCCAAGAGTGCAGTCGGGGGAAATAAAAGACCCACATAAAATATAAATGTATCTTAGTGTCTGGTCTCATGCTTTTAATTTTCTTCTACATAGTTGTCCTCAGTCTCATCTGCTTAACTTGGTCATGGAGGCATCAACATTTAATAGAGATGGTAAATTAACAGTGAAAACTCATCATAGCTTAATTTAACACCATTATTCCTAATTACACTTCATGTTTACTTCTCCTGATCTTTACCTCCTATAACAAGGTCCATAGGGGCATCTCAATAAATAAACATGTTATATTATATATATGTGTGTGTGTTTTATATTATACTGAATATTATTATATGATATATATATATTATTATATTATACTGAATTCCCTGTCAGGGTGACAAAAATAAGATGTCCTGACGTGTTTGTCAAAGTGTTATTTACTGCTTTTTTCGTGTTAGATCAATGTTAAATATTTAACTGCAAAGTAGTAATGCGTGTATGATACCTTAATTCTGTGCATTAAATCATACTGGGATGTTTGCTGAAATTGATTGGATGTGGCACAGCTCTACATTTTCCACCGGCCTCCACTGGTATGAAGCCATCTATTTACTCACTTCCACAAATAAAATGAGAATATTTTCAATGCAGAACATCTGTATGGAGCACTTTAGATTCACAGATCACCTGATCAATCAAATATAAATATGTCCAGATCAAAAACAATGTGCACTCACCAAGTCAATGCACCGACAATATCAGTGTGTGGTATGTTATTTCACAGAAACTAACTGCACATCTAAAAATAATAAACCTACCGTGAGAAGGAGAGTACAAAGTGAATGTGGCATACACAGAGTGAGTCGATCCGAGCAGCAAAGCGATGTAGCAAAGACAAGGAAAAACCTCAGGCAGGAAATTTGGTCAAAATTTTATTCATCGGTTTTATCTTTTCAGAACATCAAATCTCAACATAGTCTCCACAGGTTTTGACATGTTCAGTTAACATATGGACAGACTTGGGTTTGTGACAAAAACAAGGTTAATTGTGAGAGGAGGCATTTCTTCTTTTGGTTTTGGGAAGAAACTCCTTGGCACCTTCAGTACTACTTCGGCGCGCAGAGGCAGTAAAATTTCACCATGTCTGGCATGAGGGTTGTGCCCATCGGCACTGCCCTGTTCACTTGCATTGAGACTAATCGGGGAATGTCCTCGGCAGGGATGCCCGTTGGGGTGACCACCGCTGTCGTCATCATCACCAGAGTCAGGGCAGTATTTATGGGGATCAGCTGGGTGGCCACCACGGACGCCTTGAAGAATGGAAAACAAAAGGTCAGACATTATTATTGTTCTCATGGCACAGCTGAAAAAACAATTTCAAAAATGTTTTCTTAAAGGTTCTCTGTCTTTCTAAACAGAAAACAATTGAATTTTACTGTGGCTCACATTTTTGAATATTTTTTTGTGGAGCAAGAATATCTCACCTGGTGGGCTGAACTCATGTGGTCGACACAAAGGAGGACGAAAAGCAAACCAGTTAAAATAGCTGACCTCATGGCTGTGGCTGAGACTTAATTAATCAGTAATTAATTAATTAGCGGAGAACGAAGTGAAAGCTGTAGCTGAGACTTCTGACAGGACAGGTTCATGTGCTGCATCTAATATACAGTATGTGGGAGGACTTAACCGGCATATCCCGTTTCCTATTGGCCTGAAAGTAGGTCACTGTGTTACACCTTATGTCAATTGTAATTGTTCTCATACATCTGCCAATCACTCCTCACGCATGCACACTTGTTGTTTGGGGCTGTTAATCATGATATCAACTATCTAGATCAGCTGGTCTCTTCTATCCAATAGCACAATGTCACGATGACATTGTGCTATTGGAAAAATACAGAATGATGTGTGCAAAATGCTTGTACTTTTCCATGAAGCTTAGAAACAGACTGCGCACCTGTTTGCATATAGCCTTCAATTTCATATGAACTTGCTAATCACAGAATGTTTCTGAAGACAGATATCACATTCGCTTCAAAGAGGTGCGCACCTGTGCAGGCACCCACACAGCCACACGAATGACATATGAATCAACCAAGAAGATGGTTGGAACTGGTCAAAACCTTCACTATACCATGAGTGAAAGTTGTTTGTCAAAGTGTATAAAGAACAGGGACTTAGAGACAGAGCTCTGAGCAGCTACCAGACACAGAACTGTATGTCCTGTATCCTGCTCCTTCTTGCAACAATAAATCTCCTGATTATGATTTCACACTTGATGTCGAATATAATTTTTCTAACATTAGCCTATCATCTTGCTGCTGTCTCTCTTAAATAGGATTGTCTCTCTACCTTCAGTACGTGCTGTTACTTAACATTTAGAAACTATGACTATTAAAGGGACACACGTAGCACCCTCGACAAATGTAACCTTCCTCAAATACAGCAGGCCTACATGTATCTAGGTAGAGACTACAAACACAATTTTAATCAAAGCTGCGAGCAGCGATGAACGGGCCCTCGCATCCTCCCGCACGTCGAGGTTTCACACTCTGACACTGTAAAACGTCACTGATGATGCAACTCTGGTGGAACGAGGTCTCCTATCTGGTGGACCAGTGCAGCAATAACAATCTGGAACTGAACATCAACAAAACTAAAGAACTTGTGATGGACTTCTGTAAAAAAACAGGGAGAGCCACCAAGGGTCATCAACCACCAGGTGGAAGAGAGAGTGGATCATTTCAAATTCTCTGGACTACAATCTTCACCATCATTGAGAAGAAAGCTCACCAAGAACCACTCTTTTTTCTACAGAGCGGTAATAGAAAGTGTGCTCACTTCTCAATAACTGTGCAATAGCAACTCTACAGCCTACGAGAAAAAAACCTCATGGACAGAACTTTAAAAACAGTTGGCTGTGTACGCTCCCCTAGTTCTGAACTATACCATGTTTGCATTCAGCGTAGAGGTTTATGAATTCAAAAGGACTCCTCACACCCAGCAAACCCTCTATGCAGCCTTCAACCTGCGGGTAAAAGACTACGCAGTATTTAGACTAGAATACCTCGCTTCACTGGTTGTGCAATCAAGCACATGCACTTCCACTTGTCACTGTAAGGGCGTGAGCCATTCGGCTGCACTATTGTATGCTTACTGTGTTGTACTTGTGGCAGTGTGTTTTTGTTCTGTGTGCTATGTGATTATACGTTTTTGTGGTTGACCGCAACAAAACAAATTCAGAAGGCACTGTGATTGACATGGCAATAAAATACTGAACGTTTTGGATTGGTGTCTGATGAACCATAAAGGTATGAAGCAGTGGCGGCTTGTCAATAGAGGGCGCTAGGAGGCTCACGAGCCGCATGCGGCTCTTTAGCCTCTCTGTTGCGGCTCCCTGAGGTCCCCAACTGGCGCACCGGATCCGGAGCCAGGAACTGAAAACCGAGAGATAATTCGGAATTATACATATTGGGCACCGAGTTTAGACTTTAACCGGCGCATCTTATTCAGCCATTACGGCACTTGTTCGGCGGTGCAGGAAACACACCGACCAATGCATTGCAAATCACATCACGTGATGCAGCTCAGCCAATCAAATATGGGTATTCTGACAGGTTTCCTGACTCGAGCAGGGACGCCAGTAAGTTACTGTTTTTTACAGTGAAGCTACCGTAATTTACTTATACGGTATCTTACCGTATACTGGATCACGGTATGTGATAGTAGGATAACTGGGTTTTACGGTATATGCCAGAATGTTACCGTTTATTTACAAAGGGTAATACAACCCAATATTTTTGCATTTAATTCCCAACAAATGAAAGAATAACAATAGACATTCAATACATAATTGTTGCAGTTTAATACATGTTCTCAAGACAAATAGTAAAGGGACATTTGTATTACATCACAAAACTCACAATGTACTGCATGTTGAGAAGAAAACAAATAAAATCATAAAATCTTTAATGACCGGCTTCACTGAACTCATGAGGATAACCTCAGACCAGTAGTGCCGAGATTGAAAAGTGGCCGATGGTACATGTAGGCCTGCTGTATTTGAGGAAGGTTATTTGTCAAGGGTGCTACGTGTGTCCCTTTAATAGTCATAGTTTCTAAATGTTAAGTAACAGCACGTACTGAAGGTAGAGATACAATCCTATTTAAGAGGGACAGCAGCAAGATGATAGGCTAATGTTAGAAAAATTATATTCGACATCAAGTGTGAAATCAATAATCAGGAGATTTATTGTTGCAAGAAGGAGCAGGATACAGGACATACAGTTCTGTGTCTGGTAGCTGCTCAGAGCTCTGTCTCTAAGTCCCTGTTTATTATACACTGTGACAAACAACTTTCACTCATGGTATAGTGAAGGTTTTGACCAGTTCCAACCATCTTCTTGGTTGATTCATATGTCATTCGTGTGGCTGTGTGGCTGCCTGCACAGGTGCGCACCTCTTTGAAGCGAATGTGATATCTGTCTTCAGAAACATTCTGTGATTAGCAAGTTCATATGAAATTGAAGGCTATATGCAAAGAGGTGCGCAGTCTGTTTCTCAGCATCATGGAAAAGTACAAGCATTTTGCACATATCATTCTGTATTTTTCCAATAGCACAGTGTCATCGTGACATTGTGCTATTGGATAGAAGAGACCAGCTGATCTAGACAGTTGATATCATGAGTAACAGCCCCAAACAACAAGTGTGCATGCGTGGAGGAGTGATTGGCAGATGTATGAGAACAATTACAATTGACATAAGGTGTAACACAGTGACCTACTTTCAGGCCAATAGGAAACGGGATATGCCGGTTAAGTCCTCCCACATACTGTATATTAGATGCAGCACATGAACCTGTCCTGTCAGAAGTCTCAGCTACAGCTTTCACTTTGTTCTCTGCTAATTAATTAATTACTGATTAATTAAGTCTCAGCCACAGCCATGAAGTCAGCTATTTTAACTGGTTTGCTTTTCGTCCTCCTTTGTGTCGACCACATGAGTTCAGCCAACCAGGTGAGATATTCTTGCTCCACAAAAAAATATTCAAAAATGTGAGCCACAGTAAAATTCAATTGTTTTCTGTTTAGAAAGACAGAGAACCTTTAAGAAAACATTTTTGAAATTGTTTTTTCAGCTGTGCCATGAGAACAATAATAATGTCTGACCTTTTGTTTTCCATTCTTCAAGGCGTCCGTGGTGGCCACCCAGCTGATCCCCATAAATACTGCCCTGACTCTGGTGATGATGACGACAGCGGTGGTCACCCCAACGGGCATCCCCGCCGAGGACATTCCCCGATTAGTCTCAATGCAAGTGAACAGGGCAGTGCCGATGGGCACAACCCTCATGCCAGACATGGTGAAATTTTACTGCCTCTGCGCGCCGAAGTACTGAAGGTGCCAAGGAGTTTCTTCCCAAAACCAAAAGAAGAAATGCCTCCTCTCACAATTAACCTTGTTTTTGTCACAAACCCAAGTCTGTCCATATGTTAACTGAACATGTCAAAACCTGTGGAGACTATGTTGAGATTTGATGTTCTGAAAAGATAAAACCGATGAATAAAATTTTGACCAAATTTCCTGCCTGAGGTTTTTCCTTGTCTTTGCTACATCGCTTTGCTGCTCGGATCGACTCACTCTGTGTATGCCACATTCACTTTGTACTCTCCTTCTCACGGTAGGTTTATTATTTTTAGATGTGCAGTTAGTTTCTGTGAAATAACATATTGTCTGTGCATTGACTTGGTGAGTGCACATTGTTTTTGATCTGGACATATTTATATTTGATTGATCAGGTGATCTGTGAATCTAAAGTGCTCCATACAGATGTTCTGCATTGAAAATATTCTCATTTTATTTGTGGAAGTGAGTAAATAGATGGCTTCATACCAGTGGCGGCTGGTGGAAAATGCTCTATGTAGAGCTGTGCCACATCCAATCAATTTCAGCAAACATCCCATTATGATTTAATGCACAGAATTAAGGTATCATACACGCATTACTACTTTGCAGTTAAATATTTAACATTGATCTAACATGAAAAAAGCAGTAAATAACACTTTGACAAACACGTCAGGACATCTTATTTTTGTCACCCTCACAGGCAATTCAGTATAATATAATAATATATATATCATATAATAATATTCAGTATAATATAAAACACACATGTATATATAATTTAATATAATATAATAGAACATGTTTATTTATTGAGATGCCCCTATGGACCTTATTATAGGAGGTAAAGATCAGGAGAAGTAAACATGAAGTGTAATTAGGAATAATGGTGTTAAATTAAGCTATGATGAGTTTTCACTGTTAATTTACCATCTCTATTAAATGTTGATGCCTCCATGACCAAGTTAAGCAGATGAGACTGAGGACAACTATGTAGAAGAAAATTAAAAGCATGAGACCAGACACTAAGATACATTCATATTTTATGTGGGTCTTTTATTTCCCCCGACTGCACTCTTGGAGTACAGCGTTAATTAGTCAAATTTTAAAAAGGTACAGAACAATTGACAGCAAAATTAAACAATTGCATTTTACTCAATTTAGGATTACATAATAACAGGACTGACAACTGGAAACACTATATTCGAAAGCTACATAGAAAACAACAGTAGTGGCTTCCTCCTCCTGTTAAGCAGAAACAAAGAACCTCTGCATCTGTCCCATGCTGTTCAACTCTCTGAGATATCTACATAGCATTGATTTCAACAGGAACACAATTATTTTCAAAGAAAATAATGAACTCACTCCCATACCAGTACTCAGCCTGTGTGCTCAGACCCACACATGGAACTCACGGCAGCTTCTGTCTCCCCTCTAAATGAAGCAGATGCATACAACTTAACACCATGTCTCTAAACAGTTAACCCAATTACAAGGTATTTTATTGCCATGTCAATCACAGTGCCTTCTGAATTTGTTTTGTTGCGGTCAACCACAAAAATGTATAATCACATAGCACACAGAACGAAAACACACTGCCACAAGTACAACACAGTAAGCATACAATAGTGCAGCCGAATGGCTCACGCCCTTACAGTGACAAGTGGAAGTGCATGTGCTTGATTGCACAACCAGTGAAGCGAGGTATTCTAGTCTAAATACTGCGTAGTCTTTTACCCGCAGGTTGAAGGCTGCATAGACGGTTTGCTGGGTGTGAGGAGTCCTTTTGAATTCATAAACCTCTACGCTGAATGCAGACATGGTATAGTTCAGAACTAGGGGAGCGTACACAGCCAACTGTTTTTAAAGTTCTGTCCATGAGGTTTTTTCTCGTAGGCTGTAGAGTTGCTATTGCACAGTTATTGAGAAGTGAGCACACTTTCTATTACCGCTCTGTAGAACTTTACCGTCGCAACCTTTTACACATCAAATTTCCTAAGCTGTCTAAAAAAAGAGTGGTCCTTGGTGAGCTTTCTTTCTTTCTTTCCCCCGCATCCCATTTCTCCCAGACATGCCCACTCAGCAGAACAGCAATTCTGTGGATAGTTTTCATTTGACAACAGCTCCATTCTTTTCATTTGATAAATACATATGTATATTTTTTAATCAAAAAGGATGCAAGCGAAGTACACTAATTGGGGACACAAAGAAAAGTAACCGGCTACAACTCTATATTTCTTCTTGAATTCGGAGAGGAGTAAATTGATGTGTTTGGCACAGTGGTGTTCACAGAGAGGAGGACCTGTTATATTTAGAGTCTGCTGTACAGAATCCCACTGCCCTCTGGTGGCCTAAACACACACAACATCATGACACAGCTCTACGGTTGACTGAGGCCTCTGATTATGTAAAATGACCATTCAAGCACAATTCACAGTCAGTTTTGTAAAAAACAATAGAATATGATTTAATAATAAAATGAAATAAAAGAAAAGGACAATAATCAAATGTGTCTTACATTTAAATATGTCTTGCTTTGTGATATGCAGTAACATATTCTGCTGCCAGTTCTACTGTTGTGCCGTCTTCTCCCAGAAGGCTTTGAATTATTGTCTCCTACGAGGGTAAGAAAGTTCTGGTGGAATTCTCTTATTTCTTATTTTGGACAATATGTGAAAAAAATTGACTTCTGTCTCAACTTCTCCTGCTCCACAATGGATACAAAGTCTCAAGAAGAGTCTCTATGACAGTTTCAATGGCCAGTTTATGGTCACTAAGTGTATATCTAGTGAGGGTTTGTCTTTTTATAGGATGTTTTATTTGTGTTAAATATTGGGCTAATTTAAATTCTATGTTCAGATATATTCATATATTTATTGATTGGACTTCTGCTTCCCACTGGTTGAAATATTAACTTGTAGGGATTTATTTTCATTTCAACATTTGAATGTAATTTCTTTATTTGTTCCATTCCAGGTATATTTACCTGGGTTCAGATAGCTTTGGCTGTTCTAGTAAGTATGTGTTGGTGTGCATGTGACTATCAAGTGGTTTCAAAATGTTATTGCTCTTTCAACAATGGTAATTAAGAGGGGGATTTGGCCCAGTTGGAGAAGGGGGGTATATAGTATTTTCTTATATTGTAGTAAGCTCTACGAGCTTGATCTACCAATGAACTTAGAGGCCTGGCATTAAAACCAGGCAAAAGTCATACAAAGCAAGACGTTAAAAAAAGGCCTATTAATAAGTACATTTTGAGTGAGCAGCTAATACGATTTAAACCAGGCAGAGCAGCAGCGGCAGTTTGAGCTCTGCAGGGACACAAAGACACGCATTCGTGTTGGTCACAGTAACTTAAATATGCATTAAATCAACCAGTAGACCTACTGACAAACAGGGCACCTTGGCTGTGTGCAACTCGGGACCAGGCGCACATTGACACCGGCAAGCGGTCTCTAACACGACACGAAACAAACAAAGTGACAACTGTTCAAACTGCGCGCCACATGTCTCGTGGGGGTTACCGTTAGCTGACTAGAGTGGGCGTGACAGAGACAAATTTAACCTGCAGGTCACATCTGGGGAACATCCCAAGTCTCTTAATTGTCATTTACTCGCTCCTCACTTGAACCGGAAGTTGTTCTGCTCCGCCATGTTGACGGCCGTCCCAAAGCTCTTATTTAGCTCGGAGGAGCGAGGATCGAGGAGTGAGAAGGGATCTCTGAGGAGCCATGAGCGAGGACCCACGACAACAGACTTACAGGAACAATAATCATATTCTGGGTTATTTAATAATGACGTCATAATCAAAATTTCAAAATGTACAGACGCAAATAATTCATAAATAAGACGATCGCATTCCGCCGGTAGAAATGGATCCTGTGCTTATAAACAGAACACAGGACACAGTTTGTTAACAGACTACACAGAGAAACACCTCTACAGTGATGATTACTGTGTGTCTTCATGAGTTATTAGTATTATTAGTTGCTATTATTAAGTACAGTGATCATGTGAACAGACACAAACGTATCAAAAGTCTCTCCAGCTGTTAAAGCCGACTGACATCTGATCCAGATGTGATCAGCTGATCCTCCGTCATCAGAAACAGACGTCGCTTCACGTGACGCAACTGAGGAAAAGACGTCTCATGTCTCTTAAAACATATTTCCTCGTTCCTCTCTCCTCGCATGGTTTCCTCCATGCATCCCTGGTGGGAGGGACTAAGACGCAAGGAAAGGACCCAAGTGAGGGAAACGGGGATGCAATTAAGAGACTTGGGATGTACCCAGTGAAAGAGCTGATCCCAGATCAACCTGACCTCACAATCAGACAGCAGCCTATCGGGAAAGGTAAGCGGTGCATGCAAAGCTTCTCTACTAGCTGGTACACCTGACAGGTTTGACTCGCTGGATGCAGTCATGTTAATAACTTATTTAGCTTTTTAAAACAACGGGGACAGATCCAGCATGGACAGTTACAGGAGTGAGGGACATGAAGCACCTGTCTGATAAATGGATATATAGTTATAAATAAATAATTTCATAAAAATATATTATATATATATATATTTATATATCCATGGATAACTCTGTCAAGCTAGCCATATTCAGCAAAGTGAACATCTTTTCTTCTACATAGTTGTCCTCAGTCTCATCTGATTAACTTGTTCATGGAGGCATCAACATTTAATAGAGATGGTAAATTAACAGTGAAAACTCATCATAGCTTAATTTAACACCATTATTCCTAATTACACTTCATGTTTACTTCTCCTGATCTTTACCTCCTATAACAAGGTCCATAGGGGCATCTCAATAAATGAACATGTTCTATTATATTATATTAAATTATATATATACGTGTGTGTTTTATATTATACTGAATATTATTATATGATATATATATTATTATATTATACTGAATTGCCTGTGAGGGTGACAAAAATAAGATATCCTGTCAAAGTTTGTCAAAGTTTTATTTACTGCTTTTTGTCGTGTTGGAATAAATGTTAAATATTTAACTGCAAAGTAGTAATGCGTGTATGATACCTTAATTCTTTGCATTAAATCATCATGTTTGCTGAAATTGATTGGATGTGGCACAGCTCTACCTAGAACATTTTCCACCAGCCGCCACTGGTATGAAGCCATCTATTTACTCACTTCCACAAATAAAATGAGAACATTTTCAATGCAGAACATCTGTATGGAGCACTTTAGATTCACACAGATCACCTGATCAATCAAATATAAATATGTCCAGATCAAAAACAATGTGCACTCACCAAGTCAATGCACAGACAATATCAGTGTGTGGTATGTTATTTCACAGAAACTAACTGCACATCTAAAAATAATAAACCTACCGTGAGAAGGAGAGTACAAAGTGAATGTGGCATACACAGAGTGAGTCGATCCGAGCAGCAAAGCGATGTAGGAAAGACAAGGAAAAACCTCAGGCAAGAAATTTGGGCAAAATTTTATTCATCGGTTTTATCTTTTCAGAACATCAAAACTCAACATAGTCTCCACAGGTTTTGACATGTTCAGTTAACATCTGGACAGACGGTTTTGTGACAAAAACAAGGTTAATTGTGAGAGGAGGCATTTCTTCTTTTGGTTTTGGGAAGAAACTCCTTGGCACCCTCAGAACTACTAATTCGGGGGGTACCCTTTCACCATGTCTGGCATGAGGGTTGTGCCCAACGCCACTGCCCTGTTCACTTGCATTCCGATTATTCGGGGAATGTCCTCGGCGGGGATGCCCAATGGGGTGACCACCTGCGCCTTCATCATTATCAGAGTCAGGGCAGTATTTATGGGGATCAGCTGGTTGGCCACAATGGACGCCTTGAAGAATGGAAAACAAAAGGTCAGACATTATTATTGTTCTCATGGCACAGCTGAAAAAACAATTTCAAAAATGTTTTCTTAAAGGTTCTCTGTCTTTCTAAACAGAAAACAATTGAATTTTAATGTGGCTCACATTTTTGAATATTTTTTTGTGGAGCAAGAATATCTCACCTGGTGGGCTGAACTCATGTGGTCGACACAAAGGAGGACGAAAAGCAAACCAGTTAAAATAGCTGACTTCATGGCTGTGGCTGAGACTTAATTAATTAGTAATTAATTAATTAGCAGAGAACGAAGTGAAAGCTGTAGCTGAGACTTCTGACAGGACAGGTCCATGTGCTGCATCTAATATACAGTATGTGGGAGGACTTAACCGGCATATCCCGTTTCCTATTGGCCTGAAAGTAGGTCACTGTGTCACACCTTATGTCAATTGTAATTGTTCTCATACATCTGCCAATCACTCCTCCACGCATGCACACTTGTTGTTTGGGGCTGTTAATCATGATATCAACTATCTAGATCAGCTGGTCTCTTCTATCCAATAGCACAATGACACGATGACACTGTGCTATTGGAAAAATACAGAATGATATGTGCAAAATGCTTGTACTTTTCCATGAAGCTTAGAAACAGACTGCGCACCTGTTTGCATATAGCCTTCAATTTCATATGAACTTGCTAATCACAGAATGTTTCTGAAGACAGATATCACATTCGCTTCAAAGAGGTGCGCACCTGTGCAGGCAGCCACACAGCCACACGAATGACATATGAATCAACCAAGAAGATGGTTGGAACTGGTCAAAACCTTCACTATACCATGAGTGAAAGTTGTTTGTCACAGTGTATAATAAACAGGGACTTAGAGACAGAGCTCTGAGCAGCTACGAGACACAGAACTGTATGTCCTGTATCCTGCTCCTTCTTGCAAAAATAAATCTCCTGATTATTGATTTCACACTTGATGTCGAATATAATTTTTCTAACATTAGCCTATCATCTTGCTGCTGTCTCTCTTAAATAGGATTGTCTCTCTACCTTCAGTACGTGCTGTTACTTAACATTTAGAAACTATGACTATTAAAGGGACACACGTAGCACCCTCGACAAATAACCTTCCTCAAATACAGCAGGCCTACATGTACCATCGGCCACTTTTCAATCTCGGCACTACTGGTCTGAGGTTATCCTCATGAGTTCAGTGAAGCCGGTCATTAAAGATTTTATGATTTTATTTGTTTTCTTCTCAACATGCAGTACATTGTGAGTTTTGTGATGTAATACAAATGTCCCTTTACTATTTGTCTTGAGAACATGTATTAAACTGCAACAATTATGTATTGAATGTCTATTGTTATTCTTTCATTTGTTGGGAATTAAATGCAAAAATATTGGGTTGTATTACCCTTTGTAAATAAACGGTAACATTCTGGCATATACCGTAAAACCCAGTTATCCTACTATCACATACCGTGATCCAGTATACGGTAAGATACCGTATAAGTAAATTACGGAAGCTTCACATAAAAAATAGTAAATTACTGGCGTCCCTGCTGCCACTAAGTTACAGTTGTTTATTACTACTATTACTACTACTACTAATAATAACAATAATATCAGCAGACAACAATGTAATACGTTGAAATAGAAAATATATGAAAAATGAATAACAATGATGGCAGTAATAATAGATAAATAAGTAGGTTTGCAACTAACAAACGTTTCCGTTAATGATTATTCTGCCGACTATTCTCTCGATCAATCATCAAATATTTTACTCTAGGTCAATTTCAGGGTCCATCCCATCCTCTCAATATCCAAGGTGAGATACTCAGAAAAAGCAGGAAATCTCCACATATGAGAGGCCAAAAACAGCATCCTCTGACATTCCTGCATGCAAAATAACTTTCACGATCAATCAATCTTTAAAATAGTTGGCGACTGTTTTTCTGTCGATCGACTAATCAACCAATTGTTACAGTTCTACAATAAGTAACAATACAATACAACTCTATATCTACAACTTTATATTCTTGTACATGATTTCCATTTTATGTTTTCGGATATGCTATTCTGGGACTTTAGAAAATAATTTTCCATTACTTTGCATTCGTCACATCGTATTGTAACATATGTTCTACTCAACAATACGATTTTTTAAATCTCCTTATCTGAAAGAGATTCGTCTGTCAGTTGTCTGTCACAGATGCTTTACTTGTATAAACAGAGCATGTCATTAGCCAACCACTAACTTGTTGTGAGGTTACGCCATGTTCTGTTCTGTGTACTGTGTGAGATCCGTCATCTAAAGTAAATAAACAGATCTGACCTACTTTATATTGGGTTTTGGGAAGTTTCCACTAGGCCAGGTGCCGGCAACCTTTTCTATCCAAAGAGCCATTTTCCCCTATTTTCCACCAAATAAAATTTGTCTGGAGCCGCAAAAGCTATTTGATATCACAGCTTATAAAGTTGTATATATAGTTATATTATATATACAAAAACTATGGTTTGTTGTATTTATGAAAATATAGAACAAGAATAAAGACAATTCTTGACATTTTTTTGCAATTTTACCTGATATAACAATATCAAACTCTTATGAAGAGGAGAGTTTGCTCCAGCAGCTGAGAAATCGCTCTTTTTCACTCATCTCCAGCGTGACACTTTTCAGCACATGCTGTGTGCTTGTTCTGGAAGCATACAGGTAAGCCAGCATCGTTGGCAGTGAAAGCAAATGAAGACGTCCACGCAGAGTCAAACTCTCTATTTTCCTCCATGACTTTTCTTTTTTTGGATTTATCCATTGATAGTTTACCGAGGGCGGGGGTCTGAAAATCATGATTAGCCACCTGCAGGGAAAAGCGCTTGACAGAGGTAGAGGATTTAACTGCCTGTGGGAATAATTAACATATAAGATTCTGTTCATTCTTGCTTATAAATGATATTCTCTCTGAACACGTTTCTCTTTTTGGAGAACGTCATGTGAGATAACTTCTTCGATTAGCGCAATTTCCCTGCTCTTCTTTCTATTTCCTCGTCTCTCCCCCGTGTGTCACGTGTGTGTAAACCTCGCTCGAGTCAGGAAACCTGTCAGAATACCCATATTTGATTGGCTGAGCTGCATCACGTGATGTGATTTGCAATGCATTGGTCGGTGTGTTTCCTGCACCGCCGAACAAGTGCCGTAATGGCTGAATAAGATGCGCCGGTTAAAGTCTAAACTCGGTGCCCAATATGTATAATTCCGAATTATCTCTCGGTTTTCAGTTCCTGGCTCCGGATCCGGTGCGCCAGTTGGGGACCTCAGGGAGCCGCAACAGAGAGGCTAAAGAGCCGCATGCGGCTCGTGAGCCTCCTAGCGCCCTCTATTGACAAGCCGCCACTGCTTCATACCTTTATGGTTCATCAGACACCAATCCAAAACGTTCAGTATTTTATTGCCATGTCAATCACATTGCCTTCTGAATTTGTTTTGTTGCGGTCAACCACAAAAACGTATAATCACATAGCAAACAGAACAAAAACACACTGCCACAAGTACAACACAGTAAGCATACAATAGTGCAGCCGAATGGCTCACGCCCTTACAGTGACAAGTGGAAGTGCATGTGCTTGATTGCACAACCAGTGAAGTGAGGTATTCTAGTCTAAATACTGCGTAGTCTTTTACCCGCAGGTTGAAGGCTGCATAGAGGGTTTGCTGGGTGTGAGGAGTCCTTTTGAATTCATAAACCTCTACGCTGAATGCAGACATGGTATAGTTCAGAACTAGGGGAGCGTACACAGCCAACTGTTTTTAAAGTTCTGTCCATTAGTTTTTTTCTCGTAGGCTGTAGAATTGCTATTGCACAGTTATTGAGAAGTGAGCACACTTTCTATTACCGCTCTGTAGAACTTTACCATCACAACCTTTTACACATCAAATTTCCTAAGCTGTCTAAAAAAAGAGTGGTTCTTGGTGAGCTTTCTTCTCAATGATGGTGAAGATTGTAGTCCAGAGAATTTGAAATGATCCACTCTCTCTTCCACCTGGTGGTTGATGACCCTTGGTGGCTCTCCCTGTTTTTTTACAGAAGTCCATCACAAGTTCTTTAGTTTTGTTGATGTTCAGTTCCAGATTGTTATTGCTGCACTGGTCCACCAGATAGGAGACCTCGTTCCACCAGAGTTGCATCATCAGTGACGTTTTACAGTGTCAGAGTGTGAAACCTCGACGTGCGGGAGGATGCGAGGTCAGTAATTTACTGTTTACCGTAATTTACTTATACGGTATCTTACCGTATACTGGATCACGGTATGTGATAGTAGGATAACTGGGTTTTACGGTATATGCCAGAATGTCACCGTTTATTTACAAAGGGTAATACAACACAATATTTTTTAATTGAATTCCCAACAAATGAAAGAATAACAATAGACATTCAATACATAATTGTTGCAGTTTAATACATGTTCTCAAGACAAATAGCAAAGGGACATTTGTATTACATCACAAAACTCACAATGTACTGTATGTTGAGAAGAAAACAAATAAAATCATGAAATCTTTAATGACCGGCTTCACTGAACTCATGAGGATAACCTCAGACCAGTAGTGCGGAGATTGAAAAGTGGCCGATGGTATGCTTCTGTTGTTCAGCGGTATGTACCGAGGGTACACCATGTGCCGTCTCTTGATGCATATGCACATTTAATGTGAATTGGTGTGATTCACGAACAGTGATGCCGTAAATGTATTTTTTGACTTTATTGACAAAGTAGTGCAACACAGCGGATACA
This sequence comes from Anarhichas minor, assembly GCF_050575085.1. Lineage (NCBI taxonomy): Eukaryota > Metazoa > Chordata > Actinopteri > Perciformes > Anarhichadidae > Anarhichas > Anarhichas minor. The sequence goes on from NW_027466463.1 coordinate 16,610,366, forward strand.
GGAAGCGGTGGACTATTTGCAAAGTGTCATTTCCAGCGTCAGGAGGTCCACACAGGGAAAAAAACGCCAGACTCGCGGGCGTGTTGTACGACGGTCGCGGACGTTCTCGGACACGCAGGCCAGAGTCCCGCCAGGACCCTCGACGTGCAGGAAGGTGCGAGGGCCCGTTCATCGCTGCTCGCAGCTTTAATTAAAATTGTGTTTGTAGTCTCTACCTAGATACATGTAGGCCTGCTGTATTTGAGGAAGGTTACATTTGTCGAGGGTGCTACGTGTGTCCCTTTAATAGTCATAGTTTCTAAATGTTAAGTAACAGCACGTACTGAAGGTAGAGAGACAATCCTATTTAAGAGAGACAGCAGCAAGATGATAGGCTAATGTTAGAAAAATTATATTCGACATCAAGTGTGAAATCAATAATCAGGAGATTTATTCTTGCAAGAAGGAGCAGGATACAGAACATACAGTTCTGTGTCTCGTAGCTGCTCAGAGCTCTGTCTCTAAGTCCCTATTCTTTATACACTGTGACAAACAACTTTCACTCATGGTATAGTGAAGGTTTTGACCAGTTCCAACCATCTTCTTGGTTGATTCATATGTCATTCGTGTGGCTGTGTGGGTGCCTGCACAGGTGCGCACCTCTTTGAAGCGAATGTGATATCTGTCTTCAGAAACATTCTGTGATTAGCAAGTTCATATGAAATTGAAGGCTATATGCAAACAGGTGCGCAGTCTGTTTCTCAGCATCATGGAAAAGTACAAGCAATTTGCACATATTATTCTGTATTTTTCCAATAGCACAGTGTCATCGTGACATTGTGCTATTGGATAGAAGAGACCAGCTGATCTAGACAGTTGATATCATGATCAACAGCCCCAAACAACAAGTGTGCATGCGTGGAGGAGTGATTGGCAGATGTATGAGAACAATTACAATTGACATAAGGTGTAACACAGTGACCTACTTTCAGGCCAATAGGAAACGGGATATGCCGGTTAAGTCCTCCCACATACTGTATATTAGATGCAGCACATGAACCTGTCCTGTCAGAAGTCTCAGCTACAGCTTTCACTTTGTTCTCTGCTAATTAATTAATTACTGATTAATTAAGTCTCAGCCACAGCCATGAAGTCAGCTATTTTAACTGGTTTGCTTTTCGTCCTCCTTTGTGTCGACCACATGAGTTCAGCCCACCAGGTGAGATATTCTTGCTCCACAAAAAAATATTCAAAAATGTGAACCACAGTAAAATTTAATTGTTTTCTGTTTAGAAAGACAGAGAACCTTTAAGAAAACATTTTTGAAATTGTTTTTTCAGCTGTGCCATGAGAACAATAATAATGTCTGACCTTTTGTTTTCCATTCTTCAAGGCGTCCGTGGTGGCCACCCAGCTGATCCCCATAAATACTGCCCTGACTCTGGTGATGATGACGACAGCGGTGGTCACCCCAACGGGCATCCCTGCCGAGGACATTCCCCGATTAGTCTCAATGCAAGTGAACAGGGCAGTGCCGATGGGCACAACCCTCATGCCAGACATGGTGAAATTTTACTGCCTCTGCGCGCCGAAGTACTGAAGGTGCCAAGGAGTTTCTTCCCAAAACCAAAAGAAGAAATGCCTCCTCTCACAATTAACCTTGTTTTTGTCACAAACCCAAGTCTGTCCGTATGTTAACTGAACATGTCAAAACCTGTGGAGACTATGTTGAGATTTGATGTTCTGAAAAGATAAAGCCTATAAATAAAATTTTGCCCAAATTTCCTGCCTGAGGTTTTTCCTTGTCTTTGCTACATCGCTTTGCTGCTCGGATCGACTCACTCTGTGTATGCCACATTCACTTTGTACTCTCCTTCTCACAGTAGGTTTATTATTTTTAGATGTGCAGTTAGTTTCTGTGAAATAACATACCACACACTGATATTGTCTGTGCATTGACTTGGTGAGTGCACATTGTTTTTGATCTGTACATATTTATATTTGATATATTTCATGTCCCTCACTCCCGTAACTGTCCATGCTGGATCTGTCCCCGTTGTTTTTAAGAAGCTAAATAAGTTATTAACATGACTGCATCCAGCGAGTCAAACCTGTCAGGTGTACCAGCTACTGGAGAAGCTTTGCATGCACCGCTTACCTTTCTCGATAGTCTGCTGTCTGATTGTGAGGTCAGGTTGATCTGGGATCAGCTCTTTCACTGTAGTTTCTCTGCCAAAGTTCTCCTCTCAAATGGGTCTTTTGCGCTCACGCTCGCCTGTAAAGAATAGCTCTGACGAGCATGCGCAATTTGGGGCTAAACTGCTTCATAGACCCGCCTCCTGTGGGCACTTCCTCCAGAGCCCCAGCGCTGCTGAGAGATGGAGACAGGAGAGGACGTGCAGGAAATGTATATATTTTGAGCAGATATCATATTTTACACATATTACTGGGTGCATTCCATATTTCAAAAACACAAATATTGACAATTTGTATAGTTTTTTTATTCATCGCTTTTGTTCATCGCTGCTCGCAGCTTTAATTAGATTTGCCGCAATCATTACCGCAAATGTAAAGAGAGTCAGAGTTCTTTATCGACCCTCTTGTATGCATTCTTTTTTCTTCCTGCATAGCATCTTAATCATTAACATGCAACTATTTATTAAACCAAATCTCAGTTTAACAAGGAGAAGATCTGCAAGATGCTTTCTTAACAACACTTACCACAGTTCAATCCTGAACTGTGGTTCAGGACGCTTATTTAGTTAGAACAGTACAAAAAAATCTTCTTTACACATTTGGTCAGTTAATACGTTCTGCCAACACGTTTATATTTTGACACGTTAAGATTTCTGGTATTTTTTTTATGGAAAACACAAATAGAAGTAATGTTGTACTTGAACCACTAGATAGAGCTGTTGTACAGCTGGATTTATCCAAGCGAGCGTTTCAGCCAAATGTCTTTTACTTGTTTTTTCATCACACTGAACTGTTGTCTGCTGCCGGTGCTGCTGGACTTGCAGTAATCCTGCTCTCTGTAGCTCAGGATCAGAGGATTTCCCCAAGATTATGAAAAGATTTGTATCAGGATTTAGGCCTCCGGTTTCATGGTGGTAGGTGGGCTGCATGGGTTGTCCTTCCACCAGCCGTCTGAACCACTGATGTCATGACCGTCATCGCAGATTATAACACCTTTATAATCAACCACTGAGTCAGACAAACTGACTTTTACCTCCTACTTTAGACATAAAATGTGTCAGCTGCGGCTCATAAGAGGAAAAATGTGCGGTTCTCCTGCACTGAACTTCAGTTGGGTGCTCTGCCAAAGAAAACATCAGTCTATATGTCAGCTGTGGTGTTTTGGTACTTCATTGAATCAAGTGGCTCATTTACCCAGTTGTGTTCTGTTAATCTGTGTGCATAACAATGACATCTTCTTTTTCTTTCCTACAGAAAAAGTAATTAGACAAACAATAATAGTGATAGCAAAAGTAAATCATTTGGAAAATAATGATAAGAATATAGTAATTATAATGATACTATTATTATTACTACTGTAATGAATTAATGGAAATTGACGGTGGATTTTCAACGGTATCTTACAGTATTTCATAATAACTGTAACATACAGTTAAATGTTCATCCCTCGCATGTAAATTAACAGTCAATTCCGTCAGTTAACCATAACAGCACACTACTGTAATTTATCAGCATAATACAGTATTTTCTGTGAAGTGGTGGAAATACGCTTCTCTATACAAGTTCAGTGAATCACGATCCATCTACATCGTACTGTCTATTGTAGGTTAATGTATCTGTAATGACGATAGAATATATTATATTATTCAAACTGTTCATTGCCTCCAAGTCATTTTTGAGCGACAAGACGTGACCGACTGCTCCTGAACGTGACTTTGGACACAACAGCTTCAGTTCGTCCTTCTGAGCACAGCCAAGGTGTTCTTTCTCTTTATTGTTTTCATTCATGTGTGAGTTCATGCAGCTCAAATGAACTATTAATGTGTATAAGACTTGTTAACAAGCTAGACTGTGATGCAGTTCTATTACACTGTTCTTGATACTATTTCAATTCAGCGTTTCACTCTTAATGCTATTTTAATTCAGTGTCTGAGGGAGTGACACCGAGATCGAAATGTGGTCGATGGTATTCCACTGTTGTTCAGCTGCATGTACCTAAGGTGTGCCACTGTTGTTCAGGGTTAGGTACCGATCCCTGGGGTGTGTCACTGTTCAACAGTATGTACCGATCCCTGGGGTGTGCCACTGTTGTTCAACGGTATGTACCTACCTACCTACCTAACGCTGTGTTGCACTACTTTGTCAATAAAGTCCAAAAAATACATGAAGTGCATCACTGTTCATGAATCTCGGACTGCGAGAAACCTGGGTGTGACCCTGGATGACCAACTGTCATTCTCAGCAAACATTGCATTGGTTACACGCTCCTGCAGATTCCTGCTCTACAACATCAGGAGGATTCGCCCCTTCCTCACTGATGAGATGGCGCACGTGCTAATCCAGGCTCTTGTCATCTCCCGCCTGGACTACTGCAACTCACTACTTGCCGGAGCCCCGGCGTCGGCCATCAGACCTCTGGAGCTTGTCCAGAAAGCTGCAGCTCGCCTGGTGTTCAATCGCCCCAAGGCCTACCCTTAGCCTTCCACTTAGCACCTACTTAGCATGTATTGCAGAGGTCTTCAACAGGGGGTCCGCAAAATTTTTGGTTGATTAGACAATTAAAAAAAAAAAAAGAATTTTTCTCTAAACATGAATCTGTCCATTATTTTAATAGTTCAGTATTGTATGAAAGATAACAGGTATCTTTATGCATGGCAGTGGTACTAATAGGCCATCACTCATTTTTCATTTCCACGTTTAAAATTAAAACGTCAATTTGAATAGCTTGTATGCATGATTATCATGCAATTGACAGACAATGTTGATGTTGGCATTGGTATCAGCTGACAAGGTGCGTTTATAAATGGCAGTGGCACGGCCACCCTACTCACTGTACCTTGCACATGTTTAAAATAAAAACATGAATATATGAACCTGTGTATTATTTGAATAGCTTAGTATTGAATGCACAATAAAGAGGTATACACGGTACTAGGCCCATTTAATATAAACCACATTTTTATACAATATATATAGTCGGGGGTCCCTGCTCCATCTCTCTATCAGTTTGGGGGTCCTTGGCCTGAAAAACGTTGAAGACCCGTGATCTATTGTATTCATACTAGCTTATTGCACTTATTGTATTCATATTAGTTTGTGGCACTTATTGCATTCGTTTGTTTCTGCACTGTACGTTGGCTCTGGTTTATGCTCTTAGATGCTTGTTTGAAGAAAGGAGATGCACTTATGACTTCTGGTGACTAGTTCTCTCGAAAACTGATGTTGAATGCACTTATTGTAAGTCGCTTTGGATAAAAGCGTCTGCTAAATGACTGTAATGTGATGTAATGTAATGAATCAAACTGTGGGTGTGCCACTGTTGTTCAACAGTGTGTACCTACTTACCTATTTAAGACGTTGTGTTGCACAACTTTGTCAATAAAGTCAAACAAATACATGTACAGCATCACTGTTCGTGAATCAAACCAATTCACATTAAATGTGCATATGCATCAAGAGACGGCACATGGTGTGCGCTCGGTACATACCGCTGAACAACAGAAGCATACCATCGGCCACTTTTAGATCTCGGCACTACTGGTCTGAGGTTATCCTCATGAGTTCAGTGAAGCCGGTCATTAAAGATTTTATGATTTTATTTGTTTTCTTCTCAACATGCAGTACATTGTGAGTTTTGTGATGTAATACAAATGTCCCTTTACTATTTGTCTTGAGAACATGTATTAAACTGCAACAATTATGTATTGAATGTCTATTGTTATTCTTTTATTTGTTGGGAATTAAATGCAAAAGTAGCGGGTTGTATTCCCCTTTGTAAATAAACGGTAACATTCTAGCATTCTATTAGTTTGAATTTGTCACACCATATTGTAACTTATGTTCTACTCAACAATATGATTTTTTCAATCTCCTTATCTGAAAGAGATTCGTCTGTCAGTTGTCTAGATGCTTCTCTACTTGTATAAACAGAGCATGTCATTAACCAACCGCATACTTTTCGTGAGGTTACGCCCTGTTCTGTTCTGTTCTGTGTACTGTGTGGGATCCGTCATCTAAAGTAACAAACAGATCTGACCTACTTTATATTGAGTTTTGGGAAGTTCCCACTAGGCCTACACTCCGCCTAACCCAGCCAAAGTGTTTAACCAAGATATAACTTGGTTAAACACTACGCTACTTGTCATATATTGGACATGTAGCATAGCCTCAGTCTCTTTTAGTTTCCTTGGTTGGAGTGTGTGAGAACGACATCAGCTGATAGGAGGTAAACATGGCTGTTGCCTATCCCGTTGAAGTGTTCTATTCAGTGACTCATATAGATCTCAAACAGAGTTTCAGTTATGTTGTTTCCCAGCCCAGCACTCTTTACTACCCAACTGTTCAGTTTTTAGATATTTAGTCTTCTGCTAATGGTTAGGCTAAAGTTAATTTAACAGCTAAAGGATGATCTTACTGTGCTTAGGATTTAGACATGGATGCTTAAAGGAATTTTTATATCATGTTTATAATATTTTTACTCCACCTGGTCATAACCAGGCTCTTTTAACTCACTGTGGATTTGACTTCCTCCTATTTCAGCGTAGCAGAGTGGCTCTAGAGAAGTAACAATTTGCTTTGAGCACATGAAAATCATCAGACAAATAACTTTGCATCATTTTGCATAGTCAAATTGGAAAAGGTTCTGTCTAAGTTTCACATTAATTCAGTGTCTGAGGGAGTGACGCCGAGATCGAAAAGTGGTCGATGGTATTCCACTGTTGTTCAGCTGTATGTACCTAAGGTGTGCCACTGTTGTTCAGGGTTAGGTACCGATGCCTGTGGTGTACCACTGTTGTTTAACGGTATGTACCTATCCCTGGGGTGGTATGCCAGTACTTTTCCAACGGCACACCGTTTCCTGAAGGAAGGTGCTGCTTGAAAGTTCATATTAGTGGTTTATGCCATTGAATCAGAGTGGTATGCCATTCATATCAGTGGTATGATATAAACTGTATATATTGATGAATTGATTTAGGAGTCCTTACAAAATCCCGAACCTTTGATGACATGCCTTAGCTTATTGTTGTGTGGTAACCTATAATGCTTGTTGTTTCCATCCTCTTCTCCCTTTTATCGCTGTCTCTCTTCTCTTCTTGCTGCTCTGTCGTTTGGGTGGATGTTTGTCCAGGGTGCTGGATGAAGACTTCTACAAGCAGCCCTCCTCTGAGCTCATTGGTTATGTGTATGTTGCTCCAAATAACATCCTCCCTTCTCATGTTTTTTGATTTTTTCCCCCTCTGTTGTCATCAACTCCGAGCATCCAACCATTGTCATCATCTCATTACTAGTTAGGGCAGTATTTACCTCCCCTTGCATTTTTTAGTTCCATATTTATGTTTTAACTACTTTGATTTTGAATTGTTACATGCTTCACCGAGCTTTTTCTTTCTTTTTCAAAAGTCAACCACAGTAATAATTATTCCCCCATATGTCTGTATGTCAAATACATGACGTACATTTCCAACAATTAACTCTTACAATAATTGTATGAAGTATTTTGTTTCTACTTAACACATTTTTATTTCTTTCCCCAAATGAATCTTGAAAATATATTATTCAGGAGTAGGATGCGTATAGATTTGTTTAAAGCAAGTGTGTTTTAATAATTGGACTTGGGTGTTTTTGCCATTAATAATATGATAAATTGAACTTATAGCTGCACTAATCAACATTTTCTAACAGTGGGTCACGATTGTGTAATATGAAAGAGGTCGCTTGTAGTGACGGACTCAGAGAATCATCACCCAACTCTGCAGGAAGGAAGTTGTAACATATAGATCCTTTTTTACAAAAATGCTCAAATCAGAACAAAACGAACTGCAGTTACAAAAATGCAAACTACACAGAATAAACAGGTCTGGGTGTGGTTTTATGCACCAGACACAGACAACCATCAACAGTCAAATGTGGGATGTGACGACATGTGCAGTCTTGTGATTCAGGTCAGATCAGGACAAATATAAGCACTTCCTGTTCTCTTTGAGATACGCACTATGGCAGGCTTGTAAAATGTCCTCACTCAATGCCAACATCTCTCATATGTGATATGAACATCATCATCTCTGTTTGAAAAAATTCACCCCTGCCAACTTTTCCTAGCACTTATTAAAATTGCGTTTGTAGTCTCTACCTAGATACATGTAGGCCGGCTGTATTTCAGGAAGGTTACATTGTTAGAGGGTGCTACGTGTGGCTCTTTAATAGTCATAGTTTCTATGCAATTGAAGGCTATATGCAAACAGGTGCGCAGTCTGTTTCTAAGCATCATGGAAAAGTACAAGCATTTTGCATATATCATTCTGTATTTTTCCAACAGCTAACAATGTCATCATGTCAGCGTGTCATTGGATAGAAGAGACCAGCTGATCTAGACAGATGATATTATGATCAACAGCCGCAAACAAGAACTGTGCACGCGTGAGGAGTGATTGGCAGATGTATGAGAACTAAACCACAGGCTTAGGCATGCAAGAGTATAGTCTTCTTGACTGAACTTGCACAAGAGCTTCATTAGAGGCATCTATTTTGTCTTTTCTCGTATGATTTTGGGATGGGAGCATGGGAGAGTTTTTCCCGTCTCAGCTTGCTTTTTACCCCAAATATTGAATACCTATAGAACATGGTGAAACTCTGTAATTTGCATGACATTTGCATATTGTGGTGGAAAACCCACTTATATTGATCAAGGGTGGGGTGCTGTTTACATGGATCACAAGTTATAGAATGCAAGCTTGTGATAGTTTGCACAAAAACAAGTTATACTTTACTTATAAGAATATAAAATTTCCATTACAATTGGCAGGAGGTGTGACACAGTGACCTACTTTCAGGCCAATAGGAAACAGGATACGCTGGTTGAACAGGAGCAGCCCTCCAGGCAAGTCCTCCCACATACTGTATATAAGATGCAGCACCTGAACCTGTCCTGTCAGATACAAGTCTCAGCTACAGCTTTCACTTTGTTCTCCGTTAATTCATTAATTACTAATTAATTCATTTTCCCTCGATTGGTTTTTGTCTTCTTCTCTTTGAACAAAATGAGTGGAAAGGTGAGTTATTCTTTCTCCGCAAAAATAATTATTAAAAAATGTGAGCCACAGTAAAATTACATTTTTACTGTTTAGAAAGACAGAGAACATTTAAGAAAACATTTTTGAATTGTTTTTTTCAACTGTGCCATGAGAACAATAATAATGTCTGACCTTTTATTTTCCATTCTTCAAGTCCATTGTGGCCAACCAGCTGATCCCCATCAATACTGCCCTGACTCTGGTGATGATGAAGGCGGAGACGGTCACCCCAATGGGCATCCCCGCCGAGGACATTCCCCGAATAGTCAGCATGCAAGTGAACAGGGCAGTGGCTTTGAACACAACCCTCATGCCAGACATGGTGAAAGGGTACCCCCCAGCTTAGTAGTACTGAAGGTGCCAAGGAGTTTCTTCCCAAAACCAAAAGAAGAAATGCCTCCTCTCAAAATTAACCTTGTTTTTGTCACAAACCCAAGTCTGTCCGGATGTTAACTGAACATGTCAAAACCTGTGGAGACTATGTTGAGATTTGATGTTCTGAAAAGATAAAGCCTATAAATAAAATGTTGCCCAAATTTCCTGCCTGAGGTTTTTCCTTGTCTTTGCTACATCGCTTTGCTGCTCGGATCGACTCACTCTGTGTATGCCACATTCACTTTGTACTCTCCTTCTCACGGTAGGTTTATTATTTTTAGATGTGCAGTTAGTTTCTGTGAAATAACATACCACACACTGATATTGTCTGTGCATTGACTTGGTGAGTGCACATTGTTTTTGATCTGGACATATTTATATTTGATTGATCAGGTGATCTGTGAATCTAAAGTGCTCCATACAGATGTTCTGCATTGAAAATATTCTCATTTTATTTGTGGAAGTGAGTAAATAGATGGCTTCATACCAGTGGCGGCTGGTGGAACATGTTCTAGGTAGAGCTGTGCCACATCCAATCAATTTCAGCAAACATCCCAGTATGATTTAATGCACAGAATTAAGGTATCATACACGCATTACTACTTTGCAGTTAAATATTTAATATTTATTTAATATTTAAACTAACACGAAAAAAAGCAGTAAATAACGCTTTGACAAACACGTCAGGACATCTTATTTTTGTCACCCTCACAGGCAATTCAGTATAATATAAAACACACACGTATATATATATATATATATATATATATATATTTTATTTTATATAATATAATAACATGTTTATTTATTGAGATGCCCCTATGGACCTTGTTATAATGAGGTAAAGATCAGGAGATGTAAACATGAAGTGTAATTAGGAATAATGGTGTTAAATTAAGCTATGATGAGTTTTCACTGTTAATTTACCATCTCAATTAAATGTTGATGCCTCCATGACCAAGTTAATCAGATGAGACTGAGGACAACTATGTAGAAGAAAATATGTTCACTTTGCTGAATATGGCTAGCTTGACAGAGTTATCAATGCATATATAAATATAAATATATATATATATATATTTTTATAAAATTATTTATTTATAACTATATATCCATTTCTCAGACAGGTGCTTCATGTCCCTCACTCCCGTAACTGTCCATGCTGGATCTGTCCCCGTTGTTTTTAAGAAGCTAAATAAGTTATTAACATGACTGCATCCAGCGAGTCAAACCTGTCAGGTGTACCAGCTACTGGAGAAGCTTTGCATGCACCGCTTACCTTTCTCGATAGTCTGCTGTCTGATTGTGAGGTCAGGTTGATCTGGGATCAGCTCTTTCACTGTAGTTTCTCTGCCAAAGTTCTCCTCTCAAATGGGTCTTTTGAGCTCGCGCTGCCTGTAGAGACTAGCTCTGACGAGCATGCGCAGTTTGGGGCAATACAGATTGTGCCCATTGGTTAAATCTATTTGAGGACACGGATTGGCTAAATTGTGTCACATATTTATACCTTTATTCAGCAATTGGCAAAACTGCTTCATAGACCCGCCTCCTGTGGGAACTTCCTCCAGAGCCCCAGAGCTGCTGAGACATGCAGACAGGCGGAGAGGACGTGCAGGAAAAGCAGATATTTTGAGCAGATATCATATTTTACACATATTACTGGGTGCATTCCATATTTCAAGAACACAAATATTGACAATTTGTATAGTTTTTTATTATTATTACTTTTTGTGGCTCAAGGGGGGGGGGGGGCGGCGCCCTAGCGCCCTCTATTGACAAGCCGCCACTGCTTCATACCTTTATGGTTCATCAGACACCAATCCAAAACGTTCAGTATTTTATTGCCATGTCAATCACAGTGCCTTCTGAATTTGTTTTGTTGCGGTCAACCATAAAAACGTATAATCACATAGCACAGAGAACAAAAACACACTGCCACAAGTACAACACAGTAAGCATACAATAGTGCAGCCGAATGGCTCACGCCCTTACAGTGACAAGTGGAAGTGCATGTGCTTGATTGCACAACCAGTGAAGCGAGGTATTCTAGTCTAAATACTGCGTAGTCTTTTACCCGCAGGTTGAAGGCTGCATAGACGGTTTGCTGGGTGTGAGGAGTCCTTTTGAATTCATAAACCTCTACGCTGAATGCAGACATGGTATAGTTCAGAACTAGGGGAGCGTACACAGCCAACTGTTTTTAAAGTTCTGTCCATGAGGTTTTTTCTCGTAGGCTGTAGAGTTGCTATTGCACAGTTATTGAGAAGTGAGCACACTTTCTATTACCGCTCTGTAGAACTTTACCATCGCAACCTTTTACACATCAAATTTCCTAAGCTGTTATTTATCGACCATCTTGAATGCATTAGCATAGCATCTTAATCATTAACATGCAACTATTTACTAAATCAAATCTCAGTTTAACAAGGGGAAGATAGATAGATAGATATCAACTTTATTCATCCCCCCAAGGGGGAAATTAGTTTGTAGCAGCAGCAATTTACAGAGTAAATATAATCTGCAAGATGCTTTCTTAACAAGTTCAATTTAGAAGCTGTGAGAACAGTACGAAAAGTTCTTTACACATTTGGTCAGTTAATACTTTCTGCCAACACGTTTATATTTTGACACCTTAAGATTTCTGGTATTTTTTTTAGGGAAAACACAAATAGAAGTAATGTTGTACTTGAACCACTAGATAGAGCTGTTGTACAGCTGGATTTATCCAAGCGAGCGTTTCAACTCATCTCTGACTGAATACAGATAGGAACGTTGTTTAACTCTTTCCAGCCAGTAGGCTATTGTAGTGAACTGTTCATTGTGTACATTAATGTCCAAAATGTCCAAAAACACTCTCCCTTGTGGAATTAGTTTTGTATGTGAAGAGCTGATGGTGTGTTACGGAACACCACAGACGTGTAATTAAAGATTCGGGGAGGTTGGACACAATCAGCTGACAGCCTGTCTGAGCCTGTGAATCCATCATCCATCAAGCTGTTGTAACTCACATTACATTACAGTCATTTAGCAGACGCTTTTATCCAAAGCGACTTACACCGTCTACACATTTCTACACCGTAGGCACAGCTACGGGAGCAATTTTTGGGGTTAAGTGTCTTGCTCAAGGACACATCGACATGCGACTAGCGGAGCCGGGGTTCGAACCGCCGACCCTCTGATTGAAACACGGCCCTGCTATCCACTTAGCCACAATCGCCCCCGCAGCAGCAGCAGAACTCGACTGTAGGCTACTTTTTCAAAACAGTCCCAAACTTGACATCATGACTATCTTTAGGAGTTCTGCATGCCAATATCAACTCATAGTCATAGAGCCACCCACTGACAACCATCGCCGTAAGCAGGATTCTATAACTACAGCGGCCCAAACACTGAAGTTATTGAAAGGGTTTGTGGGCACAACCCCAGAAAAAAAACTTCTCTGATCTAAATATGTGCAAACTAAGATGTTTGGAGAGCAGAAATTGGATAAAAAAGGTTTCCAAATCACGCTTGTACGTGTTTTCATTAATAGTAAATGTGATTGTTTTTGTTCGTTTTGGAGCCAGGCCGTAATGTAAAGTAATTTCATGCAGCGTGAAGTTTGTTTAATAATAAAATCAAACTGCACCCAGCTTAATTTATATGATAGATTATTCTACATTGGCTCACCTTTTGGCTTAAATTTATTTCTTTACAAAAAGATTTTCTTTTCCCACATGGAACTTCACACTCTATTTCTCCTCAATTCTTCCAGCTTTGAGTCTCTCAGCAGTGATTGTCAGAGCTTCCTGCACAACGGTTTTGAGACGGTTTTGAGACCTGCATTTACTTTGACAGTCTGATATGTTACAAACACTGAAGCGCGTTCACACACATTCAGTTTTTTGTGGATTTTTACAGGGTGACAGTTATGATAGTATTCGGAGGTACACTCAAAACATTCGAGGCTTAAGACCTGGCAAAATGACCTGGCTATGCCATTGGTCGACACAGGAAATACCGTTTAACTCGTGCACGCATGTATATGATGGTCACAGAAATGCATGACCGCATCCACCAGAGTCCTGCCAGTACCCTCGGCGTGCGTGAATATGCGAGGGCCCGATCAATGCTGCTTGCAGCTTTAATTTTTATTACTATTCTTAGAGAGACAGATGAAGCAAACTGTTTAAAAAAGGCAGGATTGTAGTGGGAGCACTGGGGTTGTAACTGTGTGGCAAACGGTTTAAATGACTCATGGGTCAGGACCGGCTCGGTACCATCCACATGACATGAAATGTACTGATCTATTAGCTAATGTTGGAGTAGATTTGATGTTACTGAGTGAGTCTCTCCTTAAGTTTACATTGTGTTTAGTAGGAGAGCATGAGCATGTGTTGATATGAGTAAAGCAGGTTTGGGTTTTGCATATACTAACATATAAACAAACATGCTTCATTTTTCTTAAATTATGAAAATTGAATTTTGACATAAGACCTTGAGAATATTCTTTATTTGTGAATAGCAACACATTTCCTTCAGAGACTGTCCAATCACTAACGGTCTTCCATTTATGTCATATATTCATTAAACAAAAACAAACTTTGAGATTGCAGTAGCAGTAATATTTAGCTCTCAGTCTTTGTCAAACCTGCTACTATAGTTGTGTCATTGTCCATGTCACCACCAGCTGTTGAACAGTCATATTAATCTGTCATTCTGTCTGAATGATGTTCTGTCCTGCAAAGTCACAACACCCTCTCTGCCATACCAACGGCTCTAGAAATAACAGGAAAGGTCCTTATCAATCATGACTCTACGTCATGCCTCCAGTTTTTGATTCCCAAAATAGAGAGTGACACATGTTCACTTCATTTGTGAGTTTACAACAGTTCACTCAGCCGTATGGTTTTAAGAAAACATTTATTCACATTGATATAAGTACATTTTTGAGTGGATTTTTTTTTTTACATACTGTATTTGTGCACGTACGTTAATCTCTACGTGTGCATTTGTCCTTGTGTGCCTTCTCACAAGCATGCTTAGTGTTAAAATTCATACGCTTGTGAATGCGGTTTATGTACTAAAAGAAACATCAGTTCTGCATTTTCACTTGATTATTTTTTGTACAATTTGCCTTTCATTTAAGAGAGACAGAACCCCCAAAAAAAAACAGGAAACAAAGAAAGAAAGAAAAATCCCAAATGCGGGATCAGGTCTTAGCAGTGGACAGATACAGTTGACAGGTAATATCGAGCTTATGAACACATAGCATTCTCACACTAACAGTTACTATCTCACATTCTAATCTAGACTACACCACTATCTCACATTCCTGAGGAGTTTCCTCCTCCTCCTGTTCCTTTTTTATCCCTCCATATTTATCCCCTCTTCTTGTTAACTTCTGTGCTTTTGTCCATGTCTTCCTCTGCATGTCCTCCTCCTCCTCCTCTATCTTTCTCCTCTTTATACCTGGACGTTGAGGATCTGTGAAGACAGTCCTTGATGCCAGTTCTTCAGCTTGGCAAAGCGGGGCCCTTTCATCTCCGACTCAAACTTATCTCTATTGGTGTGGAAGACAGGTAATATTTACACTTTTAAGCATTTTAAATGAGTATTTAGTTAGATGAGAAGATTGGTACCACGCTTGTGTTTGTACAGTAAGCTACTGCCAGCACTGGTGAGCTTAGCTTAGTTTAAAGACTAATAACACACGGAAACAGCTGGCATAGCTCTGTCCAAAAGGTAACAAAATCTGCCTAATAGCACCCTTAAAGCTGTTAAAGAGCCTGTGTGTAGGAACTAGCAGCATCTAGCGCTGAGGTTGCAGATTTCAACCGACTGAAACTTCTCCCCGTGTGCTAAGCGTGTAGGACAACTACGGTGGCCGACTTGAAAACGGGAAAACAGCAGATCTCTCTAAAGCCAATGTTTGGTTTGTCCGTTCTGGGCTACTGTAGAAACATGGCGGCTAGCTCCATGAAGAGGACCCGATCCGTGTGTAGATATAAATGGCTCATTCTATGGTCACCAAAACACAACGATTCTGTCGATTATATTATCAGGTGATTATACACTGAAGAAAAATTAGTTATTAATATTATATTATATTTTTCGCCAACTGACAAACCTTAATTCTACACTTTCTACACAAGTTGCCTAGGCTGCCTAGCGTGTTGTTCTTACCTCGACTTCTGCAGGGCTTCCTCATCTGGGTCTTGCACTGCATGAGTGGAAATAAACAACAGAAATTTGGTAAGGACGAAGAAAAACCTGAGACGATAATCTCTAATCAGATGTTAACTGTGTCTGAACAAGAAGTCAGGATTAGCAGAGGTGAGTATCGAGAAGATCAAGAGAGAAGGTGTGAAAGAACAAAAGGAGGAGAGGACGGGTCCGTGTACTGACGGTATTCAGTGCCGGTGATGTGGGCCAGCATCCTGAAGCTCTTGGACTGCAGGGTGGCAGCACGACGAGCCCATTCAGCCATTGTCTGGTTCTCTCCTGGCCTGATCACTGCCTGGTAAACCGGAGACGCACAGTCCACCACAGAGTCCTTGATCGGCAGAGCTCCGCTGCAGGGCAGAGAGTGGCCGACTGTTAGAGCTCTGAGTGGTGTGCACTGTATTTAAAGCCCCCAAATGTAACAGATGATCATAATGTAATAAATGCCCAAGATGTATTATCATCTACAACTGAAGAGCTGTATTAATTATTGTATTTTTGATGTGTATTTTGATTAAACATTTAGAGCCAAGTAACAGCTTTAAAGTTAATACTGTACTGTTTCAGTCAAACTTACAATTTCTTCTAGCTCTAATGTGGAGTGGATTCAAAAAAATGTAGTTATCTCCCATAGTTCACAGGTAAATTATGAGTTATAATTATAATATTTATTATAATGATTATTTATTCACTTACATTTCAGCAAGACTCCACATAAACTAGCTGTCAAAAAGTGTTCCCCGGTTTCTAGATTTCATTGCAGAATTGATTTTTAAAATGAATAAAGTTTGAAGTGCAAGTGACTTTATATAAAACTACAGCACATTCAAGAGTAAAATAAAGTATAGTCAAAATCAATTATTAAACAAAATGTTTAAATTCTCCAGGCTTCAATGTCATGAGCGCTGTAGAGTTAACGTCACATGACAACACTGCACTACACAGCATTAAAAGTAAAACAAAAAAGCTATTTTGTTCGTTATCATGTTCGAAGCTTCATTGAATCAGAATTGTATTCATGGGCTGTTATTTCATTAAGATCAATAATTGCATTGTTGTTGCTTTGCACACAGTCACAGTTTGTTCATTGTTCACAAACATACGACTACTGTTCTGTATTTGTGTTGACCTATAGCTTCATGTTGAGCAGTAGTCGTTTAAAAACCTGTGTTTGGATACTCAGAACATTCCCATGCCATTAAATCCTGTCAGGTTCCCGAGGCTGTGATGAAATTGTTTTTTTTTTTATAGAGGACGACTCCAAAAAAAAAACACAACTTACACTCTCACACTTTGACCAAAGTACCCCTAAGTACTTTCAGATACAGTACGCATAAAAATGACCGCTTGGTTAGTTAGTTTGACCTTTATACAGTATGGTTGACACATTTAAAAAAAAAAAAACACATAAAAACACATTAAGATGGACAAAATAGATTTTTCATGAATATTATTTATTATAGTATTAATTATAACCATATTAATATTATAATAGTTGAGGGATATTAGTTTATGACACACATGGAGCAATGAACAAGCTGTTATAAAATCATGAGACAAAGGAGACGCGTTTGAGGAGAGGCAGGATAGAAAAGGTGCGCTGCTGTACTTACCCCAATGGGGAGCCCGCCTCCTCACTGAGGTCACAACCAGTAGGGAAGGATGGGGAGGGATAGGTGGAGGACAGCACAGGTGTGTTTTTTTTTTGGGGGGGGGGGGGGGGGGGGGGGGGGGTTGTGGATGGAATGAGCAGAGGAAAGTGGGTGAAAAGCACGGAGGAGTATGGGGCACGGACACAGACACCATTGAAAAGCCCGGGCATTCAGTAAAGTAGACATCCAAGTTGTAGCAGCGTGGGCTGAAAGTAGGCTTATATGTTCAAAAGCTGCTTTGCCTTTTGGCTTTTCAGAAAAAGTGTTTAAAGAGTTGAGAGAGGGACCATTATTTCTGTCATTTTTGACAAAAATACAGATGAGCCTACGCAGATGTTGCTTTGGGGAAGACGGTCTGAATTTGGCAGAAAACTTAGAGGCGTCAAAACGGTGGCAAGAACAACCTAGAACTTTCTGCATGGCTGCATTCCACTAGTAGTAGCCTAAGTAAGAATGTGTGTTTTTTTGTCATTTGGGTGAACTGATCCTGTAATTTATCCATCCGCGGGTTGGTTTGATCATTGTGATGTGATGTACAGTGGGTGAGTGGAGAGAGCGCATAAAAGACTGGAGAGGGGATTAGTTTGGTTGTGTGACCTCACCTGTCGTGTCCTTTGGCCTGCGACTGCCCTGCAATGGCGTCCATGATGGCGTCCTGTGAGTACATGCTGATCGGTGTGTTGTACTGAGCGTGAACAATGGTGGCCTTTCCCCCCGGACCCCTCACCTCAATGGGTTTGTGAGTGGACAGGGCCGAGTCTTTCAGAGCAATGGGGTTGAAGCTGGGAGTGTACTCCGTGCTGTTGGTGTCAGGGTGGGGTTAGATGGGGTCAGAGAAGAGTTTCAGGTGCAGAGGAGAAGATGAGAGGTTAACAGACGGGGGAGGAGAGGGAAGTCAGGGGGAAAGAAATGACAGAGAAAGCACCAAAGTGAGGGGAGGAAACTGGGTCAACTTCTCACACAGTGGCTTTGAGTGTCATTCCAAAGTTGCAGTTTGATTGAGATCCCTTTAGACGCACATCTTGTATTATCAGAACAAAATAGTTAATTACCAATAATAGTATACTATACATATTACTACATCATGGCATAAATTACTATGCCGTGTTGAATTGGGACAGAGGCTCCATCCATCACGACTTGCAGCTTAACGACTACTTTATGTACTAATGACTACTAGAAGTAAACAAAGCTGACACACCAGTCCAAAGAAAACCCAACATGCTCATGTATCACAAGCAAACTGATTAATATCTGCATATTCATAATGACACACAGCGAAGTATACACACACACACACACACACACACCGCGGATGATATTTTACCAATACACACTACAGCCACACATGGATGTATCAAAACGCCAACGCACATGCATTTAACAGAAAAAATATGCCGTAAATATATTTATGTAGACACATTAATATGAAGGCTTAAGGACCAGCAGAGGTGGAAAACAGTATATATCATAGTGGAGTATGGGTTCAACATTAGAATGATTACTTCAGAAAGAAAACTACAAAAAACTCTACTATCAAAAAGAAAAGTTTTAATTTATTTTGTGTTTTAAACTGTGTTTATGTGAAATAACTCTGTATCTGGTCAAGTCAAAATTCATGTATGTTTTTGCAGAATACTTTGTCTATGAACTAACTAGTTTAACATTTGTTAAATAAATGCAGTGAATTGTTAAGTATGAAGGAAGACGGAAAAGTAGAAAGTCTCACAATAAACTCAAGTAAAGTAGTAGTACCATAAAACAGTACTGGAGTACAGTACTTAAGTAGATGCACTTATTTACTTTCTTTCTAGGGACCAGATGCTGTTAATTACATGTTACATTAAGAATCAAATGATCAGCGCAAAACGCTTATGATGAAGTCTAGAGCATTAGTTCAACTTCACACACACTGAAGCAATTTGGACAGAACTTCACACCAAATCTACAACTCTCACTATCTCTCTACTGACGTATACTTCATGCACATTAAATACTGTGATGGTACTGACTTTGCAGCTGTGTTTAAGATAACCTGAAACACACCAGAGAGGCACGGACAGACAGACAGAGAGAGAAGGAAAGAACGTGATGAATCACCACAGGGTATTTTGGTGATGAACAATGGTGTGTGTTTGTAGGAAACTATCCAACTACAGCACTATGCTGTAATCCCATGTGCAGGTCAGAATGGCAGCCGCTGTATTATCACTGGGATATTTTCCAGCTTCCTCTGCATCATCAGGAGTGACTGACAAGAGCAGAAGCGTCTCAATCACATGACACAAAGACACATTTAGCACAGAACAGCCACAAATATACACAACTACACAAACACGACACATACCACCTCTACATATGTCGGGACTGCAGCCGGTACATATAGACAAATCCCAGTAGACAAGCCACCATTACTGCGGTGGCACCTCTGTTCTAATTCTTCTTATACCGTTGGAAAGTTTCATAAACTAGCAGGAGTCGAATGCCGACTGTGATTAACCCCAAACATCTCTGCTTTTAAGTGTAAATGTTTTCACTCTCTCGCTGGAGAGTGCGATACACATAATTCAGCCGCCGGATTCATCCATACAGTACATGGATGTGTTCAGGGTACAGTAGGTAAAGTGGGAAGTGCTCGGCAGCACCTGTCACGTGGGGCACCTCCCCACAGAGAGGGGGAGCTATCTCAGGTTTGGCCCGGGGGGCGTCCAGGAGATTCAGGATGATGGTGTGTAACCGGAGCGGAACATTCCCTGACCAACAGCTGCTCTCTCCTGTGTGTGTGTGTGTGTGTGTGTGTGTGCATGTGGGATCAGGAGACTCTATGTGCTCGATGAGGTGGGGTCGCTGGCACGATACTGCCGTCATCGTCCCTGCAGTCTGCCTGGAGCACCTTGCCTGACATTTGACTTACCGTTGGCCTTTACTGTAAAGCAGCTCAGCTCCAGAAGGGAAACACATTAGTGGAGACTGATATCTGGATGTGATATGTCAGAGGCCAAGCAGATTGTGTCCTCAATTAACATTTACAAGTATTTCATGACTGCAGAGGCTTCACCCAAACTCATGCCATCCCACTGAGGAGAGTTCCCTCAATGGTGGCCCCACTTTAACTCCGACCACGGACAAGTATTGTCTGTGTAACAAAAGCCTGATATATCTTATTCCTCCACTATCGTACCGGTTGACATGTTCCTTCATTACGATGAATAGGGGCACTGTAGTTTATTTTAAATAAACCTCTGTAAATACTCAGTAGAGCACCAAATGTGAATTCATTTGCAACTGAAAATAATCCCCACTAATACACTATTTACTCCTGTTTGAGTAAAGTGCCCAGATTTTCTTTTTAGGAAATTACTGAGCCTTTTTTTTTACTAAATTAAAGATGAATTTGACTGAAAACATTATTATTAATAATTAAAAGAAATCACGATAAAGATAGTATTGTGATATCTATAGGAAATCCTAAATAATAATAATAATAATAGCAACAATAATAATAATAATAATAATAATAATAAGGTGTTCTCTCTTGAAAGCTGTCTCCAAATGGCTAATTATTTTAATCCAAAATATGTTATTGCCCACAGTAGCCAAATATACCAAAATCTGTACATCTCTACAGATACATTTTTCTGCAACAATTCTAATAGTAAATGAATTAATTGCTAATTGTTTAAATAATCTTTTCAGCAAAAATAGCAGAAATTCTCTGTCTCCAGCTTTTTATTTGCAAAATATGTTTCTATAATAGTGAATTTGATCTCAATAGGTTTAGTAGAGTTGGTTTAATAAAACCAAATACGTGAAGATGTCACAGTGGGCCCTGGAACCTAACAAATAATTATTAGTTGCGGCCCTACAATGTTTAAATAAATAAGAAAATGAAAGACAAAGGCCTCGAGCAACAAATTGTCACTTTCCTGTAATCTTGCCAGCAAACAAAAACAAAAAAAGTATCACAAGCAAGTCTTCGGTTTTCCAGGCATAACAGGGTTTAAAACTCAGCATCCGAGGACAAACGGAGACGCGTTTACTTGAAGATAAAAAGCCTCAGAAAGGGAAATCAGGGAGCTGAAACAGCAAAAAGACTTCTTTAAAAAGATTTTTTGCAACATCATCTCCCTGGTTTCATTCCTGTAGTCGGATCTGCTGCTACTCTGTTACCTGGAGGCCGGCCAGGTATGTTTGTGTGTACGCTCCCGAAATAGTGCAATGTGTGAAAGGAATGACTGCTGGAATAGCGATGGAAAGTTCTGAGTACCTTTTCTCATTAAGGTCGTGTTAATGTGAAGTTCAACGGGGACGTGATGTGCATTTTCTTCATTCGTCCGGAGTGAAAAGCAGCACTTTTGTTAAGTTTTGTTACATCAGCTGAGGAGTTTAGTCTTCTTCTCTTAGTATTGAGATTATTCATCTCTGTGGTAACCTACCCCAGTGATGAAACTCCCCGGGAAGCTGCCGACCCCTGTCCTAACTTGCCCTGCATCTGCATCATTTCTCTGAGAGTGTCGGGGGAGTAAAGGCCCACTGGGGAATTGTACTGCATCCACTGGCCTGGTGAAGATACTGCAGATGGTGTGGAGGAGGCAGGAGCTTTGATCGGGGTCGAGAGCAGCTCCGGAGCTTTTTTAGGAACTTGGAAGAGATTCCTTTCAGAGGGCTTTTTTTCCTGGAAAATGTCATAGGACACTGCCTGCACCATTTCAACTTCCTCTCCAAAATGTTTAGGCCCGACCTCCTCTTTCGCTTTTTCTAACTCCTTAAAAAGATGAGAAGAGGTCAAGATAGATAGCTAGACATGAAGGCCTTAAAGTGAAACGAGAGTAAAGGTATCGGCTTGTTCCGACTTCCTTTTCCTTTCATTTGGTTGCTGTCATTTTGGATTGCTGACCTCCCTGCAGTTGCACTGTGAATATTTGACTCTAGAGGGCAGCAGGACGCTGCCTCGTGTCACCATTGAAGAAGAGTGAAGATGATATTCTCACAAACAGGACAAGAATGCAAAACACGTATGACAGACATACAAAAAAAAACATAAGCGAGTATGCAGACATACAGCTGGTATTTGTTTGTGTTGATTTGTCTATTTGGTCGTTGTTGTTGTGGGTGTGTTTGTACCTTCTGGTGGGCGATGACTGGCATGGGTGATTCCATTCTTGGAGTGGAAAATGCTGCAGCACGTCTTGATCTAAAGATTAAACGACAAAATGCCTCTTTAAAATATAACGTTACATCATATTTTACCACTTTGGAAAAGATATCTTAAAACAAGACAAATACAGAGCAGCCATTAACAAATCATGAGAACCAGGTTATACCTTTGTTGGTCAAATGTATTGTTTTTAAGACATTTATAACATTGACTTTCACTCACTGATTTGTCTTTTTTCTTTTCTTTCAGCCAGGTAATATCCACTACCTTATAATTTGCCTCTTCATCATGTACTTAAGTTTGACAGAGATGGCTGTTTTGGTGTAAGTGTGCTGGTTGTTTACTTTTGCATGGTGAGTGACAGCTTGGTGGCGCCAGACTTGATCTTGTTTTGGGCCTCCATGTGAGTCATCCCGTCGGTGCTCACCCCATCGATGGCTGAGATGATGTCGCCCTGGGACAGGCTGCCGCCCACTGCCTTGCTGCCCGGAGTTATCTATGGAGGGGCCAAAAGAGCAGGTCACACTGAGACCGCTGACAGGGATTCCTCAGGAAACAAACAAGCAACTGGAAGAGGTATGCAGTCACACAAATACATGCACATGTTACAGACTGGAGGGACATGTATGAATGTTGGATTCATTTGTTGGGTGAATGTAAAATAAGAAAGGTAAATTAAAATCATTTGTTTCATTTTCTCTTTAAGAACAGATTTCTAGTAACAAAGCCATGAAGTGTGCAGTACGGGATATAAGGTAAAGGAACTATTTATACAGTCTGAGTATCTGAGTAGCAAATCTTTATTTTTAATTTTTTCAATTGACCGTCAGGTGAATCTTCGTGCTCCTGGCTCTGCTACAAAGCCAGACTTTAGAGCTTAAACTACACAGAGAGGAGGTTTAAGTGAGCCCAGAGGCCTGCGGCATACAGTATTGGGTCTTGGCTTACAGTCAACTCGTTAAAGAGTTAAAAATAAGCAACGCTGTTGATGCCTCCGGCTTCACTGTGATTGACCCGACTGAGCCCTCCCTCGTCCCCCAAACACAGACACACACACACAAACACACACACACCTGCTACTGACATTCATACAAGACTTCCTTGAATCTATCTTTTTTCTATTTACACTAAGTCCTCCTCTCCATAATCCACATTTAGCCTATTTTCACCACTTCACATCACATAATGTCCTCGACGACTGTCACGCTCGCCCTTGTTTCTCCTGTCAACCTTTCTCCTTTTGAATCTGGTTTTTGCACATCTTTTTCTTCCTTTGAATTACAGTCATTATGCCTGTGTGCGTAGTAAAGTGTGTGTGTGTGTGTGTGTGTGTGTGTGTGTGTGTGTGTGTGTGTTTGGAAAGCAGATACAATAGCTGGTTGTAGGCGGAGAAGCAAGATAAAAAATGATCTCTGCCTGGCGGCCTCAGTGTGATCAAACACACACATAGACACATAACGCTTCCTGACCAGTCTGCCATGAATGCTTTCCTGTGCGTCAGAACCTTCGAATACAACAGAGAACAACAGGAAGTGGATTTGAGGTCTGATTCCTCGAAAATTGGATTGTAATAACAGAGCGATACTGTCTTGGATTTTGATCCTTGGAATGTTTTATACAAAATAAAATGTGTTGTATCACTCAATAAAACCATGAACCACATCATACATACGCTTCATCCATCCATCGATGGTGTCCAGAGAGATGTTTTCATTCTCAATGCAGCATGTAAATAGACTTAAGTGTAAAGTCATGGATGACAAGTGTTTTAATCATCAGCACCACTAAAAGTCATGTGAAATAATTGGACAGTATAAAAACGGTTTGCTTATTTAATGGACAGTGCTTCAGCTTGGCTAACAAGACTTCAGGAACCCACTGTCTTCATTCCTCTTTCCCTTCTTAGTTCTTGGCAAACGTATGCCGAAATCCAAACTGCGGCGGTATTACGTCAAACTGTAATGGCACCCCAAGTTGTCATGTCAAGCTGCAGTGTTTTATGTTCCCCTGTCAGAGCCAAACACGACCACAGGATGAACTATAATCCAATGAAACAATGTCATGACGGACGCATCAAATCTCCCCCGGGTTGCCTAAGACTAAGGGATCAGAAGATGTCCGGAGCTGTCAATCAATAAAACACAGGCTGATCACCAGCTGAGCATCAATCAGGGCCGAAGAAGGAGAGTTTAAGTCCACACTGTCTTACTCGGGTAAGCGTCACCTCCTCCACCTTCCCTCGTCTCTCAAATCCTCCATCCATCTATTCTGTCACATTGTCCTCTCAGGAGCAGCTCCAAAAAGGCAAAACCAAACTATAAGAGAGAATTAAAGCTTACTAAAGGTAACACAAGCTTCTGTCCTGTCCCATTCCCATCCACCTCTCCTCCAGTGCTATTTAAAGGAAACGCTGTAAATACACCAGCAGTCCTGCCAGAGAGAGAGAGAGACACGCTGTCTCTCTGCTGCGGAGGTTAAAACTATTTAATTTGTAGAGTGACACTTAATGTCCCTCACTCTTTCTTCAATTCTAATAATTATAGGCTAACAATCATTATCTTTAAAGATAATTGAGAAAGTTCTTATCTACATAAGAAAATAAAGTATTTATCTTCTTGATGTAACAGAATTTCTTAAATAAATCATGATGTGTGTTTGTTGTAGAAACGAGTCTAACTTTGCTTTGTTGTAGTTAATTATTATCTTTGTTGGAAAATGTAATTTTGGAATGAAATTTGTGTGGGATTTGAGAGTTAAAATAAAAAAGTCAATTCATCTAAAATCACTCATTCTCATGTGATGACTTGACTGGGCTGATGTAAAACGTTACACGTAAGTCACGGTTACTCAAGCTGATTATGAGCTGAAACTTGAGGGTGGACTATGTAACGAAAGTAAAACCTATAGATGTTTTTTTGTTTTCCAGAGCAACGTTTAAGAAAACTCTCAGCAGTAAAAGTTAGCTAATGCTGCAGCACCTCTACTCCAGTAAAACTATTCCAGTCTTTCCACTGCTGCTCTATTCTTGAAATCTCTCTGGACATCACGTCTGAGCCTCCCTGTCATCATCAAGTACAGCAACATTACATAACCGCCGCTCAGCCGCAGCTTGCACACAAATCACATCTTTGAACATGTCGGACGTTATTGTCAAACCAGGTGAAACGGATAAAATGTAAAAAAAAGACGTAACCTAAAAATCACTTTTCAACATAATTTGGCTTTTACAGAGGCACCTACACATATTTTCACCTGCGAATCACCAAAATGATGCTTACGCAGATATTCAAGCAGGAAAGTGTGATAAAAGTGAAGTTTTTTGAAGTTAAAGGGTTCTGTGTTTACATCATTGTTTGTGTTGGTTTTTATTTCGTTCGAGTGGATCAATTTGGCAAAGTCAGTCAATCAGCATTCATTGTTGAAGAGCTTAAGTTTCTCTTTGAAATAATTTATGAAATATTTTGTCATCATAATATACGTATGCCAGCGCATTGTTTTCATCAGTTTGCTGGCGTTTGTGAGATACCTTCACATTATTTTGTGACATTGACGAGGTAAGTTGTGACTTTATATGTAAGTTGTTTCTGTCTGTAAGGGCGACTCTGTCCTTACCCTGGAGATGGTGAGTGGCATGTTGAAGTCCTTTCCTCCCTGTAGTCTGAAGCCCCATGGAGCGGGGCCATTCAGAGTCACTGTGTACGTAGTCATCTTTGGTTAAACGTTAAACACTCCTCCTGCTAATAACTCCTGCTGGCTGTGTGGTTTCTCCTCCTGCTGTGCTGTGCTCGTGTTCTCCGTCTTTCCCTGCTATCCTTTTGTCCCGGTCGGCCTCAGTCGTCACTTCTCCTCAGTCAGTCCTGGATTCGCTATACCGTCTCTCCTCGTCTGCTCCCAGCTCTCAGGACAAACAGCCTGGGGTGGTGCTGCTGCTGGTGGGTGGGTCAGGTGCTGTGGAACCTCTGTGACACACACACACATGCATTCATGCACACAAATACACATGTGTAGATAAACACGCACATAAAGAGTGCAGAGCCAAGCTGGGCCACTGGAGAACAACAGTTAACTGAATTGAGCCACGGAAAAAAAAACTCCTCAATCTCTTACCCTGTAAACTAAAACCTCCTGAAACAAACCTCAAATATTAGAATATGCAAGCTCTAATAAGTACACTTTAAACTCATCAAGAGAGAAGAGTTTCTTGCCTGCAGAGTTGCTGAGGGCGAGGGACCGACAGCCTAAGAATAGCAGAGATGAGCATAGACACAGGAGCCCTGGCCCTTATAAGGCCTGTAACACGAAGCCCCAGAATGCTTCACTGCCGATTCACATCGCCAATATAGACCCCTCTTACTGCAACACATTCTCTCTCTCGCTCCTTCTCCCTCTCTTAGTGCTATCACTTCATGCTGCCAGCACCCTATTATCCGTAATCAGTCTCTGTGCACTGTAGCCATTCTCTTTTCTAGTTTCACTGTCTCCCAATCTGCTCGCGTAATGGAAAGAACAAACCGCTCAGCAGCGTTTCCCTAGAAACACGTCCACCAAGCTGATTTGAGTCGGATGTTTGTGTGAGTGAGATACGGAGCAATTGAATTAGCAGCCAACCACAGCTGTAAAGGTTAAGTGAACACAAGCAGAGTCCGACATTTGGAGCGACCATCCACAGAATTATCTTGATTAAACTCAAATGTCTATGATGACACAAATCCAAACTATTAAACTTCGTCCTGAGAGGAGCCCTCAGGAGCTCATAGGTCACTTAATGGTTGAACTCTCAATAAACAATGAAGACAGGACTTGGGACCAATCATGGCACTCAAACCGTTAAGGCTGTCCATATAATGTTTTATGTTTTTACCTTTCTGGTTACGGGCATTCACATTCCTAAGGACACAGATCCAATAAACAACTTAAAGAAACTTTTACTTGCTATGCAAGTCCTAGTCTTGGTAATTCTTGTATTTTGTATATACATCTATCTCAGCATAACAAATTCACTTAATTTGTAAACCATTTACAAATTGACACTGTTAACTGTTTTGTTGACATTGGTTCTAATTTTGTTCTGACATACAAAACTGATCTCGCATTACTGACTCACATTAGTGTGTCTTTATTAATTAGTTGTGCAAGCTTGAAGTTGACCAAATCTCGAACAGTGGAAACATCTAAGTTTATAATACTTATATATTGTTAAGTTCCTGATAGCAATGCTGTTTACAATTCTTTTAGTTTCCTGCCATACAAACTGGAGGTTAATTACTCTGCCTGCAACTTTTATCTCAACCACAGCTAAGGAGACCAGAGTTTTTGTGCTAAGCTACGCTAATTTAACGTAACTAAAAAGAAGCAAAGAAGTTCCCAGAAAAGTATGGTTTAGTTTTTGATTGGCTACATCTCGTAGAGCCATCAGGACAGTCACATAGATTAGCTTGAGCCCTTCTGTTAACCCTTTCATTAAATGTCCTGAAGCTGGGCTTGGTGGCCAGCTCTGACAGCCTGGTTCTATTCACAACATTTGAGGATTCAAGGCTTTTTATTTATTACATGCACACCAGGAATGTTCGGTGAATGTAAAGTGACAAGAGTCACAGCACAGGTCAACATGTGCAATAGAATGATAACAAATTCATACAATATAGTGCGTTTTCCTCAAAGAGAAGGCATAACTATTGTATATATACTGCATTCCAGCCTTTATTAACTATGTAAAATCATACTCACTTGTTCTGAACCTGGGGCTGCACGGTGGTGTTGTGGCTTGCAATGTCGCCTCACAGCGATAGGGGCCCGGGTTTGATCTGTGTGGAGTTCTGTCTCCGGGATCCGGCTTCCTCCCACAGTCCAAAGACATGCAGCTCAGGTTAATTGACGACACTAAATTGCAATGTATGTATCAGATGAAGTAGATGTCCAAGTTCAGAAGGCAAAGCAATTAGATAATGCTTTATTGGCATATTTAAACATAAAGTTTCACAAAACTTGTAATACAAAAAAGAATTGTCTTAGTGGAAGTTATCAACTGGGGAATTATTTCTTTATTACAGTATTGCTGTTTTTACTGAAGTAATGGATCTGAAAGCATCCTCCACCATTCATATTCTCCCCTACAAATTTGGAATTATTATACACCCCGTCCACTTACACCCTCTACTCATGCAAATGGGCTACCAACTCTCACCTCTGCAGGGCGCCAGTGTTCTCCAAGGCCTATTCAGGTCAAACAGCATGCAGGATAACTGTTGGACAGATATGACCTACACTGATGCCACTCTCTTATCTAACATCAGGATTTTCCAGCTGATATCTGCTGTGCTGCATGGATATCTTCCATTTAGGAAACTGACCTAATGATTTTTGAAAAATCAGTCAGTCGACACTGATGGACGGATGAGGAATTGGGAGCTGCACCGACCACAATCATTATGGTGCTATGGTGAGGGAAAGAGCGTTGAAGAACACTGTACTGCATAAGTGGATGGTGTGTAAAACAATTTATTGAAAAATAATAGGCAGATTTATTAAAAATGGAAACTATCATAAGTTGCATCCCTACATTAATACACGGCTAGTTCAAGACATGGAAACATGGCCAGCAGTAGTGCAGAGTTTTGCAACATTTTTATTTATAAAAATAAATAATAACAACACAAAACATTTTTTACAAAATCAACATGTCACTTAATTAAACCATAATTTCATTAATTATTCTATATTTGTTTGTTCATAAATCATGGTTGCGTCCAAAATTCCATACTAATATTTTGTACACTTAGAAAGTATGTTAGATTTTTTTATACGTCCGAAACCTCAGTATGAAACCAATAGTACATGAATTATATACTATTTCCGGTGAAATATTACTGTATGCAAACACTGGACACCACGCCGGCATAAATATCCCACAATGCAATTCGCTAGGAGTAATAGTTTTTTTTGAAGTGGTTCAAATCAGCGTTTTGGTCACATGATGTGTTGGTTCACGTCTCCAACCGGCAAGGAGGCTCTCAGAAAGTGACGTGTTAATTACAGTTCGTCTAAAATAGAAACATACACTGTTTATTAATACAAAAGTATGTTGAATATATATCATATATTGATTATGTGGTGCATAGTATGCAATTTTAGATGCAACTCGTGTCATTTTGTACATTCGTTGATGGGTACTGCAGGACAATGCGGGAATGTCAACCTTTGTTGCCTTGGTCAGTAAGATTTTACTCTTTAATTTGAATGTTGATCATTTAAAATAACAGTTATTACAATCATAGTGAATGATGCTTACAAATGTCAAAGGGAACTGTAATATACAGAAGTGGATATTACAAGGATTATAAAAGATAGCTGGTGTTCTGTACATCTGACTATGATAGGATCTATAATGTCAATCCAGAAAAAAACACACTCAAATAACAGTTAAGTAATTTAGTAAACTGTCATCTGTATATCTAAAAGTAGATATTACAGCAAGGTATGGCATCAATTCTTCAGTGTGGACTCACTCTCACATACTTACACAGCATTGGGTGATGATACTATGGTGTTCTGACACATTTGTCATCTGATCTGTGGTACTGCAATGGAAAAATCAATGACAAAGAGCCAGAGGGGGAAACAATCTGGTGGTATCCTCTGCTGTCCTGTTGCATGTGTGCAAACGTGTGTCTGACACCCAGTGGACTGGAATGAGCAGTCAATTTCTCCTGGATAACACATCAGTACATAATAGTATTAGCAGTGTTTCCCAGAGGTTCATTTGAATTTACATTAATTTGCTGTGGTTTCATTTGCTAGTGTCAGAGTCTGCAGCACTGCATCAGGGAGGTCATTCTTTTTTTAAATAAATGCACCACCCCAGACGACTTTCAATCTGAAATAAATCGCAAATAATAAATAAAAAACTACACAAAAAATATAGTTTCAAGTGGTGGAAAATCTGCATATCATTTGAAAACATTTGATTTATGGGAAAAACGGATGCTTGTAAACTGCTTACTTACACATCTAGTTTAAACAGGGCAACATAAGCATCCCAATGAAGTTGACTTTCTAGTCACCTGTTAAATGTACATCCAGTATCCACTGTCATTTTAGCTCTGGCTTCGTCCACCTGCTCCTGAGAACACACGCTAAATGTGTGACTTCCTTTACCAGTTACTTGTTGACTTTGACCCTCTTCACGTTGTATAAGTGCAGTTAGACTGTGCTCACTCCTATGCCGGGAGCTGCTCACACTTTTATAATAAGCAGCACGGTTTAAGTTCTTTCAGAACCAAAACAACGAGTTTAAAGTGGCCTAAATCAGCACATAGTTAAAAAAGTAGGGTGTTGATTCTCAGTGGGATCAGTAGTGCAACCACTTCCAGGAGTCATTTGATTCAATGTTAACATAGAAAATACTGTTCAATGCATCTTTAAAATCAGTATTTTTGGGTATATGACAATAAAAAGAAAAACGTAAACAATATAAAGAGGGTTGGGTATCGAGAATAGCTTCAGACTTAGAAATAATTTCATACAAAGAGAAAGAGATTAGTTCAAAAGTATGCTTCTTGAAAGAATGGACAAAGTATGGGCCTACTGCGCTTCTGTTTTCTCTACGTATGCATTAACGCATGTAGTGTTCAAAATATGGCTCATAAACTCATCACGGCCCCAGTTGTAGTCATATTGCCCCAGAAAGAGATAATAGTTAGTTAATGGTAATGTATTATTACACTCAATTCATGTATGGCAACAAGACTTTAAAAAAAAAACACATATTTTGATTTATTCTACTAAAATAATATGACATGTATCTGAACTACCAATTAATCAAATGTAATCGATACCCAACCCGAGAGATTAACATTTTCACATTGTGTTTTTAAGGCTTATTTGTTGCCTCCGGCTCTGAGGTAACCATGATATGTCAGAAAAAGTAAAACATCCATGTATATATGCAAACACGAACACGAACACATGTATTTACAGTTACTGGACATTCACGCTCACATACTCACATACTCTGTACGCAAAACATAATAATAAAATGCATCCTCTGGTTTTGAGTTACCATAACCAGCATGCTGGTAGAAAAAAGTCCCATGGAAGGAAATATTGAAACACACACACACACACACACACACACACAGTTGTTGCACTTTTGTCCACCTGTTTAATGTAACGCTGTGGTCTCCAGCCTTGCTATGTCAAGGGGCTCCTTGGTTGGGGGAACGATGCAGTATAGACGGGCTGGATAAGGAGGTTACAATGACGGATGCCGTTGTCTTATATGCAGTCCTTGGCCTGGACTCTTCCATCACGTTGTCAAGCTGTGTAGGCGGAGGAAGAGAGAGAGAGAGAGAGAGAGAGAGAGAGAGAGAGAGAGAGAGAGATGTTCATCGATGTTATTGTGACTGAGACTCCACATCTCAAATGTGAGTAGGTGGCTGGATGATGGTGGGAAAGAAAATTACAGTGGGATGGAGGTTAAGGGAGAGAATCGACTGCTGCTCTAATTTGGAGCAGTACAACTATTCTCCACTTAACCTGCCAGAGTCAGACATGAAACAGTCACAGCTGGTCAAAGGCATTGATTGGTTGGATTGATGAGTGGCTTTCTCGCAGTGCCCTTGATGGAGTGGGACTGTATCACTGAGATCTATAGCGGAGCAAGTACTCTAGCTGAGCATATTTAAGTATATACTGTATATATAATAAAACAGTTTGTTCAGCTGCACAGAGCTATTTTAAATGTGGTAGAATCACTGAGCAGTGTTGTGGAACGGGTGATAAGCTCCTTTAAAACACACATGACTAAATCCCCTGGGCAGGATGGACAGAAAAGGTTGAGGCTGAAGGAATTTATGTTACTGACAGACTGGAGTTCTACGTAAAAGACAAACCCAGACAATAGTTGTTAGTATGCTCATGACATATCTACTGCACAGAGCAAGAGGTTGACAATCCGTGGACTCTTACAGTAGCAGGAAGATGACTGGTCGGCTTCAGGCTGATGTCCGACATGGAGATGTCTTCAGGCTCTCTCAGACTCTGAACAGTACGCACATAAACACAGACATTTAGTGTTAGTTATGATCAAAAGATCGTGTGTACTATTATAATCTCTAAGTCACACTCTCACTAAAAACAGAGTGACTCCAGATCAGGATTTGAACGGAGACTCTGTAATAAAAGAGCAGCTGTCTTTAAAAGTACGTCAGGTTGTTTCCTTTTTTGTGCCAGAAACAATCTAAAAGTAGTACAAATGAATTCTTAAAGGAATAGTGTGACATTTTGTTTGGCAACAAACAAGATATAACGTGTTAATTAGAGAACTTTAAAGGTGCTGGTAGACCGAACTGTTATCATTGAACAGAGCCAGGTTAGCTGTTTGCCCCTGTTTCCAGTCTTTATTCTACGCTAAGCTAAGCTAAGCTAACAGGCTGCAGCTTCATATTTATTGTAAAGACTTGAGAGTGGTATCAATCTTCTCACCTCACTCTCTTTTTTCACAACATTTTTCAAACTATACCTTTAAGTCTAAAAGTGTCAGGTATTAAAAGTACTTCAGAGGCACTCTAGAGAAAAATATAGCAAAGTATAGGTAATTCTTAGAAGATATGCAGCGATTATAGACAGAAGTAAAAGTGTTTCGAAGCAGATGGAGGTTGGAGACTTCTCAACAATCAGCCGTCTTCGTCTGCAACAAGTGCAGCACGTTGAAATACGAGGTCGCGTAATGCAAGCTGTGGATTAAGTCTAAAACTCCCAGATTATTGGATTAGTCTTTGGACCCTCTGTAATGGATGCCTATACAGTATGTGTGTGTGTGTGTGTGTGTACATGTGGGTTACTTGTGATTTTTCTGTGAACTAAGATGATTAGAGAGAGACGGAAATGCTCCATATACTGGATGCCCCACATAGAACGACCTGTCACTGTCCAGCGGCCTGACAGCTTGATGATTACAACGGAGCAAACATTCACCAGGAAGCACTGTTCATATGAAAAGTGTTGGGTTTTACCATGCCTCAACACATAGATATGTTGAACATGCAAACAAATACATTGAAACAATCTGTTTTTCCATTCTTTAAAAGCCTTAACCTCACATAATGTACATCACTTTGATACAGCTAAGTATATAATATAAAAGGAACATTTCCTTTTCTTTTTATAACCTAGGATCTTTCCTGTTGGCTATCCACAACATACTTCATTGCTGAAACTCCACTTGGTAGAACCGAGCCCAATATTAAGGACAAAAGTGATCATTCAAGACAACCTGCTGGTGAATGAGACAGTGATTGTGAGGCATGCATGAAGGAGCTGGCGCCTATCAGCTGATGAAAGTGAGACGTCAGTGCTCGGCAAAAATAAATGTTACACTCTCTTCATACCTCTAGACATTCTGGGTTTGAAGATAATGTTTTGTGTCTCATCCAAAAGCCTTCGTAAGTTCTGACCATAGACTGTACAAAATATCAAGCACAGCAACATGACCTCATAGAGTTACTTGCCATGAAATACCGAAACATAAAGAGGATGTCTAGTGACTTTAATTTTAATTTTTTTTAAATGTATTATACTATATTGATCCCTTTAAGGGGGAAATTTGTCTCTGCATTTGACCCATCCCTGTATATAGGGTGGGCTGCCAATGACAGGCGCCCAGGGAGCCTGGGGTTCAGGTACACTTCGACACGTGACACGTCCCAGTCAAGAATCGAACCGTTGACCTTCCGTCTCCCACGGTCGCCCCCTAAACAACAGGAATAATAACAGGAATCCAAAACAACATGACCTCACTTCTCAAATTCTAGGGGAGAGGATCAAGATCAGCCTTGACGTCATGTCAAAACAGAAGCAATACCTCCAGTCAAAAACATCATGAAACTAATGCGAGAAGAGTTACACTGAGCCATAAACGACACCCTACTTCAGTCTGATGACAACTATCTGACACTCAAAGAAACAAAGATATAGATGCGTGACATTCAGATTCCTTGAATCTTCAGTTGAACACATACGAATGGCCAATTTCAGTATGTATGTACGTTGATATGAACCAGGCTCCAATACTCACTGTGATCTGTGAGAGGTGACATATGGCCGGGTCGGTGGGGTGGTGGGCGGCAGTTCTCGCAAACTCTCCCGTGTTGTTACCTCTCACCTTTGTCCTCTGGCTGAGATGGCGCATCTGTTTAACATCACCGGACAACTGACGACTGGCAGGCGTCCGCGACGAGCAGTCCTCCTCCGTGTCTGAGAAGCGGGCCTTTGAGGCGACACAAAGACAAAAATCACACACAAGAGAATAAAATCAGCAAGCGTGATTACAAGCACTTGTCATTGGAAGTGTAAGACATAGACATACCAGATTAGATATGAGGTACACTCACTGATTCGCTCTCAGACAGGGAGGAGTTGCGCGGCTTGCCTTTGCTCTCTGAGGTGAGGGTCGATCGGCGCGTGGACTGAAAACTGCTGCTGCTGAAACGGCCTCTGCTAGTGACACACAGCAATACCCCGAGGTAGGGAATATACCTGCCGAGCGCTGACCTGAGGGAGTGATAGAGAGACGTATTCAAATCTATAATTGAACTGATTTTATTATGTGATAGTGACGATAAAGACCCCTTGA
Source organism: Anarhichas minor (assembly GCF_050575085.1). NCBI lineage: Eukaryota > Metazoa > Chordata > Actinopteri > Perciformes > Anarhichadidae > Anarhichas > Anarhichas minor. Next base: position 16,645,631 of record NW_027466463.1, read on the forward strand.
CATTCCCGGATGCCGAGGATTTCAATAAGAGCAATCAAATTCTCTCTGGGAAGAAGTGAATGAAAGAATGTAAATATAGTTGCTATGGGGAATATCATTAACGTTGTTGTACGTGATCAACTATACAGCCTGAGCACGTACAAGACATCCATAGTGTTGCGAATCTGACAGTGAACTATAGATCCAAACCTAGACTCGTTAACCCTTAGTGTCAATGATAAACAGATCAGCACGACAAAATTACAGTATACGAAAAATACACCGTCCTGCAGTGCATTTTATTAGAGGCAGGTGGGACTGACGTAAACACTTGAGCGTGTGCAACCTACCTGTATTTGGGATGTGTTATGGCATATATGATGGGGTTGTGGATCGCGGATGCTTTGGCGATCACAGCAGGAACAGAGTTCATATACGGAGTCAACATATCAGCGTACCTGAGAGACACAGGAGAGAGGTTGGCAAATGAGAGAAGGAAATGAGACACATTCATGTGAATAGAGCAGTGGAGGGTGTGGACTAGTGTGGAAACACAGGAGTGGGTCACACAATCACACCCACATTCATGGAATTGTTTTAAAGATCCCATAAAATGTGTACTTGAAATTTCTGGCTTTACACTGCATTAGTAAGAGCATCCAGTCATTAAAGAACAATACTGCCTTTCTGCTCATCCTATTCAGTTCTTATTGAGGTGTTGTCTCCTTAGACGTCATTGACCTCAAAGCAAACACACACATACACACCTACCCAGCGAATGCAGTGAGGGCTGCACAGGAGTAAGGGGCCCAGGAGATAACAAATAGCAGGATGACGATGAGCGCAATCTTGGCCATCTTCCACTCAGTCTTCATCTTATTGAACCTCTTTGCTGAGTCTCTGGTTCCCTCACAGCTGATCTTTGTTATCGCTCTGTCAAACACAGACACACTCAACATAGTTATTATGAAAACCTATTTTCTTTTGCTTTTAGTTTCTTTTCAGACAATTTGTAATTTGAGATAAACTTTGCCATCTTTTTTTCAGAAGGAAATTTGTGTTTCTTTTCATTTATTTTATCTTGACAGCTAAGTAAATTGACTTGAACATGTATTGTACTTGGGTGCACACAAACAATTTGCGTCAGACACACAAGGCAATATGAGTTCAGGTTGAGCGAGACATCAGAGGAAACCGATAGAGAAACCCTGACACATAGTTCATCAACAAGACATCAGTATCAACACATACACAACACCCGTGTCTTTATCGATGCATGTGGGAGTGTGTGTTGCAAGAGTGAACGCGATAGGAGCATGAATGTGTGTTTTGTGTGTGTGCATGTACCAACCGTGTCGTGTGTCGGATGGCTCTGAAGATGCAGCAGTAGCTGAAGATGATGATGAAGAGAGGGATGAAGAAGACGAAGGTAAAGAGCAGCATGGTGTAGGAGCGGACAGACGGGGTAAACGTCATGTAGTCCCAGGAACACGACGTCATCAGACCCTCTGGGACATAAGCACCTGTGGGAGAGCACACACACATTAGTAGTTTCAGTCAGACAAATCCAATTTTTCTGTCAGTTTCTGTATTCTATAACTTCCTGCATCTTCTTAATCTGAAAGACCTTGTACTACTTCTAATTGTACCTCTTTTGACAGTCCAGTTGTGAAGTTTTTGGAAGGAATACATTGACATACAATTTGGTGTCATCACTGTAAATAAAAATATTTCTGTTAACCTTCTCTTATGCAACATATTACATTATGTATTATTATAAGCACTGGAACTTACTAGGATTGTGAAGGCCATTTATGGACAACAGGTTTGGTATCTCAGGGCAGTTTTAAATTGGTTTGATTCATAATTCTTTAAAGTAGGACATTTTTTGTTTTCATTCCTTTGACCTGTGGAGTTCCCCAGGGCTCTATACTCGGTCCTTCGCTGTTCTCTGTCGACATGCTGCCACTCAGTTGAATTCTATGCAGACACAACACCGATTAATTTTCATGCAGCTGACTCTCTTTTCAACTTTTCCTTGATTGTCCCAATCTCCAGCAACTTAACGGCCTTCACGAGTGTATACATTTTGTACAAATAAGTGCATTAGTGTGTGAATTTAATAGATTACAGTTCCATATACCTAACGTTTGGTTGTCCCCATTGGTCATCCAATCATTTTTGTCTGGTTTGGGCCCCTTTTAGTAAAAATGTTTTGAGAAGGAAGTGCTGTTTCCCTTTTATTTAATTTGACGTGAAAGTGGAACGTTTTGCTAGATGCTGACCAACATTTATACATCATTTGCATCATAAATGATTGTTGGGGTGTTGTAATGTCAGCTACAGGTAAGCAGGTGATGCCTTCGAATAGCTGATTGTATTTTAAATGTATTTGGCATATTGACAGAAGTCAACTTTCAGCAGGAATTTGAGACACTGATGCAAATAAAAACAGTGAGAGAGAAGTGCTAAAACAGAGCTTAAAAAACTAAATTCCTCATAAGATTCCCACTGATCAACAATGACTCAACATTCAGGCATCTGTGTGCAGTTATACTCACTCCAGCCAAAGAAGGGGGGGAGGCTCCATCCTGCAGAGTAGACCCAGGCAGCAGCCAGGATGCCCAGGGCTTTCCTGCGAGACATCACCCCAAGGGAGGCCAGAGGCCTGGTGATCACCATATACCGGTCCACCGCTATAACCATCAGTGTCATCATACTGCAGATACCAAACAGCGCTCCGCAGAAGGCATACATCTCACAACCTGGAGGAAGGGAAGTGAAAGTAGTAGTTCGGTAAGGACAAATATGTTTGACCCTAATTGTAGCTATCAGGATGAATCCATTGTCTGTAACTGATTGTGTTTCTCAGTTTTACGGACGGTTTTGGACACGTATGTGTCATTTTGTTGCGGTTTTGTCCATCTCACTGCTAATATACAACATCTGCTACACACATGCTTCATTATTCATTTTAAAGAGATTGCAATGGAAGTATTTACATGCAACAGTGTTGACAATGTCTCTTTTTGTTCTAAATCTGATACACACACGCACACTTATAGATATATGTGCAAGCCTGTACACACAGAGAGAGACACACTCAGACACAGTGAAAAAATACCCTCAATCATCACTTTATCAGTTGCTGTCTCTTCGGGCCCTGTACGTGCGATTACCACCGACTTGTCACACATCATACACTTAAGGTGCCAAGTAATCGCATCCAGACACATGACAAAATCTGAAGTGTGTTATTTTTAGGAAGCACTAATCAATAAATGCATTTCCAGTCACCTGTTTCATTGTTTCAATTTGCACATGAAAAAGCACAGAAATTTATTTTTTAAGATTTATTTTTTAAATTGCTCATTTGGTTGAAGTGGAAAATTCGGGGCAACAATAAAAATAAAATGTACAAATTACAATGGTAATAGACTTAGGGCATAAATTATAAAGAATGTGACTTAAATGCCACTGAAGAGACGAAAACATCTGTATTTATCGTCTGTATGGAGCTATGGGGTGATTGTAATGTTCCTCAAATCAATACATGAAACTAACATAAATGCAATATTTCATCTTCACCGATCATGATTTCCACATTTATCCAGTGTTTGAGATTTGATTGTCATTAATTATGTCATGTCGTTGTGACATTCTGTGATGGTTCAATGGCAGCGACTTGAGGATTATCACCACCAACCTATTTATCTAAATGCACCTAACTCCTAATGTGCGTTAATTTGCAGATTTTCTGGAAATTTGGTTAAAATGTGAACATTTTGGAACTTGCCAAACAGTTTTGACTTTAAACGGCAAAAGAAAATACAACAAAAAGTCAAGATTAACAGCTACACACCATGAAACAAAATACAATGGAGGCGAACTATTTGATTGTTTAGTTGTCATTGAGTCATTGTATTTCTACGACTATATGGTGGGAGGAATTCTGCACCTACTTTCTGGGGTTTTCTTGTTTTCATTTATTATAAATGTTGGAAATTGTGACCCTTCGAAAAAACAATTAGAGGATCATCAAAGTCATTAGAACTCATCCTTTGTCTTGAAAATGAAAATTCAATCCAGCAATTGTTGAGGTTGTGTTGGTCGAACTGGTTCTAGTAAAACAGGATGGATAAACACAAATAAAGGCAATGCACAGTTGGCTTTTGCTTTATGATTTCCATCTACCCATTTATCTACATATGTGTGTGTGTGTGTGTGTGTGTGTCTTTTGAAAAGAACAGGCAGAGGGAAAGGTAACCTTTGCAGTTACCACCTTTGAGAATTGAGCTCTAGATGTAACAGCGATATGTTGTCTTCATCAAGGTCAGGACACCTCCTGAAGGAAAACCCAGCGCTCCGACTATCAGTGTTTGATCAGTAGAGTGTAGAGAGCTTCTTTTGACACCTCTTTATCTCTGCTCCCACTATACATGCTGATTTATAATGCACACTATGGTACACCCCCTCTCTAAAGGCAAAAGAACACACTACCAAAAGGCTTTCTTGCTTGTTCTTTCTGGTCGATGGGACTTGGATATTGGATGCTGCACAAAAGTGTGATAGATGATGTCACGTTAGTGTGTGCACAACATTAATTGAATTGTAGGTCACATTCAAAAGGGTAGGGTGCCAATACAGGTCCCTGTAGAATATAAAGTGTGTCCATTATTGTAATGTGTGTGCTTGTGTGTGTGTGTGTGTGTGTTTGTGTGTGAGTGTGTGCACCTGTAAAAGAGAGTGTATAACATCATGAGACTATGCTTAGATTGCTTTTCTATCAGGTACTCTGTGCAGCATTTTAAAATACAAATGTAAAATCATATGTAATACTGTTGTTGTGCATTTGTTACCTTTCTTTCCAAAGATCCATCGCTTGTGCATGCTGTTGATGAAGAAGGTTGGTGTCTGAGTAAAACACATGAGGAAGTCTGTGACTGCCAGGTTAATAATGAAAATGTTGGACGGTGTCCGCAAGCTGCGACTCCTGCACAGACACACAAACACAAATACTGTCATTAATATTGGACTATGGATAATCTCATTTTAGGTGTTATTATCACAGATACATGTAAAAAAGTGGTGCTAAACACAAAGCTCATTCAAAACGACAGCACAAGAAAAGGTACCTGCAGAAAGCATATATAACTAGGAAGTTTCCCAGCATGCCTGTGATGCCCACGACCAGGATGACAACACCGATGGTGTAGTGAGCGTGGTCTGGGACGTCCACGGTTGGAAATAAGTGGGTTGGAAGCACGGAACCCTAGCGACAGGAACACAGGGAGGAACAGACGTCAGTTTGTCACGATCAACTGTAATTGTTTTGTTTGCGTTTGGCATCGTGCACCCCGAACGCTTGGAGGTTGGAAGTTTAAAATTTTTACTGGGAAAATTACGACGTAAAAATTGTAATATCACAAAACATTCTCGTTATTCCACAAAATCAACATATATCATGAAAACAAACTTTTGTCTTTATATTATACGATACATTGGCATGCTGTCATAACAAGAAACTGCAATTTTTTTGCTAGCAAGTTCAAAATAGGTAAGATAACAACTTGTTTCTGCTGCCCCCAAGTTGCCCAAAAAAATCTGTTTCCTTGTTTGAATTATTGTGTGCGGCTCTGGATTCTTCTTTGTCTCATGTTACTGTAAGTTTTCGTTGTTAACTGTAATTGACAGAACATCTTTTTCTATGATATGGAGATGTGGTGTGTGTGTGTGTGTGTGTGTGTGTGTGTGTGTGTGTGTGTGTGTAATGTAAACTGTCGCCGTCATCTGTGATGTGGTGGATCAGGTCTCCCCTCCCTCCCTCCCTGCCTCATTCTTTTCACATCCCTGCCACTCTCCTGGCTTGATCTCTTTCTCATCTCTGCTATCGCCGCTGATTCCTGACCCCTGTCAATTCCCTCCTTCACTTCTGTTCCTCTGTTTCCTTAATCACTCATTTCCTTCCCTCTTGCTTTCTCTCTAGCGGCGCGGGTCAAGATTAATGGCGATTACATGGCAGGGAGGAAGGGGAGGCACGGTGAGCAGCATGGAAGTCTCCTTAAAGATGGTAAACAGTGGGTGGTAATACACTCTCATGTACATACCAGCATTAACAGCTGTGTACATGTGTTTAAAGCTTACAAACATATGCACTGTAACACAGTTAATTTCACTTAAAAATTATGTGATTAATGTGATTCTGCATACATATTGCATATCCAATCAATATTGGAAAATATATTGATTTCTGCCATATGGCCCAGCCCTAAAATATACATTTATACAAAGTACAAGATGATGGTAACAAATTGCTTATTAGGATATGGGTTGATTATTAGTTTGCAGCTGACACATTATTAGCAGGGGGAAATAGATGAAGACCATTATTTTGTTTGCACAATTACAACCTTTTGGTCTTTGACTCAGTCAGTCAGTATTTGACTGATTTAACTTTCATCAGGTTTCATCACACTGAATACGAACGTAAAAAAACAAAAACAACAATCAAAAACTACGACATCCTTTCTTTCTTCAGCCCAGAGACTTGCAGTATTGATGAACGCTGCATGAACTGATAATCTGCCTCTGAATCTGCCTCACACCACGAGCAAGTCGTTAATCAGCCAATATGTTGCCTCTGCAACTTCAGAGGCAAACGCATTTCTTTACCAGCTAATACAATCTAATCAACCGCAGAGCAGTCAGAGGACACGATCACAGAGGGCCACACACACACACACACACACACACACACACACACACACACACACACACACAAACAATCACAGTCTGTTTTTAGAGGAACACAAATCCAACTACAGACAGTCAGAAGATGGGCTCATATTCTTTAAATCATTTGATTGTAGATTCGAGGATCAAGAGAGAAAAAGCAACAAACGTCGGTAAAAGATAAAGAGGGCTCCTGAGAGACACATAGAACTCTTTTAAAGAGTTTTAAATGAAAACCACACTTATTGCTTATCCCATCTGACTCAGGAGAAGCTGCCCTCGGGCACTGCTTCAGTATCAGCTTTCCCAGCAGTCCCATGAAGGCCAGACCACGAAAGCTACTGAGACCGAAGCCTGCAGGTCTGAACTTCAAAGTCCAAGCCGAACCATTCACACTTGTTGAACTACAATTTACCATAGCGGTGCACCCATGTGCACCCATGTGCTTCTCAGTATGTGTTTCCAGCAGCTGTTTCTCCCTCAAATCAATGTCTGGACTCCTGGGGAAAAGTGAATGCCCTGTACTTTCTTTTCATGCTCTGTACAGTACAGAGGTGGATACACCACTGTATTGGTTTACACATCTGTATAAAGGAATTCCCTGAAGGCTATGCGTAAACTAATCCCACTGTCAGAGAGAGAGAGATGGAGTCCCATACATCCGTGAGGTTTGGTTATGAAAACATTCTCAACACACATCCTTCCATTGTGTAAAAATGTGTAAATAAGGCTGCAGGGGGAATGTGAGTGATGTAAGAGTTGGCAGGAATACACCGCTTTAGATTAAAGAAAGCATATATTGTGACTTACAATCAGCAATTCAAATCAGCATCCAAACCAGTTATATGTCTTTATGCTGCCTTGCTGCAAATGTAATTTCCTCTCATGGGACCTGAACTGAATTTAACCTGCAGCCAGCAGTAAATTAAGATACACACAGTAGGTTTATATGAGATTATTAGAGCACATTGTGATTGTGATTCATCTATAAAAACGCTATTTTGTGCAAAACAAGGTTCCAAAAGGCACATTTGTGCACAAAGCAGTCCTCTGGAATGCTACAGGAATTCTGACATGAGACAAGGTCACTAAACTCACCACAATTTCAGATATTTATGAACAATTCTGTAACATAAACTCGTGAATGTCATTTTTGACATGTGTACAGATGCTGGTACAAAAAAAAAGAAGCAACGTGCACTTTCACTACAGAGGTGAAAAATATCTGCAGCAGCTTTTTACAACCATTTCCTACAAGTGGAGACCGCAGAGATGACTGGAGTTGCGTTTTTTACGCCTGCTCTCATTCAGCTCCGGTGGTGAATGAACGGAGCGACGCGCGGGGGAGGGTGCGGTGCGATTCCTTCATTCACAAGACACTTAACGTCAAGCTCACTCACACCTCCCTCATAACGGTATCGCTCAAAATGGAGGAATGAACACAGCAAAATAACATTAACCTGACAGTTTCTGTCTGTTTTGCCAGATGGGGCGAGTTGGTATTTACGCACTCAGGATCGGATATTGATGCGGTTACGCATCGCTGCGGCGCACAGAAGCTCTCCAGTCACACCGAGGGGTATCCCTTCAAGCAAAACAAAAAAAAAAAAAACGACTAAAAGAAGAGGGGGTGGCGGATACTCACAGCTGTCGAGACAGGAGACATTTCCATGAGCCGGTGAGGACCGATGGAGCTGATGTTCCAGGGCGCCCGGGCGGTCGGGTCCGATGTGGGGACCCCTGGTCCAATCAGAAGCCTAGAATCCATTCCCGGACCGGTGGTTAATGAAAAGTGGTTGTCTCTGTGTGTGTGTGTGTGTGTGTGTGTGTGTGTGTGTGTGTGTGTGTGTGTGTGTGTGTTAGAAGTGGACCAGAGATGTGCGGAGTCTATGAGGTGGTCTGGGAGTGCAAGTGGCCAGTCATCATCGCCATCCTGCTCTCTTACCCACTCTGACAGGGCTACTGGGAGTACAGCAGCTGTGGAGGGGTGGGAAAGAAATGTTCTCTGTCTCTCGTCCAATCTCTGCTCCGGGGATGCCTTTGAGTGTGTCATGTGCGTGCGTGCACTGCAGAACTGGACATTTTTCTGTTTGTTTATTTGTTTAACTTCAAGGAATCAATGGAGCGGTGTTTCCTCTCATATCAATACTCCCTTTTTATTTTGTTTCATGTGCTCTCTCCACAGACACAACTAAATAGGGCAGTCATTAATACAATTCATGCAATCACAACAATATTTCTCACAGAATAAAATCCCTGGCTTGTGATCCATTTACAGTGTATTTTTGTCCCCTTGTGCAGCAGCAGAGAACAACATGTTCAGGTATAGCTTGCAGAAGTATTGCTCACATCTTCTATGAAATCTTTATTCATTGTATTGCCGCGACATGACTCAGACAACTGGACTGTGTTTCATAAGGGCAGAGACGGGCTTTGGATTTTTAGTGCATCTGTGGGAAAAGGTCGAGGTCGCAGTAGAACATGCTGCTATAAAGACTGGAGAAGGAGATAGGATTAAAAGGAATTTGTTGTTCAGGGTTGATTTGGACAGATATTCAGAGTATGTAATGTTTTAATCCTACAAAAAGGAAAGAAGGATTGAGTGAAGAAGTAAGAACTCAGACAAAAAATGGAGGGATGTACTGAAAGGAAACATGACAACTTCACGGGAAATTGTTTTCATTTTCAACTTGAGTCTTTTCTGCGTCCATTCTGACAACTGGTCTCTGTAACGTAGTTTATTTATTATTACTGCAGACACATTGTTAGGATCCCAATGCAGTTGGTAAAAAACTGATGACGGAGGCTGTGTTTACTTTTGGTCAGACTCAGAAACAAGCGTTTTAAAACATGAATGTGAAACTTAAGTTAATTGGGAAAACTTCAGGAGGCTGGCGCTGCTTGTCCTAGCCAATGGAATAGTACGGAGCAGTTCAAATGAAAAACACAATCATTTTCTTTTAAATCAATCGATTTACTCCTACGATAACTGGGTTTTTTGCTCTTTGGGGCATGTGTAAGCAATATTCTAGCAACGGTTTCGTTTTTACACATCCAGCAGGTACTGAGGAACACAAGTATTGATTTGTGTTTCTGGCCATGATGAAGGGAAGTCCAATATTCTCTCTCTTTTTGTTCCGTCTTTGTTCTCCACCAACTCCTGAGGGAAATCAATGGGGTTTAGCTGCTAAATGCAGCAGATGCTCCACTATATTAACCAGCTCGTCGTTAATTCTGTATGTCTGTCGTTTGAAGCTGAGCAGGTAGCGTGTAGGTGGACTTTTCAGAGATTCCTCACTGAACACTGAACAACCGCTGCCTGTTCGACGTTATAAGAGTAGTGAGAGTGAACCAGAACAGTAAAGTTTCGGGCTGGGCAGCTAAACAACGAGCTCAAAAGATGCTATGAGCTTCATAGAGCTGAGGTGAAGTGCAGAGCCGAGAGTCTCATGACCCCGTTCATATATATAAGTAGTTGTGTGATGCATTGTATATATATTTATTATATCACTTTTAAATCTAGAAGCATGAAGATATTTCCCTAAGCCATTTCTTTTCTCGGTTCAACTGTAAGAAAATCCCATTTGTGTGTGAATGTATGCTTTGTACAATGTATTAAAGGGGTAGCTCAAAGAAAGCAATCTGATTGGTTCATAGCTGTGATATAGTAACCAGATACCACGGCTTTGATTATGATAATCAGTATCATTCCGCGTCTGAAAAAAACCCCATCAAGATGAATGAACTGTGGTTGCTTTGCGACAGGGTCACTTCCACCAACATACCGTTACATGAAAACACAAAACACCCGTTACAAAATGATAACATTTAAGGTTAACTTTGACCTCGAGTGGTCTAATTATGGGGAGTGGTCTGAGCAGTCTCCAGAAATAAAATCGCTAAATGACAAGCAGAGCTGCTTGAAGCTGGGTTCACACCGGACGCAGAAGCGCCGCAAAGCGTAATGATTCTGCCCTCTCCTCCTGCTATTCAACCTGTCATTAATGCAACTGTCATTATTGATTACCATTAATGGCCCTGTAATTGCCCCCTGAAGACAACAATGTACTCACTGGCGTTGTGAAGACCCTTAGAAAGTAAGGACTTAACATCACAACATCATCATGCTTTACTATCAGAAGATGACTTCACAGCGATAAAGAAGGTGCTGGATCGCAACACTCCCGAGGGGCTGGTAAAGAAAATGTGCTTCGACGTCTAACTGCCCTTTGGGCGCAGGCTAAAGTATTCAACACTGCCCTTCAACAAAGAATCAAAGGAATAAAGAGAGCACAAGGGGAATCCGGTATGAACAGCCTGACGATCCCCTTTTGCTCCGTTCCATTAACGGAGACATATATCTACCCCCTATTTAATATCCAGTGCCGTCACAGCACAGGCAGCATTATTACACATTGAAGATGCACTAAAATGTGTGCGGCTGCAGGAATTTCTCTCATGTCTCATGATCTCTGGGGAAGGTACAAATGGATGGCTGAGCTGCTGTAGAGGGCGAGGAAGAGAGAACTGTGCTAGAGCATGATTACTTGTGACTCTCACTGCTCCTGTGAACAATAAAGCGTGTCTTTAACCTCTACACAAGATGACATTTAGCCAAACGGCAGAAAGGATGAAAGGCTGAATAATTGATTGGAAATATGTTCAGATGTTGAGGAATTTTAGCGTGACAATCTTCCAGTTTTTGTTGGTTCTGGAGAGAAGAGCGAGGTCTTGTGATGCCTCGCTGTCATGATGTTGTATCCCTTAACCTCCTTTCGTTCTTCTTGCTGCATCCCTCTCTGTTAGCCTTTGTGCTTGCTTTTGGTTTTTGCACACTAACCCATGCCCCCATAATCCAATTCACCGCTTATATAACGCCCTATTCCGTAGTCAACAATAATATTTTGCTAATGCTCTCTAATGCTGTGTAATGCTCCATACAGCATAACTGCCTTAAACTTGATCAAGGTAACCCACCTCTGGAATGCTAAATGTTGAAATGAGGAAATTCTGGGACACAGCGGATCAAAGTTAACTCTGGGATTTACGCTTTTTTGGCCTGTAGAAAGATGTAATTGGTTACAGGAAAGGTGAGTGACAAGAAAAAGTATCGAGTGCCTTTTCCGGGCTTGACCCCTGCGCACAGGGTCACCATGCTCTCTGCACATTTGCCTCTTTCATAGCACCGCACTAACTCATTTACTTTTAACAACTTCTCTGCCACAAAATATCCACAAACACACACACACAGACACACACACGTGAGTTTAGGGTGTCTAACCGTTTCACATCTAATCTTCTTCCCTTCTCACTGAACTCTCTAACAAACAAACAAACAATCACATCCTTCCTGAACAGGGGTTGTGTATTTTGATGTTGTGCGTAAAGCGTGTCCATGCGTGTGTATCTGCAAGCAACGCGGTCCATGGGAGCTGCAAGACCCACAAAATAACTGGTCCCATGACGGGGAGTTCTGGCTGATATTAAGAGGATCACAATCTGGACTTACACAACAGTAACATTATATAAACAAAGCAACTAATACAAAAACCAAAACAATACCACTTTGTGTGGCAAGACCCCCCCCCCCCCCCCCCTCGACCTTCCTTCCTTCCTCCATCTTATTCCTGTTCAGGTCAGGTGAGGTTATTTAATGACCCAATTTATGTTTGTTTGTTTTGTTGTCAGAAAAACATAATGCGTCTACCAGATTAGTCTATTAAGCAACATTCAGAGAAACTAAATAGTAAGTAAATCCTACATAAACATATACAGCAGAATAAATTAAAGCCTGTAGTAATGACTCAGCTGTTTGCGGAGTCATTTCATTAAATAGCAATTAAAAGTAACAAACTGTTATCAATTGTAACAGTCAGATTCCTCTACTTGCATGCCCACTCACTCTGGTGAAGGGCAGAGGAATTTGGATAAACTAGTAAAAATAAAATGAGTTTTTCATGGTGGGAAAAGCACATGAATAATGGCTCCATCCCTGTTAATGTTACATCTACAACATGTCAAATATGAAAAATAAAGATATGAGGAATGCAGACGTCGTTAGCAGATAAACTTCAGTCAGAGAGGAGACTTGGGAATTTGCTTTTCAAAAACTCGCTATCATTAAATGTTATTACGCAACAAAACTCAGTTTTTTGTTCCAAAAAGTTCTGTCGGGCCGAGCAAACCCAAAGAGCACCTGAGCGGACACCATCCCTTTATTACTAGCGCCATCTGCTGTTACCCTCCAACATCGCAGCTCCAGTTGCAAAGTGTCATACCCCATAGCTCCCATTGGGTCAGAGACCCCATCTCAGCCTTTATTTAAGGCTTTATATAAGTACACAGTGATATCAGCCTGGCTACTGTATATGCCTCAGACAAAACTGTTTCGCTAGGTGTAGTTCTGCATACAAGACGATAGGGTTTCTGTGTGACAGGGGGCTGCCATGAATGATTGGTAAGATGAAGAGAAGAGCCATCAGATGGGGAAATGAAAGAGCTTTTCGATGACCACAGGGGGCAATGAGCCACTTCAGTCTGACTGATGATGTCTAGTGGCGTTCTGCTTCTAGACATGTTGTTGGAACTGGTGTTTCAATGCAGGGTATGTGGAGCGATTTGGGAAAGTGTAGTGTCTCTGAGGCCAGGTCAAAAGCTTTAGATATCTTTTAACAGCAGACCAGTCTTAAAACTCCACCATCAACTGTCCTTCCTCACTTGCTGCTAAAGAGATTGTGTGTGTTGAGGTAAACCAGTTCCCCAGCTGCACTCCCTCCAGCTTTTTCAGTGCGTGCATCCAAAGGGGCATACAGGCAATGCACGAGTGAATGTAGGTTCAATACGTGACTCATATATCTGATTTTATGTCTTTAAATAAAATGAATAGAGCCCTTTCTCCCTGTTCTCACAGGAGCTAATAAATTGTCCCCTTGAGCAACGATTTCTGTCCTCCATTGAAGAGAGCTCTTTTTTACACTGTCAGGGGTCGTGGATCAGTGAGATAAAGAGACAGCTCTGGGATAGTTTCATTTTTTAAAACTCACAACTAATTCACCTTGACTGCAGTCAACTTGTGTTGAACATGTCTTATGGGACAGCTTATTTCAGACAAGTTACCTATAGCTGACATTTAGAAAATCTGCCTGGGTGTGGGACAGCAGGTCAGATTGTGCGACTGATATCCCAAACTTCCCAGAAACCAAATCTGGGGTCAGTACAGTCATAACTCCCGGCAAGTAATGGAGAACATAACAACTAAGCTATACAAATAGAAAGAAAGCTGTGCATTGAGAAACACAGAGTAGTTCCCGCCGCTCTGCACTGCTCTCATACGGCGGTTGATGCTGATAGCTTTTCAGACAAACCTGTTTTTTTTTTAACAAAATGCTATAAATTAGCATAACATACTTAGTCTTGCTAGTATTTGGTCAGAAAGCAAAGCATTAATGTTCCCAACATGCAACAGTAACTGTGAAATCAGCTTCACAGTGGTGTATCAAAAAAAGACCACAGATGTCCCCTTCTCTCAGTGACCTGGAGACACTGAATGGAAAGGGCTGAAAGCAACCATTCGCACTATTACCGAGACACAGGCATATAGGTGAAGACACTTCAGGGCATCCGGTCCAGCAGACACTATAGGTATCATGTGAGTCAGTGTTCGGATCACTGCAGCTTGTTTTATTGTTCTTTCATCCTTCTCATTCTCACTCAGGGTCAGCAGCTCTCCTCTGGAGTCATATATATATATATATATATATATATATATATATATATATATATATATATATATATATATATATATATATACACACACACACACTATACACACTATATATATACACTGTATATGTGCACCTGTGAGAGCGCTGGAAGGCTGTGCAGGTGCATATGCACAGATGATGTTAACATGAATGCACACATACACACATAATCTACATGCATAATATTTCCACAACAGCCAAACAAATTGAAAACATTGTCTGTTTCAAACAATAGCAGATTCCCCTTTAAATTCCAGAGATTACAAAGGAATTTCCAACGGGAGGTTTTTTGCAGTTTGACAATGCAAATTGCAATTTCCTCTCAGCTCTGAACCTTTAAGCTTCTTTCAACAAAACACCTTTCAAGACAGATAAATCACGAGACAAAAGGATTTGTGTTAAACCACATTAGGACCCATTTTGAAGTAATACTGTGTTGAGCTATACTCAATCAGCTACACATTGTTATCACATCAATTTAACCCGATTGTTCTCGTTTCATAATTTACAGCTGTCGGAAAAAAAGGCTGAACTGAAGAATAAACATTTAAGGCAATTAAATAGATTTTTAATTATACCAATGTAATGATTTAAAAGCCGCACCAGCAACCCAATGTCTAACATTCAAGGTCTTAAACCCTTCTATTCAGATATGTATTACTCATTTCATGAATAATATTTTAGATAAGAACTCTTAAAATGAAATAGAATACCTCCTGATGACATAAAACACGTTGCATTCGTCTACGTCAACCCCCACAGCTGTTCATTAAAATGATAAGAAGAGTGATCTGATTAAAGTATCGTACAAATTCTGCTAATGTCTAATTTGCTCATTTGCTCACCCCGCATTAGAGAGGACTATCATGAAGCAACAACTGTGGTTTGCTAATGTCCAACGTAAGCACGGCACTGTTTGACCCCAGAGAGCTGGATTAACATGACTAATTATTAGGGCTGTTCAAATGGTATTACAAGGGCCGGTTATGTTGACAAGCTGCCCGTGTCCCACTTCTGGCATACTGGCATTAGATGTACAAGCTATTAAAAAACGAGTAATCTGCTCGAATTGATTAGGTCGATTAAATGTTCAACTTAAGTGTCAAAGTTAAAACCAAATGATTGTTTAATGACATATATTAAGCCAATAGAAGGTTAGCGTACTGCATCAACTCATATTCATGGGACATTAACGACCATCTGTATGTGTATTTGGTGATGTAAGAGAGCTGGCAGAGGCTGTCGGTAGAAGCTGGTACTGGTAAGCTGCTCTGGGACCTGGAATCGCTCCAGAACAAGCAGTTTAACGACTGTTAAGAGGGGTTTGTCAGAGTTTCTAGGATGCAACAGACTGACAGGCTTATCGTAGAATTATCTCTTCTTCTGGCTGTCCACATGGTAGCTCTGTCTCAAACGTCACTAGAAAATGCTTTTCCTGCAGAAAATGCATGCGAAGACGCAAGACAATAAAATGATATAATGTAATAAAACAGAATCAGCGATATTTTGCAGGTGAACCAATTCTTCTGCGGCGCTATTTTGTTCATGCTTGAGGTCAGTTAGTGTCTAAATCCTGTTAAGACCGTCCTGCAACAGATGACACTCTTGATATAATAGAAAATACTATCGGACACAGAGAGACAAACGGATATAACACATACACAGTCGCAGCAGTGATGTGTACGATAACATGCAGCAACATCCGCTTGATACCACTTAATACGATGAATGCTTTTGAATTTACCTTATAAATGCATCCTTAAACATTACTCTCTTTCTTACACACACACACACACATGTAAAATACCAACATGTGTGTTTTAAAAAAAGAGGGAAAGAAATAAGAGGCGGGAGGATTTTAAACAAAGGAGGCAAAGGTAAAAGGTGTTCAGTCTGAAGCTTCAGACTATAGCAGTTATGTTTTCACATTATCAGCTGGAATCAGCAAATAAATAATGAAATAAATGATACGTTTACTTACAGAAGGCTCCAGGAGGTCTTGGGGTCGGATGAGCTTCTGTCTCTTGGGCCAAATGTCTGCAGAAATTCACATCAGTGTGAGAAAAGTGAATTAAATGGCACAGCTTGAGTTCAGAGTATAATAAAAAGCCTTTAATATTGCATGACACCTACGCGTTTCAGCAAATGTCCAGGTCAGGCTCAAGAAGGCTTTTCCTTCTTTGTTTTGGCCCCTTGACTCTAGAGTGAGACTTTTTAAATTACTTCCTCCTAGACACACTACAGTTCTCTTTCTTCTGATGCATGCGAGCGACACTTCAGGATGGTACAAAGACTCCAGGAAAGTAACATAACGAAAACTAGAAAGGTGCTCTCAGTGGAGTGCAGATCTCTGCCAGGTGTGTCTGCATCGACCACTGCTGTAATGTTTCATTGGAGAAACACAACCCATTGGACACAGACTGCACGACACTTGTGCCACGTCTGAGACACAAGTGACACAAGTGTCTCAGACGTGTTTTTCACTCGCATGTCTCGCACAACAGATATGCTCTCATTTTAAATCTATGCAGATGACAACACCGGCTCTGTGCAGGCGTGCGTCTCAGCTTCGTCTTGGGGGTAATCCCAATGTGTAGCATTTATTTAGGTCTATTTAAGTCTATTTTTTCGACAATATCATGTAAAAGTGAGGTCGATGCCCAATAAAAAGGCACGGAATATCATGTGTGCATGTGTCTGCAATCTTTTTCTGAAGCCGTCCGTGGGAAGATACAATAGAAGCTGTTCTACTTTCCTGTCGTCTGCAAAGCTGTTCTGAAAAAAAATGATTGGCTGAAGTTTCCTTTCTCCTTGGCAAGCAATCACAGAGACGCTCTGCATGTGTGTGATTCCACAGTCGCAAGCTGTGAACACAACACTGAGATATTAGCACTTTTTCAGTTGATGTGGTGAACTCGTTAGCAAATAGTTGTTTATTTGCACAGATACAGAGTCATATCAGCATGCATTTGGAGTCATGCCTCTGTCCACATTGTGAATGGAAGTTCAATATTCACTCTCTTTTGGCTCTGTATTTGGTCTCCTGAGGGAAATATCTCGCTCATCAGTTGCTGAATGTTCCACTATGTTCGCCAGCTAGACGTCCTTTTTGCTAAATAATGCCTTCTAAACAATAATGAGCAACAGCAGATCATTGCTGCCCAAAGAAAAATAAGTTTTTTTTATAAATAAGTTGAATTGTTGGTCTCTTTAGGTCCGAGAATTATACAACAAAAGACGTTGTTTGCCGATGCTCTCTACGATGTCAAATAAATCGTTTTCTGATCTCAGCCCGTATCGGCAGGATGGTATAAAAACTACTTGGTTGGGTTCAGGAATCTTGGTTTGGGTTACAATGACTACTTCGTTTCGATAAAGGGAGCTTTGTCGTGATAATTACAATAACAGAACATGCGTCTAAGGATTTGCAACAACCTTGGTCATGGTTAAAAGGAACCAACATTGTTTGTCTGTAAGAAAAAGGAGATGAAAAGTGGGCTCCTCCGTTAAAGGTTGTTTTGAAACAACGTCCCTGACTTCACCTTTGACCCCGTCATACAGCTATGAGCAGGTGGAAAATCCTAATAAGAGCTCGTCTATGGCCTATGTTTTGTTGTCTAGCTCTCTATGTCTAAAAATTATGTTTGGACGCAGCAGTGCTGTCCAGCCACCCCTGCTCCACCATTATGCTTTCTACCCACAATGCCACGGCTATGTTGTCTACCCCAGAGTGCTTCACTTCAAGGGTCAGTCAGAAGCAGAGCGGCTTATCCGGCACAGCCTCTTTTGCCAAAATCTGTGTACCCTTTGACATATTATTTTCCCTTTTAAAGTCGCTGAGAGTCACTTCTTACTGTTATGTTTTTTCATCTTTATTCCACATTCAAAATCCCCCCCTCCCCACACACGCTTCAACCCCCTCTACTCTCTCAAAAACCTGATGATTGATGTCTTTCTCTCCCCCTTACTCAGTCTCACCTAATCTCTTCTTTTTATACATGCACGTATACACGCAGATAAAGTTTTGACATGCCCTCGTTCATCTCGTCTGCCAGCTGTATGAAATCTCTTCACCCGCTGTGCCGTCATAATCTCTTGTATGCCATTTTAATGTAATCTGTTTGCCTTTTATGTGAGGAGTAGAGCGATGCTCCCTTTTGGGGCAGATGCTTTTTTTTGCGGTGACCCCATCAAACTAAGAGACGTCAGCCATAAATTGTGATTAAGTGATGTCCTCCCGTTCATTCACTATCATCCTCCAAGTCGGTACTTCGTACCACTCGTGTGTCATCATGAAAGATGTAAACACGTATACAACATACTGTGCAATCTATCTGCACTCCTTGTCAGTGTAGAAAAGGACTTGATGAGCATCAGTGCTGCAATTAGTTACATGCACACTGGACACGCTTCAACCAACCAAACGTTCCATTCTCTGTCTTGTTGCAGATATCCTCTGCTCTGCCCACCGGGTTGTGTTTGTTGAGATGATCCCAGCAGTTCAAAGTCAAGGGGTCCGTCTCTGCTTGTTAGGATCTGTTCTGGGATTGCATCATTACTGTACATCTCTCCCCTCGCATGTAAATGAACGTTTCCAATGGAGCAAATCAATCCACTACCAAAGCATGAACTCTAATTTGCTCTGAAGGAATAATTTATTTGCTCGAATGCAGCTTTGACAGAGGCACAGCCTTATTTAGTCCTCAATCGCACAGATTTATTTAAGAATAACTGATTGCTTCCTTCACATCTGTGGCACATATTTGACTTCCACACACTCCAGACAGACAAATTGACTTCACTACCACAACTTTTCGCTGCTGCCAAATGAAAACTCTGAATCTTTATAAACCTGAACTACGAAAAGCCAGTTTTTTTTTAAAGAAAGAACGACTCAAACAGTCATTTGAAGAAGTGCCCCAAGACTAAAAACGGTATGTTTGTGTTCAAATGACAAAGCCCTCTAAATACATACATGCTTAACCACACACAACAATGTTTACAGTGCAGTGCTGCCAGGTGTGACCCACATTCAAACACATACATATGAATCCCCTTCTCACGCTGAACACACATTGCACTGTGCCGCTAATCTAGCGTTGCATCCAGCGATTATTTTATCGATTTATTAATTTATTAAGAAAGGAGAGATTGGTGAGATAGTTGCTCATCTGCATGGAGATCATGAAGGGATCTAATGTAAACATGTTGAACTGGTTCACAGGAGGCTGCGCTTAAGTCCTCGTGGAAACAAACATCTTTTAAGCGAACTAAGTTTAAATTCAATTTGTCCAGTATATGTGGCAAGCATACCGCACGCACGTCACACATGTCTGTGTGACACAATCTGTATGATGTCCTGCTGCTCATCCAATTATAACTGTGCCATGGGGGTTCGGGCTGAGGGCCAATTAGCTGGTCAGCAGAGATGAATGGAAGATGGAGGCACTAAGGAGGAGAGATAAATCTCTCTCTGGGAATCGGAAATGACAGCGATGAGCATTAAAAGAGACAGA
Organism: Anarhichas minor; assembly: GCF_050575085.1. Classification (NCBI taxonomy): domain Eukaryota; kingdom Metazoa; phylum Chordata; class Actinopteri; order Perciformes; family Anarhichadidae; genus Anarhichas; species Anarhichas minor. The sequence continues at coordinate 16,665,621 of NW_027466463.1, forward strand.
CGCGTCAGTCACTCAGATTTAGCCAGTATTGTGTCACAGAGCACCAGAATGCCTGTGAGTCCAAAAAAAACGTATGACGCCCCTTTGACAATACCTGGAAAAAGTAGCACCACAGATGACAGGAAACATCAGCCCAAGTTGGATGATCCTGCTGAACACAATTTACATCTGGAGCCAACTTTCGGTGTAAGTGATGTGTTGGTTATGTAGCATGGAGAAGAAAGAAAATTGGATTTAGCCAGACCGAATGAGACAAGCTACACAAAACAGCCAGCTTCCATTTACTTCTTCTGAGAGGCAATGAATCCCTCCGAGGAGGAGTTGAGTTCTGCAATATGGGCTTAAACTGAAATCAATGAAATACGGACATGTCCTATCTTAGACCAACAACCAATCCCGCTTTCTTTTCCTTCTTTCTTTTTTACCACCACGATAATCTCTCCCTAACCTTAACCATGTGCATCTAACATCGGACTGGTGAGTCACTTTGCTCATTTTGTCTGACATTAAAAACGCAATATCCCCCCCCCCCCCCCCCCCCCCCCTTAAGGTAATGTTTCAATTGATTTTTTCAGTATATTATCATTAATGTGTCCTCTGGCTGGAGCTGCCACATGAGTGACAGGGAACAGTTAAGCCACCTGATCTGGAGGGATGAAGCGAGGAGATATGAGAGACTTTGGGGGCTGAGAGACGGAGAGGATGACTGAAAGGGAACAGAAACGTGGAGACAAATAAGGAGGATTGTAAATGCACTGAAGAGTCAGGGAGGATGAGAGAAAGGATGACTTAATAAGAGGCAGAGTGGAAATAAAGTCGCAGAAAAAGATACAGAGATAGGCAACGGAAAAAGGGTCCATTATGCCGGGAGAGAGCGGATGGCATTGGCTTCAACCATTACTGTGATGGATTAAGAGTTAATGTTCAACTGGAGGCTTTAATATAAGAGCGGAATACTTCCATCACACACACACATATGCAGAGATGCTGTGCTTCCGAGGGCTGAAATAAAAGGCGGTGATAATGATAATAATAATTGCAGTGATTACTGCTTGTTCGCATTTCTCCCAGCCATTGTGTGTGTTTGTGTGTGTGTGTGTGTGTGTGTGTGTGTGTTAATGAGGGAAGCAACATGCCAGCTTTTACTTTATGACCTTGAGTCTGAACTGAACAAAGATGCAAGGGGGGGGGGGGGGGGGGGGGGGGGGGGGTGCACACAGACAAAAACAGACCAATAGATGAAAAAGGTTTTTTTTACAGGGAGGAAGTCACGGCGGGATACAGCAGAGGGACTCATGGGGTAAAAATAACCCCAACGTTTCTATTTCAGTTGTCTTCTCCAGCTCATCTCCCTCGGCCGCTGCTGTGCTATTTTTAGCCCGCGATGACTCTCCCACAGAGAGCGTGAGCTTCTGTCTGCCGCCACACCGCACGTGAGTCCCGCGCACGTGCAGAGACACGACCCACACCACCGCTGCCGACGGTACCAACCGCAGCAGGAGAGAAGAAGAAGAAAAGACGATGGGGGGGATAGGATAGATAACATTCTGGATAGATGATAATAATTTTACAGATTTTGTGACTGCATGTGGTCTCATCTGCTTTTGTGCTGCAGGAATGTGCTCTCTGACACCTTCCCAAATGTAGCTGAGCTGCATTTCATTGGTTAAAAAAAATGCATGGTAGGGATACCATCTGCACGTGTTTTCTTGAGCACGAATGTGACATTTGAAACTTAATGTGGCTGCAGGAACTCTGGGCTTTATGTGATACGGCAAAAACAAATTCGTAGGATTTTCAGCCACACTAGCAGCGTGGCTCTCGGACCTAAATGCTACCGACTTAAGTGAGCCGCTGACGTTTCGTCTATAGCACCACCAGCAGGTTGACATGGATGGATCGCCATGACATTTTAATACAGACAGTCATGATGAATTATAACAACTTGCCCCTGACTTCTCTTCTAGCGCATTAATCAGGTCAAAATGTAATTTTGCCCACTACTTTTATTTATGACCAAATTCCTCAATCAAAGTTCTATACCTTTTTCATCACTAAGCTTTACAGATGCTGGTCGGTGTATTTTGTTACCTTTGAACAGAGCCAGGCTCAAGTCAAGCCTTTTGCATAAGATCCCGGTCACTTTTACAAAGTGAGGTACACATCTCTATCGGATTGGTACTCGGTATCGGCCGATACCAAAAGCCCAGGTATCCGTATCTGGACTGAAGAAGTCATATTGGTGCATCCTTGTGATTAATGTCAATGCTAATGTGCTGAATTTAGCATTAATAAAATCCAGACCAAATAAAGTTCTGCTGAAGTTGGCAAGGCGCAGCTGAAGATGATGACGGACATCTGAAAGGGAAGAAGTAAGCTGACAAAGCTAAAGGAAGTTGAGCTATAGAGTCAAACAGTGAAGCTGAAATTGAAAAGTTTATCCGAGTCTGAAAAGGTGAGACTGAGACATCCTTCGTATATTTAAATCAGGGTGTTTTTTGGCGTGTTTTCAGCAGTAACCTCTCCTGAGTGTCTTATTTACAATATAACATGTGGTTTACGATCAGATTCAAAATGTTTTCCACTGAAAAACTAATTGAATCTGTCTTCACACGCTGCTTTACAGCTTCTCCTTCCTGGAGGCGGACCGCTCCTAATCCACTCCTGGAAGCATCCACTGACAATTTCACAGGCAGGTTGACGCCACAGTGTTTAAAGTACAAATGTTGCAGTGAGTAATTAGTTTTTACTCCATGCTTATTCTCACAGTGCCACGTCACACCTTCCTGCCTGAGCTCTTGGAGCCGTGCTGTCTGTTCAGATAGGATGGGAATAAAGTTTCAATTACAAAGTACCTGTTTTTGCATTAACATGTTCATGATAACCTTCACCTTGTCTGGTCTGGTTCTAATCTTCTGACAAATTGTGTCTGAGGTATTTCATTTAATCCAGGTTATTTCTGCATTATTTTCTCTGAAACTGGCTGGAAAATGTCCAGATGTACGCCTTGAGAATCAACAGTCAACATGGGATGTTGATTAAGAGCTTTTATCATTGGGAGATGATTATCATATCGTGATTTCATCCACCGAATGCTGATAGCGTTTTTTTCATTTTATTGCTCAATTTAGATTTTATGGATCGAGACAAATTCCGAGACTTCCAGTTGGATTTCCTTCTACATTCAGTGGACTCATCAGTCTTCTGAACAACTCCGATTTCATCAATTTATCCCTCAGTCAGGAAGGGATTTTTCTTAAAGTGTAAACATTTGGTACAGCAGTTTCCTTCCAGTGGTTTGTTTTCCCTCCAGGCAGCCGTGAGAGACACATTCTTGTTTTCTAAAAGAAAATCATCTGTGATATTATATTTTATACTATCTGTATTTGTTATGTTGACCCACCTTATTTCAACAAAAGCTTTCAGGGCTAATACTGGCTTTTTTTACACTTATGTTTCGGGCAAGACGCCCTTCTTCAATGTGTCTTCTAGCAATTTCACAATCAATTCAGGCAGGTGGTAATTAGTTTAACCTTTTCCTTCACCACTACTTGCAGACTGTAATTACCTCTAATTGGGACATTGGAGCTGTGCAGGTTGTTCGTGAGAGGATTTAACGATGCTTATTAAAAAAGAATCAGTCATGCATCATTCCCAAAATAATTATACTATAAGTTATATTGTATAATTTTACCTAATATATGAGTTAATTCATGACTGATCTAAACGTTGCACACACTTGTCTTGTTCATATATTCTTCATTAACATGCAGTAACAAAGAAACTCTGATTTGCACCCCAACATTAGCTTCTGTAGCCTTGGCTTCCAGGTACTCCGCCATGTCCGTCTTTAAATTAAGCCCATATTTGCAAATTTGCATTTTAACAATCAACTGCAAACACCTCACTTCTGATACCAAGCAAGAAGGTTGTTCCAAGCACCAGAGATGTGAAAAGCACATGAGCGTACACACATTCCAGCCTTTGAAGAAGCGAGGAGAGAAGACCAATTCAAACGACTGCACTTAGCAACAACATCCAGTATCTCTGAATTAAGGTGACTGGATCTCAGCAGGATAGCAGGAAAAACATAAACACGCACCGACATAAAAGAACCGTTAAATGTACTCTCCCAGTACCGGAGAGAGGTGTATGTGAAAGGTAAAGGCTATTCACTTATCACATTTTTCTCTCTGCTCTGTTCTGCAGGGATTCCTGAGATTTCTTCTTCCTGTTTCCTCAGCAAGAATTCTGGCAAACTCTGTCACCTTGAATTAAAACAGAAAACGTTGACAACAAAAGGCTGTTTGTGTGAGCGTGTTTGTCAGTGATGACAGTGTGTCGATGCTTCTGTGAATGAGTGGGAGTGATTGAATTTGTGAATGCATGTGGGAGGCCAGTGTGTCGCTGCTTACATCTAGTGGTAGAAGCACAGACTGCAGACCGGCCTACATGACAACATATTGACGTGGGAGCTTCACAGGCTGGTGCACTTGGTGGTAGTTTTGATATGATCCACGTATACATGTACGCATCCTCTTCATGTTACTGCAGGAATCTTTACTCCATGTTACATTTTTAAAAAATGTCCACAATGCATCTTCCATTGTATGAAGCCACTACTGCAAGAGTGCAGTTGTTGCTTTTATTGAAGAAAAACCAAAACTTGTCAAAATGATGTATAAAAAGTACAAAAGTATAAGCATCAAAATAAACTTAAATCAGGCCACTAAAATCACTTTAATGTTGCAGCTACTAAAGTTCGGGATCATTTTAACTCATTATACTTAAGCTTTTTAATACATTTAGTGGAGTAAATTAAATGAATACCCTCCGAAATGTAGTGAAGTAGAAATACAAAGTAGCCAAACAGATGAGGGAAATATCCAAATAGGCTTCCTACCTTGAGTAAATTACTTGTAACCACTTTCAGAGCTCTATACAGGGCCACACACCACACGTAGGGTACATTTGTATAGCATTAGTATTTAAAAACGATTATCAGCATTTTTACCCCCAGTGATTTTTTTCATCTGACTTGAGTTGCAATTAGCGTCAAAATAATGGTTTTACTCCTCGTCGGTGTCTTAACTCTGTCAAATATGGACATACAGACATTCATCTTTTAGATTCAGTGTGACTTACACTTACCGATAACCGAGGTCCGCTGCAAACAACGTCCATAAATCCGCTTAGAAACCATAGAAAAGACGCTCCATACTCCAGAACTTGTCCGAGAATCTTCACATTTTTACGTTTTCTTCGGTGTCAAAGAAACGTAGTGATAGTTGTCTGTAAGGCAATGACTACATTACAAACATGAACCGCTAACAGCTAATTCAGCATACTTTTAATTGTGCTAATTTGCCAAAATGTTAACAAATATAGGCTAAACTAAAACATGTTATACCACAGCTGAGTGGGCCCATGTCGACATTCTTCTTCCTGTTTACACCCCGCAAATGAATCAGCCCGACTACAAATAGCCCAAAAGATGTTCATCTTCATTTGCATGCACAAAAGAATACCAAATATTGTTAACATTAAGACTTACATTACAGTTAATTTGTTAAAGTATTAAGTGTTCTGTGTTGTGATTGTTTCCGTGTCTTAAAAGATAAATTACATTATATTAATTTTACATGAGCGTATGTCTAACTATTGGAATAAAGAAAAGGACTCAGCATGTTACATGTTTGCATTTTCTCCAATTAAAAGTATAAATAACATTACTTGTATCACTATGTAAAACTATGTAATCAAATTACAATTGCTTGTCTTTGCCCATGCAGCCATCACTCCCCGGATACAATAGGAGTTAAGTGGCTAATTAAGAAAACATCTGGATATTTTGTGTGCAAGTGTGCATTTTTCAAAGATATGATTGATATTGTTTCTTATCACGACACAAGGCCCTTGAGACAGCCCACAACCTAGCGCTTTCTTTAATTTTACATTTCTAACACCTGTCATTTCTAATATACTATTTCTACAGAAATGAGTGCTGTGACATGTAATTTAGGTCATTTTTCATGTGTAAGCGCTGACACCTGTTCAAATATTTAGGCAGGAGCTTTTTCTGAGCTCTAAAATGTTTTGTTTTTTTTACAAGTAACCTGTGTGGTGTGAAATGACAGACACCATTACAATATATTAAAGGATTCCTCAGAGAATAAACGAAATGCAGTATTGTAAACATTCCATGCAGAAATAAAATCATAGATTTGTGGAATAAATTATTACAAACAGAGAGTGGAACATGTTTTTTTTGTCTTGTACTAGGTCACTGCAGTTCTCAGGCTGAAACAAGTGGACATCATCTTTACTCCTGATCTTTCCACCAACAAATGACGACACAGACGTACGGTGGTTACGCCCCCTGTGGGAGTGCATTGGTAATAACTTTATTGCAAAAATACAGGTTCCCTCTTTCCCCGAGCAACACCACCCCAGAACTGACACACACACAGTCTACACACACCCACATACGGTGAACCGTCTGCATTCTCCAAACCTCTCTCGTCTCTGACCACCACATCATTCGCAAACACACACTTTCATCCTTTGGTTTACATTCATTCGCTCTCTTTCTCCCTTTTTTTGCTCTCTCCCTACTTGTTGCTCTCTTTTTGCATTCCGTCGGTTGAAACATAGCAGTTAGATTGCAGAACAACAAAGTTCCCCAGCAGCATTAAACGTGAGATCTCCTGCACCTCTGCGTGCCATTGCCAGAGTCCATGAGAGCGCCCGTGGGTGGGTGTGTCTGCCTCCTGACTGTCTCTGATACAGGATCGTGAGGGAAGGTTGATTTGCATAGCGGACTCATGCGCTACAATTGGCTACATTCTCCCACATCCAGAACCCAAAAACAAACAAACAAACAAACAAAAACCACAACAACAACAACAAAATCTGAACCTAAATTTAAAATAAAAACAGCAATGTTAAATACGCTCTCTGAGTTAAGTGCCAACCTTTGGTTTAGTTACAACGATCAATCAACATCATTAAAATTCTTAAAGAACTTTATATTGGCCAATTGTTGTATAAGGACTCTGTTATTATATATCATATTAATTAGAATAAAGTATATAATAAATGTACTCTACACATGTCAAAATGCTCCTCAGTAAAGGGGGTGAATTAAGTTATAACTGTTCGACACTTTATAATAACTGTTCATACAACTGAGGAATGGTTGACATCTCTGAAGAAGATAGCTCACTGGCTGAAAATATACCTCTAATACATATATATCATATAAAGCATATTCATATTAGACATGTCACTGTCTCAGGCTGAAGATGAGCATTTTCTATTCACATCTGAGGTCTCAAAACCAGTTTCAGTTTGAGGGAGAAATAATAAAGTGTGAATTGATAAGTGCCACTAAAGTTCACCTGAGGCCTTTAAGTAAAACAAACGCCATCGACTTCTCTCCAGCTGCTTCTCAGTCAAATAGTCTTCGGAAAGTGCACTTCTGCCGAGTAACCTTGTAAAGCGCACTTGAGTCATCTCTTTTATTCATTGATAAAGCCTAAGAGAAGGGTTTCCTAACCTACATACGTCTCATTCCTTCATGACTTTCCTCCCCTGTTGGCCTATTTCTAGTGCTACCGTTTCCTGTTTGGAAGTAAGAAAGAAAGCGCGAATAAACGACAGCGAGAAAGAGGGAAAAAGGGAACGAGGAAAGAAGCAGAGAAAAAGGAAGCGCTTTTCTTGTTTAATCTCCCGGTAGAAACGGGAGAGCTGTCATTAGGTCGGCGAGCGGTTTGGGGGGGGGGGGGGGGGGGGCGGAAACTCCTGCTAGACACTTGTGAAGTGCACTCCACTCCTATTTGAAATGCAGACATGAGGAAGTACCACTTTAAGTTTACCAATATTTGTTAATTATCATTATCAACATTCCATGAGGTCTTATTAATTAACATACAGGTTTCATACATGAGTGTTTCTGTACATGACTTTTAGTAATTAGTGAGTTCGGTCTCGGGCGGGTTTACTGTGCGCGCACACAGGAAGAAAAAAACGAAACAAACGAACCCCAAAACAAAGAGAGAAAAAATATGGCTGTCCATCTGAAATAGACCCAGTTCTGCTATGTGTGCGTCCAACAGGAAAGGCCCGTGAAGAAAGAGGAAGAGGCGTAGCTACTTGGTAAGAGTCCCCCCCCCTGAGCTGAGGGTCCCATAGGATGGAGAACAAGTCTGCCGAGAGCTCAGGTCCCCGTCAGACCCGGCCGAGTGAGCGGCCGAGTGAGCGGCCGAGTGAGCGGCCGAGTGAGCGGCCAAGCCGACGACACCACTGACAGCGGCATGCTCGCCAGGCTGACTGCATAGGGAAGCCCTCTTAAAAACCCAGGGGGGAGACAAGAAACAACAGTCCCGGGAAGTAAGGGGGGAAGGTTGAGGTTGTAGTTGGGGGTCAGAGTGACTGCATAGACAGAATAGTAGGTCAAGAGAGGGAGGGAGGGAGGAAGGCAAGGAGAGGCTAAGCGGGGTGCTGCAGGCGCTGAGGGAGGCTCTACGTCAGTGCAGATGTGCATGTGTGCGTGCATGTGTTTGCGTGTGCATGTTGTTTGCGGGGACAAGGAGGAGAAACAGGATACGAGTCGAGCTGGATCCTCCCGAGCCGATTCCAGGTCCGTCAAGGCGAGGCCCCGTCCAGGACGCCGGCGCTGCTGCCCCCCGCCCCACCCCCGCACGGAGGTGGCCGCTTATGAGACATTAGTGAAGCAGAGCGGGACTCTGGTCAGAAGACAGCTTGACGCCCGTCAGACACAGCCAGAAGCTCCCCGCACTGCCCGGCAGCTCCTGAGACGAGACAGGAGACAACAGGTCGGATCAGCATGAAGGTGCGCCTCAAATTCAACCATTTTGAGAGGTTTAAGTGTTAAACTACTTGAGCCTTTCTGATGGGCGACAGCTTGCAAACAGATGCAGAAGGTCCAAACACAAACCCACTGGTGCTCTAAACAGCATGCCGTGTGCTCTTCGGTGGAAGCTTTTCACTACTTGAACACTGACGTTTCCAACGTTCTACTTAAATCGAAGTAGAACGTTCGCCGAACCAATACACTCATTGAGTGAACTGCTTAAACACAAGATGTCATGTTTATTGCTGCACCATTTCAGTTGAATTAATTAAATGTCTTTTATTTCATATAATTTTATCTATGCAAACTTTTAAATGTGGCTGAAATTTAATGTAAAGTTCTTAGTAAAGTGATTTGACATCACACCAAAACATCTCTTCCAGAACAGGACTGGAGCGCAAGATATATCTAATATGATGTAGAAAATCCACATGAATAAAAAAAGAATTGACTTCAGCAACATGTGTGCAAAACTTTTCTACCATCAGCATATTTTTTGGGGGTATCTTTTGCACATTCGTACAGTGAATTTCATTAAAAGAGGGATGTTTCCAGGTGAACTGTTATTTATTCAATTCAATTTCAACTATCCACAAATTTAGGTGTTAAAGAGCAGTGAAAGTTATTATTGTTACTGTATGAACAGGATTCAACCTTTTCTACCCGATAACGGATGAAAACCTGATATTTTATTTTGTAAAAGAAAGACCTGTATGGCTTTAATGTTTTGTATATCTTGTATTTATGGTAATTTATGGTCCTCTTGTCTAGTCTTCTCCAGTCATGTGACTAATTGATGGACGGTGAAAAGTCAACCAGAAACAGTCCCAAATGCCACACCACAGCATTTACATGTTATCATCCTCGTCCGGTCATGACCTTTACATGGAACATCAGAGTTTCCTGGTTCCTCTCAGAATACTCGAGCTGTTTTTACCGAGGTGTCTGAAAACCAGGATGTAACGTTTACATGCACAGAACGAAAGCAAGGCAGCCGAAAACAAACGGGGGAATAAAGCCTTGTATTTTAGAGAGCAGTTGCGCGGCTTCACATCCAAAACAGACAGAAAACAAATGTGACAGGTTTTATGAGTCAGTGTCGACTCGCTGTGTTTTCTCTTCTTCTGTTTTGTATTTGGAATATCACTGTTTCCGGGTTTGTTTATTATTTGGGTGCCTCAGGCAGCTTCCCCCACAGGAGTTTCAGTTTGATGTATTACATATCTGTTTGGGATAAAAAAAAAAAAGTATTTTCTGTTGTCAGTGTTTCCTCTACAAAAGGAAGCTGCTGAAGAGAACTGACATGTGATATATCAAGATGTTCTTCTTCAAAGCAGCAGTGCCTTCATTAGGGCTAGAGCCAGTTGTTCCAAGCTGTTGTTTAGGGCAAAATAATGGAATTATTACTAATTATAATATTCAACAGTTTTTCTACTGTAGAGAACAAGAACATCTAGAAAAATATTTCAGATCGATGCGCATTGGTCTTAGCTCCCACAGCGATATTCGCACACTGAAACTGAAGAAGCGTAAAAACACGGCAGATGCCGCGGACTATAAAAAGTATCTAAAAAGAGAGACCTTAATTGACTCAAACAAACCAGACAGCTCAGCAGTTTTTCAATGCGTCATTCTGGCGGAGCAGAGCTACAAAAGTTAGAAATAACCGCCGTTGTTTCTGAAGCAGGATCGGATTAAAATGATGTCGTTGTTCACAACTCATTTGTGATCCTTAAAGATGATGGTATAGATAGATAGTGTTTTTTTTATAGAAGCTGGGTGTTTTCTTTTGGAGAGTTTAACGAAATTTGACACATGACACATTTGCACAGGGGTGTAAATAACCTGTGGGTCCTCACAGTTATTAAATGAATGCACATCCCATCCCCAGGATATAGCTATGTGCAAATAGGGGCTTAACCTACTTCTGTGCCAGATGAGTTTGCCAAAAATTAAAATGTTCACCAAAAAAATGAATAACATACCAAGAAAAGAATTTGACTTTGCTATTCTGACCTGATTTAGAAATTGCTCTCTCTCTCTCCCACACACACACACACACACACACACACACACACACACACACACACACACACGTACACACTCTCCTCTAGCACTCAAAGTAGCTCAACCAAGGAAATAAGTACACTCTTCCAAGTCCTAAGCAGATGAGTGGTACTGTATTTCCCTTTAAAGATCAGCGCAGTGTTTACCTGTGAAGCGGTGGAGGGAGGTGATGATGAGAAGGTGTTGGTGATGAGGATGATGGAGGAGATGATAGTGGTGGAATAGCAACAGGGACTCAGAAGAGAGGAAGTAAGCAAGGAGAGGCACTGACATCAGCCTGCTTCACCTTTGAGAGAGAAAGAGTAGGACAAGCAGAGAGAGGGGGACAGATTGGAAGTCGAAAAAGCAGAAACAAAAGGGATAAATGAGACAAACAGCGGGGGAGAGGAGCCCAGGGAAGAGCTAAGTGTAAAGTGCAACGGCCACGGGACGTCGGGCGGGTGCAGTTTAACGGCACGGCCACAGGGAGGCGGCAGAGCATAGGAAGTCACACTCACAAAGCTGCGCGTTGCAGTCAGGCGGCTGCGGCGCGAGGTCACCACTGTGCCGCTCAGACTGCGTCCGATTCGTCTCAGGTTTTCCCCATCATCAGGCTCCACCCCGAAACGCAGATCCCGCAACATCATTGGCTGCAGAGGGAGAAAATGATCTGTCAGACGCTGGAAAATGGATCAGATGACCTGTGAGGGGCTGAAAAGACGTGGACGTTATACCTTGTTGAGGTAGGTGGGGGGGCAGTCCGTCCCGTACACACTCCTCTCCATGTCTGCGTTGGGGGTCTTGGAGCGAGCCTGGCCTCCCACCCTTGATATGAGCCTCTCTGATGGGCTGCAGCCTGAAAACACACACAAAGCAGGGCTGGAGGTCAAAACACGAACATACAAGGATGGTCTCTGAAACATGTTGTCTGCCATTTTAGTGGAAGCTTTCAAAAAACTCCCTATGTTCATAAATCTATACCCTTACATATCCGAGGTAAAACATTAATATTTATTCAACATGAATAACAAATCAACATACATCGGTTTTATACTAGCAGGTAGTGATATAATGCAATATACCAATTCAATTAAAAATGGTATCTTTTTACCAAAAACTTGAATTCAGTAAACTTTATTATACAGTACCATAGTACTACAACAGTTATTTTCATTACCAATTGATCTGTTGCTTGTTGGTTGATTCATTAATAATCATTAAGTGAAAAATCCCGATCATAAAGTTCTCAGGCTCTCAGGTAGCGTCTTTAAACTGTTTTATTCGACAATCAGACATTTTAACGATGTTAATAACGAAAGGTAACTCTGATAAATTGCTCATACAATTAATTGATAATCAAAATTGTTGATCAATGTTCTGACAATTGACAAATTAATTAATAGACTAATCGTTTCAGCTCTACTATAAATTAATTCAAATTAAACTGTAATGTAATATATGTCATTGTAATATATTTTAGAAGTTGTACCGTGGTAGCTCTGAGTTATGTTGTTTGTGCCTGTGTGTGTGTGTGTGTGTGTGTGTGTGTGTGTGTGTGTGTGTGTGTGTGTGTGTGTGTACCTGTCTTTCCAGCCTGCAGACTGGCCTGGTAAAGGGAGTCAAGCTCAGACAGCTCAGCCTCTTCACAGTCACAGCAGGGATCCCCGTGTTGCCCTGGGGCATGCTGGGAGATGTAGTGCCCTGGAGAAGCCTGGCAACTGTAGCTGTAGTGCTGACTGGTCGCCTGCGGCCTGATGGGGACACATCGGTCGGGGGGCGTGTCATACGGCGTCACCACGGCGTCGGGACGGTCCAAACTCCAGGAGGACCAATGGCGTGTGCCGCTGTCGCCGGCAGCTTCGTGCCTCGGCCAATGCTGAGCGGCACCGGCGGTGGAATGGGGCTGGGGGGGCTGCCAGAGAGGCGTGAGAGGTTTCCTTTGCCCAGAAGCTTCCAGGGGGGAAGATGGGGGAGGAGAGGAGGGCGGAGGGGGAGGGTGTGTGCGTGTGGGTTCAAGGTGTGTGGAGTGTGCGGTGTGTGTGGTGTGTGTATCCCAGAGACGCAGAGGAAGCGAGGGCAGAGAGATGGCTAAGTGCTTCCCCAGGGGTCTGACACTCACCCCCCCTGCCTGCAGCAACTCGCACAGCCTCACTCCCGTCCCCTCCCTCCCATCCTCGCCTTCCTCCCCTCTCCTCCCTGCGCACGCACCCTCTTCCTCCCCCCCTTGGCTGGAAGGGGCGCAAGGGTGAGGGATGCTGAGGGTGAGCGGGGGTCGAGGGGGAGCGGGCCGATAGGGTGGAGGGGGCGGGTCCGGGCCCAGAGCAGCGTCCTGGTTGGGCGTTGCCTGGTCCTCTTCCTCCTCCTGATTGGGCGTCAGCAGTACTTGGACCGGGCCAGGCTGTTCACTGGAGGACACAAGGGAAGGAGGGTGTCAGTCAGCCAGCAGCACGGAACAAACCCCCCCACCCAACAAAAAAACAAACAGAGCTGCTCTGACGTCGGGTGAGTTACTGCATAGAGGGAAGGTCACAACAGCACACCAGGATAAACAAGCAGAAAACAGACGCACACACACACAAGCTCACTTTCATACAGAGCGAACAGCTACAAACACACAATGATGCAGCTTTGTGTGTGGGATCTCACAGCCATGCTGTTCATGAGTGAGGCACAAGCTCAGCTCCGGAGACTGACAGCTCGCTGCAGATTCACCAAACTTCACTCTCTGATCCGAACACATCCACATCCCCAAACAACCAAAGACTTGAAGAATTCAATCTCATTATCAAAACAGCAATCTAGCCGCTGCTGCGCTGATGCAGTAGATCAACACGGAAAATAAATGTGGCCTCTACAGTCTGGAGTAATTCAGTCTCGGCGGGCCACTATATTACGTTATTGATTTACATACATTGATATGTGGAGGACATGATATATGTTGAACATTAGTGGATCCTCTCTGCAGAGATTCTGTACTCTATCAGTGAAGCAGTGTGTGTGTGTGTGTGTGTGTGTGTGTGTGTGTGTGTGTGTGATAAACTAATGTGTGTGTTGGTATGTGTGAACAACAAGTCTGTAAATGTGTTGGTCTATTTTTAAAGAGCGTGTGCGCTAACCTGTCTGTGTCTACGTGAGTGTCAGCCCCCATCCCCCACACTAAACTCTCCCGTCTCTTTTCAGCCTTAGTAATTACCCAGCAGGCTTTGCAGCAGCAAGCTATAAATCTGAGGCTTGTGTTGATCAATAGAGGAGAGGAGGAAGGTAATAAAAGAGGCTGAGCGCTGAGCTTTACCTCCTCCTTCATCCCTCCTTCCTGCTGTTGGATTTACAATTAATTCATTTTTTACAAATTCCGCTGCAGTTTTAATTGAGTTCTAATGAAGCAAAGACTTAACCCAACATTAACGTGACTAATTAAGTAAATCAATCATTGTCTTACCTTACCTTATCACCATAACTTCTGTCTATATTTCTAACTTGCTAACGTCATATGAGTTTAACCCGAGATCCCCTGTGATAAAAACAGGAGACAGGGCCTTTGCAATTAAAACAATTTTTTTATTTCAAAATAGCTTTTAAATAGTTTTTATTCTGTGTCTCTCTGTGTTTTATTGCATTCGTACTTTTATTAATCACATTTTTATTCTATTTAATCTCCTTTTTTAAATTGTATTATTATTATTATTATTTTCTATGATCGATGCATTTTCTTTTTCGAGTATTTTGTTTAATTCATTTATAATAAATTGGTCAGTAAAACAGTTGACATCTTTAAATAGCTTGTTTTGTGTGACCAACAGTCCAAAACCCAAAGGTATAAATAAACTAATAATTAAATCTATGGGATGCTTGGGCCCGATACTTGCCTGCATAGTCTAACTACTATTATTTAACTATATTAAATGTGATTTATTCTTTATATCAGCTTCTAGATAAGCTGCCTCACTCTATTTAAATATTAAATATACCTTATTATACCCTTATTATGAAAACTTCACTGCTGAAGCTCTCTTTCCCCTCCTCACACAGCCAAACTAACACATAAGGTGGGAAGCGGACTGACTTACTGCAACACACAAACACAGAGCAAAAAAACAAACAAAAACAAAACAACAAGCCACAGCACAGGATCTGTGACTACAATCGCACAGCAGCACACGGGACAGAAACACAGCGACGGACTGCAGCTTTACAGTGTACAGAGGGACAGATCAGCGGCACACAAAGAGCAGAGGGAAGCCTTGGCAGCACACGGCTACAAAGAGCAGCACAACAGCAGCGCAGGGAAGCAGTGAAGCACGGAAAAGCAGAGCGACTCCGTCTCCCTCTTTTTACTCTCGATGGCTACACAGAGCCGAGCAAAGCAGGTTTTTACTGCACTGCAACAAACACACAAACACAAAGGGGATAAGAAGTTACTGTATATAGTCAAGTGTGTGCTTGAGAACACACACATTCAGGCACACGTACACACACACACACACACACACACACAGCAGGATGGGAGAGTGCAGTGCTTGGATTTACAAAAAAAAAAAAAAAAGGGTTCTGGGATTTTGGGCAGCCAGAGCTGAAGACACAAACATGAGGGTGTTGAGGTGTTTTTAGACAGCCAGTACCCAGAGGACACACAGAGAAGTCCTGGGCTGGGTTTAAGGACAGCTTGAGCCGAGGACACACACCAAGTGAGGGAGGGAGGAAGGGAGGAAGGGGGTCTGAGGTGGTTTTGAGACAGGCACCGCTGCGGACACATAAAGGGGGACAGTGGTGGTACCTGCGAGGCCCCTGTGGGTGGGTGCTTCCTGTCTCCCGTTCCATTTCCTGTTCCTGCCTGCGTTTGATTGGGCCCCCAGTGCTCCTCATGCACGCAGCTACAACCAATCCGCTATGAGCGTTAGCCTCATGCAGGGGTCTGAGCACAGCTGAGGATGTTAACAACAGAGTGGGAGATAAAAAAGAGAAAAAGACAGGAAGATATAACGACAGAGTGGCCGAGAGAAAGAAAGAGTGAGGGAACGCGAAAGGAATGAAAACGAACAAGAGGAATACCAGAAGGAGAGAGAGTAAAAAGATAAAGACAGAGACAACGTATGAGGATGAAAGAACAGCTGAGACAGAAGGAGACAGAGAAAATAGAAGCAGAGCAGAAGGAGTGGTTATGAGGGGGCCGGCATGCAATACGCTCCTCTGCTGAAAGTCAGTGCGTGTCTATTTTATACATGTTTAGAGTTGCAGAGTGGGAGGATTTATTGTCGGGCGTCTACGCAGTGACAATGTTATGTGACAGTTGGAGAACTTCTTTGGATTGGTTAAACAATACATACAAAATACCATGATATTGATGTGTTAATGATCCACTTATAGCATCTTTAAAACTAGATCATGTAACTCTTGAGATATTTATACTCTTACAAATTAAAAGTTACATCCATAAGAAATACATAACATAATAATGCTCAATTATGACCTGGTCTGGTAAGACCAGTAGCTTATGATGGCTAATGTCAGCTAATGTTAGCATATTCAATATTTCTGTCCAGTATAACAAACAGCACTCAGTCTGTTCTCTGAGTTTGTGACTCTTCTCTACTTGTGCTACTCTACCGTTACACTTAGTTTAACCAATTATGTTGACCAACATTGAGGATAACAATGACTTTACAGGGTGGAAGAATATTCCCAAACCCAGCATCACTTGCCACTTTGCAACTCTACAGTAAATGCATCAATCTGTAAACTTGGACTGTAGTTAGTAAGTCAAAAAGTCAAGATTAGATACATGAGGAGCAACGTAAAGGCTACGTTGATGAAGCCACAGACACCAGACAGGGTGTCTCCAGAAGTACTAAGCTTTCTATGGTGCGAAGCCTTTTGAACGCACCCTGAATGGTGTTAGTTTGTTATCAGAAAAGATGCAGAAGAGGACAATAAAAGAGCAGCCATTATCCATCCTGGCTTGACTTTACAGACTTTTGATTGATAGAGACAGAATGAAGGACGGTTGACGGCAGCTCTGTTGTTGTCATTGGCTGTAACATCCTCTAAAACACTGAGGCAGATTGTTTAGAGTCCGGCTGAAACCATCGATACGGATGTGGGAAACCAAATTCTGTTACGTAATGGCACTGATAGTGATGCCATCTGTTCATTCGCAAGTCGTCCTTTCACGTCATCAAGGTTGAGTGTACTCACAGGGGTGTGTGTGTGTGTGTGTGTGTGTGAGTGTGTGTCAGGTACGTGAAGCTGAACACACTGAAGCACACACAGTAGGACAGACAGGACACAACATGATAATCCCTGATATAGATTTAGTAAGTGCTGAGCTGGAGGGGAAAACCTGCACACCTGCAGTTCAGACGAGGCTCTCTCACACACCAACACGTATTTTCTTAAAATAGTAACACAGGCACAGAAACACATAATGTGTGGATGCAAGAACCACATATGCACGACAACACACACATACAGGAATGTGGACCACACCAGAGCCACGTGTCAAGTCTGTCAGAGTAAGTCCTGATAAACGTCTCGTGTCATTTAGGTCATGTCAACGTCAAGTCACAAGTCTGCAAATTGCAAGCAATAGATCTTTAAAGTGTCTGAATGCTACCCATGACAATGTTGCTGTTGAAGTGTTTTTGTATCTTAACGTTTAAGTCTGAAATAAGTCAGCTCACAGCAATCAAGTCCAAGTCAAGTCTCAAGTCCTGATTGTGTATTTAGTAGTGCAAATCCACAAAGTTGGGGGACTTGCCAGAGACAGATTAAACGAGACTAAGAGTCTACAGCCATGCTGGCGTCTCTGTGACTATCTGTACTTAGGCCCAGCGGCGCTTCGAGCTAAAAATAATTACCAGATATATTGTTCAGCATTTTTGTTTAGCGTGTTAGCATGTTAGCACATGGTAAAAACACAAAGTACAGCTGAGGTTGATGGGAAACTCATTAGTTTGGACAAATTATATTGTTGGGGTGCTGCAGGAGAAGTCAGGAGCTCAACAGAGTCAGGGAGGATTCATCCTCTTCAAACCACAAATGTATGAACAAAATATCCAAGCAATCCAACCAATAGGTGTTGAGATATTTCAGTCGAGACCAAATTGGTGCACCAACAGAGCTGGTAGGGGGGCTGAAGAAGGAATTGATGCAACGACCAGCTTTTAGTCTCTAGTATGAGTCAAGCTCCCAAAACAATGGACTTCCCATAATGCACCACTATATGTTTTTCGTTGGACCCTCGATTCCTGGTATGTGACCAAATCTTTCATAACTCCACGGCCCCATTGTAACGTAAATGAGGAGTCCCAAAGCCCAAAATGAGATTACTCATCTGATGTAAATTGAGTAATTACCCCAGAAGCTCCTCCAGAGCCACAGAAGACATTACAGTCTCATTATTCTAGTAAATTGACTTTGACATGTACAATTGGTGGAGTGTCCCTTTAAGTTTGACTTAAGTCTCACATCTAAAGCTCTGAAAAACACAACCCTACACACACACACACACACATACGTAAAGATACACAGATACACACATGACTACATGAACACAGGGAGACACAAACATACACGGTGTACACACACACACACACACACACACTCGGAATATGCAAATTAAGAAACTCAGGAGCATTGTGAACTCCCTAGAGCTCTGAACTTGGACTGGGTTTGTGACTTTGAATGGAAATGACCCTGAAAAGTTTCCAACTCTTATTGTTGGTCAGTAAACGTCCCGCAGGAGTCATGTCGGTAAAACCTGATCTGACCAGGATTTGCTTCCTGAACTTTGCTAGCTGTAAATGTCACACACACACACACACACACACACACACACACACACACACACACACACTTATTCTGACATAAAAGTCTTATGGATGACACACAAAAAAAAAAAAAATATATATATATATATATATACTGTATATATAAAGTACGACTAAGAGTCACACACACTGAATTAATAGACACATAAAACATTCTGACGGAGGGAGACAGATGGAGAGACAGACGAACAGATGGGAATGAGGACAAAGAGGAGGTCAGACAGAACGTATAAGTCAATGTGACTGTGACTAAACTAGACAACAGGTGATAATGTGACCTTGAATCTGCACCGGGCCAGATTTTAACATAAAAATACACTTTATTAGCCCGGATCCTAAAATAGCCTCACAACCCTTCAACTGAAAATGCCATAAATTTGCCGTGCTTTTACTTTTTGTGAGGGAAAATGTATGTGGTTCTTCTTTAAACATAAAACGTTTCCCTGTGCAGCTTTTAATGCCGCTGTTTAAGGGCCAGTTCACACAAATATACAAAAACATATTTTCACTTACTGATTCATGGCATGTAGACACAGTTTGCATCGGAACTAATTTCCAGAAAAGAAATTGTCCATATGTACTGCTGTAAGAATCAAAAATTGAATTCTATTCCCATCAATTGTGTGGAAAAAGAGACGAATATTATAAAACTTTGGCATCAAAAACAGGATCTATCTGCATCGTTAGATACCACTAGAGGTAAGTGAGTGAAGATGTTTTCTGTAAGTTGGGTGAACAGTTCTTTTTCCCTCTCCTTAAATAACTTCTAACCTCCCATCTCTTCTTTCTCCCTCCCACTTGTCTCTTTCTGTCTCTCTCTCTCTTCGTCCCTCTTTCCGTTTCCATACCCTGGTGTTGGAGCTGGTCCAGGTCCATGAATTTGCTGGGTTTGGGGTTGAATCCCATGGCAGCCTCCCGCTCTGCCTCCCTCCGCTTCTGCTGCTCCTGCTGACGGGCTCTCCTCGCCACCTCCTCCTGCAGTTCGTCCAGCTCACTGCGCCCTGGTCCACCTGAGCAAACACAAAAAAAAAAGATGGAAACGATCAATCGGGTCAAATCCAAGTTGCAGTAGATTAATGAAAACACACGCAGTAATACACACCTGTGTTGGTGCCGCCGCCCCAGCTGGGCGAGGGCAGCTCCTGCAGGATGGCACCGCTGCTCTTTGACTTGGGCACCGAGCGCCATGAAGGTCCTGACATCAGCACCCGTTTCTGTTGCCCCACCTCCCTGTGGAGGGAAAGAGAGCAAGAAAAAGAGACAAAAGAGGAAGAAATGTTGAGAGTGCAGATCATATGTCTCTTGACAAATCTGTCCATTGATTGATTCTTTGTTATGGATTGTTGGACATGTTGTTGTTGTTCATTTTCACATTCGTATTTCAAGCTGATGAAGGGAAATTGAATGTGGCAGAGAAACCCCGAGAGGGAAAGACAATGAACGACAGAGACGGAAAGGAAGGGACAGTAATTGTTATTGGTGAGTCTCCTACCTGTCGGGGCTGCTGCTGTTCCTCTCACTGCTCTCGTAGCCACTTTCCATCCTCTGAATCAGACGTGGCTGGTGCTCCACCCCTCTCAGAGGTGGAGGGGGAGGGGGACCCATTGTCCGCCCGCTGCCCAGAGACCTGGGCTGTCCGACCAGCCCAATCCCCGCCTCCAACTCCCCAGCCTCCCTCCCTTCCGCCTCTTGCAGCCCCGGCTGTGAGGGTGGAGCGGGTCCCGCCGAGGGAAAGAAGTCCTGGGGCTCCGGAGGGAGAGAGGGACCAGGCAGGGTGTTGTAGCCCACAGAGGAGCCTTTCGGTCGGGTGAAGATGCTGTCGATGTTCAGGGCCTCTCTTCTGGGCCTCCAGGTTGGCCTGTAGCGTCCTCCAGAAGAACTACAAAGCAAGGGAGGAAGATGTTACACGAGATGTTACACGACCCCAGGAGAGGAAAGAATGATGTTATGTCCTAGCCAAATATAAGTTGCTTGACTGGTGAAAAATAGTCAAAAGTTGCACATGGTACATTTTATTCTTAATAGTACACTAACTTCAGTAAGATTTTGAGAGCAGGACTTTTACATCTGTTTGCATAAGGTAGAGGACTTCTCACTTATTAACTGCAAGGTGTACTGATCTTTGCTTATGTAAATAGTCAGAAAATAAAATAATAAAAAAAATATATGAAATGCAACTTTACACGGTTTGAATGGGAATTCAAAAGGCAGGGTGCCTAAAGTTGATGTGTTCGTGTGTCTCAGTGGCGCAGTACCTGGACTTGCTCTCACTGCTGGTGCTTTCATCCTCCCAGTGGGGTCCCCCAGCCCCGCCCTCACAGCCCCCAACTCCTGACGAAGAGGAGGAGGACAGGGGACGAGAGGAGGAGGAGGAGGAGGTGAGTGGCCGGCGGGAGGAGAGGAGGAAGACGGCCGTCTCCTGCAGAGGAGGAGAGGGAGGGCGGGGAGGACCCTCCACTGCTGACTCTGAACGTGGGAGAGAAAGACAGAAAAAGTAAACCCAATAACATTTTCATTTATCCCACAGGGGCCAATTATGTAGGCAGCAGTGCAAGTAAACATGAGAATAACCAGTAACAAGGCGGATAACCTAAAGAGTCTGCAGGGACGAAGCACAAACAACTCACTTCATTACCACTGTTTGCTCTTACTTGTTCCTCGGACAAGTTCCGCAGTTTAGTACTTTCTCTGAAAACACTGCAGTCACTTGTGTATTTGCAGTTGTTCGAAGCTGTAAGAGTGTTTTTACCAAAGGTGCAGCTTTACTCTGTGAGCATAGGTAACTTGTATCAGTAACTTTGCCCCTGGACTCAAATGCAGTATTACCTCCGGCGTCAGCACCGTGCGGCGGTGTGCCGGTGTCGTGATTACAGACCACCGTGGTCTGGGATTCGCTGGAGAGGTGGCTGCCCGTGGACTGGTGGAGGGATCGGCTGCGGGAGGCGCGGTGACTCGAGCTCTCCGTCGAAGAGTCGGTACGAGTATCGCTGGATATGGACGGCTCCCGACCTGAACAAGAGAAAGGGAGATGACCTTTCAGTTAATCCTGCATCCCCATATGGTTACAGTCAAAATCAGGGAAATAAGTTCAGGCTCTGCAGTATACAGAGGCTGAAGTTGGATTACAGGGTTGAAAGTCAGAGCTTTAAAGCTGAAACAATGCCTGCCTCCCCCCCCCCCCGATGATAAACACTCAGTAATCTGATCCGTAGCAGAGTGTGGCATCTTTGCTGTACCTGAGTCTTCGCTGTCGTAACCAGCCTTGCTGCTGCAGTGCTGCAGCTCCAGCTGTGGGTTGGAGCTGGTACAGGGGTTGGCGCTCTCCTGCAGTATCACCGGCGTCCCACGGGGGTCAGCGTAGAGCAGCAGCAGGGGCTGATAGTGGCCTTTGATACAGCGAGACACCACGTCCTTCCACTTAGGGCCGATCTGGAGGAGCAGCAGGGCAACACACACAAAGACACGCATGAACATACATATAACCCCCCCCACACACACACACAAACACACACACAAAGAGAAAGTAAATCTATCCATATTAAGATAGAACATATCCCACGATAACTAGAAGGTCAAACACACATTGTGCTGCTGTAGGTACTTCTTGATATCATATTATCCCATTCTTCCATTCGCTCAATGGCCTAATATGACCGACAGTGTGCACAGTGCCTGATAAAAGTGTCAAGGACATATAGTATTACTATAAATCACACTTTTGGCACAAACAAACCGGGCCTCCGTCGGCTCAGTCACTGCAAAGTGTATATCATTTCCCAGCCTTACGGAGGATAGCTCCTGTTTGAATCATGAAGTATCACAACACAAGACGTGCTACGATTGAACAAAGACAGGGATTAGACCTCCAGCACATACTCCATCTCAAGCCGCCCCCGCTGACCATGCATCACATGAACTCACACACACGGCGTAGTTGTTGTCACTGCTGCTCTCACGGGCACAACTGGAGATGCAGCGGATACTGTGCAGCACCGCACACCCTGCCCGCGTTGCAGCATGCAGACTCCACACTGTGTCTCACCTCTTTGACGTGGGCGTCGTCGAAGTACATCCACTTGCGTATCTTGGTCTGGAAGAAGAAGGTGGAGTAGTGCTTGCCGTAGTAGCACACCATGCCCACCAAGTAGAGCTCCGCCTGGCGAGCCCTCTCCTCTGTCACACGGTAGAACAACTACAGAGGGAGAGAGAGGGAGAGAGAGAGGTAGAGAGGGGAGGGAGAGGAGACAGGGAGGGAGGGGGGGGATGCAGGGAAGAGAGGTAGGGGAGGGAGATAGAGATAGGGGGAGTTAATGTGAATACAAGCACATTTTTGGTCACCTATACAGTATGCTGCATGCAGTAATCCTTCACACACTGTACTCTCTCACTGTATGCAGCACATACTGCACAGTGATGCACATATACTGCAGCTCTTCATACAGATGGGATGCACAGATCTCACAGTAATACAATTTGCAGGTGTTACATACACAGATCAATGCAAAGTAAAGTACTGAAGGTGTTGGTTTAAGAAAGTAATGGCTGTCCACGGCTAATCCTGCGCACTGCTGGACCCGTCAGCCTAATATTTTTTTGCGACTGTATGCTCAAGGACCTCTCGGTTACACTGACTCACACTTTTTAAAAAACATATTTTATTGGCTGTTTTATACTACTTAGATGTTAGCAGCCGGTGGGTGTACTACAGTGTGTTTTGGAGCTAACAGCTAACCGGGCTAATACACAGTGAACTGCAGTTCAGCTGCACGGAGCCGGTGCAGACAGCTGCGTTGATTAAAGTGAGCGTGAATCTGTTGTGTGAGACGTGCGAGTGAAAAATCTGCTTCATTCATTTAACATTACAGCAGTGGTCTTTGCAGACACACCTGGCGGAGAGCTGCACTCTACTGCGAGTTCTTTTCTAGTTGATAACTGCTTTTAATCAATTAGTCTTTTGTCTACAAAATAGCAGAAAATAAAATATCAGACCAACAATCAAAAAAACTCAAAGATATTAAATTTACAACGAT
This sequence comes from Anarhichas minor, assembly GCF_050575085.1. Lineage (NCBI taxonomy): Eukaryota > Metazoa > Chordata > Actinopteri > Perciformes > Anarhichadidae > Anarhichas > Anarhichas minor. Next base: position 16,689,398 of record NW_027466463.1, read on the forward strand.
ACAAATCAAAGAAAAACAGCAAATCCTCATATCTGATCAGTTTGAACCAGCAAGTTTCCAGCATTTCTGCTTGATAAAAGACATGATGTCATCTATTAATTGCAATAGACTAATCGTTTCAGCACTAAAATGATCTAATCTAAGGAGAGAAAGAACATGAAAGAGTAATGGGGAAGCAAACCCGGAGAGAAAGCAGATGCAGAGGACAGACAAAGAGAGAAAGTGAAAGCAGTGGAAGAGGAGGAGAGATACAGGAGGCAGATGGATTCACTTTGTCTGATTTCAACGACTAAACAAAAGCAGAGAATGCGACAGATTGTGCCTCAGATTCGTATCTGACAACTAGCTTCATCTCACAGGAGCGGGATGAAAAGGAGGGAAACAGCAGCAGGCTGTAGAGGAAAGGACTTGACTCACTGTAACACATATTCACTTATCCATTATTCATAGATATCGCTTCAGAATGCGGCTGGAGATGTTACAGTTGCCTTGGAATGCATCAACATTACTCAGTCGCGACACGGAGTATCAGGGGTCGGACACGTGTGAGGTGTGAAAGCAGCAGCTACATGAGAATAACGGAAGTCAGGTGGGGAAATGTGTTATAATGTGTTGTTTTTCAGAGTGAGCTGGAATGGTATTGGTTCAGTTTACTGGGCTCTGAAGCGCATGTCGAGAGTGTATTTGAGTGTTGCACAGTGTTGCATTTACACGTGTCTTTCTGGTATCGTTTATTTAATATTTCAGTTTTTTATTGGCCTTTGACATCGCGGCTAAACAAAAGAGCCGAGTCAAGGGGTACGAATGAATCGTGAGAACAGATGAGCAGGACGAAGTAGCAAATGTTCTAGAAGTTTTGGACAGAAAAGATTACAGCAAAAAGAATCACATAGATTTCAGTCTCTAATAGCAACTGCTAAAACCACGAATGTTTGTACCAAATTTCATGGCAATCCATCAGATATTTATTATTCTATATTGTTATTTATTATTTAACACCTCTGTAAATATTGTAAACATGAGTTTATGATTTCAATCGTTAGTTTCAAGTCTTCTTCAACACAGCATGATGTTCATTTCATAATTTAGTCAAATAGACAATAAAGCGGAGTATGCTTTAGTGTGTGGCCTAGAGATTGGCATGCCGCTACGATTATATTGTATTATATACATATATACATATTTATATGTTACTCTGTTAACATTTTGGGCGCTTAAAAATGTCTTCTGTTGTTTCACCCTCTCGTGTCACTTCTGGTTCCAAAAAACCAAGATGGTGACGGCCAAAATGACGAACTCGAGGCTTCACATTCGTAGTCCACCAACCAATGGGTGAGGTAATGGTCATTTAGCCTGATGGTGGCGCTAACTTAAAAGTCAGAGGATCACCAAAGTCAGTGAAACATGAATGCTATTTAATGGCAATCCATCCAATATGTGTCGAAACATCTCAATCTCGACCATAGTGGTGGACCACACGACCTCCCCACAATCCTGCCACCAGATAAGCTATAAATCTGGCACATCCATGGGAAGTCTCATGAGCTCCCCGAGGCACTGACGGTGCAATCACCACCATAAATATCTCATTGGCACGCGCTCTACAAAAAGTTATTTTCACAAACACATTTAGAGTCTTGCGTCTGTATTTATGTGGGCGTGCGCGCTTGGCTCACATAGGCGTACATAACATATGTTAATGTGTTGTAATGACAGCGGTAATGTGCGTGTGTAATGTGTGTGTGATCCCCTTACATCTCCCAGACGCAGGCAGGTCCCCAGGCTGTGTATGACGTCCTCCGCCAGGTCAGAGTGGTCTGAGTCCCACACCAGCCCGATGGACACGATCTCCGGTGAGTTCATCAGCACCCGGCGGATACGCAACACCTCCCCACAGTTACTCTGGGATGGCAGGAGGGAGGGAGGGAGGTAGAGAAATAAAAAAAGGGAGAGCGTGTGATCAAACAGGTTTATTCGTCCTGCGTTATCATCGCTAAAACCATCCCTTTATTTGGCAGTGATGAATACATGGGCACGCACGCAGTTACACACGGGGATAAACTGAACAGTAGGAGAACGAGAGGCAGAGATAAAAGGCAGGAGAAAAAAAACAAGATGATGGGGGGATTGTAAGAGAGAACGACAGGGGAAGAAGCGCTGTGCTGAGTTTTATTTGTCTCTCGAGCCTTCTGTTGAGTTCAGAACCGCCTGTTCTGAATCCTTCCTTTGAGTCATGACCCACCACAGAGCTGGCCACACACACACACACATACACTCAAAAGAGCACACACATGCACACACATGCACACACTCAAGCATGCACGCAGCGCTGGCAGAGCGGGCTCGGAAACAGCCTGAGAACACCCTGGCAACCAGACACTTTGCCAAACACAACACTCGCGCGCACGCACACACACACTTATGCACAAGCACACACAGAGCTCTCCCCTTCGTGGGCGGCGTGCTGTCTCGCGCTGGCACCGGAGACGGCAGGAAGGTATTTTGCCAGGGTCCGCTTCTAAATTCTCAGGAAGGGACACAAACATAAAGCCAGGGAGCAGCAGCCAAACAGCACAGCGCTGAGACACCCGGGCTGCGTGTTAGCTCAGGACACATCGACGGGACACACACAGCCTCGGTTGGCTCTCTGCGCCGCACTCACTGCTGGGAACAGCCGCTGACAACATCATTCATCAAATGATCGTACAAACAGATTCGCTCTGCTTCATAGTGCAACATTGATCGGTGCAGTCTCCTCTCTGAATGGTATATGCAAAGATTTCTTTCTTTTTGTTGTTGCTGTTGTTGCTGTTGCTGTGGCTATGCAGACCTTTCCAGGAGAGAGTGAGTTATATAATAGTGCTGCTGGTCAAAGGATACTGTAGGTTTGCAGAATGCTGATCGTGGCATTCTTCAGAACAAAATGAAACAACTTTAGGGGAATGTCTTTGCTTGTGCTTCCTCTTAGACTCGATACTGCAGCGAAACAAAGAGACAATCCCACTTTTATCAGTGACTTGACAGCTGAGGAGGCAGATGTGGGATTGCTGAAGAAAATACATCCACACATTCACTATACTTCAAAGTTAATCCCAGTTTATTACAACTCGGGTGTTATTTTTCCAGTTTTGCCCATCATTTCCATTAGTCATGATAACATGGCATCTGGGAAAATGCCAACATGGCTACAACAAAGTCTGATGGGGCAAGAAACAAAAGCAGTTAATGAGTCAGGCTGTGAACAAGCCAGCGGTTTAGCCTGATTATCTATTTTTAACATGGGAAAAGATTTGAAAAATGATTCGACTACACCTTCTATATATTCAATTAATTCAATTCATTTTAGCATATTTCAAAACACTAAAAACCGTCTATTCAGGACTTCAATTAATCATCCTCTGTCAACTCTTTGGCACCAAGCAAACATCCTCTCCTATCATCAGTCTGGCACCTACAGTTTCCTCCAGCAGCCTCGCTCCCGTCCAAATACCATCACTTTGTTTGAGCAAAGCCCGGCGTGGTATTAACAAAAGATCAGCGCTGCAAGTGATGGAAGATAAACAGAAGGCAGGTTCGTGTGACTCCCGCAGGACTGCACACACACACACACACACACACACAACGTCAACGCTTGGGCCGAGAATAAGCTAACGGTATGTGTGAGCCGCGGCGGCGGTTGTGGTGGTGCCGCTGTGTGGAGAGAGGGGCAGCTGAGAAGGCTCTTTGTGCGGACACTTTGGCAGAGAGCGGGGCCAAGCTGGATCTATTCAGCAGCAGCATTTTCCCATGTGGCAGCACAACACACAAACCTGCAGAACAAAGGCATCATACACGTTCCCCCCTCTCTCTCTCTCTCTCTCTCTCTCTCTCTCTTACTGTAATCTCTCTTCAATGCAGCACACAACAACACATTTGAGGCTCGTCTTTTTCTTTTTTTTTTCACCCAAAAATACCCACATATTTTTCTCAAATGAGCATTTTAAAATGACTTTTTCCCCCACGACAAACAATCTCTCGTGTTCATCTGCGAGGCGATGATGATCATTACCTTTTACTGTTAAGGAGGTCATGAGGAGAAGTCATGAAATGCGTTCGGTTATAGAAAGCGAAGAGAAAAATGGGACGAAAATGCAAACGAGCTGCTGATTATGTAACGTAGACCCACCAAGAAAAATAAGGGAGAAAAGCAAGCAAGAAGTGATGAAACCACCAAAGTGGTTACGCTGCGAATTATATTTTTATAACCTGATTTTCACCCTGCTTTTCACATCATTATTTGTTTTTTTCCCCCCTCTTCTTTTAATATATAAAATACTTTTTATACTCTCATTCTGAAGTTAACAGTATGAAGTTGCTGAGTGTACTGTGTGTGCATCGAAACGTGCGTCTGTGTGTTACGCGTGTGTGTGTGTGTGTGTGTGTGTGTGTGTGTGTGTGTGTGCTCTCACAGGGCAGTTGCGCAGGTCTCCCATGTTGCTGGCGTTGCGGAGCAGTTCTCCAAACATGTCCGGTGTGGCTTTCTCTCTGCACTCCAGCATCCTCACCGCCTGGTTACTGCAGCATTGGATCACACACAAAAACAACGACAACAGAACGATGAACGCAGTGAATGTGCATGCTTCCCGGGAGGAGAGCTTTTGTGAACAGAAGAAAACATCTATTGTGAAGCCCAAATGTGATTTGTGGCCACCAGAAACACTGTTTCCATTCTTTAAACGTGTCGAGTTTGTCTGCTTTGTGGTCTGTGCGGTAATTTGCAGGCGATTGTTTCATTTCCTCTTGTTGTTTTTGGTAGAAAATCTGTAGAAAATCTATTAATTCCACAGTGTGTTGTTCAACTGGCCCTGCGTATTGCTAAGGCAGCCATTCACACACACACACACACACACATACATATCTACACTGACTCTGAGTCAGTCCCGCAGGGTTTTTCTCATCTGCTTTAATAAAGAAAAGAAAATCTAGAGTCCAGAGTAAACAGTCATTAAGACTGTGAAAAAGATTCACTCTGACTCCCCGGTGACGGATTATGATCTTTGACCTTCCTAAAGTAGTCGTGCTAAACGTTAATTTCCCTACAGGGGGCAATAACAGTACCGAAGCATTATTATATAGATTATCTACAACTACCATAATAACTTTCACACTGAGCTGCATTTATCCCTTTTTTAAGTACAATTGTCCTCTGAAGGACAAACTCAAATATACATTATTATCATCCGTGAACACCAAAAGGACTTGTGCGAGCCTGTGTGCAGCTCAGTACCACGTGTGGGATTATGTGTGCAATGAATCAGCATTGTTTTGTTTTTTTACTGGTGAAGTATTCCTTTAAGAATAACGATTTTTTTTAAAACATCCAAATCTCTCCTCCTCCTCCTCCCCCCTCTCCTCCCGTCCTCTCACCCATTCCATTAGCCCGAAATGAACTCAACCTCTTCTATACTTTCTTTCTCTCTCCCTCGATTTCAACCTCTCGCTCGTCCTCTCCTCTTTAAATGCACGGGAAGATGCCAGGCTAAAAGAACGTAAAAGAAGAAGAACACACCAGCGACAAACACACTTCTGTGTACTTTTGTCTGAATGTGCGTGAACCAGAAATGTTGGTTTGTCTTTTTGCTTGCCCTCTTACTCATGTTGGCTTTCGTATGTTTGTCTATCTCGACTGTAAACAACAGGCTCCACTAAGGGTAAAAATAGCTTGGCAGTGCTAACAGGCACAAACACAGAGCGCTGGCACCGCTGCGCCCCACAACTACCTTGACACACAGTGTTTATTTGTACTTTTGCCCCCCATTCACCCCTCTATTTCCTCTGCCGCGTTCCATTTCCAAAAGGCATATGGAGTGATATATCCTCTTATTTCCCTCTCGTTCACCTTTCCGACCCACTGTTCCACTTATAGATTTATGTGGCCCCCTGGGTCTACTGAATCAAACAGCTGATTGATTACTTCCCCCCGTTTCCTTATTTCATTGACTCGGAGCGTGTGGGAGTTTTGTGTAACAGCTCGGAGGATGCTTCTCCTGTGTGTGGATTTACCTGCGCTGACGACATCCACATGAACATGGGAGAGACATTATGCACGAGCTCACCTGCTCTCGCATATGTAGGAACATACACGTGTGTGTGTGTGGGTGTGCATATTGTGTGCGTGCGCATGTGTGTGCTCACAGTTCAGTGTTCAGCAGTGACCCATGCGAGGAAGAAGAGAACACACTGTACCTTCCTTTACTGCCACCCAGCCTCAGCTTGCTGCCAGATTTACTGCAGTGTGTGTGTGTGTGTGGGTGTGGGTGTGTGTGTGTGTGTGTGTGTGTGTGTGTGTGTGGGGGTCTGGTCTTACCAGAGGGATGTAGTGGAGATGTAATGAACCATCTGAATGAAGGGCAAGGGGTCCGACGTGGCGCCACAGCTGTTACACACACACTGCGAACACAAACACGTCCTCAGCTTCGTTTTTCAAATGTTTGTGCGGACAGTTCTTCATTTTTTAAATTACAGCTCCAAATGTGAACCATGCGGCAGCCATTGAAAGTGACAGCGGGACCGAACGACGTCCTACCTGTTCGAACAGAGTCATGGCAAACTTCTGGTGTGGTATACAGTGTTTGGCTGTGCAGATGTCCTCTCTACTCTCCGCGCTGATGTGGAAGTGGATACGCATCAGAAGATTCTCCTGAGACACACATAAAGCAAAAGAGACATCAATTCATGTGTGTGTGTTGTGTGGTTAGTTGGCATAGTTGCTTGTTTGTATTGTATACATATGTGCAGTGTGTGTGTGTGTGTGTGTGTGTGTGTGTGTGTGTGTGTGTGTGTGTGTGTGTGCTTGATCGTTCCTCTCTGTTGGTGCTCCTGTTAATCTGACCGTGGCAGTAGCATCTATATTTCATAAGAAGCAGACGGATTCCCTGACTGAACACATTTACTACCAATCGATCAGACAGCGCAGACCATGCACACACACACACACACACACACACACAGTGACGGGCTTTATGTGTAAAGAAAGAGGCAGAGAAAGCAAACTGAAGAGCTGAAGAGAGGAAGACGATGAGGAAGTGCAAAGACATAATACAATAATAGAACTGTGACTAATAGCGTTTTATTGTCTTGATTTCCCCCTTCTATAAATGAGAAGAATTATTCCAAAATGAGACACCTGCTATTTGAAAAATGCAGCACTCATTGTTGAATAAAACTAATGTGAAGATCTTTGCTTGTGAAGTCACAATGTGGAAATTATTGTAATCAGTGCCACCGGGTCGGATTCCGATGAAATCCCAGGAAATCATTCAACAGAAAGTCCTTCATCTCAGACCCCAGCAGGACCTCCGGCAGCAACCAACAGACCGTGGACAAACCCAGATCAAGCGTCGCTGCCGCCTTTGACCTGCAGGAGCAGAGCTTCCCACCGCTGGGAGTCAACGCCGACACCACGCTGCTGGAGGGAAGGGAGTTACGGGAGAACCAGAACCAGGACTGAGCAGGGGAAATTGTCAGACACCTGCTGCATTAAAACAAGAGATTTCCTAAAGGGACTCTTTTGTCCACAGGGACCGCCAAAATCAACACAAAATGAGAGTTCCTCGTAGTAGCTTTAAAATAGAGCCTGTGCACCAGCTCAAAGGAAGAAGAGGTGGACGAACTAACAAGGAACACCTCGCACCATAAAACAGTGAAATAAACCTACAAACATAAATTGCTGCCTAACAAACACACAGTCACACACAAAAAGTTGCTTGGCAGGCTGCTGAACTGGGTATCCCCCGAACATTTCTGACTGCAGTGAAGATGGGAGTTCCTCAGACACTCACTCAGATAAGCCTTTAGGCAACTCCTCACCTTTTCCTCGTATATGCGTGTGTGCGTGTGTGTGTGTGTGTGTGTGTGTGTGTGGTGTATCAGACTCACGAAGCACTCAGCGGCGTCGTCCATGATACCCAGCTGAAAGCGTTGTTCGTCTTGGAAAGTCTTGGCCAGAGCGCTCCGCAGTGCATCTGATGGCAGCACACGCTCACTGCTGAACTGGAACTGAGCAAAGATACTCTGCAAACACACACACACACACACACACACACACACATGTATAGAAACATATTAATTATTTATTTCACTGATGCCATAAATGCTTTGTTAAATGCTTTGAAAATTGTTAGAGTCCGTGCACTCATGTTTATTTATGTGTATTTACGTCTCTCAGACTGAAACGAATCCCTCTCAACACATTTCTCCCGTATTCCGTGTTCTGTAAACTGACCCGTAAAACAGAACCAGTGGAGCCAGTTGTCAACTTGTCAGGAACCAAAGTGCTGCACAACAAACCCAGACCAGACCAATACAAACACCGCGGCCAAGCCTCACATCACAGCTGGCCTCAATATCAGACCATATCAATAATAGATGGCATTTGTAGTGCACTTTTCTCTGGCAAAAAAAACAGCTCTCCGAGTGCTTTGTAGCAGCAAAGTAGAAACCGAATCCAACTGTTGCAGGGGGCTCGGAGAGAAAGCTAGGCCACTGAAGTGTGTTTCGAGGGCAGAGCCGTGAGAGGAGGATCAGTCGGTTTGGAGAGGACAGAGCTGCTTTACACGGTTTGCCTCCATGCAGGTCCAGATGATTGACAGCCTTACAGCAAGTGTTATTATAATGACCCTTGTCGGTCCTATTTGTATCTCCTGTTTGAGAACAGGATATCTTTAAAAACTTCATGATACACATTTGAGAAATTTGGTCTTTGCAGTACTTACTTCCACATGTGCTTATTTAGCATTTCACATTTCTGCTCATATTTCTAAAACCACTGGTTCCCAACGTTTTTTTGACCTATTAGAATGAAGCAACGTCTGCTGGTAAACCGATCGGCTCACAGGTGTTAGAAGTTTTTGTGCCTGAGGAGGTAAAACTATCCACAAAAAAGATAACAAACCACGAACAGCAACATCCCTGGCTCAAGGGATCGGGTTAAAATATAAAAAAGCATTGTGCAACTAGAATTCAATTAGTTTGAGAGGTGCAGATATCGACTCAAAGCAAAATAAGTAACACACTTGAAATTCGCACAAATCATTCTGGTAAAGAAGTCTAATATTCCTGCACAGGGTTAAGAATTTCTCCAAAAGAGCAGGACTTTCACTTTGTGCACTTTTATCTACAATTGTTGTAAAAATGACACCATTAGGTTATTGTGTTGTCTTCCTGGAGGAGGTATGAGCTCAATACTTTTTAGTTATCATTACTGTCATAAATAGTGGCAGTAGTCGCAGTAATAGCAGTATAACCTTTAGTAGTACTGAAGTACCAGACGACACAGTCTTGTAAATGACTCTGTGGCTCATGCGGGTTGATCCAGATGAACCTGTGTTTTAAATACAGTAAACATGATTATAAAAAGTAGCACCGAGTTCAAGCAGCGGCAGTGAGAGTAACTTATGGACTGAAGAGAGCTGCAGACGTCTAAAGAGGGAGAGATAGAACCAGGGACAACTTTCTCTAGATTGCCAACGGACAAAAATGACCTAATTTTTTTTTTGGGTAAGAATTCTCGGCTGGAAAAAAGCAAAACCCGAGCGACTATTTTTGACCCACACTAAAAACAGCCCAAAACAGAAATGAACACAAGCCAGCATGACGTGTCGGAGCAGTGGTTGGTGCTCGGCTGGTTCTCCGTCCCAGCGGTAATTCAATCACTGATTAGAGATGGCTGCACTGAAAACCAGGAGTCGCTCTGTGTCCTGAAGATGGAGAAACGCTGAAGATATTTTAACACAGTTTGTCTGTTCGTGTCCCAGAGCAGGAAACGTAGTACGTGGTATAATAACGAGTACAACAAGCAAGAAAGTCCACTAAGAGTGGGTAGGAGGGGACAGGTCAAACAATCACAGGACTTTCACTTAGGAGATCGCTGTTCTTGTCCCATGTGAAACCAGAAACGCTGACTTTACGCTTGTTACCCAAACTTTCATACACAACGTTGTTGCGCTTGTTGGGTAACTTTACGTGAGAAAGTCTCCTAAAGCTGGTTGTTGTTCATTTACGCAAGCTATACTACCTCAATATTTTTTACACGAACCATGATCTAGTTTAATTTCCACTCCTTACGTTTTTGGTTATTTCAAAAGAATGTAGAACCCATATGTGATATTTTTGAAGCAAGACAGCCGCGATCAGATGGGGGAGAAAATGTTATAAAGCAATAGAATGAGTGTGTGCAAGCTGAGATTTGGCAATGGGAAAGGTAATGCAGTCGTACTGGCAGGGAGTGTGTGTAGGTGTGTGTGAGGGAGAGAGGGAGGAAGGGGGAAGAGAGGGAGGGAGAAAGAGAAACAGAGAAAGAGAGAAGAGGAAAAAGAGACCGTACAAGCAATAGGGTGTGTGTGTCTATGTGTGTGTGTGTGTGCGTGTGTGTGTATGTGTTATGGTGGCTATGCTGACTGCAGCAATGCGCCAAGGAGAATGGAGGGGGAATATACCCTACAGAGAGAGAGAAGGAGGGAGGGAGGGAGGAGAGGAAGGAGGGAGGGAGGCAGCAGGCAGAGTGAATAAGAGAGGGAGGTGTGGGTGTGTGTGCATGCACTGGTCCAAGTGTGAAGACAAGAACAATCTACACCAACTCCCACCTTCATTCATCTTTCTCTTTTCTTCTCTCCCACTTCCTCCTCTCTCCCTTTCCTTCTTCTCTCTTCCTATTTATTGTCTGTGTGTGTGTGTGTGTGTGTGTGTGTGTGTGTGTGTGTGTGTGTGTGTGTGTGTGTGTGTGTGTGTGTGCAGGTATCTGCGTCTGTGCATGTGTGTGTGTATGCGTGCTTTGCTGTTGAGAGAGATAAAGTGTTGCAGTGATTTCTAGAGGGATAGCCGCAGGCAGCCTCTGAACTTATGTTTACTAGAAAGGCAGCGCGTCTTTATCTGCTGCAGATAAACCCAAATCCACACACAATCCCTCCAAAATAAAAGAACCCACGATCATCATTCATCTCTTTAGGTTATCTAAAACGGATTGTTTGAAAACTTAACACGCCATTAAAGTTCATTTGGTGGTCTCGTCCAGTTATTCTCAGACTTTTATCTGCTTTGCCGCTGGGACCGCGGCTACGAACAGACTGTAAGGACAACGTTACATCTGTTTCTGACAAAGGAGAGACGGCGGCAGGACGGTTAATGAAAACTGACAGGAAAGTGTGAACATGGTGACGATACCTTTGATTTGTACACCGACGGCCGACGCACACACAACACACCCACAAGCCTCTGTGTGTGTGTGTGTGTGTGTGTGTGTGTGTGTGTGTGTGTGTGTGTGTGTGTGGTATCCCAGCGTGGTAAGAGATTTATGAGCACCTCAAGGTGCATGTGTGTAGCAGCCTAACATGTGCAGCATTCAAGTAAGATGTATGTGCATACGTAGGTGTGTGTGTGTGTGTGTGTGTGTGTGTGTGTGTGTGTGTGTGTGTGTGGCATCCCAGCGTGGGCTGTGCTAGCTCAGCGCTTTCAGTCAGCCAATTAATTACAGAGAAGCGCTGGAGACAGAACAGCGTGTAGAACACACAACGACGCTACACACACACAAACACTACAGCACCTTACACACAACACTTCCCTTCACTCAGACACATATTTGTCATCATCGATGCAACAAATGGCTGGAGCAGAGCTGCATAAGGCTCGTTCATTACGAGGGTTTCACCATGTTCATCTTCTGTTCGGTTACTTTCTATCAGCAGCCGCAGGAAACACAACGGTGATTCAACCTGAAACTACGTTATAAAAGCTATATTGCTGTGTTTCTCAACTTTTATTGTAAGGCAGCTCTTTACTGGGGAAAAAGCGTCTGGTGCAAAGTACGTGGTGTGTTTTACACGATGGAGGACAACGAAGAAGAAGCAACACTGCAGAGAAAAAACTACGGTATCACAACTTAAAGTCCTGCATTCAAAGTGTTTAAAAGTAAACAAGTAACTTATCAAGTAATTAGAAAAAAAGTACTTCTTGTGAAGAAGAGAAGAGTCATTCGACAAAGGAAAGGAAAGTATACAGTGATGGGGAAAGAAGGACAAAAAGAAGGAAGCAAGAACGGAAGGACAGAAAAAGGGGAAAATAGAAGGGAAGATGTTAAGAAATGATGAAACGAGGTTACAAAGTAAAGCACAGAACAAAGAAGGAGGGAAAACAGTAAAAAAGTAACGTCACAGGTATCATGATAGTTCTATATTCACTGTTGGAAGTGTACAAATGAAGCTGGTCTTCCTTTTGTTTGCAAATGCTCTTTTGTCTCGTAAAAGGTATTGCGGTGGTTACATAACCCCCTGCAAGAATCTCCAGTGCTGTGTTTATTAGGGGATCGGTCTCTCCTGCAGCCGGGTACAACCACAAAATAATAGACAGAAGAAGAGAAGAGAAAACAACAAAACATATATGTCATATGAGTTCATAAGGTTTTGTATCATGTTGTTCTAGTCTGATGAATGCAGTACTCTGTCTCCCTCTGAAAGACTGAAAGTCTCCCAAAGGGGAAACACTCAAGCAAAGTACTTGTGCCTCACATAAGTACATCGCTTCAGTAAACCTGGTTTACATTTCAGGCAACAATGTTTGTGTGTTAAGCAGAAGGAAAGAAAACAGCACGGCCAACACACCAGAGTAATTGTCGCTGCTTAAAACCTAAGACCTCCACAAGCCATTAGAGTACAAAGCCAGAGTGTTTTTACCTTTAAAGCGCAGAAGATACACGAGTCCTCCATGCACTTGTGTGTGGTCAGCTGGCGAAAGCTTCTGCGGAAGATGTCGAGATGCCACAGAACCTGAGAGACAGAACACGCATTTACAGACAGAGGAAAAGGAGATAAAGTGGGTGATGAACTGGGTGATTCTGAATGGGATGTACTGTATATCAAAGGCAATGTATCGCAATATCGGAAGAGGGAGGACAGTCCAGACTCTACTTGTAATAATTCATATTTTAACTTTCTTAATCATTTTTACAAGATGCTTTTTTTTTTTTTTGAAAACCAGGATCTTGTTTGAGTTATTAGTATCTTTTTCAGCCCACTGGCAAACTAATCAAAAAGTCTCATTTCCAAAAACAGCGATCTGTATCTAGATCAGTGGTTCCTAAAATGGGTGTCACGGCACCGTGGGGTGCCTTAAACACGGGCCAAGGGGGCCACATGATTTGCTCATTCCTGTCTTTTTATAATATCGTTGTAATAATGTTTCACTAAACAAAAACCAGGCAATATGAAATTGTGTTTTGCAACAGAAGTAAGCACTAAACACTGTAATCACCAATTTAAACAACCCTGTTAAATATGCAGTTATGCCGTAGCGAAGATTATTGACATGACAGCTCACGGTTGGCTGTTGGTGGACAGCTCACGAAACATGCTTTCTGGGTGAGCAGCAGTCAGGAATAGCGACTGACAGAGAGGGCGATGGAAAGATTTGGAAGGAAAAGTTATTTTTGTAAAAAACCACTCATCTAGATTATCTGGATGTCGGATGTCAGACGTTACTGTCAGAATAACTGGTGAAGCTGCTGCTTTCAGTTCAGTTCTCGATTGATTTCATTTGCATATGTGAGAAATGATGCTGCAATCCTTTATTCGTGACTTTATTCTGATGCTTTGTCTGACTTTGGATGCTCAGTAACTCACATGTATAGATTTAGGGTAAAAATAAACTCTCCATGTAGCGTTAAAAAACAAAGCTCCCTGAAATGTGAGATGGTTGCACAGAATCAAAACTCAAGTCCGCAGCTCTGTGTGGCTTTCAGCCACATCCAGCTAATCGTTTTTCCCAGCAGCTCCCACTGAGTGCGTACTTTGTATATTTCCAGCAACAAAAAGAGTCAGAGGGAGGGATTCAGTGGGACAGACGGACAGAAAAACGACCAGCGCAAAGCAAAAAGAAACGAGGAGGAGCGCCATGAGAACTAGTAGAGAAGTGGTCTGCATGATTCAGGTCTCCTTGTGTCCTTCTCGCTCTCTCTCTCTCTCTAGTGCTTAATTAGAGGAAAGAGCTCTTAGTGCATTCATTCAGCATCCTGAAAGATAATATTGACACAACACTGTCCCTTAGGCTTCGACTGCAGCGCACTCACACACCTACAGAATGCACATACAGTTGTAGATCTACATGCACGCACACAAAAACCACAATAATACAAGTCTGCAACGTGTGTGTGTGTGTGTGTGTGTTAAGGATAGAGCGATAGGTGGAGGAAAAAGGGGGCGGAGGATGCCAGGCTGCATGCTGACGCTAGTGTATGCGTTCTACCTTTCCCCCCCCCCCCCCCCCCCTCTCTCTTTCTCTCCTCTCTCTGTAGTTTATTTGGTCGTGATGAATCGGCTCCCTGCACAGCACTGCAGCAGCCACAAGGAGGGCACACTACTGTCCATGCCCATCTCTCCTCATCCGTATCTATCTATCCGTCTTTTTATCCTCCTCCAAACACACCCCTCTATCTCTTCCTCTGTTCGTCTCCCATTTGTGTCATTTGGTTTTCCCTCCCCTCCCCTCCCCTTTTTAACTTCTCTCGGTTTATCTGCAGAAGCATCTCAGAGAAAAGAAACAGTATAACTAGCGAACATACAAAGTGATGGAAACATACACGGGATAGAAATTAGCCGCATCAGCCCGTGTTTTAAGCTGCTCGTTGACAATGTAATTGAAGTCACAGACAAATCTGAGCAATGAAGCCGGAGGCAGAAACGCCCGTATTTGATTGGCTGTGGTGGTCTTGGTTCTCTCCTTCTTTGTGAAGTCAAAAAGTAGATTGCGAGATAAAATACTAGAGTTTCGAGGTCATTTTTATGCTTTAATTTTTAAGGCCGTGCTATCTAAGCTGCCAAGATATTTAAAGTTACAATCCTTCAGATTTTCATGAAACAAAACCCCATTTTTAATGCGAGATAAAGGCTGCTTTTCTGTGCTGTAGTAATTCAATGTCTTTACATTCATAATTATCTCTCTAAATAGTTTTAATAGCGGAGTCTGCCATTCACTATTTGTGCTTTTATGTGTGAAGCTGCTATGCTGCTGTCTTGGCCATAGGTATTTTAAATCTCCATGGGACTATCCTGGAAAAAGTTGGATGAAAGAAATCTAAAATAAATAACAAATTCCCTTGCAGGCATGAAATCCAGCTCATTTAATCTCATATCCGCCTTTACTGTTCATTCCTTTTACACCATAAAATGACTGCTAATGCAAACAGGCATTCCTGCTGCTCTGCATTAAAAGCGTTCAACTGTTAAAACACAGGTTGGCTCTTATTGTGAAGGAGCAACAGGAAATGCAATGTGTTTGTCCCTCCTTAAACACACACGCGACACAGTAAAAAAGGAATGTGTTAATTGATCTTTCTGTTAATTGATCTTCAAAGTGAGACAAAGTCTCACTTTGAAGTTCTTCTTAAATATATATGCATACAGTAATAATACACAGTATTTTTGAGTTGTTGTGTGTTGTATATATGATTTTAGGACTTCTCTAATACTCCCTGAATAATTAAAGCTTAACTAACATGTAGCCTCAGTGTTGTTAAAATGCATCAGTTATAAAGAGTTATTAAGTATTAATTAGTAGCTTTTTTTAATGGTCTGAAGTAGCAAAAGCCAATCATTTCTGTTAATAAATAGATTTTGTTCTCCCTGATAAACAACTATATTTAACATGACATAATGAACGTCTTACTGAACAGTAAGCATAAATAAATAAGTTATTACACATAAAGAAATCAATTAGTTATGACTTGTAAACCACTTATTATGCAGCCTCATTAAACTGGCATCCAGTATTTCTAATAGCTGCTGTTGCAAAAATGGTATCCGTGCACAAATACAACCACAAAATTGTTGAAGGCACTTTTTTTTTGCCAGCAATTGTATTTAACTGACACAATAAAGGTATCTTTCTGTTCCAACAAGCTCTCCTTCTCATAATCTGCTCTACCTGCCTCACACTGCTGTTCCTGACTGTGTTGGTTGATTCCTGCCCTCCTCGACCTCCTCCTGCTCCTCCTGTTCCAGTCTCCTATTACCTCCTCTTCCTGCTAAATCCTGCTGCTCGAACCCATTGGGAGGCCTAACAGAAGAGTAAAACAATCCAAGCAGCACACTAATGTAAAGAACACCATCAGCAGAAATACTTAAATAAGGTATTTGGCTGGAAAATGTCAGTGTTTTATTGGCATTCCTCCAGCTGCAGCGCAATCCGGTCTCCTACAAATTACGCTTCTATATTACTCAATAGTTTTCCTAATTACACTGTGATGGTAAACGTAATCGCTGACTGGATTATTCTCAAAGGGAATGTTGTTGTTTTTTACTTTTAATAATTAAATACATATATATAGATACATTGATGATGCAGGCCTTAACTTACAATTAAGTTTTGGTAACCCTTTACCATGGCAAAATGTGAGTACAAATGAACGAGGAATTCTTGCTGATAATAAATATTTCTTCCTTACTGTGCATCTCACACACACACATGCACACACACACACTCTGCTGGATGTGTGGACCCATGTGTTTCTGCTTCATCAAAGCCTATAACTCCTTTAGCTATTTTATTTTTACACCGTGTTTACACAGAGAAAAGTTGCTGAGCGTGTTCATACACTTTACCTCACAGCACCTTCCTTCTCCCTCATTAAATTTCACACGTGCACACAAAACAACCACCGCTGCTATTGCTGCTGCTATTGCTGCCCAGCAGCTCCACTGCAGCAGCGGGGGGTTAAGTGCCTTGCCCAATGGGCCCATGGGTGCCAGAAGGCAGCAAAGAGTATTTCACTATCAATGAGTGCAATGAACAGCAAACTGCAGCACATTCGTTGAGAGCAAATTTTGAACTGATTAATGAGTAATTCTGTATCACTTTATATTGAAAATCTTTGGGTTTCGGACTGTTGGCCACACAAATCAAGCAATTTCAAGACATCTGCGTGAGCTCTGGGAAAATGTGCTGGATGTTCACTATTTAAGACCAAAGAAACAAATTGGTAAATGATTAAAAAAGACAAACGATCAATGATAGATGCAGCTGAATTGCCAGTGTAGTCTGTTGTGAACCTAAACTTTGACCCCTTATTCTTCACCTACGCACGCTTTAAATCTAACAAGATAATATGAGCAAACGGGAACACACACACACACACACACACACACACCTAGAAATACACAGTGAAACAGCCAACGAGCATCTCAGTACTTTAACATTCAGTTTATCCTCACTTATCTGTGTCCTGTTAAACATCCCTCTCCCCTCTTTGTGCACTTGTGTGTGCGTGTCCTTGAAATGGCCCACTTCTCTCCCCATTGAAGCTGCTTTTGCATGTCTTTATTGAGGCATTTTCTCACAGAAATATACCTTATGTCCTTCACAATGTCATTTCATCTATCTCCTTTCACCGCAAACACTGTTTTTTTTCCCTTTTTGCCCCCTACCTTATCAGACTCTTTAGTTCCACTCTTTCTCCCGACAGTATCCCCTTTAGTCTTCTCCTCAGTCTTTTCATACTGCATACTCCTCATCCCTCTTTCTTCTCTTCTTGTCCTTCAGCAACTTTTCTTCTTCTAGTCTATCCCTCCGCGCTCTTCAACTCTCCCTAAGCTTCTGCCCCATCATCCCCCTCCCTCCTCAGCTTACTGCCTCTCTCTCTCTTTCAAGCCAGTAGTCAAGAGACATTTATGTGTGTGTGTGTGTGTGTGTGTGTGTGTGTGTGTGTGTGTGTGTGTGTGTGTGTGTGTGTGTGTGTGTGTGTGTGTGTGTATGTACAGAAGGTAAGTTTGTGCCAGCTGGAGGTCTTGGGAGGAGGGAGGAGAGTTGTGTGTGTGTAAAGAGAGAGAGGAGATGCAGCAGTAGCAGCGCAGTGTAAGCATCTCCACACACAGACTGGATGTCCACGCTGAAGCCAGACCGGCAGCGCTGCCAAAACCCGCCGACACACGCAAACAACCCGTTAATGTGGCCCCTGATCTCATCCCTGTCGGGCTTAAATATCAATTTACTGCAGAAAAAAAAATTCTACATTGAGAGGATGAAACAACTTTTTAAAATCGTCTTAGAATACAAGCGTGAAGAGTATCAAGGACACAGCTTCTGTCATTATTGCCACTTCACAGGAAATATTATTGCGGTCACTATAAAGCACAATAATTCTGGCAGAGCACTGACATTGTTCATTTTTATGTATATTTTGCATGGCAGGGTGCATTATTAAGTGCCACTAAAGTTACACATTTTTCCAGTACGTTGGATTTGAAATGAAACACTGATACAACATTAAAATGACAATTTTCAGGTTTAACACAAGAGTATTCACACGCTGATCAGGTAATCAGTCTAGAAATTGTGCCGTTTTTTTTTACCACATCTGTCCAGTTTTAGGAGATAGATTATAATAAGTAATAATAATAAGTAATTGGTTAAAGTGACATAAAATCTAATTAAGTCATATTCAATATCTGATTTCTCTAAAAACTGGTTTCTTCATCTTTGTATTGTTTTAGTTCGTTTTCAGGCTTTTTGCTAGTTTTAGTTTAATTTAACTTTTTCAGTTTTTATATATAAATGGCCATAAAGTTTTGCTAACAATAATAATAAAACATGCCAAAATATTTGTGGCCTTTGGACCAGAGTGCGACACTTTTCTGATAATTGGTTTGGTTGAGGCCAGTGAAGAGCGCTACACAGTCGTAAAATACTCCATGAAAAACATGTTACTCCCCTAATACTTGTGTACTGCGTGTGTTTATCCGACTGACCTGCAGAGCGCTGTTGAGGAAGCAGCTGTTCTGTCCCGGCTCGTTGCTCAGGCCTTTGCTGGGTGCGATAGAGGTCATGGTTCTCGGGGTCACCAGCCCCTGCACCCCGCCTACTGCTCCGCCACCCGACGCAAAGTAGTTCCTCTTCCACGACATCACTGCCTGGACGCCCCCGTATCCACGGTGAGGCGGGGAAGGCGCGGGGCAGCAGACCAAGCGAAGGTCTCTATGTCACTCCCATGAGAGAGAACGAGGGAGAATAAGAGAAAAACAGAGGAGGAGGACGAGGAGATGGAGGGAGGAAGAGGAGGGAGGCGGCGGCGGGTGTAGGTCGAGGAGATGC
The DNA here is from genome assembly GCF_050575085.1 of Anarhichas minor. Classification (NCBI taxonomy): domain Eukaryota; kingdom Metazoa; phylum Chordata; class Actinopteri; order Perciformes; family Anarhichadidae; genus Anarhichas; species Anarhichas minor. Next base: position 16,708,508 of record NW_027466463.1, read on the forward strand.
GGTGTGTGTGGCTGGGGATTTGGCACCCATACAACCCTCCCCCTCTCCAGCCGTGTTTTTACTTTAAAATCTGTCCACTTTCTGGAGCCAGCGGTTGGCTTTTTCTTTTTTTAGCTCCTTGGATTTAGCAGTTTGTGTTTGAGGACATGAGAGTTTGTCCAAAATGTTGATGAGGCAGCACTTCTTCTCCCATGTGGGGACCCCGTCAATGCTTTCTTCACTTCTTTCACTTTGCCTGTAAGACACAAAGACCAACATGTTAGTACTTCTCACACAAAACAGCTGGTAATACACACTCAAAAACGTGTTTTTTAAGCTGTTAACTGTATACTGCATAAAATACCCTTCTGTGTATGGAGAGTCCCATCAGTAGTATAATTATTGTCAGCAAAACTGGTAAAAACCGAAAAGATCAATACTGTTTTGGTGGTTAGACTCCCTCTCCTGGTTTGAAAATGTAACCTCTGCTGCTGAGCTTATCTCAATTGATGATGACACACTGACAATTTCGAATTACTTAAATGGACAACAAATGTCGTCTATAGCCTACCCTTAACTTGTGACAGGCGAGCTCAGCTTTATAATTCTAACCTAGCATAGCCCAAAAATGTGGTCGATTTTTAAATGCGTTTGGCAAACAAGGATATAGCGAATATTCTTTCCGTTGCCTTTAAGGATTAAATCAACATTTAACCTGCATTAATCAATAAATCCAATATGCAGTGTGACAAAATCACAAAGGATTAACACATACACACTTGTAGCTTTGTGTTGCCTTTTAGCCTTTTAAGCTAATTATTCTTGGTTTTAGTGCATAGATTCTTTACAGTTTAGTCGAATTGTTCGCATCATTTTTAATAAACCCACTGAATACAATCTACTCAGCAACAAAAAGCAGGCAGACACAGCTAGCGACTAGCTCTCGGAGATAGTTGAACATTTCGCAGCTAACGTTAAACAAGCAGATATATTTCTCAGAGGTTGGTTGAGACCAAAACAGAGCTAAAAGGAAAGTGAATATTGGATTTAGTTTTGTCAGTTATGCTGAAACAACACTATGTGAATGCTAATGCTGCTCCCTGGATGATATTTAAGCAGGTAACTGTGTGCTAACACCTTAGCCATGACAGTTATTGAAGCTAAGGAAGTGTCTGTGTGTTTGTCAGCTTGTTTTGATGTTCTTCTGCCCCTTAGTGGCCAGAAATCTTACGCACCATGAGTCATGAAAATTACCACATTGAACAGAGAAGCACTGCATCAGTGATATGACACAGGGGCCGCTTGGAGAAATCTGTTATGTCATTTTCATAATCGGTACTTAGGGTCATTATCTGGAGCTTATACTGGCTCCAGCATCGCTATCCACAGCTTCCGAAATGTGTGAGTGAGGGAGAAAAAATAGGCAGTTTGTGTGTGCTTCTCACCCTACAGTAAGTGTGCTTGGGTGTGTGTGTGTGCGTGTACATGAAGTTGCATAACACCACAGGGCAGTATAACAGATCCGCAGTGCCCCCCCCCCCCCCTCCCATTTCCCCTATAGCTTCCCCACTTTTGGCAAAGCTCCCTCACCCGATTGCCAGGTTGCGTTGCCGCCACAGCATCCCCCTTGGCTAAAGGCCAGAGGGCGCAGGGATGCTGCGGCGAGCAGCGTGGGCTGTCGCTATGGAGATGGCCACATGGGATTTGGGTGGCGTATAGCGGGGCGATGAGGGGGTGGGACAGAGGTAGGGGTGATGTCGTGACAAGGAGGGCAAGAGAAACGCATCAGAGCGAATACAGAAGGAAACATTATGCAACATTGCAATGTCACATAGTCCTACTGCATGCTGACAGATTCTCACACAAATCCTTCTATCCATCCGTCTATCTAACTACCCATCTCCATAAAAACAAAAACACAGAAATTCACGTTTGATACATTCATCCATAAACAAACACATCTAAATTGCCGGAGGATTTATAAAGGGATTTGGCTAGCATGCCCCTGTGTGCCATTTTTTCTCTACAGCACAGCATCCTGAGCTTCTGTCTCAGCATACAGTGTTGTGTACGCGTGTCTGCGAGTGTGTGTGTGTGTGTGTGTGTGTGTGTGTGTGTGTGTCTGCGAGTGTGTGTGTGTGTGTCTCCCGCTGAGCCTGTGTGGAGTGTGTGATCACACATCCTCTCTCTGACTGCACCCTACAGCCACACACAACCGAGATTGCTCTGGCAAGCCCTGCGCTGTTTATGTGGCCTGTGTGTGTGCATGTGTTTGTGCATGTGTGTGTGTGTCCCCACATCTTCGGCTAGTTACCATGGAAATAGGCCAAGCAGCAGGCACGCGGGGGAAAAGCCGAACCATGTGATTTAACTGAGAGACACACTGTGCTGCACTGGTTGAGAAAGCACACACAGACGCACACACACACACACACACACACACACACACACTGAGACACACTGAGACACAGGGCTGGCTAGTGATGATGATGTGTATTGATGGTGGAGAGTTCCTGGAAGCCAAAGTGAGTCAAGGCACAAGTCAATCAAACTCTCTGACCCGGCGCTGGCAAGCATACGGAAACCAGGACCTGTGGTCGCAGCCCAGACGCCGACCACACATGGAAGACATTTTCCATGTGAGACATAGAGGTGAGGACGCTGCCTGTAAATCCAGACACAGACGCAGCTTGTGTGTGTGTGTGTGTGTGTGTGTGTGTGTGTGTGTGTGTGTGTGTGTGTGTCGTCTGTGAAGCTTCATCTTCTGACCTTAATGAAAACAGCTTTGAGCAGGGGGGGGGGAAATGTTCCCAAAGTGTGGCTTCTTTGAGGGTCAGGATGTGGATTTAGGGTCAGGTGTTGAATAAGACCACATTTAGGTTTGATTTAAAGGTTTTGGCACACTCAAATTACACTTAATTAGCTTAAGTGTTGAATATCTATTTCCAAGATGTCTGCCGCCACCCCAATACAATTAAGGTGAATTGAATTTTGTTTGTGGTGACACAGCAGTGAAAAATGACATTTGAACAGAAGTGTGTCTTTCCAGAAACAATGTCCCGGTCACTCTGTATTGGAATGGAGGCAGACACATCAGAGAGAGAGATATCTCAAAACATGGGCAAAAATTATTTGCATGATTAGACACAGAAGTAAGCAGGAAAATATGCTTTTTATTATAATTTTGATGAACCGACCCTTTAACCTCGACCGTAACCTTCAACTGCACTGAAGGCCGGCATCATTCCAACCCACAGAACTTTATTTTACAGGTTTTTAAATTGACCAAGCAGGTCAGACTGAATTAGGAGATGCACTGTATACAAATTATGTAATGCTGCAGCCCTTAATGCAGAGCGACCAGAAAAACAGAAACAGGGCTCATGAGATGCAACACCAGTTGACTCAATTCTTTGATACGTTTTGAGGACGCACTTTGTGATGTCGTTGCTTTAGAATGCAATATATTGTCGGGTGTTATATATATATATTATACGAAGGAGGAAAATACAACAAGCGCCTGATAATGAAATGGTATTAAGACACCGCAAAACGCAGCCTCAGAATCACCACAAGGGTGACAAATTAATTAAAGGATGCGTCTGGTGATATTCTGTGTTTTTTCTTATTGAGAACAAATCTCATGAAAATACCAAAACCAACAATGAACTGATCCGACTCACTCGTATTGTATGTAGGCCCTCGGCGTCTCGATACTGACGCACATGGCACTCTTTAGCGTCTAAATGAGACGCATCCGGCTGTTAACTAACTCCAATGTAAACTCCTCCGCGTTATTGTTAGCAGAGAGCAACTGAAGTAGTATTAAGAGCAAGGAAGTCCTCTAAGGGCGGGGTGGAGGGGTGGTCAATGGGTCACTCAGGTTGCTTTACTCACAATAATATTGCTTCAACAAATCGCAGGAACAAGATACCGAATGTGCAATATTTTATCTGACTCATATCAAGTTAATGACCGGGAGTAACCGAGGTCATAAGGCGGGTTTATATGTTGAGTCAAACGTCAAAGGGCTGTTCAAACGGTCTCTTTACGTTTGCATCTAAGTGGATGTGTGTGTCAGTGTGACAGCAGATGATTACTTGTGGATCGATAACAGCCAGCGAGGGCACAGCTGGGAGTATTGAGGGCAGACAGACGTTTTCATGGATCCACTATACTGTCACCACCGCTGTTACTACGACTACTCAATAACGTTTACTTCACCCCTTTTTTATCTTCCTCAGATTTTACCCATCTTTTCTACGGTTCCCTCTCCACCTCTGCCTTCTCTCTTTCTCTTCTTTTCTCTGAGCTCATCGAGCGACGAGCAGAACTTCAGACGTTTGCAGGAGTTCAATACTCGATGTTTGATCCCGTTTGATCCCCGTTGCACTTTGATCAAATCAACATTCGAGAGGAGTGGCATCACATATGACACACGGATCAAGCTTTCTTTCTGTTGTTCTCTCCATTACTTAGTTTTCATGCTGTTTACTCGCTGTCTCGCCCCCTCCCTCTCTCTATATATGTCTTTTCCATCTCTCTGTGCTTTGGAAAGAACACAAGAAGAGTGTTTTGGTGAAGAATTCTTAAGTAAATGTGAGGTTTCTACTGGAACAGCTGGGTTTCCATCCAAGTATGTAGAGTATGATGCATGATATCGGATATTTCCAAACATCTCCTCCACCTCAACGGATTCTATACTCACTTATACTAATATGAATCAAGAATAAAAATTACTCCAGAAGTCAGTATGAGAATATTGGGTGCCAACACTTTTGACCCTTTAAGCAAAGCAGTGTCTAATTTCGACCCCTCGTCACTTATTGCATGTGAGTTGTGAGCAGTTTTACGCGACACTCAAACAAAGTAAGTTGACGCCAGGTCATTACACCCATATACAATGTATGTGATTGTTGAACATCTCATTAAAAAAACAAAGTCATTATCATGCTGCTATTCAGGTTTTCCAGGTTTTGGAATCTGGCTGCAGAGACTTCCAGCCACAGGCGCATTAGTGAGGTCAAGCATTGATGTTGAGGCCTGACTCACAGTCACTCTCTCAGTTCATCCCAAAGGAGTGTGATGGGGTTGAGGTCAGACCTCTTTAGTCCAGTCACAGTACTTCCTCACAAAACATGGGGAAAGCATTTCTTCATGGATCCGACTTTGTGTACGAGGGGACAGAAGAGGGCCTTGCCCAAACCGGTGCTACTAAGTTGCTGAGCACATTCAAATATCATTCGGCCACGTGAAAGAACTAGTCGTATGAACAGATTCGTTCTCAAGTGGCGTGAAGTGGATTTTGGAGAACTTTCACCAATTTCCTCGTATTTTAAATTTTCTGCTAGGCGAGACATTTTTTCAAATCAGACCATCTCTTCTTTATTTGAGTTTACAGTACGACCCACAGGTGACACAGCATTAACAGCTTCTGTTATTTTTCTCCAATGCTTGGCTTTAGCAGGTCCCTTAATTTTTAAGCTTTTGCTGTTAAAAATAATAGACTTTCCTTTATGGATCTCAGAAAGCAGGACTTCAATATAGGACATAGGGGGCCTTATATGGTATTATTGGGGTGTTAATTATGCCAATTTACAACTCCTCATGTTACTAGTCATTTACACAGAGCGTCTGATGGGTCTGATGTGACTCGTACGAGAAAAGTAAGAGAAAGTCAAGACATACGAAAGCGTTCTTGCGTGAGGTCCGTGGTATCCATGTAGCTGTTCCGGAGCTTTTGATTGTATCGCACAATCTTCCTCAGCAGACAGAGTTCATATTGGAAGTGTAGATGTTGAAATCAAAAGCTCCAGACTGTTTTTCTAACTGCTGTTGAGTGTCAAGAGGTCAAGAATAAACATTGGATCTCGAATCATTTCATGCTGTATTGTAGCATTAAAACGTCTATTTGGCAATCAGAGGTAAAGGCCGAAGCACAGAAAGCACAGAAAACTACGTGTTCATATACTTTTGTCCAACTTCTGAAATATGACCTCCCAGATAGGTCACGTATTTCTTTGTTTTCATCTTCAGACCCTGCATGTCCAAACTTGTTCTACAGCATTACAAAGAATCAGCATCTTGCTCTTTCATGCAATTTATTCTCCATTTCATGATCCTGTTTATTTCCTTCTGCCGGAGGGAAAAACAATTTTGAAATACAAAAACTGGCGTCGGACATGAAATGCTGTCAATGCCAATGTTTCCTAATCTGAATTTCCTGCCACTGCTTCTCTGTCTCCGTGCTGGGGGTTAGTGTTGCTTTGTGACAGCGACACTGGCGTCATGCAACCTGAACAAAGAGCTGATACTGTCCCCGAGGACAATAGCCTGTCTCTCACATTGTCCTCCTCCCACTGGAGCAAATATAAAAAGGCGAAGACGTGTATTTATATATCCCCGTAAAAAGGAGAGTAGTCTTCATCTTCTCTTTCACAAACATGTGCTCTGCCTTTCCTTCTCCTTTGGCTGCACTCTCCCTCTCTCCCTTTCTCCCTCTCTCCCCTCTCTCCCACTCTCCCTCTCTCCCTCTCTCCCTCTCTCCCACTCTCCCCCTCTCTCCTCCCATTCACTTCATTCCTGCTCTCTGTCCCTCACTTTCTTCCACTGGCCTCTATTTTCCATTCTCATTCACTCTCTCCACTTCTTCCTCCATTCATCTCTGCCTCTTTCCTTTCCCAAAAAACTTCATATGCATGTGCACTCTCACACACACACACACACACACGCACACACACACACACACACACGCACACACACACACACACACACACACACAGTGGTTTCCCTAACTGGGTTATGTGTAACTTCAAATAGCCTTAGTTGACAATAGGGGGGCCCAGAGTTCATCCTCTGTGCTTCTCTTTCTCCTCCTCTTTAAATCTAAAGGAAAGTTATATGTGTGTGTGTGTGTGTGTGTGTGTGTGTGTGTGTGTGTGTGTGTGTGTGTGTGTGTGTGTCTGTGTGTGTGTGTGTGTGTGAACATACAGTGGGCACACGTGCCGCTCAATGTGTGAGCATATTAGCGAGACTGTTTTTTCTTCAGCATCAAGGTCATTTTCCCGCTCAGACTCTGTAACATTAAAGTATTCATGTGAATACACACACGTTTATCACGTGCACGTGCACACGCACTAAACACACACACGTATACACACACGCACGCTATAACCTAGATGCAACCCATTATCGCCGTGGCACACGTGCACAACCAATCCTATTAGTAGAATATATGAAGAGGGGTGAATATTTGCTTAATATTTAGGCTATTACATAACCATTCTTATTTATGATGCATGCTGGCAGTCGTGTGGGGGTTTCACAGTTTAAGTCAGAAAGGAGAGGAGAACAAAGGAGAGGTGAAGAAAAAGGAAGGGAGAAAGTGGAGAGGAGGAGATGAAAAGAAAGCAAGGGAGAAAAGGAGAAGGAGAGGAAAGAAAAAGGGCGACAAGACAAGAATAGAGAAGAAGAAAAATTTGAGAAAAGAGGTGAACAGGGGAATGAGAGGAGAGAAGAGGAACGGAATGAAAAAGGAGGCAAGGAGATACGATACAAGGAGAAAGACGAGAGGAGAACAGGTGGGTGTGAAGGAGGAGAGGAGAGGAACAAGTGGAACATTAGATTGAATAACCAACCACATGCCAAAAAGAGAGAGAAAGAGCACTCCAGTGGATGTAAAGGAGACATATGAGCATGCGTTTCTCTTTCCTCTCCTCCTTCTTCATCCTCTGCCATAACTTCACCTGCTCCTCCGTTTACCTCAAACCTCTTATAATCCCACACATGTGGACCCAACCCTGACCACCGAGGCAGGGAGACTTTACACCGACATCCTCCACAATAGATGAATTCCTCGGGAAACCGTCCCGAGACACGAGCCGACACATGCAAACACATGCAATAAGTCATTGAGGACTTGAGATTGATTGTTCCTCAAAGATCAACACATGTTGCCCAGACATGCAGGATGGAGGTTGTGTGTTTGGATCCTGAAACTGACTCCTCGAACAAAAATGACGCACCCAGTCAACAAAACTGCATTGGGAATAACGTTTCGAGGGAAACTTGTTTTGTTGTGTCTTTCACCCGGGGGACCGCTGCTCGTGTCCCGCTTCCTCCGATTTCTACTAAACCTTAACAAGTGGTTTTGTAACGTTTTTTTGTTGTTGTTGTTTCGTTTAAATTTACAATGTGACCATGTGACAGTGATTAAAACTAAGACCGTAAATCCGGGAGATATTATGTTTCCCTCAAAATGTATTTCAGAGTGCAGTTTAGTTGCATGGTAACTCATAACTCCGAAAAACAAAATAATTATCACAAAAGTATAAACAATAGTCAGAGAACTAAGAAATAAAAACAACCTAAAAATAGATCCTGAGATCTTCCTCCTCAGCTCTGAGGGTGTCCACCATAGCGGAAATACGACCTCACACGTATGATCGGTTTGAGTGTTTCAATAATGCCGGAGGAAACACCCCACACAAGTAAAATGACTCTAAGCGAGAGGAGGGAAGCCAGGCTTTTCTGGCAGTGTGGTGAGTTGGACTAAGGACAAACTCATTTGTAGATAAAAGGTAAAGTGAGCTTCCCTTCCAGGACATCCCCACTATTCATACAGTATAAAAGGCTCAAGGCTGTGAGACCAGAACACTGTACTGAGGCTACAGTGACAGCTCATACAATATGGAAACAGCAGAACATAAAGGACATGTCTTATTAAATAAAGTACAAATACGGGCATTGAGCATTGTTTTTCAGCTATAGGCAGCAGATAAACACACACACACACACACACACACACACACACACACACACACACTAATGGACACACCATATTATGCAAAACTGCACTGCCTGAGTGTTTCATCTCCAAAAACGGAAATTGATGATGAGTCCAACTTAAATGTCAAGGCCACATTTCGGCTCAGTTTGGAGGGTGAAGGTGTGCTGCTGACGCTGCTTGTGTGTAGTTTGTATTCCTCATGTTATGGGGACATAAACCTGTTCTACCAGCAACATTTTATTTTTGATAAAATGCTCTCTGCAAGGTTTAGCCTTTATTTTAGGGTTAAGACTTAGGTTACTTGGGCTGGGTTTGAGTCTAAGATACTGTTAGAACAAGACTTCACTGTAAGTCAATGTCCTCGCAAGTATAGCCAAAACAAAAGTGCTCCCGATTAATGATGGGGGTATTTAAGAGGGGTGGGGGGGGGGGGGGTAAGTAGCCTAATCGCGTGTGTGAGCGCACGTGAGGCAGACAGCGGAGGTCCGCGTCCCCATCGCTAATGTGACGGCACTATGGGCTGACGATGATGCGGGCCCGGCAGGGGGGCCAAAGTCATCACGCAGATCGAAACCGCAACGTTAAATCAATAACCCCCCCCCCCCCCCCCCCCCCCTGCCCCGGGAGCGATGACAGCGGAGAGTGAGTCCGCCTCGGTAAAAGGCTGCGGTCTCTCAGCCATCCATCAACAAGTCCACACAGTCCACCGAACACCAAAAAACACGCAGCACTGGACAGAAGCCACGCGCGCAGTAGTGGCATGCACCTGGAGTGGACGCAACAACACCTGTAACTGTGTGGAAACGAGCCCGGGGCTGCGATGAAACCGGGACGAACTTGAGGGGAAGGGACGCGTGTTGTCCGCTAGAGCAGCACGAGGGAGAGTTGCTGCGTAGAGGGGAATCACCGACCCACGACCACCTGATAACACAATACAACAAAGCTACAGAGGAGAACCCGGCACGAGGACACAAAGATGCGTGTGCTGCTGATGAGAGTAACAATGGTGATGATGGAGAAAGATGATAACATCCTCTGAGACTGTCACAAGAACACATCTGTTGAGGATCACATCTGGCTGACACGCTGACTCCCCCCCTCCCACATAACCGCACACTCACAGAGACTCTCTCACACACACGCACACACCTACTGATGGTGTATTCTGTCCGGTCACATGCGCGTGCCCCCGGCCTCTCTTGCAGTGATGGAGCCCATGCAGTGCGTAGTGTGCAGGGTTGTTTTTTAGTTTTTGTTACTCACCCCCGGTGCTGTCGCCGCCAGTCTCCGTCCGCTCGCGTGTCCTACCGTGTGATTTAACGGGAGAGAGGGCGAGCCGTGGGCGCATCCAGCCCCCACCAGCGCCATCCGGCGCTGCGGTCGCGGCACGCCGCTCTCGCGATACCGTGCCATCTTCCAGCTCTCCTCCTGGAGTGTGTGTGACGTAGCGTTTTTTGTTTTTTTTATTATTATTATTATCAGGCGCTTAGCTCAGCCCGATGCCGCCGTCTTCTGGGCACGAGGCGAAAGGAGCGCGAGGACGGTGATGATGTCATCCCGTAGCTGAACGTGTGGCCTTACCTGTTTGAGTACGCACACTGTTTTTTCTCTGATGTAGCCCGCTGCCAGTAACGTGCAGGACATCTGTTTAATTGCTATCATTCTGCCAGCACCAGTTTAAAGTCACAGCCTGAACCCACTATGAACAGAACAGGTGAGACGTCAGGGGGGCTTTTTTTGGGGGGGGGGGGGGGGGGGGGGGGGCGGTCTTGAGGGTTTAGGCGCCTATTTAAATGTGGAAAGTTTTGAGTGTAGGGCTTCTTTGTGTTTCCAGAGCAGAGGGTGTCACTGCTGGTTGCTGCTGCTGGAGCATCTTGTCTGACCAGAGCAAAATATTTAAACAACTTATAGCAGAACTCTTAAATACAGGAAGTGGCCAATCAGAATGTACCAAGTGCATGGGATGTATATATATTTTGTTTATTTTCTTATTCATTTGTTGTTGCTTTTGTTTGGGTTAAATACTAATATTCATACTGATAGCTCTCCTGTTTTGTTAATTTAGGTGGTTGTGTTTGTTACCTCTTTGTTTCATAAATGGTCTGATCAGCCATATATACTGTATGTTCCACTATGTGGTCAGTGTGCGTCATTGTCAGCTGAGTTTAGTTTGTTCAGTTCTATTCAGTTTCTGTTGACTTATTAAAGTCTGAGCCTAGTTCACTTCTTTCATGGGCCAAGAACTTTGTTATATATTTTGTAAATTGAATTGCTTCATTTTTAAGTAAAATAAAACCCTCCTTTTGAAAACCCACCCGTGACTCCTCATGGCTACCAGCTCGGCCCTTCACAGTTCCCTTCTTACACTGAAATTATGACACAAATGAACAGAGACCCTTACTTGTTTGATGTTTGGTGGCTGTGGGGCTCTAAGCAGCTACTTCATTCATTTGGACTTTATGATATACACAAAATAGTTCAGACTGTCAAAAACTAGCATTTCTTTTCTCCTTAATAATCTGATTTTGTCCTTTTGAATAACACTTCTCCGAGACTTGCACATGCAGTGTTAACATCAGAAGCACACAGACATTCTGTAAAGGAGAACTTTATTGCATAAATACATTGTCTTAAGAGTGCAGAGTGCTCATCTGTATCTATCTGTACAGTTTGCAAAATCGTAGTAGGACTCAGACACAGTTGGGGATGAAAAGACTAGAAAGCACACAGGAGACGAGGGACGCTGTCCTTCTCCATCAAGTCGGTTTTAAATCGTTTTTTTGTATGTCAAAACTGTGTTGTCAGTGTATGTGGTCTAAATTATGACCTGTGCCTAATGCTCCCATATATGGTTATTCTTGTGTGTGTTTATGAGTTCCAGTGCATGCACTGCTTGTGTGCGTGTGTTCACAGGTCGTCCGTCTCTCCGTCGAAGGGGATGCTGTCCAGGTCCATGTGGATGTTCGGGTTGTCGTCACTGCAGATCCAGCCGATGGGCGTGCGGTTGAACGAGGGCCGTGAGCAGACGCCCAGCTCCGGCTCCTCGGAGGCGCCGTTGAGCTCTTGGAGCTCGAAGGTCAGTGTCTTGGGAACCTTGTCGGAGCCGCCGAATGGCAGCGCCGTCCTGGGGAGAGGAGAGGAGAGGAAGAAACAGGAAGCTCGAGGTAACGCCAGGATGAACACCGTTCAACAAGAACATTGACGCCGACACACTGCATGTATGATACGTTTCTGCAAATTACCAAAAGATTAAGTTTGACCTAAAGTGAAATTCCCACATTAAACAATGTTTGCTTGTTCCAATGATGATTTACTGAACACATATTACATTATCAATGGCGCGACCTTCTCCTTATGTGGAATTTGTCGCTCTAAAGCTATATTGCAATACTTTTGGTAGCTACGAACAGTGTATGAGAAAAGCCTGACCTGTTGAAGCTCTTGTACAGAGGCAGTTCTGGGTGCATCTGGATGGGTCCCGGCATGGAGGACTTCATGGTGGCTGTCAGCTCCTCGTTGCCCTTCATGGCACGTTCCCATGGAGATATATAGGTGGGTCCATACCTCCTCTTCTCCGCCTCCTCATCTATCGTCTCCTCCACCACTGAGACACACAGGGAAGTGTTGGACCAGGGAGATTAAATGCAAACTCTTAACAGAAAGAAATAATGTAAAATAAAAAGTACATCTGTGACCCCACCTTCTTCCTTTGCCTTCTCGGGCTTTGGTGCGACAGGGGGAGGGCACATGAGCAGGTTCTCGAGGTTCTGCTGGAGGACAAATACAGGAAGATGTAGTCTGATCAGTGCACACATATAAACACAACTTTTACGCGCACTCGCTCGCTCTTACCTTGTTCTCGTTGGTGACGATGAACCTCTCCACTCTCTGCTGCCTCTTCCTGAACATCTTGGAGCCCTTGTTCGTGTTCAGGGAGAGCTCCTCCAGCATGGTGTCCTTTGGCGTCTTGATCTTGGTGCCCAGGTCAAGCTCAGAGGCCTCGGGGTCGGACTCATCGTCTGACGTGGAAAAAGGAGGAGGACAAAATGAAGGGACTGAATATGGAACGGGTATATGCAGAGAGAAGGTAGAGGGGGCATTGCCATGGTTTGCTCATATGTTGAGGGAAATGCAATGTGGTAAAGTGAATTAGACAAACAGCTGTAAACAGATTGTTCAAAGAAATAGTTCAACATTTCAGGAGATATCTTTATTCACTTTCTTTTCTGAGCTTTAAGGCCTTTACACACAGGGGCGTGAGGAATGAACACCACGAAAAATGAAAAATATTCGCCTGCGAATATTCCGCATCAAAACTATTCATATGGGAAGCGATGCGAATTTGTGTCAGTTGCAACACTTTTTCAAATACAAGGTTTGAATAGATTTGTGCAGGCGGAGGACCAACCACCAGGATTCTATTGACTCAGAGCAGCGTCTGGTAAACAGATACGCAGTGTATATGTCTTTCTATTGTGAAAGGTAAAAACGGAAGAAGTGGATCAGCTCTGCGCTGCTTTTTTTGAAAGGAGTATTAAAGTTGTGTGTCTTGGTTTGGATTATGGAGCCTCCGTGTTGTTGTACACTTTAGTGTGCGTTTTAAATAGGTCCAATCCTCAGTGGTTGGTTGACGCCTTTACTCACAGTGAGAAAGCTCAGAAAAATCGACCCCAAAAAAATATTCACTGTGTGAAAGTCTTCATGACAAAAACTACATTTCGGAAAAATATATTCAAGTTTGATTAAATTGCACCAAAAAAAGAAGAAGCTGTGCTCTCTCCTATCAGCTAAACCCATTTTGTAAATTAAAAGGTGGGTTTACCTTCTGCTATATATCTGATACTAACTGAGGGAGAGATACGGCTGTAAAGGGCGAATTTATTTCCTCTGGCTTTCATGTCGTCCTTGTTGAGATGAATTAGAGATGAAACCTAACGGTGTGAGAGGATGTGTGTGTGTGTGTGTGTGTGTGTGTGTGTGTGTGTGTGTGTGTGTGTGTGAATCCAGGGGAGTTGTAGGGGTTACTAGGCCAAAGCAATATGGAAGAAAAGGGCACTGGGGAATGTCACGGCAGGTTTTCTGGTAGAACTGTTTATGGGGGGAAATCCTCATAACACACTACCTCTCTCTCTCTCTCTCTCTCTCTCTCTCTCTCTCTCTCTCTCTCTCTTCTCTCTCTCTCTCTCTCTCCACTCTTCTCTTTCAGTGATGGAGAGATCTGATGGATTTTACTGCTCCACAGAGCTCCTCATAAAACACTCTCCTCATCCACCACATACACTCTGATATCACTCATAACACCTGGAGTCCAGCCATAAACCATCACACACACACACACACACACACGCACGAACACATCTATAAAGCAGGGAGTTGGCATTGCAATGCTGCGGAGAGCTGTTAGCGGTACCTTGTAAATCAGACTTGTTCAACTGTGTGTGCGTGTGTGTGTGTGTGTGTGTGTGCGTGCGTGTGTGTGTGTGTGTGTGAGAGAGAGAGAGAGAGAATAATTGAGGCTGCTGAGCAGAGCGAACTCTCCCGTGGGGATATTGATTAGAGTGTTAATTCGGAAGAATGTGAAACCGGAGCTGGCTGCTGCTGACTGGGAGGAAACTGGACAGACTGACAGAGGCAGGGGGTGGACAGACGGACATCACACAGGCATGGGACAACTGTCAGTGGCAGGGATGATGGATAGATGAGTGGGCATTAACTGGAGAAAAAAATAAGGGATAAGCAGGGTAAGCTCCTGACTGACTGACAACAAACTGGTGGAAAGATACAGATGTGGCTGCAGATGTGACGGCAGAGGGAGCAGTGTGGAAAACGGCAAAGGACACAAATGGGGGAGGACGTCAACAGATTGTTGAATGGCAGATATAAACTGGCGCACAGACACTCACAGCCTGCTCAGATTGCAGATAGCATGCTCAAGGATTGGCAGAGAATACTTTGTGGTTGGTAATACATGCAGCAAGTAAACGGTAGACAAACAAGACAAAGTGTCGCCATGCTAGAGGTTCTGAGGCAGTGTTTAGGCACAGTGGTGCTTTTGAGCTAAATGCTGATGTCAGCATGCTAATATGCTGATGTCAAACAGGTATAAAGTTTGCTATGGTAACCATGTTTAAAGTTCTTTATTTTTTTCTGCACAAGGCTCGTTGGTGGAAGAAATATCTAGATACAAAAATAACACTGTTATGTAAAATGACTCCATTACACAATTAAAAGTTCGACATTAAAAATCGTACTCAGGTAAAAGTGTTAAATATTATCAACATATAGTACTTCAAGTTTTAAATGCTCACTATACTATATGAGAGTTATATTGTATTTGATTACTATGTTATAATTATATTGGATTATGTGTGCATTGATATGAGCAGTATTTATTTAACTAACTGATGCCAAGATATGAAACATTTGCCACTTCAGACGCCTCAAACTAATATGGTGGGAGCAGAATCACCGGCTGGTATTTTGTGTTGCGTCCAATAGTGACAGATTTGTGGCTGCCATCTGATAATGACCCACATCCCTCCAGGAGATGCCACATGCATGTTAGATATTTTGTTACTGCTTGGAAGAAGTGTGTGTGTGTGTGTGTGTGTGTGTGTGTGTGTGTGTGTGTGTGTGTGTGTGTGTGTGTGTGTGTGTGTGTGTGCGCGTGCATTTAATTGTAGGTTCATAAGACCACATGCAACGATTTTCATCCAGGCAGTTCAATTTACACACACGTGTAACACGACTGTGCAGATGGCAGACACCGCAGAGCGAAACCTACAAATGGATTTGACATTTACTGGACTGGATAATCAGATCACAAGGGAGATGGAGGAAGGTCTTCAAGCTATGAGGATGAACCGGAAAAATGTTTCATTTAAATGCCGTGTGTGAATATGTGTTTGGTATGCTGTGTGTGTGTGTGTGTGTGTGTGTGTGTGTGTGTGTGTGTGTGTGTGTGTGTGTGTGTGTGTTTTACCATTCTGGCTGACGCTGGACAGGTCAGTGATGATCCTGGTGGCCTTCTTCCTCTTGTTAGAAGGGGCAGGAGTGGTGAGAGGCATGGCTAAAGGACAGAAAAGAGAAATGAGGACTTCTTTAGAATAATTGTCCAAATACGGTCCAAAAAGTCCCCAAAATTTCACAATTCACAATACTTTCACAAAACTACATCTCACAGTCTTCATCAACAGATTGAGTGTGGTAATAAACTTCAATCCTGGAGAGAAGGATCTTTTTGTCAAACTGCTCCTTCCAAGGTCAAAAATGAACCAGAAATAGAAGAGTTTTAATTAAAGTTTCAATTTGTTTAGATTTTAAGATTTAAAGTTGCACTAGCCAGAATATTTCTTTTGATATTCGATCAATTTATTATATTTAATGTGAAAGGCTTAGCTTGAAGTGAAAAACCACTGTTAGCTCTGTCAGCACTATTGTCGTTGTTTACAATCTTCATGCCTAGCTGCTAGCCATTCATCCCTTGCCATTTTGAGAGCCGTGTTGAGGCAATCCCTCAAACATAGATGTGTTCTAAATTTTGAATTTAGCCCCTTTAAATGAGACTGTCCTCCAAAGAAGATATGTCAATAAATTGACCCGGCTGGATTGGTGCTCTTTCAACAAATGGACTTTAATTGATCTTAAACTATAAAACTGACTTAATCGAACATTCAGAATGATTCCCCAAATTCTTAAATGTATTTGGTCTCTCAGGAGCCCAACAGAGAGGATGACGAAATTAGCAGCAGTGAAATGTGATACAAACAAAACTTTCCCATAAATATTTCAGGAAAAAACTCCAAGATATGTGTTTGTCTGATGGAGTTGCACATCACGTCCCAAATTCTAGCAAGCTCCAGCAGGAACCTCACTGGGTTCCCAAATTAACTTAAGCACACTTTGAACATTGGGTATAGCCCCCCGCATGCCCTCAAGGACACTAATTCCCATTGGCAGCCCGTGTCTCTCTTGACTACCCACTGAAATAGGGGCCGGCAGTATGTCGCTGCCTATTGCACAGGTCGAAAGCAATTATGCAAGGCTTGAGGTGAGTCCCAGTACAAGAGGAAAAGCTGGAGGGCCCATCTACAGGGAGACAGTTAATGTAATTGCTTTTCATCTGCTGTAATTGAAGCCCATTTTCTAGCCTGGGATTCAGTCCTGTGCGAGCTATTTTTATGTATGTTCTATAGCGCTGCAGTGCCCGGGACTGTTCATACAT
This sequence comes from Anarhichas minor, assembly GCF_050575085.1. Lineage (NCBI taxonomy): Eukaryota > Metazoa > Chordata > Actinopteri > Perciformes > Anarhichadidae > Anarhichas > Anarhichas minor. The sequence goes on from NW_027466463.1 coordinate 16,725,499, forward strand.
ATGAATGCACTAGCACACAAACACACAGATTTGCACTCAAATAGCTTTTCTCTTGTGATTAATGGGAGTCAGTGGCCGTGGATTAAAAACTGGAGATTACAGGTGTTTTTGGTTGTTCTGGGAAAAGGCAAGATGGAGGCACACTGCTGTGCCGACGGCCACCATAGGATTGGCACGAGGGCCTGGATCCTGTTACCGCCTCTGTGAGTGAAGAGGCGCTCCTGTGCCCCCTACGACCAGCCTGTTTTAGCTCCTGATAAATCTCGAGGGGACAGCTGGGAAGGAAGGGCATCAGTAAGCACATTCCCAAACACACACATACATCCATACTGGCGGACTGAAAACTCCACTGCGGAGGGCCACATTCCTCACCTACCACCGTGTTGGGTACAGTAAGAGCTGGTGGAAGAACAGGAAAGTCATCTACCAGCTGGCTCTCACTGATATTTCAATTAATTTACTCAATAAATTGTAAATCTGCAATATATCTGTTGAACTATGTATGATGTAAAGCCTTTCTCGAGCAAGTTCTAGCACTTCAAACGAAACAAACAGTCAAATATATAATATGAAGTTGAGCATCTGCTTCTGATTCCCTCATCCACTAATTCATTAAGTTACAGAGGCCTACACAGGCTACAGATGGGGGCTTCTCCTCCAGCCAAAATCGGCCCGACCACAGGAATTAAATTCAACTGTAATCGTCTCCTTGTACTTAAAAAGGAGCCAGAAATATTTCACCACTCAGTGACCAGCAGCGCAAGATAACCCACAAACACTCAAGGCACGTGTGAGAGAGATCTCTTTATCGACGCTGTCACGCTTGATCCCTTCACTAATGTCTTACCTAAGACCAGGTATCCACAGGAAGACACAGGTCCCAGAAGGTCCCAGAAAAGGTGTGGCACAGAGGAAGTGGAATAGATTCCCAGGTAAGTTTATGTCCTAGAGCTTGTATTGTACTGTCTGTCCTCTTCGCCCTGGAGTGAGTGAAACCCTATCAGCAGGGCTGCTCTGGTGCTATGGAACTGGCTTCAGGGGGAGGGAGAGGGGGGTGAGTGGAATTGAGGAGGGGGTAGAGAGGCAGGTGGGTGTGGTGTTTCAAGTTCAGAGATCGGTAAGATGAGTAACAGGAAACGTCCCACATCTTCCAATAGCAGGGGAACAGGGGCTTTTGATAACATGACAAACAACAGGCAAGAATATAAAACATCTTTCCAGCAGTTACTCTCTTCCCGTCACTCAGTTTTACATGCTTTAGGGCATTTATGCTTTTGTTGATGTGTTTTCCTCCCCCTCTTTATACGTCCTCCTTCAACCTAACAAACCTTTGCAACTTCACACCTTGTTTGTGCCTGGCAGCTGTGTCATCATGTCAGTCACAGTTCCTCGTCAGTCTCCTGCTTTTTAGATTCAGCTAGTTTTGTAAGTCACCGTCTGACTCAATTTGACTTTTGTGCAATAGTGTGGGGGGGGGGGGAGGCTATAAAGGCTCTATATTTCAGTCAGTAAACAAAGATTTGTTCAGCTAACTGCGAAGTATTGATCATCAGTAATAACAAGAATCGCTTCAATGGGCTGGATGATGACTCTGATAAGAAACTGTATCTTTAATTAAAGTGCCTATAATCTATATTTTTTACAATAACAATTTATCAAATGACAATGTGAAAGGGGTGGCTGAGGAGCTTGTAGAGGCAAAAAAGAGAGCTAACAGAGATGTTAGCTAATGTACATTTCTATCTGCTGGATGTGTAAATAAACAAATGCTTACTAACAAGTTCGCCATATCCCCATAAAAAACAAAGTCAAATATTGGAGCTAGCATGCTAACATCCTCATAATGCTAACTTTATAATGTTCATCAACTTAGTTTAGTGTGTTAGCAACCAAAAATTTGTTATTTAACGCTAAACAAAGGACAGCTGAGGCAGATGGGAACGTCTTAAGTTTCGCAGGTGGTGGTAGAATGGTGCAAAGTCAAAGGGTTTCTTGAATGGGTTTTTGGTTAGACGCCTAACATCAAGTCTGTAAAGGTTTGTCCTACGCTATGTATTACGCTAGTAGAGCCTTTGTGAATTTTGAAGCTTTTAAGTGTCTTAAAAAAGGCAGTGGCTAACAAGTGGCTAAATAAGAGCTACAAAACGTCATCACATCGATTAGTCCACCTTTGGAGCCTTTGTTTTTTATTTTGTCATTTAAATTTCTATTAATTTAAACATATTCATTGTACATTATCCCCATTCATTCTTTTTCACATATACCTCTATATAGACATACATGCACATATACCTATATATACATATACACGCAAATCCCATCCGCAAGCACTCCACACCTCCTCTAAGATTGTGAATCTGTAATATAAGCCATCAAATTTCCCCATGGTTGGTCACTTCTGCTTGGAATGTTCTTTACCCTGGCAATCATATTTTCAAATGCAGCTGTCTCTGTCACGAGTTTGAGCCATTCTGTGAACACGGGTGTATGTAGGATCTTCCAGTTTCCTTTAGAGCCTTTAGTGTACGCTCGCTCGTGCACGTGTGGGGAAATTAATTTATAGTTTACGTTAGCCGCTGCATTGCAGCATGGTAGTCCTGAAACTGAGCGGGCCAGGTGACCTTGATACAGATGTGTGTGTAGCTGGATTATAAATCAATCAGGGAATCTAACTCCCATTTGAAGGTTTATCACAAAGCTGGCTGGTTATTACAAATAAGTCATATTTTATTAAACCAAACAGATTAGTTAATAACAAATTTTAAAAAAAACAATAAACTCCTTTTCAAATATCCTTTTGAAATAATCAATGCACATGAGAGTGTTAACGACAATTATTTGTCCAACCCTGACCCTTGACCCTTGACCCCAAACACTTAACTCTGTTGACCCAGAAACACGATGTGAGAATGTGGCTAAAGAGCCTCTTTGGCAGAGCAGCGGGAGGAGACAGGATGTACGAGGTAACGCTTCCCCTCCACTCTCAATAAAAAAAATCCATCAGAATTAAGAGTTTAGCACCGGGCCAAATAGGTGGAGATTAACTGCTCAGAAAATAGGGGAAATGGTGTGTGTGTGTGTGTGTGTGTGTGTGTGTGTGTGTGTGTGTGTGTGTGTGTGTGTGTACGTGTGTGCAATTGATTGAGGGAGGAATTAACAGAGAGGAGGAGAGAGACCTAAAGAGGGAGGATTGTGGAACTAATTTGTTAAATGTGGCCAAAAGTTGAAAGAGCCACTTCAGTCATTACTATAAGTGCAGTTCCAGCTTTTATGTATTTCTGAAATCCTGTGGCCTAGTTTGCAAAAAAATGAATCAGAATGTGAGTTTTGTACCTTCCACTAGCTGAACAGGACTCAAGTTAGCAGCTAAAGTTAGCCCTGTCTGTCACCTGATCCCATCCGAGGGTCAGAGGTTAGATCCCTTTCCGTGGCCATGGTTGGGTTTCACAGCTCCAAGGCCATCCGGTGGCTGTCATGTAACTGCTCTGAAATGGAGGGCAACAATCCTGCGAGGACGTTTTCAACAACAATTATCAGACACTGAGTCTAAAATAGAAGAATTAGAAAAGGGATGTATGTATTTACATTTTTTTTATTTCATTATTTCGTCGGATTACTAAATAGACAATATGTTAGTAGTTAGAATCTAGAAAATGTAATTTAAGATTATAAAAAGGATGTCAAATTATTTTTGTTTTACCTTAAATGTCTTTCTCGTTAAGTAAAATCTGTGATGAAGGGAGGTGGTGCAGCATGTCTGGATGGCAAATCCTACAGTGCCTCCATGTGGTGAAAGTTTAAAGTAACATTTTCATGACGCCTTAACTATCGCTTCACAGACTGAATCCTGAGGGAGCAATTAAACTATTAGACTAGTCAGAAAAATGCCTGAAAGAGGGGAAAAGGGTAAAAACTAATGGGAGGAGGAGATACTGGAGCGACGTGGGAGCATGTGACACAGGGAGAAACAGAGTGACAGCTGAGGTGAGTCATGTCTATTTTTATTCAGCCGCATGTCTCTGTGGAAAACAGCGAAACAGACATGTTGTACATCTCTTGTTTCATATCAACAGATCACAAATCAACGCTACTGTAAAAGGCTTCCCTTCTTCCTGGCAGCTGTGCTCTTCGCCTTTTGAAAATCTACAGAAAACAAAGCACACACTTGCTGCAGAGTGCAACTAAAAAAAAGGCACTCATCAAACACAAATCAGTAGAATACATATAACAAGGGAAATCACAGTAGTAGTAGCTACTTCAAATGTGTTAGTAAATCAACTTTATATGATATTGCTGGATGCAACAGGTGCTGTAGGATGTTAACAGATTGGGAAGTTTTGAGTCTAATCTGCACCTTTTACACTCATCAGACATTGTTTCTATTATGTCACTTCATCTGTGCTTTCCTTTTCATCTTTTTCCTATCCTCGACCACATCTCTCTCACAACAGTCTTGTTTTTTCACATCCTCTGTTCTTCTTTTTTTATGTTTGAACTTAATTCTTCATCATTCAATGTAATATTTACAGAACTTTATTTCAGTTTTCTCCAACATCTCTTTCTGTCCTTTCAATCTGCCGTTGATTTCTATTTTTTTTCCTTTGCAAAACACAGTGTTTCCTCTAACTACAGCCAAATGCATTGGATAAACGAGTCAACAAGATTAAATGTAAGTGATGAAATGTGCTACATGGGTGACCGATCAAAGCAGATCTTGTGATAAAACGTGGCTGGTAAAAAAAACCAAGCTGCAGCCCTGAATAACAATGTTACGATACTAAAAACACATGGACCTATTTAAAAAATGTTGCTCTACGTTCCCAGAGAGCCATGGTTTATTATATCCACACCAGAGTCTGTTCAGTGCGCTGTGGATCCAGGGCGCCAGACACAAGGCTGCAGACCCAGGTTGCAAGTGCTGAACCTGGGCCTGGGGACCCTGTTAGGTAGAGTGCTGCTGGATGCCGGCCGACCAAGGGGACTCAGGTCTGGGGCACTCTTAAACTGCCTGTTGGCCTGCGCAGTGTTGGAGGGCTGAAGGTGGGAGAAAGTTGGGGACTGGAGTGGATTTGAAGCAGGAGAAGCGGAGAAGGTGGGAAGCTGAGGGAGTGGAGCGGTAGGGGCAGGGGGAGGTGGGGGAGATAGAGGGGAGGTGGCCCACTGAGATTGGAAGGGTTGGGGTTGAGGCTGATAGGGTTGGTGGGGGGCATGGCCAACCGTGGGTGGAGGAGAAGTGACATCAGAGCGCCACAGTGGTTCTCCGAGTGTCGTAGCTGATCGAGGTACAATGACTTTGAGCGCTGGCCCCGTGGATGTCGGTGGGGGCGTGGAGAAGCGCTTCACCTCATATACTCGCGCCGTCTTCTGAGGACCACTTGTCATTCCTTTCTGCTGCTGATAGGTGGGGGTGTTCATGGGAACCCCACCCCCATAGCTGAACAAAGAAGAGTTGAGCTGGTAGGGCTGGTGGCTCATAATGTCCACAGCCTTGAGGCCCGCTTTCTGCTTTTTAGATCCAGCTGGCGCAGACTTTTTCACCTCAGACTTCTTCTGGGCCTTCAGAGGGCAGGAGGGAGAGAGAAGGGGGTTGTAGCTGATGGGAGGAGGAGCACGGATGTTGGACGAGTACTTCCAGGTGGAAGGGAGAGAAGGTGTGGGTGATGACTCCCTCGCCTGGGCGGGAGAGTAAGGCACTGCAGCGACAGAAGGAGATCGCTCCACAATGTACCGCTCCATCCTGTTCTGCCGGCGGGCGAACAGCTCCCCTCCCTTCCCTTCCAGCTGTGGCACCTGAGGGGTTTGGGGTTTGGGAGCTACAGGAGGTGGCCTAGGTCTCCGCTGGGCCTGCATGAAGTTGCAGGCCTCTGCCCCCAGCCTCAGCCAGTCCTCCTCGGGCCCTGACTCATGTCCGGTCTCCCCACTTGGTGCAGCTCCAGTTTCAGCAACTGGAGTCACCGGGAGGCCCCTGGAGCCACCCCCAAAGTGGACATCCATGTTCTGGACCATCGACAGCAAGTCCGGGTTTGGAGAAACATCTTTGTTCTGGACTGAGCAGAACATTGGCTTCTTGTTGCTACGACGTCGTGCATCGCGCAGAATGCCGGTGCGAGCGGCAGGGACCGCGATGCGATCTTCTCGAGTCGCCAGTGAATCCTGGGGCGGTGATGCATTTGCTATGGCAGCATGGGGGCCAGGAGTCACTTCACCTGTCATGTTGATGTAGGGGTGGACTGATGGAGATGGAGAAGGTTGGGTGGGAGGAGGAAGAGGACGAGGAGGGGTGGACTGGGCATGGAAGGAGACCTGAGTCAGAGCAGTGGGATGTGGAGGAGAGATGGGAGAAGCAGCAACGTAGGTGGAGGGAGGTGGATAAGGAGCAGGAGGAGAGGAAAAGGCCTGTGGAGCTGGAGGGGAGAAGGGTTGAGCAGGTGATGGACAGAACAAGGTACCTTGAGCTGCAGGAGGAGAGAACGGGACGGAGGGGGAAGCATACATTGCGGCCTGAGGGGAATATGTGGGTGGATTTGTGGCGGGCTGGGAGAAAGGTGCAGAAGACAGAGAGGACGGAGGCGAGAGAGCTGAGGGGGGAGAGTTAACAGAGGGGGGAATGTTGCCGTTGTTATTTCTGGGAGCGATGTACAGCGAGGTGCTAGACACAGCTCTCCTCGCATCCGGCCCTGATGGATGAAAAGTAGGTTGGATAGTCACCATGGAGACGGCCGCTACTGGTTTGGTCGCCATGGCCACGGCTGTGGGTTTGGGTTGGGGGGGGCGGAACATCACAGAGGTTACAGATGCACGAGAGGACGGGCCTGGGGTGAAGGGGCGTGCAGTGCGGTTCAGAACACTTGGATTTAGGTCTGAGTCTGTGATTGGGCTAGGACTAGGATGAGGGTTGCCATGTTGCCCATTTTGACTTGAAAGGGGCATCTGAGAGGGCGGGTTCAGAACAACGCTGGCCCGACTTACAGCCACCGACCCCCCATTGGTCAGAGCCACAGCTGGAGGAGACATGTGTGCAGGGTGGTTACTGATTGGCTGCTTCCTGATGCTGCTCTCCAGCCTTGAGCCCTGATAGGCTGAGCTCTCCAGCCCTGAGACCTCCAACCCTGGGCTTTGATTGACAGAAGTCAACAGTCCTGGTGTCTGATAGGCTGAGATGTTCAGCCCTGAGCTGTGATTGGTTGTTGGCGTTGTTGGAGTAGCTGGTGTGCTTGATGGGCAGGCAGAGCTCCTCCTGTCCAGCAGGTCTAGATAACCGGTGTCCCACGTAGAGTCAAACGATGCTGAGAATCCCTCTTCATCAACTTCTGAGCCACTCAGGACGGAGCTTCCTCCTTCCTCTTCCGTCTCCCCTCCTGTGTCTCCTTCTGTCTCGCCTCCTCTATCTCCCTCTGCTTTGCCGAAGCAGGTCAGTGTGTACTTCTTGGCCCTCTGCCGGCGTTTCTTGAACATAAGCACCCCCTTCGAGTTGGGGTTGGGAGCATCAGTCAGCAAAGAGGCGATAGAGCGGCATTTAGTACGAGCTTCTTTCACCTGTTTCTCCACCACACTCTCCCCACGCTGCAACTCTGCAAGACAGGAAGAGAGAGACAGAGACCAAAATAAATGTGCTGAAGGTGAGAGGAAACAAAGGTAATGGGATTTTTGATCATTACATAATGAGGCCCAGGCGACAAATAACGGAAACAACAGTGTGGTAGCCCTCACTGGCTGCGAGCAGTGGCCGATTTGTACAGTATCATCACAGCGAGGAGCTGCTGTGAGGAGTTCAGTGACAGACAGGAGGAGTGTTGTGGATTTAGAACAAAGAATTTCTGCTGCTCTCCAGAGTTGAGTCACACTCCACGGGAAGTTCAGATCACAGTGTCTCTCCAGCACAAATGCTTGTTTGTGTCTGTGAGTGTGTGAGTGTGTGTGTGTGTGCATGCCAGCATGCGCATGTGTGTATCTTTGTTAGTCGAAAGTCTATTTCAGTCTTTTTAGTATCTTGGCTCAGCTCACATGAATATCCTCACTACATAACTATAGTCTGATGTAGCCTCCATATTCTACATCACTTTCATATACAGTCAAGCTAACAGAGACATAACAAACACACACACACAATCCCAAAATCAAACTTGATATATCAGCTGCAAAGTTGCGATGTTTAGATATTTCTGCAAAGACTTAACAAAGACATAACAAGGTATTAAGGAGAACAGTCTACAGCAATGCTAGGTGCTCTGTTAGACTCAGTATGCAGAGTGGTACAGGGAGCTAAATTCTAACACATCTTTGTTTAGTATATTGGCATTTGCTAAACAGCACTGAACACAAACAACACGCAAAACTGTAAGGGCTGTCCTCAACTCAAGAAACAGTTAGTGGACTAACACTCAATGTTGTTGACTAATTCATCAGTTGATTCTAATCAACAGAGTTTCTCCTCAAAGAATCATTCAAAAGCACCACATTAAATCTTTCTCAGAGATGCACTCCCAAGTTTTTTTAAAGTAAATCTTTCAGCATAAAAAAAAGCATAATAAATGACGAAAGAAATCTTGGTCAACTAAGACCAAAATGACTCGTCGTTAAGAGGTGAGGCTGGTGAGAATGCCATTCGTTTTGGTTTGACCCAATGATGGCTTTATCAGAGGAAAGATTAAAATGAATAATTCATCCTGAGGGGAACATGAATGTCCTTACCAAATTCTATGATCATCCTTCCAAATGCTTTTTTTTTTTTAATTGTATTTATTTTATTTTCCAGGGACAGTGAACATTAATCAACATTTCAGTTTCCACCTCAATGTAAATGTGACAGAATTAACAAAAGAGCTAATTTTCGTCCGTAGTCCCTGGGCTGGTTATTACAATATAGTCGCCTAATTATCAGTACAGTTCAACAGCAAACACTATAGTACAACACTGTACAGCACAATACAGTACAATACGATACAAAACAATAAAATACAATATATTACAAAACCGTTGTTGTCAGCCCCAGAAAGCAACGCCGCTAGCATGGCCAATAACAAGGCATTTTTTAACTTTTGTATCATTAATTGTTTTTCATTATGTATTCAACCCACAATAAACAACAAAGCTTCATCAAGTTGATAAAGCACTACAGTATAAACACATAGGCTATTAGCTTTTAGCCTCACATCTAAATAAAGAACATCAGTCAGGTCCATTACAGTAAAACAATCACAAATAATATTGACATTAATGGTGAACTTTCTAAGGTGCTGACATAGAATAGAAATTAAGCAAGACCTCTTAATTTAAAAAAAAGAATATAAACACTTAATTTGAAACCGATATGCATTACTTCTAATGTGAGTGAAGCTGTGTGTAAATAAAAGGGTTTGAATGTGTCTTACCTGCGTACACGGTGTGTGGGACTGTGTGTCCACTTACATCTGAACCTGAAGAAGATGTGAGGTCCCTCATCTCACAAGTGTGAGTGTGTGTCCTTAAACTCCCTCAGACCCTCCCACACACACACACCTCACAGAGAGTACAGTTCTGGTCCTATAGTGGGGCACCGTTTAGCCTCTGTCTTCCAGCTCTTCTCTCAGGACACGGCCCATGTAAAGACCTTTGTCTGTGGCCAGCAACCCAAACCAACGCATGATGTCAACCCACTATTCCTGTCTGTCTGACAGGCATCAAACACCTGTCCAGTCTCTATCTCATACACAGAGAGAGAGAGACACACAAGGACGGAACACCCCTCACCAGAGAGTATTTAGACGGCAGTGTCATTCAGTGTGTGTGTGTGTGTGTATGTGTGTGTGTATGAGTTCATGAAGCCAATTATAGTTTATAGAGCAACGTTTGGTTATAACTCTTTACTGATGTGCTGCTCTCTGCTGTTAACACTTCAGCCCTAACAACCACTGCACACAGAGACACACAGTTCCAATGCAGCAGAGCTAGCCCTCCCACATCCAAAGGAAATGTGTGTGTGTGTGTGTGTGTGTGTGTGTGTGTGTGTGTGTGTGTGTGTGTGTGTGCGTGTGTGTGTGTGCGTGTTTGTGCGTGTAACGTGAGAAAGGGCAGGTCCCTGAACACCTCAGTCATCATTCATTCTATAGTATTGAAGTCAAACTTGTGTCCACATAGTTTCAGTAATTTTTTAGCTCATAAAATGCCAGAATCTGGTACATCATGACGTTCCACACATAAAGGGGACTTCAGAATGACTGTTAGTCAAAACCAAAAGATATTTAATTTACAATAATAGAGAAAAGCAGTACATCCTCACATTAGAGAAGCTGCAGCCGGCGGATGTTTGACATTTCTCTTGATCAATTAATCGACTAATTGCTTCAGGAATAGAAGACATTTTACTGATACAGTATGTAGTGTGCACACATGTGGCAAGAAACACACACACACACACACACACACACTTATATAACACATATTCAGCTGTGTGGCTTGTAAGTCAGAGTCACGTCCAGACTGTCGATCAGAAGCGTCAACACCTATAAATACAGCAAGTGAGACAAATGCTCCGAATACTGACAGAAAAGACGGACTGCTGTTTCAGGGGACAGAAGAGGGGAGGAAGGGGGGAGGTGGAATACCTCTGCCGGTATCTGGTATACCTCATCCCATCACCACCAGCCTGTAAATGTAACTGGATGCTCCAGTTGTGGAAAATAACCACTAGAGGGTGATCTAGCTATTGATAAGATTCAAGACTGCACGGCTGACGCCTTCGGAGACACCGAGGGAATCTTTGGTATTTAAATTAAAAAGAAAAAACACTGCGGTCAAGACTGAAATAGGTGCATCACCAGGAGAAACCAGCATGGTTCCTGTTTTTGGTCGACAGCTGGTGTATCATCCTCAAACTTGATGGAAGAAAAACTTTGAACAAACTCAGATGCAAGATCCAAACTGTATTTAGTGGGTGGAAGTGATATACACATCCATGGCAGTGCTGTAAAGAACTATAATTAGAGTTGTAACATCACTAACAATAAATAGTTTCGTCAAACAGTACGTCTGAACTTCTTGTCATGACCTTTCTGGTGTTTCTTTCTGTGTGTGTTTACCTTTACCTTGTACTTTGTAATCTCTTGAATATTTTTGTGTATGTTTGGTATGAGGATAAACACTCACTAGCTTGCCGTGCTTTGTCCTTGTAGGTGTTGGAGAGCTCGTCGCTGACCGGGGTCTGCGGTCCCACCATGGGCACCAGTTGTTTACTAGAGGCCGACAGCAGAGCCTCTTTGACCCGTTCAGGGGACACGAGCGGTGGGCAGGTCAGCACGATGCAGCTCGCGGCCTCCTGGAAGCCACTGTCCCCTTCGCCCTCCGTCTCCATCGACCCCTGATCAGGGGTCGGTGTGAGCGTGTAAGGGGTCAGAGTGTGTGGGGTGTGTGCTGGAGTGGTCCACTCGGTCTGGTGACTCTGGTAGATTTCTCTGCGAGGGACGCCAGGCAGACACTGACCTTCCCATTGCCCCTGCATGGAAACCCCTGCATCTGTGGCGCTCTCATACCTCAGGGGAAAGACGGAACACAACAAAGATTAAAGACGGCAGTGGTAGATAGGAACCCCCAGTATCATGTTGCAGCTTTTTGGAAAGACTGATACAAGAAGCCTTCTATGACAGGCTACTTTGAGTACAGGAGGTATACGTCTGTAGTGGCCATTTGTCCGAAAAATCAAAAACAAAAATAAATCAAAGGGCCACTGACGCACCGTGGGTTTGTGGTCTACGCAGGCAAAAGAATGCATTGTCCATACAGGATTACATTTTTCTCATGATTTATTTAGCAAAACAAAACAAAAGAACAAACAAAAGAACAAAGAAACTCCTGTTGCTGGCTCTCCAGCTCTGGTAAAAACCATAGGCCCATGCTGGTCCTGTACCTGCCTACTCATATATATAACTTCAGGTGCCCAGTGTTACCCAATTCATAAACAAACAAACAAACCAAAAAACTAAGTGTACTTAAACAACAACAACAAAATAATTATACTAAACAAATGACTATCAAAAGAAAAGGCTATCTTAATATATCAAAGAATCAAACCTAAATAAGCAAACATCTAGAATAATTAAACAATACTAATAAAATAAGTAAATAGTAACATCAAAGAAATAGCTTCTACAACGTCCCTTACCCGCTCATCTCTGAGGTCTCCTCCTCCTCTTGGTTGCCGTGGCGCGCAGGTGAGCGTGTGTGAGGAGGTGTGCGCCGTTGGCGACGGTGCGTGAGTGACTGCGTGTCTGCGTCACTGTCTGTCTCTCCGTAGTAAGCCTCGCTGTCTGGAGGGGAAGTGATGCCCCTGGGTATCCCGGTGGGGGAGAGGATGGAGGCACGGTGGGAGGGCAAGGGAGCCGCAGGGGGAGACGGGGCCCTCATGGGGGAGCGGGGCGAGGCGGAGCAAACGGAGTAAGATGAGGAGTGGAGTCCAGAAGGGGCTCTGGAAACATACAGATGACGAGTTGTTAAAAACGCGAAATGTGCATCTGTTTGTTTGAAACGTCTTCGTGTAACAAAGCCTGTGCGTGCTCTGACCTTTTCACCCTCAGGTGGAGGGTAGCGCTCTCCATATCTATGAGGCTCATGGCTTGAGCATGACTGAGCTCTGCACACATCTGGTCCCCAATGGCAACAAGCTCATCTTGCTCCTTCAGTCCAGCTCTGCACGCTTTGCTGCGCCGGCGAACCTGAGAGGAATAGAGTTAATAACACATGTTAATACTTGTGGCTGAGGTAAAAGCACAGTAAACTCTGTCTAAACTTTTTCCACCTGATCTTCACTTTCCATTATTTATGAGACAGACAACAAGTCTGTCATCGTCGGGAACCGTTTAGAACTTAATGCTCCGATGTTTAATATAAAAATGTGGTGACTTTGGTTACTCACTGTCGTAGTATTTATCCCCGACATCTTGCCCAACATTGAGAACGTGTGGTCTGAAAGCGACACATACACTGCGCCGGACTTCACAAAAATTCATACTATCAAACTCCTTTTAATAATGCTACAGTCACAGACATTTTTTTTATCAGCTTCTCACTATGAGTGATGTGTTCCTGCATGAAACCACCATTGTCTCGCAAAATTTGAACAGTTTCTTGAGCAGCTATTTCACAGAGATAATAAAGTTTAACCTTACAGAAAATGCCATAACAATGAATGTACTTTTCAGGGGCTTTAAACCATCTCAGTGACATATTGTGAGCGGTCGTCCTGATTGTTACTTCAGCATACTTCCTAAGTTAGTGAGAGCATTATTTGGTGAAATGGCCTGAAGCCTCTCTGACAACTGATGAACAGTGTTCAGCAACAGGCAGCTCTCCTCCACTGACAGCCATCTTTGTCCCTGTATCAGAATAGCTCGTGAAGTCAGGCAGCTGTTCCTAGAGGTCGCCAAGAGATGATGTCATAGGATCCTTCAGGAAGTATGTCTGTGGGGGGTTGGGGGGGGGGGGCGAGTATTCTCGTCCGCGAGATTGCAGTTTCCTCTACAAGAAGAAGATAAGGCCCTCAACTCTGTCTCCTCACGTATACACAGGCTAATACACACACCGTATCACTGTAGAAATGTTGAGGGGAGGAAAGTGTGTTCCCGCACCTACTTGGAGTCTCAAGTATTTGCCTTTGTCAGTATCTCTTCACCCAATAATCCCAAAGCGGCTTCCACACAAACACACGTAAGGCGAGGCTGTCTCGTATACTTTCCCAGCCAGACAAATGTAGACACACACACCCACATATACACACATCGTGAAAAAGGAGGTTTGAACAGCTGCATCACCGGTCTGGACCAGGAGGGATGCCTGTCATTCACCATATGTTCCCCGCATACCCAAAATTAAACCTCGCAGGTCAACCACATTCCTAGACAGACGAAGAAAGACAGGGACTGTGATGGGAGGCAAAAACACAGACGATACTAGAGCTTTATGAGACAGGAACGTGTACGAGTGTGTGTGTGTGTGAACAAAAGGCCTTTTTCCATGCTCAGCTTCCAAGCGCCTCTTAAATTAGCTATTCTGATCCTCTACTTTGTGCTCCAGTCCCAACCGGGCTTATCTGAGGTAAGCACACACTGATCAAACTATCACCAAAGGTGACCTTATCTGCTTGAAAACCCTGGATGAAGAGATGCCTTTGGTGCCAGAGTCACTCCGCCGCAATTTTTTTAATCAGAGGTTATGACAGTTTATGAGTGACCGGCCAACTCTAAACGTCAGTGTGAGCGAGTTCGCGTTCCTCCTCTCCAGAATAGATTTTCTTATTAGAGACAACATTCTGGACTGTCAACAAATATAAACACAGACACCAAAAGCTTTCGGAGAAACCAAACTCAAAAAAAAGAATATTCCTGGGGCTTTAAATTGGATTATTGTGTCCAATAAATGTGTGCTGGTGACTAATCTGAAATAAATGTATTGTCGACCACTACAGAGACACGCAATGTGTGTGTGTGTCGTTGTGCACTTAAGAGAAAAGTAATAATATAGAATGTATGGACACATATGCACTGTAGACTAACCTACAAGTCTCTGATACCGTACGATCGCTATCAGGATGCAGTGATGAAACCCGAGTCTAGATCAATCCCAATGTGTTCACACTGTTCTGTGACCCACAAACACAACTGAATCACAGCAAGGGGGATTTAAATTGACTGGGCCAAATGAGCATGGGAAAGCTGTGGTATATCATGGAGGCACTGTTGTAGAGGGGGGGAAAGTAACAGTATAAAAGTAGCATTTTTCTGAGTAACACTACTTTGATAGAGAAGTTTAATGTGAAAAGACACCCTGATTAATATATCTTAATTATAAGCATTTCAATATGCCCATCAAACTCCTCCCTCTCCAATTCAGTGATGCTCTCCAAAGTAAGGTAATGCATGCCTTTCAAAAAGTTCTAGTATTAAGTTTATGTATACCCCTAGAAATACTAGAAATACCGATAAGCACCAAAATTACAAACATAGCAAACCACAAGACTCACCATCAAGGCCTCAGACCGCAATTAACAGCTGCAGTCTCTATTAAACCTGTCTACTCATGTTACCACCATGGCAGTAAGTCTTTCTGATACATACTGTATGCACACACACACACAAACACACACACACACGTATAGGTTCCACTGTACCTTAGCCACCTGTAGAGGTTTTTGTTGCTCTGCTCCTCCCTGCAGTCTGAAGCCCCACGGTGAACCTCCCAAGAGGGAGACCACAATCTCCTCGGCTACCATCCCTGCTCACAGCTCACAGCCTGCTGTGTGTGTGTGACTGCGGATAAGTTGATCTCCCCTTCTTCAGTTCCTCACACTCTGTGAGTATCAATGAGAGAAAGTGAGGCTTCTGCCTCCCCGCTCCACTTCACGGCAAATCACTCCACCCATGAGGAGACAGGGGGTGGCTGGCTTTCATCTGCTTACACTGGAATGCTGTGACGGAGGGGTGGGCACTCGGGAGGGTGAGAAGGGGAAAAAGGTTGTGTGTGTGTGTGTGTGTGTGTGTGTGTGTGTGTGTGTGTGTGTTCATCCTCTATTCAGCATTCAACACTTGCCATGTCACTCTCAAGCACTCTGTACAGGACGGGATGCTTGCTGATATAGCCTCCCGAAATAACCACAACCACCACTCCCACTTTGACCCCCAGCTCAGCCGGTCTGGCCAGCAGCCGGTCTGCTGAGGCAGCTCACAGATTTGTCTTCATCTACCCACAGCACCCCGACCTTAAAGGACAGATGGGGGGGGGGGGGGTTCAGTTGGTTTTCTGTCAATACAATTCATCGTCATTACAGCGGGTACTGGAGGGAGTTGATCGCCAAAGAAATATAATTTTTGATCCTTCAGCTGTCAAGAAACATAAGTGTTTTGGTAAAGCACTGTTGGGGAAGATGGTGAATACTGGCTCTCGTGCTGCTGTTCATCAGCTTCAACATCTCTGATCTTGCAGAGGATTGCAGAGTTTATTCGCCAAAATGACTTGGCCCAACAACAGCTTAAATCTTATCATCTAATAAAACTGCATGCCAGATTTGGCCAAAGTGGAGCAGTTTGCAGCCCAAAAACGTACTTTGGCCTATCCAGATCCTATCCTCTTGTCACATTATAATAATTTGATAGAGGATAACCAAAGTCATATTGGCTCTTAGCCTAAGGGAAAATTAAAAGAGCCAAGAAAATGTGTTTGTGACAAATCTAGTTTAAAATGAATCAAAGTCCTTGCATAATTTATTCAATACTTTTCAAATGTTAAAGTCTTGTATGTGGACTGCCTACCTTCCTTAAAATTGCACCAGCTACACAATTACTTTAACAAAAGCTAGAGTTGTAATTATGTATTTTTACTATTATTTTAAACGTCAATACCTGAGTTTACAGTACCCTCACACAGGCCTACAGTACCTGCTCCCAGTCAGTACCCAGTGTGGTGCTCTCACTACAGTAAATGAGGTGCGCGTGGGGGGGGAGTCTCTCTGCGGTGCCCGGATGTGGACGTGGCACAGCGCTGCAGCAGTTCCGCTGAATGTCCGCTTCTGATACCAAGAAGGGATTAGTGAGAAACACCTCGGGACGACATCGGCTCCAGTTTGTCGGCCGCCGGGTATCACATCACAGTTTTTCCCCGAGCAGAGAATAGCTATTCACAACACATCGGAGGTAGGTTTCTAATGGAAACTAGTTAACGCGTGACATCGCTGCCCGGCTTTGACAGGAGAGTTTGGACTTTCGCTACGTTTGCTAATGCTAGCTAAATGCTACGGCTCTGCTAGCAGCGCTCTGCGGAATAGCTGGAGGTTACTAGCTTAGCTAAACTAGTAGCTTAAGCTAGTAGGCTAACATTAGCTACATTTGGTCACAGCTGATTCAGCCACTGCTGCTGTCACCGGGATTCAAGTTGTCTGGATGCTAACGTTAGCAATCCAACGGTTACTTAGCTCTCGTGTATGAGAAGTTTGTTGGATCAAATATTAACTGTTAGCCACACCACGACAACCAGGCTCTGTGTTTTGAGCTTTTGCTTTGACATGTCAACGTAAAGCTAAGCTAGCGAGCTAACTGTAATGCGGCACGGAGAGTGCTCTCGTTAGCACACCGCTACGCTCCCTAGCTTTTCATACTTAACCTCTACGAGGCTGGCGTTGACTTTTCTGACATACGTTTGCCATTCTCAAATGGTAAGTTTCTTCATCAGTTTTGGATAGTTTTCTAGTGTTTGACTGAGACTGCTAACCCGGTCCCTTCACCCAGATGTGGGTCACTCAGTAGGCCCGACATACTAACTAGCTGTACGGCTCCAGCGATTGTATTTCTCGTTGTGGCACCTGCACCGCTGAATTATTCAAAAGGCCCGTGTTTGTGTACTAGGTGATACTCATCACTCTGTCATATAGGTTATGCCCGGTCTCCAAACGCCAAGTAAACACAGGCAACGCTAGTGGTGAACTTCTGTTAGCGAGGTTGAAGTTGACATGAGATATCATGCTCGTAAAGTTGACTTCCACCACTGAGTTACCTTCTGGGGGTCTTCTCATGGCCTGTAAACATTGTGGCACATGTATAAGTCCAGTATGACACACTATCTTCACAGTATCAGACAGTTATTCTCACCCTCACAGCTGACAACACTAACATCTGCCACTGGTCTTGTGGTTTGTGTCTATTAAGCTTCATATTAGTTTTGGTCCACTTTGAGTGACTTGTACTCATTTCAGCGTGGGTATTGTGTCTTTGTAAGAAGTTTATCTCATATAAAGCATTCATTGTTGCTGTGTGTGTGTGTGCGTGTGCGTGTGTAAATTGAATAGTCCAAGATGGTAGATCGTAGGTGTGGCCAAGTCAAACATAAAAAGCCATTAAGGGTGTTGTCACTGAACCAGGACATATTAACGTCACTAGAAAGCTTTTATTTGTGTCCGACTGTTGAAACTTGTGGAGCTAAGAGCCCGACAGGCTTTCAGTGTTTTGCATTACTCTTCCTGTTTGTTGCTTCGGGTGCAATGTGGCAGCACACTCGGTTGTGGTCATGTATGTTTTCGTGGGACTGCCTTCATTTATCTCTGCCTGTTTCTTTAGACGATAACAGAAATGATTCCCCTATATATTGGAGAACATTAAAACTGAATTGCTCAATTATTTTTCTTAAGAGAGAGAGAGAGAGGGATTAGTTGTTTACGTTTAAACTCCGGGCATCGTGGCGATGAAATCTCTGAAAGCAGGCTTAACGAGTTTAGTCTTTTGTTTGTGATTGTGTCACAATTGTATCCAGATTTAGGGATGATCTGAGGATGAATGTAAACCAGCACACTCCAATGGCCTCTCCGTATGGCCAGCCCCAGCCTGGCTACGGCCAACCCGGCTACGCACCCCTGGATGGGGGATACCCCGCACCCTACGCTCCCTTCAACGGCCCTGCTTCAGCCTACCAGCCAGGGGCCCCACCACAAGGTAAACACTGCTTCTGAACACGTTTGCATACGAGTTAGTTCAGAGTAAGAGAGACACACACATCAGGTCAGCTTTGATGCTCTGCAAGCTCTCATAGAGGAGTGTCCTACCTACCTACCTGCTTCCCGCCATGTGATTGTTCATATATGTGTGAGAACAGCACTGTGCCTCTGCATACTAATCTGAGTCTTGACTGCCCTCTCATATCTTCACATTGCTTTAAGCTTTTCCCTACATCTTTCTGTGTTTGCCCTCTTTCCCCCTTTTCTTGTATTTCAGGTTATTCTCCTTTCACAAGCTTTCCCTCTAAGGCTGTGGCTGCCAACCCAGTCTCTGATCTCTCCTCTCCTCTCGACTTAGGTAACTGCCTCCTCTCTGTTTCTTACTCATTCATTTCACACTCCACATGCTCTGCAACCATGGGGTCCTCTGTACCCGCGGGCATTATTCTTCCTGCCATGTTCTTTTCATCAAGTACAATAGAGGAGGATCATTTGAGTCTACTTAATGCCAGCGGTTAAGCATAGCAGCCAAGCAGTTACTATCCTTTTTATTACCCGACGTTTGTATTTCCTACAAATGTGTGCCACGCTTTTAATATGTCAGTTTGATATCTGCTGGTTGTATTTATTTTCTATTTGTCAACATTGCATTTTTACCCATATTATAGTTATTTCAGTGGTTTATTGTGCCCCACCCTCTCAGTATGGACATCACTGTTTTAATCAGCAAACTACTAGGCTGACAGTTTCTCAGGACTGCAATTTTAAAACAGTAATAAAACAAAGACAAGTTGACAACCTGACAGTTGCTCGGCTAGGTTTTGCATCCTAAAATTATCCTCTGGTGTTTATTTCCAGCCTTCATCAGAAAACCGTGCTGTTTTCAGTGTAGAGTCTGTGCTCCCGACCCCAGAGGCAAAATCTGGAAATGTAATCAGTTGGTTCTAAAAATGTATTTGGGCACCGCAGTGGCCTATAGCCACGTTTAGCCTGTTCTGCTAATCTCGTCACATTAGAAAGATTGGTATCGGAATGAATCCAGGATTAGTTGTCGCAGGGTGGAATGTGGTTTTTGCAGGTATGGGTGTAATCTTCTGTCCCTGCATTTCAGGTCCTGCCAGGGGTCCTCCCACCTCTGGAGCAACTCCAGTCTCAGCACCTCAACCATATAATCAGTACAGTCACAGTCAAGGGGACATGCAGAACGGACCCCCGCCTATGACACAGGCACCACCCAGGTAATTACGTGTTGATTGTTATTCCCTTAAGTACATTTAGACCGTGGGTTTCATCAAACTTTGTGCACACACCTCCAATGTTATCAGACAAGTTGTGTCTTTAGTGCAGCGTAGAGTGACCTGTTTGTACGCACCTAAACATTTCATTTCCTACGTGAGGTCCACTTGTAGCAGATTATTCAAACTCCGCAGGTTTCACGTCATAAGTTCATCTCAGTCAAGCAGGCGACAGAATCAATTAAACCAGAGAACTGCTCCGAGAAGGTCTAAAACCTCGGGACTCGGTGCTCCTCCAAGAAGTCATGTGGTTAGTTTGGAGTGAAAGTGGACTCTAAAGTAAATTATTCAAAAACGCACTCAATACGATGTGTGTTGGAGAGAAATTATGACTCGTAATAGACAGCAGTGGCTCCTGCTTAAAACGCCCTCTCAGCGTGTCTGAATTATACAAATGTTCAGTTGTGGAACTTTGGCTACTTTGTGTTTGTTTCTGTTCACTAGTCCTTCTGCTGCTACAAGACTCATGCGAGGTCTTTGCACAAGCGCACGCGTAAAAATACGATGCAAAACAAAACGGGGTTACTCATAAACATGGCCGCGAAATAACTTGGAAACCAGATTTCTCTAATCCGCTATCCCGATTACAGAAACCAGATTTTAGCATTTACGTGACATTTAATCAGCTTACTGTAGAACACAGACTGTACTTAAGTGCGTACACACATTGAAATATGTATGTGTTTCCAGGCCTGCTGCGTCTCAGCAATACAACCAGGGAGCTGTGAACCTGTCGGGGCCACAACCCTCCTATCCCCAACACTACGGGCCCCAGCCCTCAATGCAGCAGGTCGCCAACCAGATGACCGGGATGCAGATCACCTCTGGACCGCCAACACCTGCGGGGCCCGGATATGGTAAATTTGGATGGATTTATATTTCTTTGTGATGTGATGTGGACGTGACAAAGGTTTAAATGTCGCCTGGTGATAATCACGCTGTCTGCCGCTCTCTCCTTAGCTCCGCCTCACAGCTCCCATCCTCCTGTCAATACCGCCTACTCAGCCGCACCTCCACACTCTTACACCCAAGCCCCTCCCCCCGCGTCCTCTCCCCCGACCCAACCGCCACCTCCAAGCGGCCCTGCAGCTTCCCAGCAATACTATGGAGGCCCAACACCTCCTTCTCAACAGCCATTCAACTCTTCTCTTCCGCCCACGTCTCAACAGCAGTTCGCCTCTCCCGCACCGCCGCCTCCTTCCTCACAGCAAACCTTTCCTCCCTCCTCCTCCTACTCGGGTCCTGCGCCTACACCCGGCCAAGCTCCCGCTCCCCCCGCGTCCCAGCCACAGCAGTCCTTCCCTCCGACCCAGCCCCCTTTCTCCTCAGCACCTCCACCTGCCAGCCATCCTGCCTTCGTCTCCGGCCCGCCTCCCCCTGCCCAGGGCTCCTTCCCGCCTAGAGCCGCCCCTCTTTCCTCTCAGCCTGGGTCTTTTCCGCCTCCTGGTCCTTCTCCAATCTCGATGCCCTCTGGCCAGTACCCAGGCCCCATGCCACCCCAACAGCAGCCCCCTCCATCCCAGCCATCTCCGTACCACTCGGGTCCACCTCCTCCCAGAGCTCAGATGCCTCCCACCTCCATGGCCCAGAGCAACCACCTGCCTCCCGGACCACAGGGCCCGCCGGGCCCTCTTGGGCCCATGCAGCAGCCTCCATCTCAGCCCGGCATGCAGGGAGGATACCCTCCTCAGCAGAACGGTGAGCAGACTGCCACAAAGTAGAAGCTAGATGGGTTTGTGTCGTTGTCTCCATCACTAAGCCTTTATCTTGTTGTGTTCAGGTGCGTTTGGGCAGGTCAGAGGCCCTCAACCCGGCTATGCAGGCCCGTATCCCGGTCAACCAAACTACGGGGCCCCTGCAACAGCACCGGCTCCTGCTCCCGCTGCACAGAAAAGACTTGACCCAGATTCCATTCCTAGCCCGGTAAGCACACGCAAACACACAAACATGTACTTCTCTAAAATCATTTCTCAGTTTGGAAGTAGTTGTGAGGAAAGATGACTTTAATTGTACACTCGGTGTCCAATTTATTAGGTACACTGAGCTGTTGTGTTGAATTGGTGTGTCTGGAAAGATGTCCACTGAGTGTATATGATTTTGCATGTACCTCTGGGGGGCTGGGCAGTAAACCATCCTTACATGGAATTGGATTTCCTATCATATTATCACATTGTTGTATCATGATAACCAATTCTGTCATCTCAATTTATGACACCAGGCATTCAGTATTTTTGACAATAATCACATAACATTCACAGTATTTGTTCAATATTACAATTGACTTTACTCTGCAGTCTAATAAGAATTCAAATATCTGCTATCGGCAGTTTTTCATGGCTTGTTCCTGTTGTATTTGTTGTCATAATGCTGGTTTTAAAGCTGCCTTACAGGGCAGATCTCTATTGAAAACGATGTTTCTTGAAATTCACAAAGAAATAACTTAAAAACGAATTAGTTAACTCCTCCTGGGGCCTCGCACTACTGGATATCACACAACATGTTAATATCTTGATGTTTTTTGAGAATGACCCGATGGTTATCTTGACATTGCCCAGCTCTAGCGCCACAGAAGTCTAACCTTGTCGTATTGTCTCGCGCGTCTTTTACTCACATGTCTCATGTAGTTTTACCTTTGTAACCTTCTGTTGTGGTCTTTATATTTACAGCCGCTTAGCATGTGTGTCAAACAGGCCACTGGTATATGAGTCAGTATCTACCTGCGCTTGACTGTGATAGTCTGCAGTACAACTAATCTACAGTTACTGATCAGTTTCTGTCTGAATAACAACGATGCTGCCTGCTACTCAGCGTAGTCTTGCTGAGTTTTCTCTTCTCACACTCTTTTCTTTTTAAATTATATTTCCACTCTTTGTATTGATTTATTTTGTCCTGTTTTGCACAATTTTTGCTGGACAAACTTTTGAATGTAAAGCAAGCGTCTGACATGCCGGCTGTGCAGAAATCAAGACATAGAATAGATCCAGACGCTATCCCCAGTCCAGTAAGTTTCCTGTGTGCCTGCCTCTGCCTCTTCCTCTGCTTCATCCTGTCCTCTCTGCCCGCTCGCACTAACCCACAGCTTCCACCTCCTGTTCTGTCCTGCTGGCCCCTAAAGTCAGTAATAGTCACAATGGGGAAAGATGGGCTCCTGTGGGGGAAAAGGTTTGACTTATATGATGCGTTATGTTAATGGGTCATGTCATGACAATTTGGCATCTTTTATATTCCAGCGCTTAATGCCCAAATAAAACTGTCACAGTCCAAACGAAACCAGTGTAAATGATTGTTTAAAGGAATGGAAGTAGTGAGACATTTTGGGGGAAAATGCCTTTTTGCTTTTTTGCTGAGAGGAAAACAAAAAGATAGTCGATACCACTCACATGTATGTACGCTAAACGCATGCTAAATTAGCTTAGCATAAAGACTGGAATCAAGGGGGTAAGTGTAAAAATGACAAATGTTTCTCAGCTATCTCTCGGCAAGAAAGCACATTTCCCAAAATGATCATATTTGTGTTTTAGAGATTATGAGCAATATTTTGGCCTTTCACAGAATACATCTAATCTTAATCCCATCACCATATGCGCTGCATCATACCCATGTGTTGGTCACTCCTACTACCTCACACCCATCTCACTGATTCTGTGTTTAGTCGGGACTCTGAGAAAGCCTGTCTTAAGTTAGCTTGAGAGTAGTGTTAAAGGTTTGACAGCCACGTCTTCAAAAACCTCTCTGTGCCTTTGCATGCTAGCCTGCGATGTTTTGCCTTACCCACAATTCCTTGCATTAATGGCATGCCTTGATAAATCCTGCGCTTTTTCTAGGAGAAACGTCACCGTAGTCATGACTCGGCTGTGATTTCCTTTCATCCACAGATGTTGAGGGGTTTTCAGTGTGCGTTTAGTAGCTGCAGATGTGTGCGTGTCGGGGTTGTGTGAAAGTCATCTCCTGCATGTCTGTTCAGTGTTCCTCTTTTTCGACTTTGTGGGACTCGGGGGGGACAATGTATTGTGACCTCACGTGTGTGTGTGCCGTAAACATGTATGAATTATTTTGTCCCCATCCCTCCTTTTTTTAGATCCAGGTAATAGAGGATGACAAGGTCAAGACCACCGAGCCGTTCACCACAGGGGTCAGGGGTCAGGCCCCACCGCTGGTCACCACCAACTTCCAGGTCAAAGACCAAGGTAGGTTCAATCCCTCCGTGTGAAACAGGTTTTGTGGATCGAGTAACGATTGTAATATTGATGGACACTCTGTGTTTTAGGGAATGCCAGTCCCCGGTTTGTCCGCTGTACGGCGTACAACATGCCGTGCACGGCCGACATGGCCAAGCAGTCTCAGGTGCCGCTGGCCGCCGTCATCAAGCCCCTCGCCACGCTGCCGCCGGATGAGGTGAGCGATGAGCCCCTCCTCTCTCCACTCTCTCCTGTTCTGTAAATGTTGTGAGCCCTTTGTAGACGGGGCTCTTTTTCTGTCTGATCTGTAGCGGGTTTTTTCATCATCGAAATGTTATTTAGAAATCAGAAAGCAAAAGAAGGCACATTTTTCATTCCATGCAAGATGTAAAATACGTAGCGAGGCTCCACTGAGAGCTGAAATAATAAGTCAATTAACTGATTAGTTAACTATTTTGATTATCGATTAAATGCAAGCAAGCAAGCAAACATGTGCTCTTTTTTATCATGTATGCTGAATATCTTTTGCCATTTGACCCTTTGACCAATGAAAATATCATAAATCTATTATAAATGAAAGCAGCCTTTTTTCACTGTTTAGTTTTAAGTGTTTAGACGGATAGTTGTATTAATCCTTTGCTTTTCACTCATCTGTACGTTCCACACTGCTTTTCTTTCTTTTAGCCTTAACCTGATTTGATAAAAAGATTAATTTTCTCGGCAGTGCCTGGTATGTCGTATTTAAGACGGGATGATATGTCAGTGGGATAATCTGTCTGAAAAACAAAAAGGTGGGAGTGGCTTCATGACCTTGTTTCATGCACTCACCACATGTGTAACCAATATGCATCTGGACTAGTTTTACGTTACATCACTTTGGCAGGAAAAACAACGTTATATAAAACGGGGTGTTACGTTACCTCCTGTTTCAGTAATTCTGTTTTTAGATGAAGTCACCCTCGTAGCTAAATTGTATGAATCAAGTCGGTCTCAGATATTCCGATGAGGCTTCTCTCACTCCTTTCATTGCCTCTCTTGTCAGACGCCTCCATACCTGGTGGACCACGGCGAGGGGGGTCCAATCCGCTGCAACCGCTGCAAGGCCTACATGTGTCCGTACATGCAGTTCATAGAGGGAGGTCGGCGCTTCCAGTGTGGCTTTTGCAGCTGCGTCACAGAGGGTGAGTTTCTCTCTAGGTTCATAGAATAAAATATGTATTTTTGTTTTTATTCAACTCACTGTTCCTGCTCCTCTCCTTCAGTGCCGCCACATTACTTCCAGCATCTGGACCACACCGGTAAGAGGGTGGACTGCTACGACAGACCGGAGCTTTCGCTGGGCAGCTACGAGTTCATGGCCACTGTCGACTACTGTAAGGTGAGTCCTCTCTGCAGGAAAACAAACCTTCTGCTCACTGGACTCACCATCATTGTTCTGAGCGCTCTGTTTTGCTATTGTCATGAAATTCTGAGAGAGTCTGCAGCGGACCGTTTACCCACAAAACCCCTCAAGGATCTGCAAAAGTCTCTGTAGCAGCAGCTTGTTTAATGAATTTGATCACAGGTCACAATAATGAACAAAGCCATCATCAACTATTTACAAAAACAAGCCACTCTGTCAGTTATTATCCACTGAACTAATGAAAGCAAAGCCTGTAGGCTACTCTCTTAATTCAGTCTGGCTGAAATTGCTTTGGTCTACATTTTATTGTATCTGCTTGTTTGGAAATGATTCTGTGCAGCGCAGATAACAATACTGGAATGGAAGAATTGCAGAATCTGTGTGTAAGGTTGATGTTGCATTACTGTTCTTTACACATGACTTCACACACTGTATGTGCTCGTGTCTAACAGAACAACAAGATTCCTCAGCCTCCAGCCTTCATCTTCCTTATCGATGTGTCCTACAACGCTGTGAAGAGCGGCATGGTCAACATCGTCTGCCAGGAGCTCAAGACCCTCCTAGACTACCTGCCCAGGTACGCACTCACACAAACACATGGACAGAAGAGGAAAGGGAAAGAGTGAAGGGATTAAAGAGGAGACAAAGGGAAGCAGTAAATGATGAAGTGAGGCGATAAAGAGAAAGGGAGGAAGTAAAGAGGATCAGAGATGGAAAAGAAGAAGGAACATTTCCTCTTAAGAGTGAGGATTTTAAAACTGTTAGTTTAAATGCTCCTTTCTATCTCATGTCAGGAAATGCAAAGTTTACCATTCTCCCATTTCATCCTCTGCTCATATAATAAGATACATTTATTTTTACGATTAACACTTGAACTGATGAAGGCACTTGCAAGTGACAAATAATTCAAAATGTAAACCGTACTTTGGTGTTTCATTTTTACTTTTATGCTTTCTTACTTTACCACAGGGAGAACCCAGAAATGGACTCCGTGGTGCGGGTGGGTTTCGTCACCTACAACAAGGTTTTGCACTTCTACAACGTCAAGGCCAGCCTGGCCCAGCCCCAGATGTTGGTGGTGTCAGACGTATCGGACATGTTCGTGCCGCTGCTCGACGGCTTCCTGGTCAACGTAAATGAGAGCCGGCTAGTTATCGAGAGGTGGGAGAACAAAACAAAACACCACACACGTTAACAAATACATGAGGTGTGTAAGGACGGATCGATTGATCCGTTTTAATGACGCATTGTTTGTGTTTTCCAGTTTGCTGGACCAGATCCCTGAGATGTTTGCAGAAACCAGGGAGACGGAGACGGTCTTTGGACCCGTCATCCAGGCAGGACTGGAGGCCCTCAAGGTAACCACGTATTACCACTCTCATCACGGGCCTGTTTACATCCAGTGTTACTCACCAAAACGCATTGCGTGTATCTTTGAGGTCTAACAGCGTGTTGAATGCATATCTAATGAATCTTTACCCAGGCGTAATACATGTCACTATGTTAATTTGCCACTTTAATTCCCAATCCGCTGACATGCCTGATGACTTGTATGTTGCTGTGTGTCACTTTCTCAGGCTGCAGACTGCTCAGGGAAGCTGTTTGTGTTTCACTCCTCTCTGCCCATCGCAGAGGCTCCTGGAAAACTGAAGAACAGAGAAGACAAGAAGCTGATCGGGACGGATAAGGAGAAGGTAAACACCAGTGTTGCAAGTTTATTGTGTACTTAGCATCTTAATAGGTATCTCATTTATTTGGGACAAAAATAAGCTCTTATTTTAGCTCCTGACTGACTCCCCGTCCTCTTCAGTCTCTGTTTCAGCCTCAGGTGGCTTTCTACAACACGCTGGCTAAGGAGTGTGTAGCGCAGGGCTGTTGTGTGGATCTCTTCCTCTTCCCCAACCAGTATGTGGACGTTGCCACGTTAGGGGTGGTTCCCGTCTCCACTGGAGGGTCCGTCTACAAATACACCTACTTCCAGGTGAGAGACAGTCACTCTTTCCCTCCTTCAGTGTTTTGTGGATTATATTTGTGCTACCTGAGTTGTATGATATAATGTTGCCCCTGTAGCCATTTCTCTGTGTTGCTCTGTTGAAATGCCACCTGGGTCAGTCGCCATTGTGTAACATGTTCCCGTTGTGACTCATTGTGTGTTTTCTTTATCCCAGGCTCAGTCGGACACGGAGCGATTCTTGAACGACCTCAGACGAGACGTTCAGAAGCTAGTGGGCTTTGATGCCGTCATGAGGGTGCGAACCAGCACAGGTGAGGCTGAAAACAACCACAACAACAACTGAAAACACCGGCCCGAGAGATATGCGACGACTAACTTCATGATCCTTCCTCTCCTGCCTCCCCCTCCCCTCAGGTATCCGGGCGACAGACTTCTTCGGCTCCTTCTTCATGAGTAACACCACAGATGTGGAGCTGGCGGGCCTGGACTGTGACAAGGCCGTCACCGTCGAGTTCAAACACGATGACAAGCTCAGCGAGGAGACGGGGGCACTCATGCAGGTTTGTGTGCGCAACAAAGTCCTTTCAGGAGAGGAGACGCATTCTATTTGTAGTTTCCCGAATCAGCCAATTTAAGATAGTCTTAGCCTAAGCCAGTTCATTTAGTGAGAAATGCTCGTCCTGTTTGTTTCAGTGCGCCGTGCTGTACACCAGCTGCAGCGGCCAGCGGCGTCTGCGCGTCCACAACATGGCGGTCAACTGCTGCTCCCAGCTGGCTGACCTCTACCGCAATTGTGAGACCGACACAATCATCAACTTCCTCTCCAAATACGGTGAGGAGCAGCTCGCACAGCGGAATCTCTTCTTCACTGTTATTCATTGTCGGGCCACAGGGTGGTGGGGGGGGGGGGGGGGGCTCTCTTTGTACAGTACAAATGTACACATTCAGCATTGTACTCTCAAAGTCTGAATAAGGTGCGAGTGGAGGAACGAGTTACATTTTCTAAAAATACTATCAAGCAAAGCCCAGCTGCTCCAGTTCGCCAACAGTAGAAAGCCGCACCTGTTCCCGATAGCTTGCTGCTATGAATGTTTGCAGCTTTGTAAGTTTGAAGCCGGGCCGCGTTCAGAAAGGTGGAAGAGGGCAGATTGTAATTGGTTCCAGTGTAAAACAGCTTATTTTTATTGTTTCTGTGTGTTGCAGCTTTCCGAGGCCTCCTGAGCAACCCCACTAAAGCAGTGAGAGACACTCTGATCAACCAGTGTGCTCAGATTCTGGCCTGCTACCGAAAGAACTGTGCAAGCCCCTCATCAGCTGGTCAGGTACTGAAAACCCCTCGGCATACAGTGCGTTAGTACCCAGCAGAGACCACATCCCCCCCCCTCACGTTGAGGAACACTGAGCATCAATGGCAGATATGGAAGAACCAACTACACCGCAGTGCACCACAATCATACCAAACATTTCAGAGTTCTTATTATTAATGTTATGTGACATTTAGGCTCAGGATCATATTTTGCATCACGCTAAATATCAGAGATTTCTCAGGCTGATATTTAGTTTTATTAAAAAGTAAATAGATTCAGAGCACTTAGAAAAATATAGATGCCATCGCACACAAAATTATGAAACTGTGTGTGTTTGTCTCCAGCTGATCCTCCCGGAGTGCATGAAGCTGCTGCCGGTCTACCTGAACTGTGTGCTGAAGAGTGACGTCCTGATGCCGGGAGCCGACGTGTCGTTGGACGACCGTGCTTACCTGAGGCAGCTGATCAGCGGCATGGACGTCTCAGAGAGCCACGTCTTCTTCTACCCCCGCCTGCTGCCACTGGTGAGGCCACACAGCAACACAGAGGCGTGCTCTCCTGGAGGGTTTCGGTCCTGAATTATTTGGCCCGGTACCAAAGCCCAACGTACTGACAAACTTAAAATAGCATCAGCTGTGTGAGAATAATCACATTTTAGATCGGGCAGAAGCATTTCTGTGTTGATCAAAGAGGCAAGCCTCGTATGAATCATATGTAGATCCATAAAAACAAGAGTTTGCTGCCCTCTATTATCAGACTCAGGAGGATAATAGCCTGTGTGTTATTCATAATACTGTATTCAAACCAGATGAAAATACATCTGCATAATTATGCTCTCATAGAACAAAGAAGCAGACACGGGGCTTTCTTTTTGATGATGATGATGCTTTTGAACTTCCTCCATCACAACTATTTTTATCATGAGAATGCTCCACAGTGTGTACTTCTCTCATGCTAAGTCTGGAGCATTGTTGACTTAACAAGCTCTGTGGTGTTCTGCATCACACTTGTAAACTTTGGGAGCATGTCTGCTCATGTCTTTACACTTCGGTTGAAGCCCCGACAGTAGTGGTGTTCTCAGCTTAACACCTGCACGCTTTGCACACTCTAGTGTTCAAACTGTGAATACAAGAAAAGACCGTTGTGAGAAGAGAAGATGCTGCTTTGTGCTATACTCCCTCAAGTCTCTGCTCATCTCCGCCAGTAAAACTAACATGTTCGTCTACTGTCGGACTTTCAGACGAAGTTTGAGAGTGGCTCGTTGCCGGTGGCGGTGAGGGACTCGGAGGAGAGGCTGTCTAAAGGCGGACTTTACATCCTGGAGACGGGACTCCACCTCTTCCTGTGGGTGGGAGCCAGCGCTCAGCAGGAGCTGCTGGTCAGCATCTTCGGCACGCCGAGCTTCAGCCAGATAGACCCGAGCTTGGTGAGATGCTTGTTGACGCTTCATCCTGGTTTTTGTTTATACGTTACACAACTCTTTGCTTCCAGTTTCTGTCCGTTCACTTCATCAACTAGTCATGTGATGGACTGAATATGAAACGTTTAAAATATTAAATTTTCTGTTTCAGACAAGTCTGCCAGTGCTGGACAACCCCTTCTCTCAGAGACTGAGGGAGATCATCGAATCCTTCAGAGCACAGAGATCACGATACATGAAGGTAAACGTTCTCTTTTCTTTGTTACCTCTCCGATGTCTTTCAGTCCGACTGCTTTGTGTCCCGCTTCCGTTTTGTCTCTTATTTGATGCCTCGTTTAGAATATCATTTTCTACAAATCACGTTTCAACACTTGAAAAATAATAATTGTTAGTTTCTGCTTTACTTGCCAGTTCTTCATACTCTACTGTACGGACACATTAAGGTGTGATTCCCTCCTCTTTAACTCACACGAGCTCGCTCTCACTCCTGTCTCCTCTACTGTTTGCAGCTGATGGTGGTGAAACAGGAAGACAAATCCGAGCTGATATTCAGGCACTTCCTGGTCGAGGACAAGAGCGCCAGCGGGGGAGCGTCATACGTGGACTTCTTGTGTCACATGCACAAGGAGATCCGCCAGCTTCTCAGCTAGGCCTACACCCCCCCACACACCTCCACCTGTATGGTCCCCCCCCCCCCCCTCGGTTCACCCTTCCTTGTGAAAGAAAGCGCTTTATCTTTTTTTTTTTAACCTTATAAACTAAAGCTCTCCTAGCTGTCTGTCAGCTGAGAGGCCAGCTGGTGTGTGTGTGTGTGTGTGTGTGTGTGTGTGTGTGTGTGTGTGTGTGTGTGTGTGTGTGTGTGTGTGTGTGTGTGTGTGTGTGTGTGTGTGTGTGTGTGTGTGTGTGTGTGTGTGTGTGTGTGTGTGTGTGTGTGTGTGTGTGTGTGTGTGTGTGTGTGTGTGTGAGAGTCTGATGTTAATAGAGCTTTACTCTGCCTCAAATCTACTGCTCCAATACAGCAGGAGCAAAATAACTGGCGAGGGAGGGTAATGTATATACACAAGTGAACT
Organism: Anarhichas minor; assembly: GCF_050575085.1. Taxonomy (NCBI): domain Eukaryota; kingdom Metazoa; phylum Chordata; class Actinopteri; order Perciformes; family Anarhichadidae; genus Anarhichas; species Anarhichas minor. Next base: position 16,756,570 of record NW_027466463.1, read on the forward strand.
GATATGTATGCAACTGAGTGAGTGAGTGAAGGAGACGGCTGATGTGAGTGAGTGAAGGAGACGACTGATGTTAGTGAGTGAGTGAAGGAGACGGCTGGTGTTAGTGAGTGAGTGAAGGAGACGGCTGGTGTTAGTGAGTGAGTGAAGGAGACGGCTGGTGTTAGTGAGTGAGTGAAGGAGACGGCTGGTGTTGACTGTAGTCGGTGTACTGTCTGTATTACGAGCACTGAAAGTCTGTTTTGAGTGCATTAATGACCCTCAGATAGCAAACACTTTTTATATGATTGAATCCCAATAGAGTGAAGGAGATTTACATACCAAGACATAAATGGAATTAAATATATGCTGGTCGTTCTGTCTCTTCTCCCCTTTAATCATGGCCTTAGTACTCCTCCCCATGCTGCTCCAATCATCCATAATGTGTGTGTGTTTGTGTTTCCAGATGTTAGAGGATTAGTCGTCTACTGACCAATTCTTATTTCCGGGTGTGAGCATCCAAATTGAGGCAAAAGTTAACAGCTCACTCTGGAGTCTGATGACCTGTTTACCTGCAGAGGAATCTCCAAATATCAAATCTGGTTCCAGTGTCCACGAGGGAACTGAAACACCTGCTGCTGTGTTATTACAGTAATTGGTATAATCCAGATTTGTTTCAAATCGGCTTCCGTTGAGTTTCTGTTGGTGACGCAAACATCTGGTCCAGATGTTTGCGTCACCGATGAAGCCGGCGTGCATTTCAAGTTGCTGTCATGATTCTGTTGTGAGAGGAAGCTTTCATTAGTTCAAAGTCTATGCAGCAAAGAGAGAGAGGCCTGACGCGAAATATAGAAAAAAGGAAGTGAAGGACAGGTGTGAACTTTTGATCTTGGCATCACAGCGATGGGAAATTCTTCCGTGATTAGTGTCTGTGGACGATTCTGCCTGTTGATGACGTGCTGCAGACTTTGTATAAATCACACGTTCTGACGTCCAAAAATGTATTTAAAGAAAGAAAGAAGAAAAGAACAAGTTCCAGCAGACAGAAATGAGCACAGAACGACGGCAGATAAATGGACATAAGTTACTGTTTGCAAATTTTGAGTTGTCTTCGCACTGACTATGTTCAGTGTGTAAATAAAATATATAATCTGTACAGAATTAACAGAAAATAACCATTTTAAAGACCCGCCTGAACAGCTGTGGTTCGTTGGTGGTTGGTTCCGCTGTCAAAAATAGCCGAAATATAAAATCATGGCTTTTACTGAAGAGAGGAAGACGCCGTGACTGGCTTTTTGATATGTGTGCGTGCGTGCGTGTGTGTGTGTAAGAGTGAGTGAGAGAGAGAATGTGGGGTCGGTCCTGGTGAATTTCTGCTGAGGAACAGAGGGATCAGCCAACACACACACATGCATAAATACACACATACACATACACTACCTGTGAGATTAAATTCAGTCTTCATTTATCACTTTCTGTTCCTTTTTTAACAATGTGACTTTTGTGTGTGTGTGTGTGTGTGTGTGTGTGTAGCCCTCTGTTCCGTCTTTACGTTCACTGACTTTGATTGGTCCAACCTCTACTGTAATCTTAGTTTCTGTTCTTTTTTGTTTTGAATTATTTTTTTTTCATTGCCTCTTGGGACTGCTAATAAAATGATTGTTAAAAGTGAAACTCCACATGCTTCAACCTTCTCTGGTGGTTCTTGTCTTAATTACAACATACATATTTTACATTTCATCAAAATTACATTCTATTGATATTGCTGTTTTTCCTCAGTTTCCCAAAATACAAAACATTATTTTCACTTCCTCTTGAAATGTAGCCATGCGGCTATCAGATTTTTAAAACCCTTATCAGTATTGGTCTCAGCCTTCAAAAAGCCAGTATCAGTTGGAATTCTGAGCAAATAAACGCCAAACTGTCTGCATGACGATACAACTAGAGGTGGAATCTTGTTCTGGAGTTATCTGGATGAACCAACCCTTTAAGTTTAACGCTCAAGAACGGGGAGAAAGAAAACACAACATTATGCTACATGTCAACAGTGTCACTATGTAACCGTAATACTCGAGATGGGTCTTGATCTCAAAACCGCTTTCTGAAGGTCTCGCATTTTTACTCGGTAATGTCTTGTCTCAGAAAGACTTTTATTTCAAGTAATTAAAAAATGACAGTAGGCTACAATATACTGTGATAAAATACAGTAAAATACTGTTGAGTAGAAACTAATGTTTCATATACAGTTAATAGCATTACACTATTACAGTAGTTTATTGTAAATAGAAAAACAGCAATGTGCTGGCAACTGTGCTGCCAGTGACGTACTGTAAATATACAAGGAAGTGGTTTACAGTGACTTGGTTTAGGTGGTTTTGACCACCTTAACACTGCCAGGTAATATCTAGCACAAGAACACTGTGGAGTCAACCCAGCCAAGACGAAACCCTGGGTAGACGGGCTCAGTGAAGGTGGTGTGGAAGGTATGGAGGAGGGTCAGTGCACCACAGGACGCCCTGAAGAAGGACAGTTCCCCCGCTGACCAGTCCAGATAGACTCCTACTTTATTGGTGTTGGGTGGGGTGGTTACAGCAGTGTTCATGTCCTTGTGCCAGGCCCTGTAGCTGTCTTTGGTGCAGTTTAGTCCCCAGGAACAGTCATTTTTGCCTAACCAGCTGTCCTGACCCTCTCCCTCCCTGCACATCCTTCTGTAGGCGACTCCTATGAAAGCTCTCCCACTCCATTCTGTCTCCCAGTAGCAGCGGCCAGTCAGCCCCTCCGTGCACAACACCTGAGTCCAGAAATCAAACCTTTCTGGGTGATCAGGGTACGGCTGCTTGGTCCAACGCAACGCTTTCCTGTTTCCCTCGGACAGAGACAGGTCTCTGTGAGCTGTGTTTGGGTCCAGGGTGAGTTTGTTGGTGTCTGATGATGGAACAGAACAAACATGTCAGTCAGTATTATACATTACTGAATGCTGTTTTATGAAGTGCTGGTTACTCACATTTCTTTGGAGCTGGCTGTGCTCTGGATTCATCACACTGCTCCACACTAAAACATGACAGAAGACCAGACACTTGTATCATTAATGGGGTTAAAACAGTAAACCACCAATTTAGCATTTCAGGATCAAAGTCAATGCAGCAGAGATAACGTCTTTTCCTCTTTTATACTGAAAATGATATGGAGTAGATCATCTTGGGGATTTAGCTTAAAAAACTAACTTCTTACATGAAGATAGAAATTTCTTAAGACTGTTGACAATACAGCCCGAACATTTGTCGATACCAATGTATCTGTACCGCCACTACCTGAGTTCCTGCAGGCTGCATTGTGGGTCGTTCTGCAGAGCAGACAGCAGCTGCAGGCCCGACTCTCCCGGGTGGTTGTAGCTCAGGTCCAGCTCTCTCAGGCGGGATGAGTTCAAAGCAGATGCCAGGAAGGTGCAGCCTTCC